>NC_057876.1:13893006-14495121 GCF_019740435.1 Gambusia affinis | reverse complement strand
CCCGTTACTTTAATTTCTCCGGTTTTTGGATCAAGCGAAAATATATCTAGATTTTCTTCAGACACATGTCCAAAGTCATAAATCACGTCTCCGTTCACTCCTTCATCGGCATCAGTAGCACTAACAGTAATCACCAATGTTTCTGGTAGTGCGTTTTCGTGTACACTTGCTTTATAAACAACCTGAGTAAACACAGGGGCGTTATCATTAGCATCCAGCACTGTAACATGTATGACTACAGTTCCCGATTTTTGGGGAGATCCGCCATCTATAGCTGTCAGAAGCAAATTAATTTCCTTTTGTTTCTCTCGATCAAGATTATTTTCCAATTGTAGCTGAAACCTTTTACTATCCGCTGAAAGTATAAAATGATCATTCTTTTCAAGTACGTATCTCTGAACGTCGTTTTGACCCATGTCCGCATCATGAGCCTCCTCGATAGAGAAGCGGCTCCCTTTGTCTGCAGACTCACTAATTTCCATTTCGATTAAACTCTTTTTGAATTTAGGCAGATTATCATTCACATCTTGTATATGAAGACTGACTCGATGAAGCTCCAGAGGATTTTCTAACACCAGGTCGATTTTCACGACACAAGAGGGTTTCTTACCACAAAGGCTTTCTCTGTCAATTCTGTCCGACGTGATTAAATCCCCGGTGTTCAGATTAATGTCACAGCAGCGTTTCCGACTCCCTTCAATATCCACACGGGCCTTTCGAGAAGATAATGTATTGAGATCAACTCCTAGATCTTTGGCAATATTTCCAATAATGAATCCCAGTTTCATCTCTTCTGGAAAAGAATAGCTCAGGTCTCCTTGAACGAGATGTCTTGTCCCAGTAAGGGTAACAAAGCAGTGGATCAGAACAAGCACCAGAAACCGTTCGTGTCCCATCATCGTAAAAACAATGCGTTTACAGGCGTTTGCAGAAATGGTTTAGAAATTGACTAAATTATCGCTCAGCAGGAGAACACAATGAAAGTCACAATCTTCGTCATCTTCATAAAGCTACGGCAGTAGGTGGAGAAATGTGCTCCACTTGTACGTTAGCCCACAGCGGCACCGTGAGTCGGTTTTCATCATCTACACCTTGATATTTTCAGCTCAATGTCGAAAACTCTATCCTCAAGACAAATATAAATATAATGAACAAAGCAAAAACAATAAAACACAGAATGGAGAAAAAAAAACTCTTTTTCCGTATGCATAAGGTCAGCTAAATGTCTTAAAAATATTTTCAAAGTTTTAAGTGAGACCGAAGAGCCAACAGTGTAAAAGTGATGTTTAATATCCCCACGCTTAAGCAAGCGCGACACTTTCAGGCTTAAAAGTGGTGGTTTCAGTACCACGGACAGAGACAGTTAATGTTCACGTCTTAGAAAGACATCCAATCAAAGCCTAAATAACAAAACTTTATAAATTAACAATAAATGAACCATCAATTTACCAAAAATATACAAACTCAAATGTGGCTGCGTTAAATATAAAATATTTAGCAAACATGCAAATGAGTGTTCTGCGTCTCAATGTCAAAATAGACTCTAGGATAAACTGAACCAATGGTCAACAACAGCCTCATTTACAAAGACTTGGAGAAACTAGCTACTGAACATAAGCTGAAATTGAGAAAAGTGCTCATAAATCCAGATGCGCTTAAGAACAAAATCAGACATCTATCAACAATGTCCACCATTTACATCTATCACACACACTGTTAATGTAAAGGAAGGCACAAGTACAGCAAGGAAAGAGGGAGGCAGCAGTTTTTGAAGTTCGCATGTATGTGTTCAGATAGCAGCTGTAAACACTGAAATCTAGGGGCTTGGCACAACGTGGTGAAATTCTAGCTTAACCAAAAGAAGCAATGAGCAACACTCCACTTGCAAAAAAGAGATATGTTCACTAAGAAGTCACCGATCCCACATTGTGCCAGTTTCTTTTCAGTTCCAACCCTGCTGTAAATTATAATGGATGAGTCGTGGCAAGCCACTTCACCACAAAGTTGGCCAAAAGCACTTATCCATCAGAAAGGCTCATCCAAATGCCAGTCCTGTTTGACAATGTAATATTATAGATATAGGATAACAAACTAAAACAGTTCTAATGTTTACAAATGCACAGAAGGATTCTCATATGAGCAGAAGATTTGCACATCTATTTTTGATGCCTCTGGTCTGTGGACTTCGATGCATTTGTATGTGAATTTTGAGACTCCTCTGACATGGATCAAACAACTACTGTTGTTTTTTTGTTGTTTTTGTTTTCTTTTTTAAACAGGGAAAGATCTGCAACCAATTTTCACTGTTTCAACCAATGGTGAGAATGCAGCCTGGAGAATACACTTGGTTATGTTCTGTGTTTTGTCTTTGTTCTTAATGAGTCCTGGGAGTTGTCATTAGCCCCAAGATAGCGATTGTACATTTTAAATAGTTACAAAAGCCCTGGTCTTAAAATGATGAATTATTATACTTATATAAGAATTCATTCGAACAGACATTTTATGAACACGGAGAGATAATTTTACATATCCTACATGGCTGAACATGCCATCTGGCAACATATATGTCTCCTTCCAAAACACTGAATAACTAAATGAGTCACGTGTACTGACTCATATAGGCCTGGAATATTTTATCTGAGCTAGATGAGAAATAATAATAAAAAAGCTACTATTGACTATAAAGTGTTTATATAAAAAAAACTTCAAAAACAGGAAGTCATTCTGAAAAAAGAGAAATTTCTCGACAGATGTGGAGGTTCCTTGAGAATCAACAAGCTTCAGAAATAATTGCTCTTTTTTTATTAAAGGGATATCATTGGTACAAGAGGGAGTGACAGCAAGAAGTTGATGTCATCTGCCTCTACACAAGTCCAAAGCAAGAACTTATGGAACTCGAGAGCATCACCAAGTCCTGGTGAAACGTCCTGTAGAAGGTGAGAGCCACTGGAGAAGCTGAAGTTACAACCTCCACACTGAGGTTTCTTGTTGGTAGTTTCCACCCGATCCAAAACTTCATCAGGTCACTCAGCACATCTGGAGTCACTGTGGAAGAAAAATATACCAGTCAACCCACAAAAAATTATATTGGAGTAGATTTTTCAAAAAAATAGGAAGTAACAATTTTCTCATAAGATTCTTAATTTTATTTTATTAACAAATTCTGTTTAGAGCTCATAGATAATCAAGTAATGATTACATGAGCAATGCTTACAGGTGACAAATATAAAACAGATGCAGTTGCTGGACTTAAAGGGTCTTGTAACAAAAGTAAAATCCATGTAGTCTTTTCCTCTCGTAGTTTAGAATGTTAAGAAGATTTCTTTATATACTGTGAAATGTAAACAATGTATGAATTATCTCTTACCGAGTTTCCGTATTTGTGATTTTCTTCTCTTAGTCCGAGCTGGGCTTTCCTGTTAATTTCAAACATTCACTTTCATCTCCTTTCCCTGTGCTGGTTTTGAAAAACAGAGGAGAGAACTGAGGAGGGAGAGAAACATGACCAGTTGACAAAACAGTAAAGTCCAGCTCACACTGACATGACATGAAACGAAGACACATCAACGTGCTAAATATAAAAATATCCTGTTACTGTAGTAACTAGGCCTTTTATGAGAAGATAATTGCAGGTACGATTTAAAACAAGAATAAAATATAAAGACCGTTTATTGCCTTTTATGAATGTTCTCAAAAATCCAGTGAAGGGCAATTTTATTTTCCAATGTATTGATTTCTTCCTCCTTGCTGCTGTCACAGTTCGGTTGTGGCTATGGATCACCATCTACAGGGGATGAAATAGAAACATATTTCATGTCAGTAATGTAAAATCCCTTTGTGTATACTAGACATGTGATTTAATTGATGTAATACATTGCTATAATAATTTAGCATTTAATGACCACAAATTTATAACTAATAATATACAAAGAATGTTATTACAAAGGCTTGTGGAGACAGACTCTGTCAAACAGTTACCTTATTCACAAGAAATTCAACTACATGGAAAGGCACCAGCCTGACGTAAAACAGCATGAAGAAGCGCTAGTGTAGATGTGTAGATTGTGTCAATAGTTGCACATATAAACAAATTAACAATAATAATTAAAAAAAAAATTAAAAAACTACTCGTAACATGGGGATAAACATCTAAATGTTAAGTTAGATATTTTACTTACTACCACTCCGCTGTCGTTGCCAGAAGCCATGTTGAGGTCCAAACTGTCTGAACTTCGATATGGATACAACAATGTTGAAATGGGTTAATATGATTGGCTTAGGCATAAGTTACAGCCCCACAGGTATGTTGTTATGATTGGCTGTAACAAGGAAGATATCTGATTCCCTGCAGATCATTCCCTGTTAAAAATAAAAGACATATGTAGCTTAAAAAAAAGACATGTGTGGCTTGAGCCAAGTCAGGAGAGTCTCAAAATTCATACACAAATGGAGTTAAGTCCACAGAATAGAAGCAGTTAAAAAAAATCAAGACATATTTGTGTTTACATCAGAATTACAGATGTGAATCTTGTGTGAATCCTCCTATGCATTTGTGAATCATTCTTTGCATTTGTGAATATTTGTGAAAGTCCACAGCTTGGAGGTGCAACGTACACAAGCAATGACACCAAAAATGGGAAGTTGTTGTTGTGCTGACTATTCCCATAGGCTGAACATAAAACTGTGACATAAAAAAGTTAATTTGAATATCAGAACCAAGTTTGTGTTAAAAGGTAGGCTCAAAATTGGTTAAAAGTTATGTTGTATTGTGCTCTGTATCCTAAACGTGAACTACTGTAGGCTATGTTATCACTGATATGATAAAGTAATACCTTTATGGGATTATTACTTTAAATAAAGTGGAATGTGATGAAACAATCACATTCCACAATCAAGAAACAATCACAGGTCTGTGTGAGTGTTTAAAGGCAGGTATGAAAAAAATAGAGCAAGCAAACAGCTGTGACACACAGGCAAAAAGAAAAATCCTGGCGAGGCTAAAGTGCCCGTAT
The DNA here is from genome assembly GCF_019740435.1 of Gambusia affinis. NCBI lineage: Eukaryota > Metazoa > Chordata > Actinopteri > Cyprinodontiformes > Poeciliidae > Gambusia > Gambusia affinis. The sequence continues at coordinate 14,490,109 of NC_057876.1, read as the reverse complement.
ATTTCCCTTCCTAGTCCAGTATAAGGATCCAAATGAATGGTAGGAAAATTACCACAACTGTACTATATCAAATGAACTACAATAAAAGCTTTTTTTTCCAATAGGTTGCAAAATATATAGTATGAAATCATGATCAAATCACCTCTTAATTGGACTCAAAACTTTGAAAAGCAAAAAACAAATTTTTGATCATCTACAAGTTTAACTCTGAACAAACAACCGGCTGAATTAATTTTGAGTTTTGAGTGTCTTCTTCTGTTATAGTGTGAATGTTTGGTTGATATCATGATGTTTGCTGGGTCAGGTGATATTTTAATGTGGTGTCGTACTGTTGACTTACTGTTGTAAGTCCTGTTTGCTGACTCGGTTCCATGAACATTTGTGTTAGATTTTTGCTGAGCTCCCAATTGTCAGATAAATCCAGGGGAACTTCTTGGTGTTGTGGTTCCAGAAGAACCTGGTTAGGCCTTCTGGGTTAATTTTTTTGTTTGTTCCTGTGATCACGTCATCCTATTGTACATCTCCAAGGCCTCTGCTGTCAGGTGTTATTCATTAGTTGATTCTTCTCAGTTTTAATTTAAAAACAGAAATGTCAGCAACATTTACCATATTGGAACACCATTAGCATTATGCTAACTGGAAATAGACAAGCATCTAAAAAACCACAGCAACGTTAAAAAAATGACTGAAGAACAACTGAGCAGAAGATGAACAGAAAAAGTCAACAAGAAACGAGCAGTGCATTGTGGCAGCAAGAACTAATAAAACAGAAGAGGTAGCTTACCGGCTATCTGTAAAATCCTCTGCATTGTCAGGCCAGATGAAGAACCAGGTCTAGCTAGTAGCTTCCCCTCTTGACTGTTGTGCGGTGATCGACTTTATCATCATCATCATAGCAAGAAAAACTTTCCGGTATCCACTTTGGCAGGGGGGCAAAATGGAAGAAGTAATGCTTTATTTGATAACTTTGTCACTTTTATCCAAACTTTTAAAAAGGTGATAAATCTAAGGACTTCTGGGTTGTCAAGAGATTTTGATGGCGACAACACTCTTCAGCTGCGTCGAGAGCTTAATCAGCATTTCTGAGCATTTCCCGCTTCCCAAGTCAGTTTGACAGCCGTCAGTCCTGCAGTAAACCGTTGCCAATAGTCACAGCAGAGGAGAGACCTATTTCACTTCATGTCCACATTGCAAATACATCACACTTTTGTAAAGCTGAGTAACACTATTGATCAGTGCTTGGCAGTGATCTTCGATATTCCAACTTCTGACTCGCCACCTGACGGCTGCTGAGTGACATGATTTCATACATGAAGGCGGGGTTGAGTGACGTAAAGCCTTACTGTTTTAAGCAAAAAGGGAATTTCAACAACTGCTTAGTTTGACCAAAGGAGCCAGCAGTGACGCATTCGGTCAAAATAATGCAGAGCGAAACAGATATACGTTAAAATCCCCGAATTTGCAAAGAAACCTAAAGATAGAACCCTTGAATAACCTTTTTAGACACTTTATCAGTGTTATGTAAAAACATGACGTCCCTGTACAACTTACAAAAATGATCCATGGAAGATTCTTAAATTTTCAGCTGCCCCCATCCCCCTCCCTTCCCTTTACTTCCCCAACAGGTAAACCTCAAAACACGTATTATTTAGCTGAACTGAGGGGTGTGGGGTGTCTATGGATTGTGACATTGCAGACAGTTGATATTATAGATTATCAAAATATGTGCCATCAACTTACTGCATGTTCTTCATTTTGACAGATTTTCTGTCAAATTAGTTAAAAACAAGTGAGGCAATGATTGCCATCGCTTAGCAAAAGGTCAAAATCCGATATTCTATGTCGAAGTAAATTTGCAAAACAAAAATATGAAAACACTGAATAGGTTTTTGAACGGGCTTCTTGCTTTTAAAACCGATGTGCTATGAGGTTTTAACCAGGAGATGGCGCCTTTACTCCTGACTCTTTCGTCTCTTCTGCATTTACAGCAAATGCTATAAACATAGCAGCAAATAGACGATCAGGGCTAAATGCCCCTCAAGCCCCGTCTTACTGACCTCTTGTCCTTGTTAAACTCAGCAGCTGAAATCTCTAAATAAGAGATCAAACCAGTGTATCTAGAGCCCACAGTAACAAATTCGGCTGGCAAGCCATCGACTCTGTTCCAACCCCATTTCTGTTTTTGCAGACAGCAACAAGAAAAGCTCAAATGATTTTTATTTTATATTTTATTAGAATGTTTATTTTGTTTAATAATACTAATAATACTACTAATACTACTACTACTACTACTACTACTACTACTACTACTACTACTACTACTACTAATAATAATAATAATAATAATAATAATAATAATAATAATAATAATAATAATAATAACAATAATAATAAAAAAGTCACAAATGTTGTAATTCAACAAACATCTAATAATAATAAAAAATAAATAATAATAACTGCTCTCCATAAAACTCAAGCACAGCTAAATTTGCCAAAGTAACTCAGCTATTGAGTCATATTTTTTAGTCTTGTGAACCGAATGTCTCGCCATTAGGGGCGCTATCTCAAGTCGAATGTGTTGCATGTGTTTCCCACAAGCTCGTATGATTGTACACATTAATCTTACCATATTTAGCCGAGTCACTTGATTTTGCTTCTGTCCTCCAAGATGATGGTTTTGCTGACTCACTGCAGCTGGCAACATCCCCAGTCAACTCAAGCCCTAAGACAAAAACTATTTACCACGTGTGTTTCAGTGTGAAATGACTGGAGAAACCAGCCATAGATATATTTATCTGTTTTTAATACATTTTAGTTACATTTAATTTAAAATGACTGCTGCCTTAATGATTCATGGTCTTCTAGTTGACTCCCTATTGTAGGAGTAAAGAATGGACTCCTGTAACATACATATGAGCTACATATTGTTTTGAATTAACCTTTGTTTTGTCTATGAATTCCCAACATATAAAATCTTTAAAGAAGTGTCAATTGCTTTGCAGCATTAGTGTGCTTATTCAGTAATCTGAGATATATAAAAAAAAAAAAATTGCTATGAAAACAAAGCACTGGAGGCTGCTTTCATAATGTTTGTTTCTTAGCTTATTTTCATAGTACATAGAAAATTCAGAAGGACCAGCACTCATTTTGTTAGTGCTCTTGGGAGTAAGTAACTGGAGGCATTTTGAATGTGTGGGTGTTATTTATTTATTTATTTATTGATTTATTTAAGTGTTTCACTTCTGTGGATTTGCTGCTCTTACAGCCAAAACATCAAGCTACGAGTGTGAATGTTTAGTAGGAGATTAGAAGTGAACGTAATCAGTGAAGTGCTTTCTCTGCCATTTGTCAAAGCCACACCCTTGACCCCATCAGGGAGTCTCACAAACTCAGTATGCCCATGTTTGGCACATATACATGGCTGTTACTATAGAAACCATTCCCCAAATAGCTGTAGCCATGGAAACACCTTTCCTGTCTCCATCAGGGTACAAATAGAAAATGCAGCCTTTTTTTTCAGCAGTTCTGTTAACATGAACTCTTGAACCTTCTTTATCATGCTCTCCACTCTCTGGATGAAAAATGAAAGTCAAAACTGTAAGGGAGACTTATCTGTCTTAATAGGATTTAAGAGCAGAAGGAGTATTACATATTGGATGAAGCGTCAGGCTAAAGAAAAGCCTAAAGAATGATTACTACCTATTTTTTCACTTGTAGAAAGCAAATAAATCTGCTAGGTGCCACGGATTCAACTTACCTACAAGAAGCTTTTAAGCTGTATGCTAGAGTGACTAATTAAAAAATATTGATTATCAAGCTTTCATTTCTCTCGAGACCTTCATGAGTAATGCCTCTCTCATTTGATTAACTATTTCCTTCAAACCTACCCACTGAGACACTATAAATCTATTTAGCCACTCTATTAAATTATTGTATGTCTGGAAGCTTCGTTTTCATGCGGGACTGTTTGGACCATCTGCGACAAGGCTCTCAGAAAGGACAGGCTGAGCTGTGTAGATCATTGTGTGCGTGTGTGTTTCATCTCTGCAGGGTGATATCCTTTCTGGCTGCTTGTTAGTCCACAAAAGGAAGTGTGACATGAAAGTGTGTGATAGAAGAGTGCAGCCCGAAGACAGTTTTGACAGCTTGTCAGCCTTGCTCATCAAAATAAAATGAACTCTTTCTCTGTTTTACTCATCCATTTCTTTCCTCCACTAACCTGGACCTAAATCTAAAAACAAAAAGCATTCCTTCTGAAAGTATTTTGAATATTTAATTATGTTTTTCAATATGATAAAATCTCGGCCCAACGTTCCCATAAACTGCACTTGGAAAAACCACAGAACCATGCACACAGTAGGACAAAACAGTCTTCCATAAACATCCCCAAAACAACAAATCCGAATGTACGCTTAAGAAAGAAAATTTTATTTGTGATTTTTAAACCAAACACATTACCACTGTATCCATTTAGGTAAAATAAAAAGTCTGAAAAATAAATGAAAGAAATGAAATTCACTACTTTTCACTGTTACAATTGATGAGAAGGTGTACAAAAAAAGTTTCACAACATATCTCTGCTAGTCCACTCAGGACAGCACACTGCCACCATAGTTCACCACCATACATTGGGAAAGAATGACAGCATGAACACTCACTAAACACAAGAATATACTAACATATAGTCTTTTTTTTCACAGGATTTTTTTCTTCCATTTTTTTTAATAATGAGAGTGAAAGGGAAGTGATAGCTCTTCATAGAATCATACATATTTCAGTTACAATAATACAGAGTTAAATCGTCATGTCAAAGCCAGAGACAGAGTGATTTTTTTTTTTTGTTCGCTTTTTTAAGCTTTTTTTGTTTTGTTTTTTTGCTTTGCTTGTCTTGAAACGCAAAACCACTGTTGGAAAAAGAGAGAAAATGAACTTGCAGTTGAAAGGTATCACACTATATCATTTACAAATACCTAAAGAGGGTTAGTGGATGCCGTAAAACGTCTGTGGAGTGTGAACGTTGTGGATGCTTGGGAGCGACAGCAGTACATACAGATATTTCCTGTGCGATTAATGAAGAAAATAAAATAATAATACAAAAGAATAAAATCAGAGCAATCTATCTATCTATATATATATTTCTCTATATAGTGTTTGTTTCCGTAGAGCAGTACATGCAGCAGCCACTTAATGGAGTGACGTCATACTGAGCCGCAAAAACTTTTGGGACGTGGCAACAAGTTACAGGCAACGGGAGGGTAACCAACAGAAGCAGGTCTTGAGGCACATCAGTGCCCCTTTTCAAAAACTGTCTGTGAGAAGGTTGGTGGGATAAAGCTCAGGGAAAAAACCCCTGTGTGCCCAATATTTCTCAAGTTTCAAGAGCTACTGTTCAATCTATGTTCAGTCTACGATACATTTACAGCGTACATAGAAGCTAGTATGTGACTTAATGTTCCTAAACAATCAACTTGGTGAATTTATTCTTTTTTTTCTTAATCGGTCCTTATTTCATCACATTTCTTAACAGTCGCTGTAATCAGCCCTTATCCCACCATACCTCCTCTTGAGATTATCTACAAACAGGAAATGAACCACATACCGTAGTTTACACAAGTAAAAAGCACTGAACCATTTTGCACTTCAGAGGCACCTGCCACGGGTTCAGGGTGCAAAGCCCTGTTTGGTTCTCCCTGGGCCTCGTCCGCATTACTCCAGGCTGTTCTCAGCACACCACAATGTTCAGAGCAGGCCACCAGAGCAAGGGGTCGAGTGGGTGTCTGAGGACAACAGTGAGGTGGGCGTATAAAGCATAAAGCAGTTAAAGCTATGAAGAAAAATAAACACGGGTATTATTGAATCTCTTTAAAGAACAAAAAAAGACATTTCACACATTATACAGGAGAAGCAGTCAACATGATGGGCAATGAGCAAAATAAAAAGTGATTTTCAGTAAAATTTGGTTTTGTGGCGGCTGGGAACAAATACAAGCAGGCGATCATCTGTAAACTCAAGGTGTCAGGTAAGGATTGGTTGCTACCAAACATTCAAAGCAGAAAGCGTTTAGCCGTTGCTGCAAAAAGGAGGAGAAAAAGTGATATCAAAATTTCTCCAAATACTCTGTAAGGTATCGTCAGAGTCCACCATATAAAGCCACCTCAGCTGCACTCAACCCTCTGTGATGCTCAGGAGAATGTGAAGCATCTCCCCATTTTCTCTCCATATCTTCCAGTGGTCTCTGTCCTCCTCAGTTGGGATTCTTGCAGAAGATAAAGCTCTTTGTGCACTCTCCAAGCAAAGATAGAGCTATTGCAAATGGTTCTTCTTCCATCCTGAGAGAGTTGAAGTACAGCTGCACTCTCAGAAGTGAGTGTGCAGGGCAAAGAATTTGCAGTGTCCAGTTTTCAGCCAGTCTTTTCTCTTATGTTTTCTCTCACTCGTTCTTCCCAGGCCTCAGGTGCTTCCTGTGTCAATTGTCTCATGGGTAATAAGTTGCTGTTTGCACGTTTGGATGTGTTAGTGTGCGCGCATGTGGTTTCATTGAGATTTAAGGGAACACTGTTGGTAATTACCAGTGAATCTGCAGCAGTGCCAGTTTAGCCTTTAGTTTCAGTGACTCTTGTTTGTGCTATTTACAAGTAGAGTGTGTCCAGCTCCAGACTGCATGCATCTGTGTCAATCTTTTCACACTTTCCTCTTTTTTTTCCTTGGCTGGCACAGCTTTATGTTGTTTTTGTTCAATGTACTGGTCTCTTCGATTAGAGAATTCTTTACACATTGTCGTTGGGGAGGGGATAAGACAGAGGTGCCAACGTGCCCAGTGGGTTAAAGGAGAAAAGAAGAACAACACAAGGAAAAGAATTGTACTTACATTATCCAAAAAGATAATAAAAGTAGACTCAGGGTGCATAGGCACATTGGGGTATGGAGAGGAAGAAACAATCATTTTCTTTTTTTTTTTAAATCATTAATTCTATAAAGGCAAGATAAATAATTTACATCAGTATTTAACTGAAGATAAACTATATCTTGGTAAGGCCAAAATCATAACAGAAAAAGCTTTGAAACTTTATCAGCAATAATGAATAATGGTATAAAATATTCTCTTTTTACCCAGTGAACTTTGGTTGGTACCTCTGTTTTAACAGAACCCTTTTCTTCTTAGCCATTTTCTGCATTTTCTGCTCCCTGTTTTACTCATCACCATCATCCTTGCCTTTATCCTTCTTATCTTTCTTCTCCTTTTCCTTCTTCTTCTTCTTCTTTTTCTTGGCCTCCTCCTTTTTCCCGAAAGTGATGAAGTCGCTCTTGTCGTCCTCTCCTCCCTGGTTCTGTCTGATGGAAATTATGGCTGGGGAGCCAGGAATAATGAATGCTTCTGGAGGAACGTCTCCAGGCTTCAGGTGCTGTGGGGGCGCTCCGGGACCACCGGGGCCATAACGAAAGTGCCAGCTGTTGCTGTCTACGCCGGCACCCATAGGTGGGGAAACCTCTCCTCCTTCACCATCTAAAAGAGAAACACAGAGAGATTAAAGATTAGCTTCAAATCTAATGAAATCAAAGATTTGACGTACATAAATTCTTCTAAATTTTATGACTGAATGAGATGCTTGATATTATCAAGCATCTCATTTATGTGTTTTACAAATTCAGTACAGCCTCTTGCTATTTTAAATAAGTAACAAGCGTCTCATATTACTACATTTTTTATTTCCTCCTTGAACTGAACACAAGTTAAATCTCAGTGCCTTGCTACATATGCTTGTAAGAGACAATCTCAGTGGGTCATCACTTAATCATATGCTACAAGTTAAATGAAAGTCAAAGAAGAAAAAGGCATGACACATTCATAAAATCAAAGTCAACTCAGTCCAACTCTAATTAAAATTCACAGATTTTCACAATCTGTAGACTTTAGCACTAACAATGTGTACTGTTTGAGGAGGGAAGAGATTAAATGAATGGATGAAAGACTCGAGTCAAAAGCTACTATTCCAATCAACTCTTTACACACACCCATCATGAATGACATTAACTTTCACATTTTAATAGTTTGAATTGTTTTTTGTCAGGATGAACTAAAAATAAACAAAACTTAAGTGGATGTTGAAGTCTGATTTATTTTTAGACTTGCATCAATGTCCCTTATCAAGAAAATTACACACACTGGGAAAAAAAAACAACAACAACAATTTAGCAGTTAAAACTGTAGATTTTCAGCATGCCTACAGTCATGGCCATTTAAGAAGCTTAATGTTAGCCTGCTTTATCCATTCACAAACCAGTTTTGGTTTACGTTGTACTGTTGGATCTCACAAATGTTTAACAATGTTCAGTTTTCATTATTTAATCTGTCCATCTTTTGCATTGCAGTAATTACCAGCAAGACACCCTATGCTCAACGTGTCACAGATGCAGACATGAATAAAAACCAGAATGTTTTAAACTATGTGTTAGAATTGTGATGATGTTCTGGGTTTGTGCAGCTCATCAAAGTTCTCCTTGTTGGTAAATGAAAGACTCAAAGAAATCCTGCAACTCTTCTGATTTCTGTTTTGGTTATTCTTTTTAGCAAACAAATATTGCCTATAATTTATCTTGTTAAATTATTTTTTCAGCATTCTATTTCTGGTGAATGCATCTTGTTTATTTACAAACTTAACTGATGGGCCACATGAGGAATATGTCTTTTCTCTTTAAGAAAATACCCCCAAAAAACCACTCACAAAACCTAAATTTGTACGTATAAAAAAATAGAAAAAATCTGAAAAGTCTAATGTGCAAAGAGATACATAATTTTTAGTCATATAAGAATCTTATCAGTATTTAGAGTGAAAATACCATAACCAAAACGCAGTGTGCTTCAGCAAACAGAATGTTGCAGCCATTTTGCTTTACTCTGCAAAGCAATGACCTACTTGCCATCGTTTCCTCACATACACTCTTTGCTTCTCTGATTCCTTTCCTGAGCTGTTACCAAAGGGGAGATTAACTGAGGACAGATCCAGTCAAGCTGAAAAGAAATCATGTCTGGTAAAAGACAACTAGCCTACTCAGAGTATATGAGCGTCTGAATTTTATTTTTCCATTATCCTTAGCCACAGAACATAATAATACAACTGAAGATTTGTTGTATAAGTGAAATAAACATTTGAAAGGGGCATTTCTTTAGGAACTGGCGATAAACTTTGTGCATTGATTTTAATATTCCAACAACTAAGAGTGCATACGGTGCACTGATGGAATATTTATCAAAAACAAAACAGAAAAAAACAGATTCTTAACATTTATATACTGTGACAGAAACAGTCACATTGTTTCTTTTTCCTTTTGGCAGAGAAAAATTTCCCATTTGACTTCCTCACTAGGCAGCTTCTGAAATTGAAAAAAAACTTTAAAAATAAGCAAATAAAAGCAAAGACCAAACAGATCAAGCCCAAAAGGAATAAATGAGAGCGCCTAATAAAAAAATACTGGTGAGTTGTTTCTCTAAAGCCTCCATTTTGTTGGTTCTAAAATAATACCTGTCTAACTCAGAGTGAAAACTTGATGAGACAGTGGTGCCTATGTGCAACCTCGCACTAATAAACTTAATTACAGCCCAGAGAGTGATGAGTCACGATGAAAGCAGACAGATGGAACAGGTAAGGCAGACAAGAGTAACACTGCATTGTTTTATTCTCATTTAAGTAAATAAGGAAAAATATGAAATCTGTACAACATTCTGAATATAGTGATATGTATTGTTGTTTATGTTTTATCAACAAATACTGACATAAAGATTGCCTTCCTTTCAGGTTTATTCAATTTATTTCTAGCTCTCCTGAAGGTAATAAAATCCGCTCGTCCAGCATTGTTCCAAAGCAAAGCACCTTCCTTTATCCTGGACTGATGTTTTGCAGAATCCCTCCCTTTCCTTCTACCTCTTCTTTTCCTTGACCTTTTATCTAATCTAGCGTGAAAAACATTGTAAACCAACACCCATTCCTTTGAGTAATTGATGCAGCTCTTAATTATATCTATCAGTGTTAGTGATAACGTTAATATGATCTCGGATTAAACTGCTTGCCCATCAGCCATAACCATCAAGTACATTAGAGACACTGACAGTAACGTATTTCATGGTTATAAGGGTTACTTCTCTCTGTACATGTGCTGTCTGAACATTTTAACCCTGCTGCCTAAAGAGCTGTAAAGCCCCATTACATTACTGCTTGTGATATTTTCTGCATGTTCACTCTCTGCATTTTTACTTCTGAAGTCATCAGTCAAGCTTCTTCTTGTGTCAATGTCCCTTTATTCTTTTTGTGCCTCCAGTGGGTTTTCACAGCCACTCAAATCACCCAAGCTCCATTTTGCCACATCTACTTTATTCATCGGCTTGTCTTGCCCTACCATCAGCCAGTTGGACAGTTGCACAAAGGACTGCAGCGCAGTGTTACATAACATCCTAAGGAGGAGGAGGAAGAGGGGCCATGAGGAGCGTAGATGCAGATAAAAATGGTGATGCCTAACACAAAACTAAAGCATAGAAGAGAAGAGAAGAAAAAGGAAGATCTCCTGGATGCGATTCTTCACATATCAATCCTGCAGAGGGACCACGCCTATTTTTAGAGGGTATATTTTAACCTGCTGTGCAGCGAATGACTGTATTCAAAGAACAAAAATAGGACGTTGCTATCATCTCAATCACACGTTGTTACATTTTACTTTATGGCGCAGTGTCTGTGTGAATTAACATGTATTCTCAAATCTGAACAGAAAAAAAGAGAGATGTGACTGATGGCAAACATCTTCATGATAGTGTCTGGTGCTAAGGCTAAACATGTGTGTAGAATATTAGGTGTGTTCCTGGTTAGGTTTCTTGTTAGTTTCATCATATCAACATTATATTGCCCAGATAGCCCATATAGCAGATGGTTGATACAAACTTTAAAAGTATAGATACTGCTCTGACATTCTGCATCTTCATGCAGATTTGAAAGTGTGTGTCTTTGTACATCTCAACATTGTTGCAGTGACAAAAAGCAGAGTGAAAAAAGCTTTTATAACTTAGTGACACAAAGGAGGTGAGAACTGGCAAGAATTTTAAAGGCAATGGCAGCAGAGAACCAAACAAAGCTAACAGCAAAAAGGAAATGACCCAGCTAAAAATAGGAAGCAGATGGGCTGAAAGTATTCAAAATAGTTAAATATCCCAGATTGTTTCTCTTCTCTACCTCACCTTTCTGAATGAGCCAAAAGGTTTCCCCTTATATCGACAATGACTGAGAGAGTACTGCAGCCCAGAAGTATCCACAATTAAATTTAAATTTACTCCTCCTTTTTATTCACAAAACATTCATGATGAGTTTAAGAAACTAAATGTAACATACTGCAATAATGGATAGTCCATAAATTTAATGGCTCAGATAGCATAGCTTCAAGCCTCTCAAAGTGCAAAATACAGCACGATTTTTGTCTCAGTTTCCGCTCGTCATTTGGACAGTTTTTGCTGTCAACACCAATAAAAACTGCCTGTCTCTGCACCAGTGGTTATGGTGAATGTGTCACTATGTGTGTGTAATGCTCGAGGATGATACGGGAAACAGTGAACCTGCATCCATATCTGCAGTACACCACCACCCCAATGAAAGTAGGTCACTCTACTTCTACCAACTCCTCTCCCTCTTTCAACAACTTTCACCTCAAATGAAAGAGGCAATGTTTTGAGCTTTTTTATCTCTACTCTTTCTCGTCCGTTTGCTTATTCAGTCTTGTCTTTCATGTAGTGCTTGTTTGTTATTCCTCACAATTCCCCTTCTTGGAGATCTTCTTTTGCACCGTGCCATATGTTTGCACCCCCATCTTATACACACCCACCGCTATTTCCTCCCACTCCTGTCAATATCAGGGGCCATGAATGGTTGCCATGGAAACAATGTCTTCCTGTGAAGCAGTAGGACATTGGTAGGAGCCATGGTGACAGTGCTTATGCTGATGGAGAATAATGCTCGAAGCTCTCTCACTCCCTCTCACCACTGTCTGGTCCAACCACACTCCCCTAGCAACAGCAGCCTCATTCAGCCTCCCCTCTTTATTGCCGACTATGTCTCAGTCAATCAGTGTGATTTAGTCATTGTCACTCCTTCTCAAACCCTCATTACTAATTCAATATTGCTTAAAGTGTTCTTTATTTCAAATCATTTGCCTTGCAAGTCATCCATTTAACACCCCATCTTTCTTGCCTCTTCCAATCTCACAATAGAAGTCTTTCTATTTTTATTTCAGTTCTACACAAAAAACCCACATCAGTTTGTTTCAGCAGCAGATTTGTGAATTAGAGGGGCAGACAAGGTGATGACACACAAGGAGTGATGAACAGCTAGGAAGGGTGACTTGAACACAAGCCTAGCCCTGGTTTTCCTAATGTGGCTGTGTTAATCTGGGCGTGGGCTGTGCACCATCTGTCACAACAGGAGCAGCACAAAGCAAGCAGACAAAACACTTGGACTCACAGGCGGTCAAATATAGGGACATACATGTGAAATACAAGGCATTGAGTGCAAATTCAATGATCTGATTCAAAGTCAGAAGAGCGAAAACATGGGCGTTGTCGGCTGTCGAAGTCTCACAGTGAAGAGACACCACACCGCCGGCACTGCACCCATCCTGAAACAATGGCTTCAAAGAAACAAAACCTTAAAGACAAGAGGCTACCTGATAAACAGCGGGATTTAGCTGTAAATAGCACTTTAACTATGAAAGTTCAGATTAACTCAACCCATCCATTTTCCAGATATGATGAAAGAGAATTGAGATGAACTCCAGTAGATAAGTCAATCTTTTGATCATCAGAAGAGCAGAGCTAGAATTTTCTATTTCTTATTACTATCACTACGAACCCTGGAGCCTTTGTTTGTCACACCCTAAAATTTATATTAAAGCTAAGGTAACCTTCAGTTATTTCTATTCATAGCATGGCCAACAACAAGATAAAGAGGGGGCAGGCAGCCCTTGGGTTCAAATGGTTAAAATGGCACAGGATGTCGTCTCTAACTGCGACAGCCAGATGAGACCACCTAAAGTCCGTGCAAGCTGATCTCATAGCCACTGATCTGCCCTAAGGACGTCACTGCTGTCTGTTGTGTCCTCTCCCTCTTTCTTGTCTGTTTTTGCTCTCCATTTTGTCCCTCACATTTTGAAGTGCCTGCAAGCTGTAAGTTCTCAGCTAAGGCAAGAAATCAATGGCTTAGCAGAGGAGGCTGTTTGTACGCAAGTGTGGATGGGAGGAGACAATCGCTAGCTTGTCTGATATGTCTGCGTACGTAGTTCACAGCCTCCTATCTAAAATGGAGATCAGGTTAGGCCAGCTTCCTAATTATGTCCAATAATCTCCCAATCAATACCAAATGTTGGCATCCTGACAAATTTATGACTTTTTTTTCCATTTGCATTATTTTAATTTTTTTCTCCAACACTAATCTTTTTTTATTATTTAAGTTTTAATCCTTCTTCATCACACTTTTATGTCTGTATTAGCAAAGATAAAAACTAAGTTCTCTGTAAGAGAGTTAATGCATATAACAACACAGCCTATTTTTCATCACAAATATTGGTAAGGAGAACTGGATGTGTCAAGGTTTTTAGACTAAGTTACATGTGCAAGGGTATTCACAGCTGGGTGACAAATGAATATGAACTCCCTGTGTTTTCAAAATTGTTCCTGGCATTATTTTAAAATAATTATTTATCTTTATTAAGCCCTTTTCTAGCCAAATTATGATAACATTTAAATATTCTATCTTTATCTGAATGTAAATGACAATCTATTTTGTTTTCCAGAGCAAATTCTAAAAATATGTAATTTTTTTCTGGAAATAACCAATCATTAAAACGGAGAGCAGATGCTTTAGGTTCTGTCTGCACAATAATCAGTCCTGCCAATGAACTATTTATGAAAAAGGATTGAAGAAAAAACTACTTTTTCTAAAGCAGTGTGGAGAAAGGACAGTGCACGTCCTGCAGGAGTGAGACAAGGCAAGGGCAAGTTGAGGGAATCTCAAATGCAGTGTCATAGTAATTTAATTATTATTTTTAGTTTGCTAAGTTATTGGATAATCTGCAGGTATGAATAAATAATTATCTTAAATTGTTGCTATGAGATTTTGGACTCGTCAAACAAAAAATATTTAAACTAATCAGTGCTGCCAACATGAAGACTAGAGTAGGTCTATGTGTGTTGTATTTTTTAACTCCACCAAACAGTTCTTCAGTGGTTTACACTCTAAGGTGAAAATAACTTAACAGATTCTTACCAGCAGCACTCGATGCAGTGGGCCAGTTTTGTACCAGGACTCCCTGAGCTCCCTGCATGACTGCAGACTCTTCCATGTGGACTGAACTAAAAGACAAACGGCACATTAACATATTAAAAATTAGAAAGGTATTGCGATACATAAACTATGCTTTATGCTCCTCAAAATTAAAGGGGATCAATAAAGAGACAGCTATCCCAAACGTAACACTGAATTACGTGAACAAAACAAAACTTTGCAAATAAAAAGCTTTCCCCGTAACTAAATAAATAATCCATGCTGACGAAATTGTAAAGTCTTGATGGTACTTTTCCTTTAACTCTGGGAATTATGGGTACAGATGGTCATTTTTGCATTTTCACACCCAGTCTGAGTAATTTTGCACCCTCCTTCTACTGAACACACAGGCATAAAAAAGAGGGCTGCTGCAAACTAAAGCTATCTTTATCTTGACAATGATCATGTTGTTTGGCTAAGATAATAAGAGTTTTAGATAATATCGCTTCCTGCTTTTTCACCTGATCACTATAATAATAAAAAAAAAAAAGTGTAGAAATACATTTCATATTAATGTAAAACGTATATGGTGCATTATAATTTTCCAATGATGGAGGCTGCACTTCTATGACAGACTCCTGGTTAGATGAGGTGCAGTGAATTCGGACAGACGGACAGACAGACAGACAGACAGACAGAAAGACAGACAGATTGATCTCAAAGCAAAGGGGGCTGACTACTTGCAGATGATGCCTTTTAGATTTATGTATTTCCCAAGTAAAATTAAAAACAAGGATAACTTTCTTCCTCTTCACAAATATTTACTACTCTTGGTTGATTACAAAGATACATTGACATTTCTGGTTATAACATAACCAAATGTGAGAAAGTGTCTGGTGAGCGAATATTTATATAACACGTTGTACCATTTTTCCTATTTGCTAATCCCACTTTCATCAGTTTTAATCACTGATCATGTGAATCTTACTTTTTGTCAGAGTAGTGTTAAATTACCCTATAAATAAATTTGATAAATTTAATACGGTTTTACTCAAATACACTAAGTCTCATGAGTGTCATCAGTAATCGTAAAGGAATTTCAACAACTTTGATGCCAACATATAAACTTACAATATCCTCCCAAACACATCAGAGGGCACATATAAAAATTTCCTGAATTAGATGCAAATAGATAAACGATTTATTTGAACTCTTCTTCATTTCACACACAGAATCATCCCATAAGATGTTCAGATTTTCAGACTGTACCACACTGTTAACACATCATAATCAAAGCACAACAACCTGAAAATGTGAGGATTATCTGAACATCCATATTTCTGAGTAAATGCTTTATATGTATGTGATTTAAGCACTACAGTAAACACTACAGTAATTTGTTTGCACCCAACTACCACAATGTATTTTAAACACTTACATGTGCTTTACTTATTATATGGGTGGGAGGAAGAATTTTATTATTTAGGGTATCTTTAAGATATCCATAAATAAATGAATATATTTAAAAGTGATTGATTTAACTATTATGAGTTTTGATAATAACATTGTTTGTAATTATTGTGCCATGATGTCAGAATGACCCTTCATTTGGTTTCCAGAGTTCTAGGTGATATTTCCACCTAACAACCTGTCCTTCATGCATCACTGATCATCTCTCTGTTTGCTCTTCCCTCCTGTCTCTCCTCCATCTGTGTAAGAAACATATAGTCTGCCATTCCAAAATGAATTTATATTTTATGTTCAAGAAATAAATTTCAAGTTATTTATGTAATTTTATATATATATATATATATATATATATATATATATATATATATATATATATATATATATATATATATAAATTAGGTCTCAGGGTTAAAATTGTTGACTTACAGAAAAAGAAATCACTTCAGATATTTTTTTTTACTAATATTCCCTGTTTTTCAGAAACAAAAATCTGCATAAATATTTAAATTTAGCTGTTTTATAACCTAAATGGCAAAAGCAAAGCCCCCCCTTTTCTCTTAAAGTAGTTATCATAGCTGAACAAGAGCAACAATACAGATATGTAATTAAATCAAAAATAAAATATATATATGTTTATTTCAGTGAATAAACATGCTTTGCCTGCAACCACATGAGACATTAAGAGAGAGCTGGCTACATTCTTTGAAGGCATTTCATTATTTTGCCTTTTAGGTGCAAAAATTGGAACTGGCATGTCATTTTACATTTTTCTTAAGTGAAAGATTAATCTTCAGTGGTCAGAATTTATCAAGATGTAAGAAAAGAAAACACATATACTATTATTATTAAATGAATTGCACATTTATGCCATCGAAAACAAACCACAACAGGGTGCCAAAAATTGGCAGTGGTCTTACTATTTTAAATTAAATTCTTGGTTTTACCTAAAGTAGGATGTTGAACTCAGGTCAAGACTGTCTGAGCACACGTTTGCTTATGAACAAAAGTTTCCTGAGACTGTTTATAAAAAGAGATTTGTCACCATAAAATTATCATTTGTGCTTTTCTTTTTTTGGTTGTTGTTATTTTTGCTTGCAGGATGAAACAACTCATCTATAGTTCTATAAATGAACTTTGCATAATCTGGATAGGATATTAGTAAAATAATTTTTGAAGATTCCCGACCCCATTAGGGACAAGGGTGAACAGAAAATGGATGGATGGATGGATGGATGAATTTTTGAAGATTATTTTGAAGATTATTTAACAGAGACTCGATGGTCACTTACTAAGGGTGAAAATGCAAATTTTTAACTCAAAGTCTGAATTAAACAACAATGTTTTTACATCAATTATGAAATTAGACTGGGACTATAATGAACGGGGTGAATGTGAAATACTTAGAGGAAAGAAACAGAAAATATGATGCTTACCTCTGCATTACACCACCTGCTCTCAGGGAGGCTGAGTATCTCCAGTCCGAATTAGGTGCCTTGGGCTGCAAGAGAGAATGGAAGGAATTGAGTCTTAAGTACAGGCAAAAGCCAATACCATCTCATTAATAAATCATGGTGAGAGCTGCTGATGAATGTGTGCCACACACACACACACACACACACACACAATCAAGCAGTGGCAGCTTTCTTCAGCCTTTGAAAAGAAAGGAAAAAAAAATGACTTTGAAAAATTTTACTTCAGCACTCAAACCAACCAGGTGTTGGGTCACAGGAAAATGCAAATAAAATATATTCATCCAGTATGAATCCTTTCAGCATGGCACAACCCTTCAAAAACAGCATTACTGCAAATCTTCCCTGGAAATCATTTGAAGTTAGGCCAACAGAACTACACAAATACAGAAATGCAAAAATCTGGCTAAAAATGTATGAAATCCAAACATATTTGACATTGATATTTATTCATATCTGCTTATTAATGCCTCTCTTATCCAGACTTCTCTTTCTATTCTTTGATTATTTTGCTGCATATTCCTCACCACCTTTACTCTGGTATTTGCTTTCACATCTATGCTGAACAAAACCTTAAATTTCACTCTCACACAGTTCACCGGAAAATGTAGTAAATGTCTCCATGGAAACTATACAGAACCATGTCTATATTTTACTTCCTGCCCACCATTCTCCTGCCATCTTAATTTAGTGAAGGTCACAGGGAAAAGGAAGGTGAGGGGGAGGGAGCAAGAGGAACATATTTTTGGCATCATATTCAGACAGTTCTATGAAGGACAGCTTGGGAAAAAATTGGTTTGAAGCATTCTAAAATCTATCCCTTACATCTAAGAATTGTAAAAGAAAACTCTAACAAAAATTGCTTAATCATGATGAAATATTATGCTTGAAGGGAAGCAAAAGAGGATGCTAATCCAACCATATCACAAAGATGAGATTGCATTTTCTCCCTTCTTAACCTTCAGAAAGATAAAATGATGCCATATTTCCCCAGTTTGGTCATGCAGTTCATGGGAGACCCATTTGCAATCTCATTTCCTTTCAAATTTGACAGATGTTCACTTTCTGCTACAGCCGCATTGACCCCCATGAGTCCGCAGTCCACATTCATCACACTCTGAATTCAATATTTGGTTTAATGAGAAAGACCTGTTTTTCATCTCCTGTGGCAATTCAAAGGAGCAGGTTGACAGAGACACAGGACACTGCAGGATGTCTAGATGCCAGGAACTGAAGGCACTACGTGATTAGATGAAAACAGCCACTGATCTTCAAGCAATCAGTGCAAGGATCAATGGTTTAGACGAGGGACCAAGATATTAGTGTGGACAATATTCACACAGTCAGAGGAAACCTTTTACATTTCCCTCCAATCACAGCAAGCAACAACAAACAACCAGTTCAAAATAGGACCAGATTGTTCGCAAAATGGGACTAAACGGCTTTGTTTGCTCTTTTGTTGCACTGAAGTGGCCAAAGGGAGATTAGTCTGTTTGGCCGTATGGTGTTTATGGGGGTAAACAGAATTGCACAAACAATAAAGCACAAACATCTGGAACATAAACATGTCTGCAGTTTACTGTGCACCCAGGGGAAAACTGGAAAATTAACTCTTCACACAGGAAAGCCAAACAGGAATTACTACCAAAAAACAGAAAGATCTGAGGGAAAACTAAATAAAAATATGCTGTCCACATAAATATTTAAATAGATTCCCATGGGCTTTGGAATATTCCTATCCTTGCACTGTCTTCTATGAATTGGGTGATCAAAAACTTTGAGTTTTGCTAGCCTTTTTCTTGCCATCTCTTCAATTCTCGCCTCTCTGAGTGAAAGTTCCTTCCATGGATACAGAGCTCACACCTCTGCTTTCAGCACTGTGTCCAATCACCTTTTATCCCCCACCTCATCGGCTTCGAAACAGCCAATCCTCTCACAGAGCCAACAAAAAACATTGCAGCTATTTAATTACACAGCAAGTGCAAACATGACTGGCATTTAATGAGGAGCAGGTCAGAGTATAGCAGCACAATAACCTTTATGCTTTCTTTACTGGTTTTAAGATATTTCTTCTTCACATATATCTCTTCCTCCACTGGTAGAAATATTGTTTTATAATGTGTTTTGCAAAATAAATAAATAAATAAATAAATAAATAAACGACATAATGGAGCATTTTGATTCATCAATGAAATGTACATGCTGAAAAGTGCAATGAAACAAGACCTCACACTATATCTTTGCATTTTTTATCAATTTCTCAAACATTTTGACTTTTCAGTAGCAGAGAGCTGTATGACAGGAAGAGAAGATTTGCTACTGTGAACTGGGTGAACCGGTTGCAGCCATCACTGTACTATTTTCCATTCTTTACAGAGAGATAATATCCAGCACCATCTAAATTCAGTTTAATATTGTGGTATGTGTGAAAAAACACAAAGTATGTTTTAACAGGTCTACTTTCCAGCTTCCCAGAAAAGCATCCACTTAATCCCTAAAATATGTCCAGCATTAATGATCCCATATATAAGACGTCAAGAATCATAACTAATTTATATGGTCACATATTTGCAATAAAATTATGTGCCCTCTGCCATTTTGGTGAGCACTATGAATTAGTTTGGGAAAACACAAGGAATAAAACAAATAAAACTTAAATAGAAGAAATTAACATCTTAAAACTTCAAGAATAAATGCAAAGTCATACATAACCACATCTAAAACATCACACCAGACAACACACCTGTATGGCAGTTGCATCTGGCATACTGAGGCGCCGCACAAATATCTGGCTCTGTCCGCTGTGGCTGGTGACATAGCCTGAGCCCCAGGTGCCACTGTGCGGCCTTCCCGTGTTGTAGAACATAAAAGTGTCACTTCCTGATGTGGCGGTCAAGCACGTCTTATAACAGTACGTTTTGGTCAAAGACCCATTTCCTCTCACTTCAATATAATGCGGCTCCACTTTGAGGTCCCGGCGCAGAGCCACATTGATGTTTTGTTGCACTCCTCCAGCTCCTCCACCACCACCACCTGCAGCCCTTGCTCCACCTCCACCTGCTGAGGTGCCACCCTCCGGCATGTTCTTCTGGGATACACAACACGGGGAGCAGGAACCAGTCTGGCTACAGTAGGCATGACATCGCACAATGGCAAGAACAAAGACAGTGACCAGAAATACAAAGGTCGTGGCACACAGGGCTATGATGAGGTAGAGAGTGACGGGTGAAAACATTAGCGGGCTGTCAGGCCTAACAATCTGTTTTGGATCAGGGGTGAACTTCGGAGGAAGGTCCATCACGTGCACATGGATGGTGGTGGTTGAGGAAAGCGGTGGTATGCCGTGGTCTCGAACCAGGACAGTCAGAACAAAGGTAGTAGAGTTGTCTTCCATGACTCGCCTGGTGGTGCGGATCTCACCTGTGTACTCATGAACTTTAAAAAGGTCTAGGTCTTTGTTGGTCTGGTACAAGGTATAAAACAGCCAGGCATTCTGTCCTGCATCACCATCCCATGCAGTCACCTTGCTGACTAAGAGGCCGGCTTCAGCATTTTTCATGAGCGTTCCATTTGCAGGTGGATAGACAATCCTAGGAACATGATCATTCTGATCCATAATGTAAACATATACTGTGGCCACACGGCTAAGGGGAGGCACGCCGTTGTCCTGGGCTTTAATCTGAAAGTGAAACTCTCTAAGCTTTTCAAAGTCAAAGGCTTGCAGGGCATAGGCCTCACCTGTGTCAGGTTTGATGCTAACATAGCTGGCTACAGGAATCCCATGATTGTTGTCATTAAGGACAGTATAAATAATGCGTGCATTTTCTGCATCATCAGCATCCATGGCCTTAACAACACAAAGAGATGCCCCAGGAGCATTGTTCTCTGTAATATAGACAGTATATGATGTCTGCTCAAAACGAGGTGGGTTATCATTAACATCTGCAACATCTACCCTGAAGCTCATTTGAGATGATAGTGGTGGAGTGCCCTCATCCACAGCATTGACTGTAACATTGTATGATGAGATAGTTTCCCTGTCCAGGAAAGCAGATGTGACCACAGTGTAGTGGTTTCTGAAGGATTTAATCTTAAAAGGCAAGTTGGGCATGATCTCTAGGGATACCTGTTTGTTTTGTCCAGAATCTGCATCATTAACACTAATCAAAGCCACCACTGTGTCTGCCCGTGCATCCTCACGCACAGGGCTGGATAGTGAAGACAGTACAATCTCAGGAATGTTATCATTGACATCCAACACTTCTACGACTACTTTACAGTGTGCTGCAACAGGAGCTGGGCCTTTGTCCATTGCTTGTATGTACATTTCATACGTTTTAGTCTCCTCATAATCTATATTATTTCTTACCCTGATCTCCCCTGTGTTTGTGTCCATAGAAAACACCTGTCTGACTCTTTCAGGTGTGTAGCTACTAAAAGAATAAAACACTTCTCCGTTTGAGCCCTCATCTGGGTCTGTTGCATTTAACTTAATCAAAAGTGTCCCATTTGGAGAGTTCTCAGGCACTTTGACTTTATACACTGAACTGTTAAACTTAGGCACATTGTCATTGGCATCAAGGATACGGACATTGATTTTGGCCGAGCCAGTTCGCTGTGGAGTGCCTCCATCTATTGCTGTCAGAATAAGTTGATGAGAGGGCATCTGCTCCCGGTCAAAGGGCTTTTTGAGGATTAGCTCAATTTGATTATTGTTGGAGGAAGGTTTAATGGAGTCCAAAGTGAGGTGGTCGTTTGGAATAAGTCGGTAATGTTTCACGGAGTTGGACCCCTCATCTGCATCTTGAGCTCCCTCGATGTGAAACCGCGACCCGGTGAGAGCAGACTCTGACACCTCAAGCTGGTATTCATCTCGAGGGAACTGAGGTTCGTTGTCGTTTACGTCCAATATCTCCACCTCCACGTTGTGCACTTCCAGCGGGTTCTCCAACACCACCTCCAGGTTACGTGAACAGGTACCACTGAATTCACAAACTGTTTCCCGGTCAATTCGGTCACTCACCACCAGCTTTCCGGTTTTGTGGTTTATTGTGAAATATTTCCGCCCACTGTCCGACGTGATTTTGATGCGTCGAGTGGAAACTTTTCTCAGATCCAGACCCAAATCCTGGACAATGTCACCGACTGATGCCCCGTTCTCCAGCTCCTCTGGAATGGAGTATCGGATTTGTGCGTTTATAAGGCCACTTAACATGAACGTCACCACACAGAAATAGCTAAATATATTCTCCATTACTCTGTAACAGCATCGTACCGACCCAGCCATCGCAGGCGGGCAGAATTTGCAGACGGTTCGGAGAAATCTTTCCGCCTTTTCAGGTTGCTGCGGGTCCCCACCCGCCTCATCAAAAACAGAGTCCGTGCATAACTCCGACAGTGCGGGATAAACACCGTATCCTCTGTGATGCATGCATGAAGGAAAGATTTTCCACTGCGTCCATGTTTTCCTCGTCGGTCTGGTTAATGTTTTGAATTGCTCTATCTCTCCTGGAAGGTTGTCTCCTTTCCTCAGATATCGCTATTGGTCTCTCTCTCCCTCCCTCTCTGCCTTTTTTTCTCTCTCTCTCCTTATGTTTCTCTCTGCCTGGATGTGGTGGTGATGCTGTCCGTGGGCAAAGAGGGAGGGAGCGCCACTCGTTTAAATGCAACTGGCTGCATCTCAGCACCTCCGATCAAACAGCATATAACAAGATAAATGTTTAATTTTTTTTTAATTCTTCGCCTCAGTTTATATGAATAAGAATGTAAATAGAACCGCAGTTGACACCACCATAATGTAAAATATTTTTAAGGCAAAAATAAAGAACGTTTTTTTTTTCTCTCCTCTTGTCAGCGCCACCGCCCTTTTTTTGAGCCGAGGAAAACTGATTTATGTGCAGCCATCATCAGACTCCCTTGCTGAGGCAAATTAACAATTACTCAGGAGCAAGGCAAACGGAGCAACAAATCCTTTTAAAAACAGGTAATAAATAAATAAATAAAACATAGGAACCTGAGTACCTTGACAATGCAGTTTTAGTCGGAGTCTCTATGATGCCATCGTTATACAGCTCTAGATCTTTGGAAGAACACGTCATAGCAGGTCATATTTTCCTAACAGAACCATATGTCTAATTAGTTAATGTATTTTATTCTCTCAGCAAGCAAAATCTGTTCAATAACATGTACTTCTTTTTTTTCACATGCTACCAGAAAGCAGAAAACTATCTAATAATAGTTTAGAGTGAAACAAATGTTTGTGTCCTTAACCAAGTCACAGACAATGTACTCCAGATGTGACCCCGATTGCACATCTGGCAAAAACACCACAACTGTCCTGAGAGACAACATTTACACACATTCTGTTTGCTCACATGCTAAAGTCTGCAAACATACACTAATGTATGTTTTTAGTACTTTTTAGTATGTTTTTTTTTCTTACAATGCACTATATGTCAAACAAGTATGAAATATTTGCAATTCAGAGCTTATAAGCACTAAAACTAGAAGAGGGGATCTTTTTAGCACACTGATGGGTCTGCATAATGTATTCATGCAGACCCAATAGGAGTATTTTTTTTTATTATTACAAAACACATTACAAAATGTAATAACCCATTTGCTATACATTTGTATTAAAATGTTTGTACTTTTAAAACTTGGTATTTACTTGTTCACCAAGTAAAAACACTATGATAAAATTACGAACCATTGCCCTCAGACAATACTTCCCACAGCATGTGTTGAGTGAAACTGAAAAAAAGGAAAAAAAATTTTTTGCAATTTTATGCTTTAACATACTTTAAGTCTGTTGCTGACATCAAAGTTTAGCTGCATTTAAAGAAGTTTCTTAGTAAAGACGATTATTTGTTTTGCATCTGTGCTACGCAATTAAAGGTTTGCATAGAATGTACCAAAGTTGAGGACTTTTTGCTCTACAGAAATGCCTTGTCCTTCTCTTTGTGTAATCATCAATCCTTTTGGTTCGCCACAGCCACTGGGCTAAGATGAGAATCTATCCGCCCACATTATTCCTTTTCCATGGTGTTTTGCCACTCTCACCCACGCTAAATTTGCCCACAGCGATGACAACGCTTGGCACCCAGAGACGGAGGGAACAGTGACTCACTTGGATGCAGCCAAAAGGATTGGCTGATGGCTACTTTAACTCAAATGCCTTAAATTCTGGGTGGGAATATTCATAATTAAAACAGGAATCCAAATGTTCTATAGAAAAATTTCATGTCATGCACGAGCTACTTATTAAAATTACAAAATACATCCAGTCAGTGCCGTAGCTCCACCCATGTGCAAAAGAATTATGCTCGGTTGCTATAATTAATCATGATGACAATACATTTCGCTAAAATAAAAAAAATGAAATACTTGAATATGAAGCATGTTGATAGATATAAAATATAACAAATGTGGTCCAGCAAAAGAAAATGAAATTTTCCAGTCTCCTCTGTGGTGACACTCCCCACCTCCCAGTGATCCATTCTATTGTGCCTCAATTTCAAGTTTGGCAGAAACATGTGTTTGAACACGGCCTTTAAAAGGCATCAAAAGTTGGGACTGAAGAGCATCTGTGCTCAGGACACCCAAATACCTAGCAATGGCCCTGCATCCAGTTACATATGTCAACATTATTTAATCAAAACTATTATAGTTTAGATGACAATGACTCTGTTCACTTAGCCTGGCCATTGCCTTCCTCTGCTCTTCTGGTGGATTCAAATCTTGCTTCACTGTTAGTCTGGACTTTCTCCCATTGACTTGGATTCCCCCAGTAAAATTCCAAACAGGCCAAGGAGAAGTTGTGGATGACAACATAGATTTTCTGCGCTGTTTTAGAATTGTAGTCTGCCTCTAGCTTTAGCAATTGCAGCCGAGGAAATGAATGAAGCTGTTCAGTCTGTCACACTTCCAAATACTGAATTAACATTAACAGCTCCACACTTCTTTCTTCGCAGTCAAGGATGACTGTTTACAGTGCAGGAAATTTCTAGTAAGTTTCATACCATTAAACCAGTGCATTACATACATCAAGGGCAAAAGTTAGCTATTGAGTAAAATTTAAAACCTGAACCTAGTCCATGCATCCAAGAAGCAATTGTTTCACATTAGCGGAGAGCCCAGACCCTCTGTATGAAACAAAGTGTAGAACAAGGAGCTGGTTTTTACCAGGTTACTATTCTGCAAATTACTATTTAAAAGTTGAAGGCTTAGCAATGTTTATCTGTATTTGTCATGTTGTAATCATACACCTACAAGGTAAGGGATTATTTTCCCCTTCTTTTTAATTGCAGAAGGATATCTCAGATGGCTCCACATGTAGATCTACAGTTATAGCCATGACATTTAACAGATTTTTCCAGTGGGGAAGTTAAACCTCCGTGTTTTGATCTGATTTTTAAAAAAGAGCACCAGTGACATTTATTTGGCAAACAATAAACACGGAGGTCTATTATACCTGACCTTTTCATGTGTCTCACTTTTCATGACTTCCAACTCTTTTCTAATTTATGCACGTCACAGACTTTTGAACATCTCCCTAGTGCTTGTGCCTGCGTCACAAGCATCCATCTGTCCCAGCATTAATTGAATGCCTCTCAGCTGTAGATTTCATTTTTTGACTCAAGGGTGCTGCAGATAATGCCATCAAAACTGTTCTAGGTGCAGACAGCTGCCTGTCTCGGTTCAACAGATGCTAATCTTATAGAAGATAATTGGCTCATTTTGTCTCTCTCTCTCTTTTTTTTTTAAATTGATCCTTTTCTTAATTATCAAAGCCTTCTGTGCCATTAGGCAAGGCATTTGTTGTCTACCGATATGCATGTCAGTGTATTATTGTGTGCGCATCTATGAATGTAATTTATGTGGATGTGGTGTAAAGCGCTTTAAGGTGATTTAAATTGATATGACCAGAAAAATTGATAAATTCTGTCCATTTTCCACTTGCTTTCCTTTTTTGTCACTTTCCCAGATCTAGACTTTGCCTGGCTGCAGCACTGCGAGCCAACTGCTGTTCCAGCTGAGGGGGAAAGGTCTCTAATGTCATTTGAATATTTTCAGACTGAAAAAGTGGGTGAAATACAACCAACAGCTTTGAAAAACAAAATCATTTTATGGATTAAAGCCAAGATTAAAGTTGAAGCTTCCTCCTTGTTCACTGTATCTACCCCAGTAGGAAAAAACCCTAATTTCATCAATTATGTAGTATGTCCACTAGATTAATAACATTCTCTCCAACCTCATTAATACTGTAAGCAGACACTCTAAAAACAATTTATATTAGTTCCCCTAGGAGACTTTTCCAAGGAATCCCCCATTTTAGTGAGTCAGAGTTCAAAAGTAATCTACAAAGAAACTGGTCATGAGTGGGCTGTTATGAAGCTTCACTCATTACGTCATTCCCTCAGCCACCACATGCAAACAGAAGCAGCCATGCAAACATAAAGGGCATTTGTGCCTGTAGGTCTGGGTGCTCTCACACAACAGTGTAGAATGGTATCTGAGGACAAAATGATTCTGTCTGAGTAAATGTTGGAAGATAGCTTACAGCTCTCGCTGTGAATTTGAAATGCCAGGGAGCCGTCTTCTTCTGCCAAGAGTTTGATGAGCAGATGGGAACAGAGAAGTGAAGCATGCATTTCCTTTTTTTAGACTGTCTAAAGAGAATGGCAGAATTAGGTGGATTTCTTATTTTCTTGTCCCCTCATTGAAATGTGCTGTCTCCGAGACTTGAGTCTGATCCTGTTACAGTCAAAATCTAGCCTACAGGGCAAGTGGGACTGCAGTGGCATTGTAAAAGCCAGGTTAAGGATGCACCTTACAAGTTGTGCAGCAGAACCGAAATGCATCAATGAAATTATGAAATGTGCAGTACAATATAAATGACAAGGTAGGAAGTAAATTCCCCAAAAGAGCCAAACAAAAATACTTGCAAAATAAATAGGTACAATGAATAGGATCAAGCCAAATAATAGAATAAATATTAAAAATAGAAAGTCAAATTGATAATTCCCCTTAAAAGCGTTACTTTTGTTTTGCCATTGCTTTATTGCAATGAAATAACTGCAGCAGCAAAAAAAAAACAAAAAAAAAAACACATCATCACAGGAAGTCTAAATCCAGCTGTGTATCAGGAGGTATGAGTCAGTAAAAAGAAAAGGTCAATGAGACCAGCTCTGAAAAGTTAATCCCTGTCAGTCAGAGCCTGAGGAAGAGGTGGGAGAGACGGTGAAATTGGTCCCTCTGTTGGAAGAAATCAGTAGTGCAAAGATTTACCACGTGATTCTCTCCCTCTGCTCATCCACCCAGGCTTTTTGCATTAAGCCAAAGTACTAAAGCATAATCTCATCTATGGCAGTGTGTGTTTGAGAGCGAGAGGCGGTTGGAGGGAGGCAAATACGTCATTCTGCCCCAGCCGGTCAAGTTCTTTATCTGTTCTAGGGCAAGCGCCATACTGACAAAGC
Organism: Gambusia affinis; assembly: GCF_019740435.1. NCBI lineage: Eukaryota > Metazoa > Chordata > Actinopteri > Cyprinodontiformes > Poeciliidae > Gambusia > Gambusia affinis. The sequence continues at coordinate 14,462,401 of NC_057876.1, read as the reverse complement.
TGGATAATAAAAAATAAAAAAACCAGGGCAATGTGTGGAGGTGAAAGTAAGGGGACGGTTAAACGTATGTCTGTCTCCAGTTCAAAAAGTGATAACACACACCACACTCTGCATTCATCAGATAAATATTGCACAATTAAAATTATTTAGTTGAGCAAAATTATAAAAAATCTAGAGTGAATAATGAAAAGGATCAAACTAAGCATTACAAAAACAAAAAGAATATACCGTACTCATATGTTTGAGGACAGAGTGGTGTTCTCACACCTTTTGAAGAATTGGCTCATTTAAAGCCTAATTATAACCACAATCTTGTTCAGCATGGTTTGTAAAGCGAGCACGCATTGGAGATGTTCAATAGGGATGTTTGTTCTGATCCCACATGTACCTTTCCTTCAAAAATAAAGGTCATGAGAACAAAAAGCTGCCTAAATCCCTCCCCATGGGAGCAAGCACTGGCTAAACAACTTCTTGCATGTCCTGATTCCGGCATGAATCAAACAAATCCTCTGTGCTGCACCAAAGAAAGCTATCAGGAAATGCAGGCAGGCTTTGGATACTTTCCTCTCAGGATGGCCTGGCTTTGTATCTCTGTTGGATTGGTTAGGATGGGCCCCGTGGTGCAGAGCATGACAAAGATAATTTAATGAGAGCAAAAATATTCTAGTGCCAGTGAGAAAGAAGGCTTGGTGGAAGTAGGGGATGTATGATGAGTGCCTTTTTTAAATGTGTGACCAATTGTAAGCTTGTAATTTTTTCACTCAGCTTTAGGGCATGCATTTGATGTTTTTATTTATTTATTTATTTATTTATTTATTTTTATCCATCTTATTCTTGCAAACCCTGGTTTTCTCACTATTTCATGCTCAAGGCTAAAATCTGTGCTGCTGTATTCGAGTCTTTCTGTGAAACCTTTTCCATTCTGGAATGGTACTAATCTCACTCTCTTCCACCCCTTGTTTGATTTGCTTTCTCCTGTTTACACACCAAATAAAGAAAAAAAAATCAACAACAATCTTGCCAAGGTTGCTGCAAATCTGTACCATGCACCTCTCTCTTCCCCTCTCTCCTTATTTATTCCTTATGCATCTCGTCGTAACCATGCGGTTTCCTTCCTGCTTGCATTCATGTGAAACATGCTGGGATGGAAGCGAGAGTGAGAGTGGGGGTGGGTGTACCAGCAGCAGCTCCCTGGAAACAGACGGGCTCATCATCACAGTCTCCATGGCAACCTAACTTCACTCTCACACAAAGGACACACCCTTGTCAATGAGAAAAACAGGAAGTGGTCCATGGGATGTGCGCGGCAGAACGGCAAAATGAATCTCAAAGCTAGTTTGCTGATCTCCTGTGATCCCTACGTGTGTAGACTTGGGATGAGGAGACATTTATAAGACGCTTTGAGCCCCGCTGTTGAACCCATCTGGGCAAATGACTTGCAGTTAAAGCCTCTGCTGCAGGAGACCGGTCCACACACTGCGAAGCTCTAAGCCGAGAGCTCGTGCGACCATAATGTACCGTAGAATAAATAATTCAATGTATGTTGCAGCATCAAGGGAGGCACAGTTAGAAGCTTTTATCCTATATACATTCTAGAGCTTTCATGGCTTTGATTTTCAATAGTGTGTGTGCAAGTGAGACACTGAATTGCAAATCAGACCGTGCAGTGGCTCATAGCTAGAATACTGCATGGATAAAAAAGCCTTCCCCCTCCTACTGCCCTTTAAAACACAGGTTCAGCTGTGATGGACATTGGGTTATGTCCGGGCGCCGCCCAGCCGCAGAGCCAAACAGGAGGCAGAGCTGAGGCGAACTGAGCTGATAGCTCGATCGGAACGGAAGCTCCCCACTACTGCTACTGCAAAGGGTAGCGGAAAATTACCTGCCCCTCCCCCCACTTTCTACCTCAGACACAGAGAGCCGCAGCATACAGTGCACGAGCTGAGGCATTTACGCAGAGGCAGATCCAAGCTGTGTGAAGCTGACACCCCACCCACGTCAAAAAAATCAGCAAATAGTCTGAATGGTTAGTGCTCCGTTTGTGCAGGTTTGTGCCGTTAAAATTTTCGTTTGTGCAGTTTTGGTTTCTGAGATATTAAAAATTATTTTTTAGGTCATCTAGAGTTCACCATCCCCCCATATCGCTCCAAAACAAACCAAAGTGGGCTAGATCGTTAGTGCTCCGTTTGTGCAGGTTTGTGCCGTTGAAATTTTCGTTTGTGCAGCTTTCGTTTTCGAGATATTAAAAGTTATAATTTTGGCCGATGACGTCACCATCCCCCCATATCGCTCCAAAACAAACCAAAGTGGGCTAGATCGTTAGTGCTCCGTTTGTGCAGGTTTGTGCCGTTGAAATTTTCGTTTGTGCAGTTTTCGTTTTTGAGTTATTAAAAGTTATAATTTTGGCCGATGACGTCACCATCCCCCCATATGCTCCAAAACAAACCAAAGTGGGCTAGATCGTTAGTGCTCCGTTTGTGCAGGTTTGTGCCGTTGAAATTTTCGTTTGTGCAGCTTTCGTCTTTGAGATATTAAAAGTTATAATTTTGGCCGATGACGTCACCATCCCCCCATATCCGTCCAAAACAAACCAAAGTGGGCTAGTTCGTTAGTGCTCCGTTTGTGCAGGTTTGTGCAGTTGAAATTTACGTTTGTGCAGCTTTCGTCTTTGAGATATTAAAAGTTACAATTTTGGCCGATGACGTCATCCGCCCCCATTTTGCTCCAAACAAGAAATTTTTTGCTTTACCGCTAATATGTCGCCACCACCAACTGGTATGTAAGATGGACCACAATGTCACCCAAGGATTATATTATACAAATGACTAGATTTGATTTTACTTTATTTGGCGCTTTCAGAGTTTAAGATTCAGCTGAATGTGACTGGGTATAATTATGTCCTAATTATACCCAATTAGGGGACAATTAATTTCACCTGCTGTAAGCTGTACTTTCTGTTTTAGTTCTTCGTCTTCCAGCACATTCCTGTCATGTAAGTCTTGTTTTCTGTGTCGTTTTTATGCAATTGATGTTGCTATGTTTTGGTAGAGAAGGTATTAGAAATCGTGTATACAGTTAGAGTAAGACAATATTTCTGGTAATTGTCTTTTTGTTTTTTTATGAAGTTGCATGTGCCTCTTGGTTTGCTATTGACACACCCAAATATCTGTAGTGTGAGGCAAAGGGTTTCTATCCTAATTGAGAAGTAATGAACCATGAAAGTAACTGTTTTGAAAATGCAATTTAATTATACAGTCGAAGAAGAAACTCAGAAACTGTTGATTTGAACAATGAACTTTAACAATTTAAACAACAACAAACAGTGCCTTCATAATCTGAAATTTCTCCTGTCTTGAGTAGAAAACTTCTTTCATTTGAGATTTAGGCAGAGCTCAAAACTGTTGAAAGTCAAAATATGGAACATTTGTCATAATATGGAAGCCCATTTCCGCCATTAAAGAAAAAATAAGACCAACTTGAAGTCATAATTTCAACTTTTAAAGTCATGACTTCCTGTTGGTCTTTTATTTTTTCCTTCATGGTGGAAATGGGCTTCCATAATAACTTGCAAAAAGGAAAAAAATTAATTCTGGTCAGGAGTATGTAAACATGGCATGAAACTTTTTGCCTTTGGTCTGGTCTTCAAACTTTCTCGTCCTTTTTTTCCCCCCTCACAGATCTGCTGTGTATAACACTGCATGTGGCAGTATTTTCTTCTTTTCAGACACTGTCTTCACAACATTTGCCAGGTCATCAAAAAGCTCCCACACAAATGGAGCTCTCCGGCAGTATGCAGTGTAATGTCCCAGGCCATCTTTGGTCAAGCTTCCCCTGAAAGCGACGACTGCTCTCAAAGTAAATTTTTTTCCTTGCAGAACCATAGTGGAGGGAAATTCACTCAAAGCAAATTCAGTTGAATTTGGAAGGTCTGTGTCAATCCATGCTATTTCTCCGATACTGTAGTTGTGAGTAACGGTTCCTGCACAGAGAGCATTTCCTGAAGTGCTGGCTCCTGTTTTTAATTCTGCTGGACATTCTGATTCATTCTGCAGTGGTCTGAGGCAGGGAGACTGTGGAAGGAAGAGTCCTTTTTCTATGGAAGTGTGAAGCTGAGCCATACCAGAATTCTTCAGGACAGAAATGTCTGGTGAAACAAATGGTACTTCCCTGGTCATTCCTTTGTTTAGGTGGCAGTATTGTGAAGAGCAGTGTTTTGAGAGGTAAACACTTGACACATTTCTCATTGTCTTCCCAATAACAGTGGCGATATTGCACTGAGCATCGATTTGGTGAGTGCCAGACCTTAACTGTGTTTTTGCAAACATTGAACTAAGCAGATCTGCCCTCTGGAAGTATGTCCTTGGGGTCACACCATCTGTAGTAATGGACTTCACCAGCTGCAGGAGAGGGTTGTCACTGTTATTCATGACAACATTTTGAAATGCAGAGCTGTCACAGAAAGTACAGCATAAGCACTGACAAAAGGCATCGAAGGCGCAGGTGTTTAACACAGAGATTGACAGTTTACCAACTTTAACAGGCTGATGCATGTTTCCATTTTTTAATAGTCCCACTTTCACTCTTTTGGCCCCAGATGATGAATCTGCATGGAGCCATTCAGTGCAGGAACTCAAGTATGAAGTCCTCTTCCTCTTTTTGGGTGGAAGAATTTGTCCTCTCCAGTTTTCAACCACGTTTTCATCTGCTGTGGAAAGGTTTCTGGCGGGATCAGATTCCATTAAATTGCTAGAATCCATTTTGTTTTTCTTCAGCATTGTGTGTAATTACTGACGCAGGATTAGCTTCTGCAACGTCTGCTGATGTAACTTGTTCCTCTCTTTTTGCTTTGGCAGAGCAAATCCGCATATTTCCTTCGATGAAGGAAAGGTGCCGAAAATGAAGCGATCCACTGAATGGGCAAGTTCTCATGTTTGAACAGGCCATGTTTTATTTTTGAATTCGGCTTCAACATTGGCTGAGCTTGCTGTGAGACTGGTGCTTTTGAAGAGGGGAACCATTATTCCTGTCCACAGTGGTAAGTAACTTGCAAGTCTTATAATGTGTGGCACAATCTCAGGGAGGAAATGAATGTTATCCCTATCCCCATTGGCTGCAGCATGTGTCCTGCTCTCCTCACAAATGTTTGACACCCAGTCTCGTAGGTCAGTCTGGATGTCATTACATGGATCCACTTGATGAACTTCCTTTGTGTCTTCATCTGGAATTATGATGGAGTCTTCTGCAATCTGGGTTTTCAGGTATTTTTGCACCTCTCTGATTCAAGAGGGGTTCCAGAACTGTCATCACCTTCTGCCTCACTGAGAGCCACGACAGTGATGGCATGTATTAGCTGCTTTGCATGGTCCAAGCTTTGTGCCTGAAGAAGCTTTGCTATTCCCTGACAAAGAAGTCTTTGACACGGTGTGACTTGTTTTTCAGGCAGTCCCACTGGCAGACCATCTTTATGCAGTGGGCAACATCAACCCTGATATAACAGGGAGGAAGTTTTGCAGACTGGTTCCCAAGTAGCACATGGAAGCATTCATCAATGTATGATTTCAGGTTAGGACAAGGAGTGAAGGCCTTCACCAGAGCACCAAGAATAGCCAGGAAAAGTCACTCACAGCTTCTTTTGGTACAGCTGCGCCTGCACGAAGCCATTCTGTCAGCCATGTTGCAATAGCGTTGATGTCATGCCTTTCTGATAGCATTTGTACAACTGGGACTGAACAGTTGTCTCCCTTCAGAACACCTTGGTATAAGAAGATGTGGCCAGATGTACCATTTGGTCTTGCCAGTTTTCTGACAACTGAACCAGTTGCATCAAAGCAAACTACTGAGGGACATTTTTTGGTCAGTGCCTTATAAACATGTATCTGAGTTTGACTCCAATAGTGACAAAAGAATTTATCCAGACCAATATCTCTTATACTGCCACTGTTGGGTGTGCTATACTTTAATAACTGCAAAGATAGAACAGGGTCTTTGTCGCCTAACTCCAAATCTTTTCTCTCCTGCTTGGCTTTTCGTAAGGTTGCCAGGTTTGGAAGGTGACTTGGCTCGGGATCTCCAATATCCATCAACTCTGATGCCTTTGCTGACCTCCATACAGATGGTTCCATCCTGCCTTCACACAACTCTTCTGAAATCTGTGCACGAAGGGTTCCTGACATGAATCTTTGGACTGGCCAGTGTGCAGGGAGATGTCGGCGCCTTCAATGGAACACTGGAGCACCATTGGGCTGTTGACCGTTGGCTCTCTGTCACATGTCATTTTAACACGACTTTGACACTCTTTACAGAAACCTGTGATGTCAATGTACTTGCTAGCGACAGTTGGATAAACTTTTGCTCTTTGGAATACAAATGTACAAGTGCTTTTCAACTTTTTCCAAACCAGATCATTAATTATATGACTCCATGTGCCAGGTTTTAAAATTGTGTAATTCCTTTTACCAGATGATGAAAACTTGTCATTATATTCAACTTTTTGTGGTATAAATTTAATCCATTCTTCAAATGGAACGTCGAGCTGAAAATCTGAACATTGACCAGGAGAAGTGGTGTCTGAGTCAAACTCTGTGTCCACAGGGCTTTCAGGATCACTTCCTTGATTAACTTCCAAGCATGACCAGATGTTGTGTCTGTTCAGCTTTACAAATGTGTACAGACTTTTTGCAGACATTTTATTTCCCAACTGCTGACTTATCTCTGTCCAGACAGCGGCAGCTGGAGTGGCTATATGGCCGTTTTCTAGAATGGCCTCTTTTGAGTTGCAGAGAACTGCGAAAAGAGACTCTCTGTCTACCGCTGGCTGTCGAGGCATCTAGTTAAAAAATAAAAAGGCTTTGATTAGCATTGCTTAAAATAATTAGTGCCTACATGATTTCAAAGAAGCCACAAATTGTATTCTAGCAGTGTCTGCACACTTAAAATAGTCTTGACTTTAAAAAAATCAATTTGGTTTTCCCTGTTTAATTTCTAACATTTAAGCTAATTAAAAAATATATATTTCAATAATGCATTGTTACTTGAAAATGTAAGTACCTGTTAAATTTTAATTTTCCTTTGGAATAAATTTTTCAATTGAATTCAGAAGATGTGCCCTTTGTGCATATGCTTAATGATTCAATATAAATGTAAAGGCTGCAAGATGATGCCTCACTATGTTTCAAAAGGTTTGAAATATCGACTTATTACAAGTTTGAATTTAAATAAATGCATATATAAGCTAGCCCTGCATACATCCTCTCTGCTTTTATGGGGATAGATTGCATTGAGTCAATATTTTATGTGAAACCTGAGCATTAATTTACTTACCTTGTTCAAAAATCAAAATCGGGGTTGAAAAAATTCCAAAAATGACTTATTCAAAACGATTTGAGACCGCTAGATATTAACGAGAGGTTGAAATTACACTTGCTCTGTCGCCAAAACAAGATCGGGGTGGTGGTGGTGGGGGAGGGGGCTCACTACAGTGTGGATGGAGCCAATCCCAGTTGCGTGAGAACTATGTCAAAGTTCGCAAAACGTGGAGCTTTTCAAAATCCTTGAAGCCCATACACATTTAATGTAAGAAATTGGATGAAATGAAAGTCGTTGCATTGAAAATATATTTACTAAATATTAAGTACATTACTTGGATGAACTTTGAACCAATGACACATTTCCGTTTTACTCTGCAAAAACTTTGCTCAAGCAACTAGCAAATTGGCTGTGGATTTTTTTTTCTTCTATTTTTTGAACCGTTATAGGCTAATGTATATTTTTTACACGTTTGCTGCATAATCAGCAGACAGTACGTCAACAATGTAAATATAATTGTTCAGACCACCTCCGAAATCAAAGCACAGTTGAACAGGTTATACACATTACGTTAGGGTCAGGGCTGCATGTCCTTTATTAGCAGGATTCAATTATTGTGGAGAAAACATTGGTATCTTGAAACATCACTTTAAATGAGACACATTTTTTCTTGTTCTAAGTCTTTATTGAAGTTCAAAACAAAAGATACACATTGTACAACAGCTGAAAATCTGAAGAATTAAAAGAACTAGCCCACTTTGGTTTGTTTTGGCGCAAGATGGGGGCGGTTGACGTCATCGGCCAAAATTATAACTTTTAATAACTCAAAAACGAAAGCTGCACAAACGAAAATTTCAACTGCACAAACCTGCGGAGCACTAACGAACTAGCCCACTTTGGTTTGTTTTGGACGGATATGGGGGGATGGTGACGTCATCGCCAAAATTATAACTTTTAATATCTCAAAGACGAAAGCTGCACAAACGAAAATTTCAACGGCACAAACCTGCACAAACGGAGCACTAACGATCTAGCCCACTTTGGTTTGTTTTGGAGCATATGGGGGGATGGTGACGTCATCGGCCAAAATTATAACTTTTAATAACTCAAAAACGAAAGCTGCACAAACGAAAATTTCAACTGCACAAACCTGCACAAACGGAGCACTAACGATCTAGCCCACTTTGGTTTGTTTTGGAGCATATGGGGGGATGGTGACGTCATCGGCCAAAATTATAACTTTTAATAACTCTGAAAACTGCACAAACGAAAATTTCAACTGCACAAACCTGCACAAACGGAGCACTAACGATCTAGCCCACTTTGGTTTGTTTTGGAGCGATATGGGGGGATGGTGAACTCTAGATGACCTAGCAAATAATTTTTAATATCTCAGAAACCAAAACTGCACAAACGAAAATTTCAACTGCACAAACCTGCACAAACGGAGCACTAACGAACTAGCCCACTTTGGTTTGTTTTGGAGCGATATGGGGGGATGGTGACGTCATCGGCCAAAATTATAACTTTTAATAACTCAAAAACGAAAACTGCACAAACGAAAATTTCAACGGCACAAACCTGCACAAACGGAGCACTAACGATCTAGCCCACTTTGGTTTGTTTTGGAGCGATATGGGGGGATGGTGACGTCATCGGCCAAAATTATAACTTTTAATATCTCGAAAACGAAAGCTGCACAAACGAAAATTTCAACGGCACAAACCTGCACAAACGGAGCACTAACGATCTAGCCCACTTTGGTTTGTTTTGGAGCGATATGGGGGGATGGTGAACTCTAGATGACCTAAAAAATAATTTTTAATATCTCAGAAACCAAAACTGCACAAACGAAAATTTTAACGGCACAAACCTGCACAAACGGAGCACTAACCATTCAGACTATTTGCTGATTTTTTTGACGTGGGTGGGGTGTCAGCTTCACACAGCTGCAGAAGCTGACATTGTTTCGGGAACCAGTGGATTGGGAGCGTGCGCGCAACCTACATTGCGCATCGACTGTGTCGGACATGGAGCCGCGCAGCAAACACAAGTTCAGTCTGATGGCGCCTGTGGCGTGCTGCCGTGCTTAAATCACTCGCTGACCCACTTAAGCAACGCTCATAACCTGATAGACGAGCCTCGCAATATTCCGCGTGTGTGAGAGGGGACGGAGCTGAGTGACACTCTTCTCCCCAGCCAAGAACGAATCAAAAAATAAATAAATAAATGAAGCTTTGACAGATGATTGCATGACTGTGTGTCTTGAACCACTCCCTGAAATGAGGTCATAGCGTCTGAGCCATTGAACCCCCCCGCCCCCAAAACAACAACAAACAAAACAAAAAACAAAAAAAAAAAACTGAGCCACCAAACCTCACTGAGATTACCTGAACCCAAACCACCGGCAATACGCAGAATTATATATCCTACGAATAGGACGACCCGCTTCGGGACTAAAGCCCACTTGACTCGACACGGAACTGGGTTTTGTAAACACATTTAGGATAGTAATGAAAATATATTAAATCAGGTTTACAGCGCTCCACAGCTGAGAGCATGCATGTCTGAAGAAATGGAGTTAATTTCCTGTTAGCTCCTTCAGCTGCTCCCCTTCACCAGGAGGGAGTGTGCAAGTGGGGGGAGGGGAGGAATTCATCAGGACACGCAAGAGAAAAGAGACGCCTGAGCAATGGATGTCATGATTCAGCCTTTCCTTGGAATGAAGAATATGAGGTTTTCTGACAAAGTATGCTAAAGAACTGTAAATAAAAGCAATACACCAGAATGGGAGCAATAGGGGATCAAACAGAAGACCAGGCTCATTACACAGACAACCTCCAAGCAAGTCTTCGCAGTTTCTAAGAACGCAAAAAATGTGCAACAAGAGTAAAAATGTATGAACATTTCCCTTAATAGGCTAGAATTTGTATCAATGTGTTATGTAGCATAGTAGAGAACATCATAGGTCATGCTATGATCAAAACAGAGTTTAGATTCAAGCAGAATTAAAGAAAAACTTATTACAGCAAAAGAAAGGATGTACAAATCTACAACAAAAAAAGAACAATGAGAACAAATGTTAGCACATTGTAAAACGAGACAATCATAACATTAGAGACACATTTAATGTTCTCTCTATGGAAAGCATTTGTATCTAAAAATGTTATGAATTGGTTTAAATCTCACTCAGAAATTGGATGTAATAAATAAAACTTGGTTCAGTGTACTTGAAAAGCGCAAGTGTAAAATAAATTATTTTTGAAATATGACATATGCCAGCTTTCATGTCAGGGTGCCTGTTTTTTCATAGTAGATATCACAACTTGTCTAAGCAGAAAAACACACACGTCAGGCTAAAAGCGTTGACAGTTACATTATGTGTCCCTATACTGCACTGCAGTGAGGTCTGCACAAATGTTGCTGAGAATTGAGATTTCATTTTTAGAAGAGCTTTTAGGATTTCCCAGGACATGGCTTGAGACCAGAGGACACTACTTTCTCAATTGCAGGCCTGAGGGTCTGGAAAAGTCTAAATGTTTTTCTGTGAGGTCTGCTGGATCGCTAAATGATTCTAAGTCTCTCTTAAAAACTCGACCTTAAAAACAAGCTTTTCATTGCAGAGAGCAAGCATTTGTTTTCTAACTTCATTGCCTATTCTGTCAACCTTGAATTTTGCATAATGTTTTGTGTCATTATTATTATTATTATTATTATTATTATTATTATTATTATTATTATTATTATTATTATTATTATTATTATTATTAGTAGTAGTAGTAGTATTAGTATTAGGTGCTTCAAAAATAAATGATGATTATGATTGTGATAATGATGAAGAATCTAAAACTAAGAATAAATTGTTGTTGAGAGTTTTAAAGCTTTGAACATCTCACTGAGTACTGTTGAATTCATCATCAATAAATAGAAAGAATAAGAATGGCATGACTGCGAACTGACTAAGACATGCCTCTACATCTAAATTGACAAGCCAAGAAAGTGGAGCATTATTACCACTTTAGGCCACACTAAACATGTCTGGCCTTCATGGAAGAGTGACAAGAAGAAAGTCATTGCTAGAAGAAAACTACTATGCCATAAGTTATGTTAAGGATACAGAAACAGCATGGAAGATGGTGGTCAGGGCATCTTGATCACCTGAGGTAGCACCAGTGATGATGAATTGAGCTAAAGAAAATGGGAAGACTTCAGACTATGACAGAGGTTCACATTTGTGTGGTGCAACTCCAAACATACAGGAAGAGCCACAGTAGTTTACATGAAATCATCTTGAGGGCCAGACCTGAACCAAATAAAAATGTGTGGCACAACTATCCAACTGCTTTTCACACTTGCTCTCCATGCAGTATGACAAAGCTTGAGCCATTGTTGAGGAAGACGACTTTGGAAATATTTCCAAAATACAAACAGGGACAGAGACAACTCCCAAAAGCCATCAGATATAATTGTAGCCAAAGGTAGTTTGACAAGTAATGACTCAGTATCAATATGCAACATTTTTTACATTTCAAACAATGGAGCCAAGTATAGTTTTACTTTTATTTTACAGTTGTGCTTAAACGTGGATTGGCCTGTCATAAAATATACACAAGTTTGTTTCCCTATGTGAAAAAACAGCAAATGTTAAAGAGGCATGAATACCCCTGTGAGGTATTGAAAACATAGATATACCTGAGTTCAGTACTACTTAGATCAGCTCAGATCCAAACTTAACAGCTACTTGTGATGCAATAGGAGAACAGAGCTTAGCAAGAAATACACAGAGGGCCTATAAAAAAAACAACAATTAGAAAAGGCAACCCTCTGCATAAAAATGGTGGCTTTGTAGGTCAACACAACTTTTCTGAATCATTAACTAATATAAAGTTTTACAATTCCTCTTGTATGTTTAATTCCTGCTTAGAGGTTGCTATTTTCAAATTTTTAATCTGACTCACGGGACTCATCAGGATATATATTCAAATTTATTGAATATGACTGCATAAAAGTGATTTTCAGATATATTTTTGATTTGATTTTTTCTACAGCTTATTTTGTTTGGGATGTTAAATTATATACAACAATATTTTCGGGAGCATACATTTAAGTTTTGAGCTTTAATTTGTTGAAGAAATCAGTTATTTCAAAACTGAGAAGTGTGAAGCGGAATGGTTTCAGCACCAAGGACAGTGCTCAAGCCTAACGCTGTCCTTGGTAAACAGGCTGGTCATAGTAGATGGAATGAAACAGGAGAGGACGATTTTAACGCGGGTCAAATCTTACCTTGTCTTTGTTTGGTAAAGTCTGAGTTCTGGTAAAAGTGTCTGCTCCATTAATACTGATCAGTTCAGCATCTACAGGTGGAAACGGGGCGGGGAAAACCACTACGTCACTCTTCAGTGTGTCTGAGCTGAAACACACGTCATACTGCTGAGTAGCTTTAGAGTAAGACCAGCTCCCGTCAGGGTGGGTGGTGATCATGGGGGCGCTGTACCTGCTGAAATCACTGTCTGTCCTGTGGCATCTGACAGCTATTAAACTGATGAGACTCAGCAGAAAGATCACAGACACTGACACGATGGAGATCAATAGATACAAGTTCAAATCAGAGAAGTTGTCCTCCTTTATAGGAACATGTCTGAACTGAGTCTGGACATCAGTTGTGCTTTCAACCACCATCACATCAATAGAAGCAGTGGCTGACAGAGAAGGTTCTCCATTATCAGAAACTAACACCAACAAGTGGTGAGTTTTCAGGTCATTGTCGCTCATTCTCCTCTTAGTCCTGATTTCTCCGGTGCTGGTTCCGATCTTGAACAGGTTGTTTCCTTTGGGCTCCGACAGGTGATAAGAAAGCAGCGCGTTGTATCCAGAATCTGCGTCCACAGCCCTGATCTTTGCTACAAAATACCCCGCTTCAGCAAAATAAGGGATGGTCTCACTGTTAACAGAGCCGAGCTCAGAATAAGGAGCTAAAATAGTTGGATTATTATCATTTTCATCCAGAATTAAAATGTTAACAGTCACGTTGCTTCTGAGTGGAGGAACACCAGAGTCTGTAGCCTGAACGATGAGCTGAAATGTTTTCAACTCTTCATAGTTAAAAGACTGCAGACTGATTATTTCCCCAGTGTCTGCTTTCACGTTGACCATTGATCCGATATCATTATGTCTTTGATTATTCTTATTATTAATTACCGAAAACGTCACCTTTCCATTTTCGTCTACATCAGGATCATCCGCTGTTAAGGTATAAACCACTTCGCCAACTGGTCCGTTTTCTTTCACAAAAATATTAATCACTCGTTCCTTAAAATGTGGCGCGTTGTCATTGACATCTGATACATGAACCGTAATTACGCTGGTGCTGGATAGAGGAGGCAGTCCTTCGTCCATCGCGGTTATTGTTACATTATATTCAGAAACCTTTTCTCTGTCAAGCGCTCCATCCACCACTAACGAGTAATGATTTTTATATGTGTTCTTAATTTTAAAGGGAACGGAATTAACTATTTTCACCTGAATGACACCGTTTTTATCTGCATCCGGATCTTTCACTGTTAAAAGTCCGACCATTGTATCGAGAGGTGCATCCTCCCTCAGAACACTGTCTAACGATGTTACAGATATTTTTGGTGGATTGTCGTTTATGTCTGTTATTTCAATGAGTACTTTACAATGAGACGTTCTTGTACTTGTTCCTTTATCTTTTGCTTGGACCCGAAGTTCAACCACATTGTTCTTTTCATGGTCCAGCTCATCTTTTATAGTAATCTCTCCCGTATTTGGATTAATGTAAAATTTATTGACGTTGTTATCATTATCCTGGTTTAAAAAAGAATACAGAATTTCTCCATTTACCCCTTCGTCTAAGTCTCTTGCATGCACAGAAATGACAGCTGCGCCTAACGGGGTATTTTCAGGCACTCTGACTTTGTACAGAGGTTTGTCAAATACTGGAATATTATCATTAACGTCTTCTACGTTAACATTGATGAGTAATGTCCCTGATTTAGCAGGTTTACCTCCATCTGTAGCTGTTAAGATTAATTTTATAAGAGACTGTTTTTCTCGATCTAAAGGTTTCTGCAGAGTCATTTCAACAGACACAGTTGGATCGCCTGCGTTTTGTACATCCAACGCAAAGTGTTCATTATGGCTTAATTTGTAAGCCTTTACTGAATAAACACCAACATCTGCGTCAAATGCCTTCGGAAGAGCAATTTTTTCACCCGAAAAAGCCGATTCAGACACGTTCAGATCAATCTCTGGGATCCTGAAGGACGGCGTGTTGTCGTTTATATCCACAATTTTAACCTCAAACCGATAAAGATTTAGCGGAGACTTCACAATGGCTTCCACTTCCAGGGAGCATTTGGCTTTGCGAGCACAGAGCTCCTCTCGGTCTATCCTGTCTTTCACCAGAAGAGCCCCAGTCTTAATGTTCACATCAAAATACTTCTCATTAGGTCCCGAAATCTGAAAATGTCTTTTTCCCAGTTCTTGTATATCTAGCTGTAAATCCTTCGCCAGATTTCCAACAACCGTACCCGGACTCGACTCCTCCGTAATCGAATATACAATCTGTGCCTCTGCGACCATCAGGATGTGCAATACAAAAAACAAATTATAAATCCACGTCGGGGCCGTCTTTCCTCGACCCATTATGTCCGGATCCGACAAAACACACGAAATAAATAGTTATAAATCATTCCGGGGTTAACCTATTTCCATGACTGTAGAGTCAGATCACAGCATAGTGCGGTGAGGACGTTACTCACGGCTTCCGAAACAAAGAGCTTGAAGCCCTCTCATAAAGGAGGAGCATTGCACATGAATAAAATGTGTTAAAATGCCAACAGTTCGCAGTGACATCTAGTGGCGATTAGAACTGAAATAACGTGTAAAAAAGTTAATTTAATTATTATTATTATGGCTTTAAGTCATCCCAGACGAAATTGATTGAATTCTTCAAATTTCTTAAGAGAAGGAGGTAAACAAGAGGCGCTAAAGTCTCTGAGTGCCAAAGTTAAGAATTCAAAGGTTATCAAAAGTGTTCGTTTTTGTTTGCCTAAATTATCCCTAGCAAAATGGTGGTGATTTTCTTTTCTTTTCTTTTTTTTTTTTGTTTGCCAAAATATGATTGGAATAAAACCCCCACTTTGGGTGTTATTTAAGACGGGTGATAAGAGTCACATCATAATGAATTAATTACTCATTCATTGTAGATCAAAAACACTTTCAAGAAGGAAACATGAAAGAATAACTGTGTATTTGACTGACTAAAACAAACAATAGAAAAATGAAAAGTTTTAAACTCGGTATGACAATAATTCCATAATTGCTATGTGGGGCATAGGGGATTGAAATAGTGTTTCTGAATTTCTTACCTTATCTTTGTTTGGTAAAGTCTGAGTTCTGGTAAAAGTGTCTCCTCCATTAATACTGATCAGTTCAGCGTCTACAGGTGGAAACGGGGCGGGGAAAACCACTACGTCACTCTTCAGTGTGTCTGAGCTGAAACACACGTCATACTGCTGAGTAGCTTTAGAGTAAGACCAGCTCCCGTCAGGGTGGGTGGTGATCATGGGGGCGCTGTACCTGCTGAAATCACTGTCTGTCCTGTGGCATCTGACAGCTATTAAACTGATGAGACTCAGCAGAAAGATCACAGACACTGACACAATGGAGATCAGTAGATACAAGTTCAAATCAGAGAAGTTGTCCTCCTTTATAGGAACATGTCTGAACTGAGTCTGGACATCAGCTGTGCTTTCAACCACCATCACATCAATAGAAACAGTGGCTGACAGAGAAGGTTCTCCATTATCAGAAACTAACACCAACAAGTGGTGAGTTTTCAGGTCATTGTCGCTCATTCTCCTCTTAGTCCTGATTTCTCCGGTGCTGGTTCCGATCCTGAACAGGTTGTTTCCTTTGGGCTCCGACAGGTGATAAGAAAGCAGCGCGTTGTATCCAGAATCTGCGTCCACAGCCCTGATCTTTGCTACAAAGTATCCCGCTTCAGCAGAATAAGGGATGGTCTCGCTGTTAACAGAGCCGAGCTCAGAATAAGGAGCTAAAATAGTAGGATTATTATCATTTTCATCGAGAATTAAAATATTAACAGTCACGTTACTACTCAGCTGAGGAACACCAGAATCATTTGCTTGAACTTTAAACTGAAATGTTTTTAACTCCTCATAGTTAAAAGACTCCAGACAAAAAATATCTCCAGTTTGAGCGTTTATGTTTAAAACTGAAGTTATTGGAATATTTTTTGAAAAGGTACCTAATAATGAATACTTTATTTTAGCATTTTCTGCCTCGTCAGGGTCCTGTGCCATTATTATTCCAATATTGGTTCCAACTGCACTATTTTCTTTGACATAAACATTTATTACAGAATCTGAAAACTTAGGGGCGTTATCGTTAACATCTGAAATGTGAACAGGGATAACATTAGTGCTGGAAAGGGGTGGATTGCCCTCATCTATAGCAT
This sequence comes from Gambusia affinis, assembly GCF_019740435.1. NCBI lineage: Eukaryota > Metazoa > Chordata > Actinopteri > Cyprinodontiformes > Poeciliidae > Gambusia > Gambusia affinis. Next base: position 14,445,594 of record NC_057876.1, on the reverse strand, counting down.
AAATTGTGACATTATAGTGAGAAACACTCTCTCTATCAAGAGGTCCATCCACTGTTAATGAATAATAATTTTTATAATTTAGCTTAAGCTTAAAAGGAACCGACCCAATGACCTGAGCTCTGGTAATACCATTTTTACCCCCATCTTTGTCAGTCACAGTAACCAGAGCAACAACAGTTCCTGTCCCAGCATCTTCTTTAACTGGACTCATCAAGGATGTGACCACAATCTCGGGTATGTTGTCATTAACGTCAATCACTTCCACTAACATTTTACCGTGAACACTCCTTGAAGGCGTACCTTTATCTCTGGCTTGCAAGCGGATATCATACGCTGCAGTTTCCTCATAGTCGATCTGTCCTATCACGTTTATTTCCCCTGTGTCTGGGTTTATTGAGAATAAAGCATCAGGATTGATATTTCCTCTTCTAATAAACGAATATAATATTTCACTGTTTATTCCCTCATCTGAATCTTCAGCACTGACAGTAAGAATGGAGGTTTGCAAAGGGGTGTTTTCAAGAACCTTGACTTTATACAACGACTGACTAAAAACTGGAACATTGTCATTGGTGTCCATTATATGTACAGTGATCTTTAATGTCCCCGTTTTGGCAGGCTTACCTCCGTCGAGAGCAATTAATATTAGGTTACTTGCAGCATTTTTCTCTCTGTCTAACGACTTTTGCAGCACTAGTTCGGCAGATTCGCTGTGCTGTCCTCCGCTTTGTATGTCAAGCAAGAAAAATTCATTGGAACTCAGCTTGTAGCTTTTTACCCCGTTATTCCCCGAATCCGCGTCGTTTGCCATCGGGAGCAAATACCTCTCTCCGGGAGAGGATGATTCTGAAATATTCAAGTTGATTTCCTTGTCAAGAAAATATGGTGCATTATCATTGATATCCGTTATCTGAACCTCTATGCGATGCAGATGCAAAGGATTGCTCAACATGGCTTCAATATTTAGGAAACATTTCTCCGAGTTTGGACATAGCTCTTCGCGATCAATCCTGTCGCAAACATACAGCGTACCAGCTTTCAAATCCAAGTCAAAATACTTCTTAAAGAGCCCAGACACAATTCGTAAATCCCGTCTTTCCAATTCACTCACGCTGACTTGTAAATGCTTAGCGAGATTTCCCACCACTGTTCCTTTGTCAACCTCCTCGGGAATGGAGAACGAGAGCAGCGCTGTACACGCGCCACAGAAATAAAGCAGAACCCAGATGTTTATCCAGATTGCGCATGAATGTCCTCCACGTCCCATGGCTGCCAAACCACGAAAAAAAACCCGATATAATTTTAGAACACGTCCATTTTGTGGTAAATGTCAGACGGAATCCTCTCTGCAGAGCGACCGAATGCGTTTTCTCACAAAGCAGCGGTTCACTATGTCTACACATGGAAAGGAGGAGTCTGGAGCTGGAACCATCCGTAAATTTGTGGTCTCCAGCGACACCAAGTGCTGTTTATAATATATAAATAAATCATTGCAGTTTAGCTAAATAATGGCAAGATTTTTAGCGGAACATTAGATATTGAAAAAACAAACAAACAAACAAAAAATATACGCTGATTATTGCACTAATGAAGGCAGAAATAGAATTATTATTTTAAGGTAACCCACTTTAAAGACACAAAACAGAGATTGCGCTGACATCTTCAGAAATATAATGACCACACCAGTCACCACAACTCCGAAAAACAAGATCCACAAATCAGGACCGTGGACAGAGTCCGCTGCTAGACAACTTCAATCTGATCTTGTTTGCAGTCCTTAGATACAAAATTGACAATTAGCAACTACTTTTAGGTTACAACAGATAAAATAACATCCAAGATTCATTAGCTTAGCCATCTAAAAGACTATATAGCAATCGAAAAATATAGTCAGCAAAAATAAAGGTTGACATAATCTCGCAAATAAAGACATCCACGGAAAAAAACAAGTACAAAAACAGACAAGCTATGATCAGCAGTACTGCCAAAATATATTTGGGATATGAAAAAAATAACGGTTAAATAATGATATAATATTTTAAGGAGGTTTGGCCAAAAAGAGTGAATACCACAACATTTAAAAACAAACAAACAAAAAAAAAACTATCATATAGACATTTTTACGAGTTTTAAACAAATGCTATTTCAGCCTTCCTTACCTTATCTGTATTTGGTAAAGTCTGAGTTCTGGTAAAAGTATCACACCCGTTGATACTGATCAGTTCAGCATCTACAGGTGGAAACGGGGCGGGGAAAACCACTACGTCACTCTTCAGTGTGTCTGAGCTGAAACACACGTCATACTGCTGAGTAGCTTTAGAGTAAGACCAGCTCCCGTCAGGGTGGGTGGTGATCATGGGGGCGCTGTACCTGCTGAAATCACTGTCTGTCCTGTGGCATCTGACAGCTATTAAACTGATGAGACTCAGCAGAAAGATCACAGACACTGACACGATGGAGATCAATAGATACAAGTTCAAATCAGAGAAGTTGTCCTCCTTCATAGGAACATGTCTGAACTGAGTCTGGACATCAGCTGTGCTTTCAACCACCATCACATCAATAGAAACAGTGGCTGACAGAGAAGGTTCTCCATTATCAGAAACTAACACCAACAAGTGATGAGTTTTCAGGTCATTGTCGCTCATTCTCCTCTTAGTCCTGATTTCTCCGGTGCTGGTTCCGATCCTGAACAGGTTGTTTCCTTTGGGCTCCGACAGGTGATAAGAAAGCAGTGCATTGTATCCAGAATCTGCGTCCACAGCCCTGATCTTTGCTACAAAGTATCCCGCTTCAGCAGAATAAGGGATGGTCTCACTATTAACAGAGCCAAGCTCAGAATAAGGAGCTAAAATAGTTGGATTATTGTCATTTTCATCCAGAATGCACACATTAACAGTCACGTTGCTGCTTAGTGGAGGAACACCAGAATCTGTAGCCTTAACTTTAAACTGGAATGTTTTCAATTCTTCATAATTAAAAGACTGCAGAGTAATAATTTCTCCATTATCTGAGTTGATGTCTATAAACGAAGTCACGGGGAAATTTTTAGTGTCAGCATCTACAGAATAAGTTACTTTCGCGTTTTCATTTATATCAGGATCGACTGCGCTTATAGTAAAAATACTGGCTCCAACTGGGCTGTTTTCTTTCACATAAATATTGATCACAGATTCCAGGAAATGAGGCGCGTTATCATTAACATCAGAGATTTGTACGTTAATAACGGTGGTGCTGGACAGAGATGGAACTCCGTCATCATTAGCTACAATTGTGAGATTGTAAGTAGCATCTGCTTCTCGATCAAGGGGTCCATCTACAACTAAAGAGTAATAACTCTTATAATTAGAATTTAGTTTAAAAGGAGTTGAATCAACAAGCTTACATCGAGTTTGACCGTTTTTACCTCCATCTTTATCCGTTACTGTAACCAAAGCGACAACGCTTCCTATTTCTGCATCTTCTTTAACTGGGTTCATCAATGATGTTACAACAATTTCTGGGGTATTATCGTTTACATCAACAACTTCGATCAAAAGTTTTGCATTTGATCTCCGAGGTAAGGCACTTCTGTCTGTTGCTTGCACATGTATTTCATAGGCTGACTGTGTTTCATAATCGAGTTCCCTTTTCACGCTGATATCTCCGGTATCTTCATTAATGAAAAACATATCAGATGGGTTAAAGTTTGGACGTTTGAAGAAGGAGTAAACTACTTTTCCGTTTTCCCCTTCATCTAAATCAGTGGCATTGAGCTGAATAACTTTAGATGCGATTCGAGCATTTTCGTAAACGCTAGCTTTGTAAAGTGATTTGCTGAAAGACGGCGTGTTATCGTTCACATCGAGAATATTAACGATAATTTGCAGAGTTCCAGTTTTTGGAGGCCTGCCTCCATCTATAGCAGTGAGTGTCAGTGTAATAGTTGCTTGTTTCTCTCGGTCTAAAGCTTTCAGCAGCACTAATTCAGCAGATGCGCTGTGTTCTCCGCCGCTCTGTACGTCGAGGGAAAAGTATTCATTTACACTGAGCTTGTACGTCTTTACAGAATTGCTGCCTGAATCTGCATCGACTGCCAAAGGCAGCAAGAAGCGCTCGCCCGCTGGTGAAGATTCAGAAATATTGAGAGAAAATGATTTTTCTGCAAAAGCAGGCGCGTTGTCGTTCACATCATTAATCAACACCTCGATGCGTTTATGCACTACAGGATCACTCAGTATGGCCTCTAGATTTAACGTGCATTTAATAGTGTTCAGACAAAGCTCTTCACGATCTATCCTGTCATTGACATAAAGCTCTCCTGTTTTAAAATTAGCTTCCAAGTATTTCTTACTGTGTCCCGACACAATATTTAGATTCCTGGTTTGCAGGTCTCGCACGTTGACGTTTAAATCCTTTGCGAGGTTCCCGACAACAGTTCCTTTGTCCGCCTCCTCGGTGATAGAGTAGGATATCTGAGCAGCAGACCAGTCAGATGCAAACAACATGACCAGGAAAAATAAGATCCCATTATTCCTTCTTCTGCTCATCGCTGATTCGAGAGAAATGCACGATATCTTAACCGTTTCTGAAGTGACACCACTCGATCGGAACAATTGTCAAAACAAATGATTCCACTCCCCGACTCTCAACCATGATTCCTTCTCTTCAAACAAAGCACACCAAGTCTTCTGTGACGCATTAAATAAAGGAGGAGACAAAACATAAAGTGCTTTCAAAATCTCGTGGTCGTCAGCGACCCCTCGCGCCTTAACTCTAAACTCTGAGAAACATAAAAAAATGATAAAAAAAACATAGTGGAGTAGATTTTGTGCAAAGCATGAATGTATGAAATTTTAACACAGCTCAAATCAATTAAGCTTATTGTTACGGATATTACATCATGACAAAAAGGTGAAAAAAACAAAAAACTGCAGAAAAGATGCAGCTAATGAACATATAAATTAAATGACATCCTTGAAAACGATCTATCATTCCCAAACAACTTTAAAACATAAAAAATAGATAAAAGGCCAGCACAGTATGAAACGGCTTTAAACGCTGCTTTGTAAGGCAAAACATTTATCGGTTTAATTGTAATAATAGAAATATTCATTCCTTGTTTTTCAAATAGTTGTAAAAAATACAATTAATAGAGTAAGACAAACAGAGGAATTCGCAATAAAATACACGATTTATCTAGAAATTAATTTTGTACAAGGGACTCAGTGACCAATATTAACTCACCTTTTCTGTGTTTGGTAAAGTCTGAGTTCTGGTAAAAGTATCATTTCCGTTAATACTGATCAGTTCAGCATCTACAGGTGGAAACGGGGCGGGGAAAACCACTACGTCACTCTTCAGTGTGTCTGAGCTGAAACACACGTCATACTGCTGAGTAGCTTTAGAGTAAGACCAGCTCCCGTCAGGGTGGGTGGTGATCATGGGGGCGCTGTACCTGCTGAAATCACTGTCTGTCCTGTGGCATCTGACAGCTATTAAACTGATGAGACTCAGCAGAAAGATCACAGACACTGACACGATGGAGATCAGTAGATACAAGTTCAAATCAGAGAAGTTGTCCTCCTTTTTAGAAACATGTCTGAACTGAGTCTGGACATCAGCTGTGCTTTCAACCACCATCACGTCAATAGAAACAGTGGCTGACAGAGAAGGTTCTCCATTATCAGAAACTAACACCAACAAGTGGTGAGTTTTCAGGTCATTGTCGCTCATTCTTCTCTTAGTCCTGATTTCTCCGGTGCTGGTTCCGATCCTGAACAGGTTGTTTCCTTTGGGCTCCGACAGGTGATAAGAAAGCAGCGCGTTGTATCCAGAATCTGCGTCCACAGCCCTGATCTTTGCTACAAAGTATCCCGCTTCAGCAGAATAAGGGATGGTCTCACTGTTAACAGAGCCGAGCTCAGAATAAGGAGCTAAAATAGTTGGATTATTATCATTTTCATCCAGAATGCACACATTAACAGTCACGTTGCTGCTGAGTGGAGGAACACCACAATCTGTAGCCTTAACTTTAAACTGGAATGTTTTCAATTCTTCATAATTAAAAGACTGCAGAGTAATAATTTCTCCATTATCTGAGTTGATGTTTATAAACGAAGTCACGGGGATATTTTTATTATCATCTTCTATATAATAAGTTACTCTCGCGTTTTCAATCTTATCAGCATCGACTGCGCTTATAGTAAAAATACTGGCTCCAACTGGGCTGTTTTCTTTCACATAAATATTGATCACAGAATCAAGGAAATGAGGCGCGTTATCATTAACATCAGAGATTTGTACATTGATAACGGTAGTGCTGGACAGAGATGGAACTCCGTCATCATTAGCTATAATTGTGAGATTGTAAGTAGCATGTGCTTCTCGATCAAGGGGTCCATCTACAACTAAAGAGTAATAACTCTTATAATTAGAATTTAGTTTAAAAGGAGTTGAACCAACAAGCTTACATCGAGCTTGACCGTTTTTACCTCCATCTTTATCCGTCACTGTAACCAAAGCGACAACGCTTCCTATTTCAGCATCTTCTTTAACTGGGTTCATCAGTGCCGTTACAACAATTTCTGGGGTATTATCGTTTACATCCACTACTTCGATCAAAAGCTTCCCATTGGATCTCCGAGGTGACGCACCTTTGTCTGTGACTTGAACATGAATTTCAAATTTTGACTGTGCTTCATAATCTAACTCACTTTTCACGCTGATATCCCCGGTTTCTTCATTAATAAAAAATATATCAGATGGATTAAAGTTTGCACGTTTGACAAAAGAGTAAACTCTCTTTGCGTTTTCCCCTTCATCTAAGTCAGTGGCATTGAGTTGAATAATTTGAAATCCTACCGGGGCATTCTCAGTTACGCGAGCTTTATAAAGTGTCCTGCTAAAAGACGGCGTGTTATCATTGGCATCTATGATATGGATAATAATCTGAACAGATCCAGATAGTGGAGGCCTTCCTCCATCTAAAGCAGTAAGTTTTAGGTTAATAGTTGCTTGTTTCTCTCGATCTAAAGCTTTCAGCAGCAGTAATTCAGCAGAAACGCTGTGTTCTCCGCCGCTCTGTACGTCGAGGGAAAAGTATTCATTTACACTTAGCTTGTACGTCTTTACAGAATTGCTGCCTGAATCTGCATCGACTGCCAAAGGCAGCAGGAAGCGCTCACCCGCTGGTGAAGATTCATAAATATTGAGAGAAAATAATTCCTCCGCAAAGACAGGCGCGTTGTCGTTCACGTCATTAATCAACACCTCGATGCGTTTATGCACTACAGGATCACTCAGTATGGCCTCTAAATTTAACGTGCATTTAATAGTGTTCAGACAAAGCTCTTCACGATCTATCCTGTCATTTACATGAAGCTCTCCTGTTTTAAAATTAGCTTCCAAGTATTTCTTACTGTGTCCCGACACAATATTTAGATTCCTGGTTTGCAGGTCTCGGACGTTGACGTTCAAATCCTTTGCGAGGTTCCCGACAACAGTTCCTTTGTCCGCCTCCTCGGTGATAGAATAGGATATCTGAGCAGCAGACCAGTCGGATGCAAACAACATGACCAGGAAAAATAAGATCCCATTATTCCTTCTTCTGCTCATCGCTGATTCGAGAGAAATGCACGATATCCTTAATGTTTCTGAACTGACACCACTCGTTCGGCAAATATGTTCAAAGCAAGTGATTCCACTCCCGGGTGTTTAGCCATCGTTTCTGCTCATCAAACAAAGCACACATAGTCTGCTGTGACGCATAAAGATAAAGGAGGAGACTAAAACCAGCAAGCTCACCAAACACACGGTCATCAGCGACCCCACGCGCTGTGACCATATAATATGAAAAACGAGCAGATAATTTTAAGCATACAAAATAATGACACTTTCATTATGCAAAATCACTTAAATTATTTGCGACAAGTGGACGTTTTTTTCATGTCAGCCTACTGTTATTCAAGCAAGATGAATAAAAAAAAATGTAACGTGAACATGCTAATTGTAAATGCAACAAAAAATTGCAAATATGACCAAATTAATTTTGTGAGTAAATGACCATTTAAAACAAATGTTAATACTGACATTTTACAGGTGGATGACCAAATAAAATGTATGAAGTCTGAGCTGAAAATCATCATGTTGCACAGTAGTGTGATAACCCATCGAAATCACTGTCTGTCCTGTGGCATCTGACAGCTATTAAACTGACGAGACTCAGCAGAAAGATCACAGACACTGACACGATGGAGATCAGTAGATACAAGTTCAAATCAGAGAAGTTGTCCTCCTTTATAGGAACATGTCTGAACTGAGTCTGGACATCAGCGGTGGTTTCAACCACCATCACATCAATAGAAACAGTGGCTGACAGAGAAGGTTCTCCATTATCAGAAACTAACACCAACAAGTGGTGAGTTTTCAGGTCATTGTCGCTCATTCTCCTCTTAGTCCTGATTTCTCCGGTGCTGGTTCCGATCCTGAACAGGTTGTTTCCTTTGGGCTCCGACAGGTGATAAGAAAGCAGCGCGTTGTATCCAGAATCTGCGTCCACAGCCCTGATCTTTGCTACAAAGTATCCCGTTTCAGCAGAATAAGGGATGGTCTCACTGTTAACAGAGCCGAGCTCAGAATAAGGAGCTAAAATAGTTGGATTGTTATCATTTTCATCTAGAATGCACACATTCACAGTCACATTTCTGCTTAGTGGAGGAACACCCGAGTCAATTGCCTTAACTTTAAACTGAAATGTCTTCAATTGTTCAGAATTAAAAGACTGCAGAGTAATAATTTCTCCAGTATCTGAGTTGATGTTTATAAACGAAGTCACGGGGAAATTTTTATTATCAGCATCTACGGAATAAGTTACTTTCGCGTTTTCATTTATATCAGGATCGACTGCGCTTATTTTAAAAATACTGGCTCCAACTGGGCTGTTTTCTTTCACATAAATATTGATCACAGAATCAAGGAAATGAGGCGCGTTATCATTAACATCAGAGATTTGTACATTGATAACGGTGCTGCTGGACAGAGATGGAACCCCGTCATCATTAGCTATAATTGTGAGATTGTAAGAAGGATGTGCTTCTCGATCAAGGGGTCCATCTACAACTAAAGAGTAATAACTCTTATAATTAGCATTTAACTTGAAAGGAGTTGAACCAACAAGCTTACATCGAGCTTGACCGTTTTTACCTCCATCTTTATCCGTTACTGTAACCAAAGCGACAACGCTTCCTATTTTAGCATCTTCTTTAACTGGGTTCATCAGTGATGTTACAACAATTCCTGGGGTATTATCGTTTACATCCACTACTTCAATCAAAAGCTTCCCATTGGATCTCCGAGGTGACGCACCTTTGTCTGTGACTTGAACATGAATTTCGTAGGCTGACTGTGTTTCATGGTCTAATTTACCTTTAAGGCTGATATCTCCGGTTTCATCATTTATCAAAAATATATCAGATGGATTAAAATTTGCACGTTTGACAAAAGAGTAAACTACTTTGCCATTGCTTCCTTCATCTAAATCAGTGGCATTGAGCTGAATAACTTTAGTGCCCACTTTGGCATTTTCATTAACGCGAGCTTTATAAAGTGTTTTGATAAAATAGGGCGTGTTGTCGTTGACATCTAAAACATTAATAATTATTTGAACAGTTCCCGATTTTGGAGCTCTGCCGCCATCAATAGCAGTGAGTGTCAGTGTAATAGTTGCTTGTTTCTCTCGGTCTAAAGCTTTCAGCAGCACTAATTCAGCAGATGCGCTGTGTTCTCCGCCGCTCTGTACGTCGAGGGAAAAGTATTCATTTACACTGAGCTTGTACGTCTTTACAGAATTGCTGCCTGAATCTGCATCGACTGCCAAAGGCAGCAAGAAGCGCTCGCCCGCTGGTGAAGATTCAGAAATATTGACAGAGAAATATTTCTCCACAAAAGTAGGGGCGTTGTCGTTCACGTCATTAATCAACACCTCGATGCGTTTATGCACTACAGGATCACTCAGTATGGCCTCTAGATTTAACGTGCATTTAATAGTGTTCAGACAAAGCTCTTCACGATCTATCCTGTCATTGACATAAAGCTCTCCTGTTTTAAAATTAGCTTCCAAGTATTTCTTACTGTGTCCCGACACAATATTTAGATTCCTGGTTTGCAGGTCTCGCACGTTGACGTTTAAATCCTTTGCGAGGTTCCCGACAACAGTTCCTTTGTCCGCCTCCTCGGTGATAGAGTAGGATATCTGAGCAGCAGACCAGTCGGATGCAAACAACATGACCAGGAAAAATAAGATCCCATTATTCCTTCTTCTGCTCATCGCTGATTCGAGAGAAATGCACGATATCCTTAATGTTTCTACACTGACACCACTCGTTCGGCAAATATGTTCAAAGCAAGTGATTCCACTCCCGGGTGTTCAGCCATCGTTTCTGCTGATCAAACAAAGCACAGATAGTCTGCTGTGACGCATAAAAAGAAAGGAGGAGACTAAAACCAGCAAGCTCACCAAACACACGGTCATCAGCGACCCCACGCGCTGTGACCATATAATATGAAAAACGAGCAGAAAATTTTAAGCATACAAAATAATGACACTTTCATTATGCAAAATCACTTAAATTATTTGCGACAAGCGGAAGTTTTTTCATGTCAGTCTACTGTTATTCAAGCAAGATGAATAAAAAAAATGTAGCGTGAACATACTAATAGTAAATGCAACAAACAAAGATAGAATATTTAATGATATCAATTTGAGCAACAATTCATCCTTAAAGGACAGAAAAACGCAAGAAGTGAACTATTTCAATCAAAAAGCAAAAAAAGAATTTACAGCACGAGGAAAGAGTCTTAGATGGGCGCGTGTTTGACAAGGTAAATATCATGTATACGTTTCGTTGAACACTAAAAATATATATCTTTACTTTCACAATGACAAATAAACTACACGTAGGTTTCATAGATTATTGATATATAGTGCTGTAAGCCATAAAATACAACATTTATCTGTAAGTTCCTTTTACACAAAGTACTTACAGACCAATATTAACTTACCTTTTCTGTGTTTGGTAAAGTCTGAGTTCTGGTAAAAGTATCACATCCATTAATACTGATCAGTTCAGCGTCTACAGGAGGAAACGGGGCGGGGAAAACCACTACGTCACTCTTCAGTGTGTTTGAGCTGAAACACACGTCATACTGCTGGGTAGCTTTAGAGTAAGACCAGCTCCCGTCAGGGTGGGTGGTGATCATGGGGGCGCTGTACCTGCTGAAATCACTGTCTGTCCTGTGGCATCTGACAGCTATTAAACTGATGAGACTCAGCAGAAAGATCACAGACACTGACACGATGGAGATCAGTAGATACAAGTTCAAATCAGAGAAGTTGTCCTCCTTTTTAGAAACATGTCTGAACTGAGTCTGGACATCAGCTGTGCTTTCAACCACCATCACGTCAATAGAAACAGTGGCTGACAGAGAAGGTTCTCCATTATCAGAAACTAACACCAACAAGTGGTGAGTTTTCAGGTCATTGTCGCTCATTCTCCTCTTAGTCCTGATTTCTCCGGTGCTGGTTCCGATCCTGAACAGGTTGTTTCCTTTGGGCTCTGACAGGTGATAAGAAAGCAGCGCGTTGTATCCAGAATCTGCGTCCACAGCCCTGATCTTTGCTACAAAGTATCCCGCTTCAGCAGAATAAGGGATGGTCTCACTGTTAACAGATCCGAGCTCAGAATAAGGAGCTAAAATAGTTGGATTGTTATCATTTTCATCCAGAATTAAAATGTTAACAGTAACGTTGCTGCTGAGCGGAGGAACACCAGAGTCTGTGGCCTGAACTTGAAACTTAAACGTTTTCAGTTCCTCGTAGTTAAAAGACTGCAGACTTATTACGTCACCAGTGTTTGATTTGATGCTTAATACTGAAGAAACTGGCATACTCTTTTGAAAATCATTCGAAAGTCTGTAGGTAACTCTTGCATTGTCATCCGCATCCGTATCAATTGCACTTATTGTGCAAAGTTTTGAACCGACTGGGCTGTTTTCTTTGACAAAAACGTGAATCACGGGTTCGGTAAAACGAGGTGCGTTATCATTAACATCAGCAACTTGTACAGAAATTACTTTGATGCTAGACAGACATGGACTTCCGTCATCTGAAGCTGTAACGGTGATTTCATATGTAGAGATATTTTCTCTGTCGAGCGGTCCATCAACTACTAATGAATAGTCATTTTTGTAGTTGGACTTCAGCTTAAAGGGAAGCGATCCAGCTACGCTGCATCTAGTTATTCCATTTTTCCCGCCATCTTTGTCACTCACCGTAATGAAAGCAACGACCGTCCCCTGCTCTGCATCCTCTCTTACGGGTGTCATCAAGGACGTGACAGATATTTCTGGAGAATTGTCATTAACATCAATAACCTCTATTAATAACTTGGCATGCGCACTGCGAGGAGGGACTCCTTGATCCTTTGCCTGAACTCTGATTTCATAAGCACGTGTTTCTTCATAATCTAGGCCTTCTTTCACTGTTACTTTCCCTGTTTCTGCGTTTAAATCAAACAGGCCAGACGGATCAATACTTCCCGTTTTTATGAAGAAATACTGAATGTCGCTGTTCACACCTTCGTCCAAATCCGTCGCATTTAACTGGAGAACAAACGTTCCGGGACTAACATTTTCTCTGATCTGCACCTTGTACAGAGTTTTACTGAACACAGGACTGTTGTCATTCACATCTATGACGTTTACTGTCAGCTGCAATGTCCCTGATCTGGGTGGCACGCCTCCATCTACAGCAGTAAAAACAAGTTTAATCGCTGATTCTTTTTCTCTGTCCAAAGCTTTCTGCAGCACCAACTCGGCCAGAACGCCATGCTCTCCACCACTCTGCACATCAAGCGAGAAATGTTCATTCTGACTCAGCTTGTAGCTTTTTACCGCGTTGCTTCCTATATCCGGATCCACCGCTACAGGGAGAGGATATCTCTCTCCTGGTGATAACGACTCCGAGATATTTAATACATGTGTTTTTTCGATAAACAAAGGTGAGTTATCATTTACGTCAAGAATGTTTATCTCGATACGGTGCACATTCATTGGATTGCTTAAAGCAGCTTGTATTTTCATAGAGCATTTTACCGCGTGTGGACAAAGCTCCTCTCTGTCTATCCTCTCAGTGACAAAGAGGTTCCCGGTCTTTAAATTCACGTCAAAATATGTCTTGCTGAAGCCAGAAACAACACGTAGATCCCTGGTGTTCAGCTCGTGCACGTTCAGGTTTAAATCCTTAGCGACATTTCCCACAACAGTCCCTTTGTTCAACTCCTCGGAAACGGAATACGATAGCTGGGATATGGACAGCTCACAAAGAGAAAGCAGCGCAGCAGAATAAATCCAAAGATGTCCGTGTTGTGTTGCCCAAAACATCCTTAATGTGGTAACAAAGGAGACACGGTTATACCATTTATATTCATAAAAAATATGCAGATCCTATTTACAGGACACAGTGTGTTCCTTTCCAAGCCGTACGACCGAATGATGGGAAGCTACAAAAGCTGATGACGGGTTATTCTTTTCGGGATGAACCAAGGAGGGGTTATAGACGTATAATCTGAGTCATACTAATGGTCTCGAGTGACATCATGTGGTAGAAAATATATAGACACTTATCAGAATAGCAAACTAGACAGTCGTTGTAACTGAAATACATATCACGTACTCGTGGTTTTATTGCATTAATAAAACTATATACATATAAAAAATCTTCATGCAGAAGTTTAGAAATGTCAATAAAAAATGCAAATATGAAAATAATTTGAAGAGTACAATGATAATTTCAAAACAAATGTTATAACATGACATTTTATTTGAGATGACCAAATAAAATGTATGAAGTTATAATCTTGATCATGTTGCACAGTAGTGTGATAACCCATCTAATCTAGTATTCTTACATACATTAAAGAAACAAAGATAACTGGAGTGGAGTCCGGAGGTATTCAGATGCTGTATCTCTGACATCAGTACCATGGATAGCGCCGACATGACTTAGCATTTTGTTTTTCTTAATTTTCAACTGAGCAGTCTTGTTAAATAAAGAAAACATATTGAGAGTACAATCATTTTATGGTCATTGTTGCTTATGTCTAATGTTTAATTATGAGTCATTAGGACAATATTACAAAATGTTATAATAGTGGCACGTAAGACAAGTAAATAATTGAGTACATTTTTGTTACATTTTATAGTGTTTATATCTCGCAGCAGTAAATGTTTGTATTTTTAGATCAAGTAAGTACCTAAGATTAGCTAGAGTATTTGAATTTCAAACTGCATGCACTACATTATGCTGTAGTGTCTCAAGGAAGATATATAATATTCCTTGAACTAATCACACAAAAGTTTAAACATGTTCTTATGTGTTTGTAGAAATAAAGTTCAACCAGGCAGCTTGACTTCAGCAATGACAAGAACTCTTTGTAAAGGCTTGTAAAAAAATATATATAAATATGACATCTTCTGTATAATTGATAACATTCATAAAGACTTGCTCTCCTTTTTGATCCCAGCAAATTAACAAGCACTTCTTAAAATTACTATAATTTAGTTCTAAACCATAACATGAAGTCTCATTGATGACATACCTTATCTTTGCTTGGTAAAGTCTGAGTTCTGGTAAAAGTGTCTCCTCCATTAATACTGATCAGTTCACCATCCACGGGAGGAAAAGGGGCGGGGAAAACCACTACGTCACTCTTCAGTGTGTCTGAGCTGAAACACACGTCATACTGCTGAGTAGCTTTAGAGTAAGACCAGCTCCCGTCAGGGTGGGTGGTGATCATGGGGGCGCTGTACCTGCTGAAATCACTGTCTGTCCTGTGGCATCTGACAGCTATTAAACTGATGAGACTCAGCAGAAAGATCACAGACACTGACACGATGGAGATCAGTAGATACAAGTTCAAATCAGAGAAGTTGTCCTCCTTTATAGGAACATGTCTGAACTGAGTCTGGACATCAGCTGTGCTTTCAACCACCATCACATCAATAGAAACAGTGGCTGACAGAGAAGGTTCTCCATTATCAGAAACTAACACCAACAAGTGGTGAGTTTTCAGGTCATTGTCGCTCATTCTCCTCTTAGTCCTGATTTCTCCGGTGCTGGTTCCGATCCTGAACAGGTTGTTTCCTTTGGGCTCCGACAGGTGATACGAAAGCAGCGCGTTGTATCCAGAATCTGCGTCCACAGCCCTGATCTTTGCTACAAAGTATCCCGCTTCAGCAGAATAAGGGATGGTCTCACTGTTAACAGAGCCGAGCTCAGAATAAGGAGCTAAAATAGTTGGATTATTATCATTTTCATCCAGGATTAAAACATTAACAGTCACGTTGCTACTGAGCGGAGGATTACCAGAATCTGTGGCCTGAATTTTAAACTGCAATGTGTTCAACTCCTCATAGTTGAAAGACTGCAGCGCACTAATTTCACCTGTTTCTCTGTTTATATGTAAAATAGTTGAAAGTTGTGTTTTAGCAGGATTTTTATCAATTAAAGAATACGTAATTTTAGCATTTTCGCTGGCGTCCGCATCCTGTGCTGTTACCTTTGTGATTATTTCTCCAACTTTACTGTTTTCTTTCAGATACACGTTGATATCACCTTCTGGAAATCTAGGTGCATTGTCATTCACGTCAGAAATACACACGCTGACCACAGCAGTACCAGTGAGCGCTGGGCTACCTTCATCTACAGCAGTAATAGTCAAATTATGAACGGATACAGTCTCTCTGTCAAGAGGACTGTCAATTATCAACGAATAATAGTTTTTGTAGTTTGACGTTAATTTAAATGGGACTGCGTCTTGGATTTTACAACTAGTGAGGCCATTTGATCCTCCGTCTTTATCGCTCACTGTTACCAAAGCAACGACTGTTCCAATTGCTGCATCTTCCTGCACAGTACTCATCATGGATGTTATCGAGATTTCAGGTGCATTGTCATTAATATCAACAACCTCGAGCAACACCTTTGCGTACCCACTCCTTGGGGATGCGCCTTGATCTGTTGCGCGCACTCTTAATTCATATACATTACTTTCCTCGTAATCCAAATCAGCTTTGACAATCAGCTCACCGCTCTCCGGAATAACACTGAATTTTCTAGAAGAGTCTACCGTCCCCCCTCCCATTAAAAAATAGGTGATGTGTGCATGCGGACCCTCGTCTAAATCGGTTGCATTTAATTTTAATATTGTTGTACCCACCGGTGTGTTTTCGCTGACACTTACTTTATAAAGCGATTTACTGAACAAAGGTGAATTATCATTAGCGTCTATCACGTTTACGAGAATTTGCATGCTGCCAGACTTCAAAGGTTTTCCTCCGTCCACAGCAGTCAGGGTCAGTTTCATTGTGGGTTGCTTCTCTCTGTCTAAAGCTTTCTGCAGAACCAACTCAGCAGACACGCTGTCGCGACTGCTGCTGACATCAATCGAAAAATACTCGTTTGGACTCAGTTTAAATGTTTTGACTGAATTTATGTCAGTATCTGCGTCGTGAGCTGCTGGGAGAGGATATCTTTCCCCCGTCGAGGATGATTCAGAGATATTGAACACATGAATTTTCTCTGAGAATGCCGGTGCGTTATCATTAATATCCAGGATGTTCACTTCAATGCGATATATGTTCATGGGATTGCTCAGGATTCCCTGTATGTTTAAGGGGCACTTGGGTGTATTAGGACAAAGCTCTTCGCGGTCGATCCTGTCGCTTACAAATAACACTCCTGTTTTTAAATTGGCTTCAAAATACGTCTTACTGTGTCCAGACACAATTCGAAATCCTCGCTCCTCCAGTTGCTGGGCGCTGACGTGTAAATCCTTAGCAATATTCCCGACCACTGTCCCTTTGTCCGCCTCCTCGGAGACCGAGTAGGAAATCTGAGCGGAGGACCAATCAAATAAACAAAGAGTAATGGCGAGCAGCATCCATTCGGATTCTTTTTTAAGTTTCCGATTCATTATTGTACAAAGCGGTCAATCCAAACAAAGCTCCTTTAGCTATAAAACGGCAAAAAAGTAAAAAATACGTCCAACATCTTCGAGTCTCGAAACCATCTTGCCCCGCGACGACGTGCAAACAAACACCAACCACTGAGTGGCTCATACTTCAGCAAGTAAAAGGAGGAGTTTCAAACCATTAGGCGAGCATCAGGGAATCTATGGTCTCGGGTGACATCTTGTGTCCGATACACAGACTTTCCTAGATTGAAAATAATGAAATAAAAAGAAACAAAACAAATAAAAAAAAACCCTGATAAAATCATTCAGTGGTATTGTTGTTTTTTTTGTTTGTTTTTTTTCTTTACTGAAGAAACATCAAGAAAATATAGCTTCCGGTCAGCCAAGTAATATTGACATCAGATGATAATTATAACCTTTAACCACACAGTGTGAAAAGTCTTAAACAAAGTGACGGCTTTAAAAGAAAAGCGCCAATAGACGAGCTGGCGAACGAGAAATACTACGACTACTTGTATAAATAACAACAATAATAATAATAATAATAATAATAATAATAATAATAATAATAATAATAATAATAATAATAATAATAATAATAATAATAATAAATATTTAAGACGGCTCTTTCTAGTTATATTTATGTATAATTTAACCAGTAGTCACATCGACATTGTATTACAGCACCATGGCTAGCGCCATTTGAGGGGATTGGTGGACCACGGGGGCTGCACAGTGGCGCAGTTGGTAGAGCTATTGCCTTGCAGCAAGAAGGTCCTGGGTTCGATTCCCGGCCGGGGATCTTTCTGCATGGGGTTTGCATGTTCTCCCTGTGCATGCGTGGGTTCTCTCCGGGTTCTCCGGCTTCCTCCCACAGTCCAAAAACATGAAACCTAATTGGTTTCTCTAAATTCTCCCTAGGTGTGTGTGTGAGTGTGTTGTTTGTCTTGTATGTCTTTGTGTTGCCCTGTGACAGACTGGCGACCTGTCCAGGGTGTACCCCGCCTCTCGCCCGGGACACAGCTGGAGATAGGCACCAGCAACCCTCCCGACCCCATTAGGGAAGAAGGGTGTTCAGATAATGGATGGATGGATGGATGGATGGTGGACCACGAACGAACCAGTAACACTGGTAAACTTAAACTATGTCAAATTTTACTTTTATTTAAAAGCGAATTTATTGGAAATTGACTGATGATGAACATCTGTCATCGATGTTTGTCAACTTAACAACACAAATAGAAAACCAGTATACGTTTCATGGGTTCAGACACATAAAAATATGACTTCCAACGGATGTTGCGGCAAGGAAATCGATTTTTAACATTTTTAAGAAATATAGTTTTGAAGATAACTCACCTTCTCTTTGCTTGGTAAAGTCTGAGTTCTGGTAAAAGTGTCTCCTCCATTAATACTGATCAGTTCAGCATCTACAGGTGGAAACGGGGCGGGGAAAACCACTACGTCACTCTTCAGTGTGTCTGAGCTGAAACACACGTCATACTGCTGAGTAGCTTTAGAGTAAGACCAGCTCCCGTCAGGGTGGGTGGTGATCATGGGGGCGCTGTACCTGCTGAAATCACTGTCTGTCCTGTGGCATCTGACAGCTATTAAACTGATGAGACTCAGCAGAAAGATCACAGACACTGACACGATGGAGATCAGTAGATACAAGTTCAAATCAGAGAAGTTGTCCTCCTTCATAGGAACATGTCTGAACTGAGTCTGGACATCAGCTGTGGTTTCAACCACCATCACATCAATAGAAACAGTGGCTGACAGAGAAGGTTCTCCATTATCAGAAACTAACACCAACAAGTGGTGAGTTTTCAGGTCATTGTCGCTCATTCTCCTCTTAGTCCTGATTTCTCCGGTGCTGGTTCCGATCCTGAACAGGTTGTTTCCTTTGGGCTCCGACAGGTGATAAGAAAGCAGCGCGTTGTATCCAGAATCTGCGTCCACAGCCCTGATCTTTGCTACAAAGTATCCCGCTTCAGCAGAATAAGGGATGGTCTCACTGTTAACAGAGCCGAGCTCAGAATAAGGAGCTAAAATAGTTGGATTATTATCATTTTCATCGAGGATTAAAACATTAACAGTCACGTTGCTGCTGAGTGGAGGAACACCAGAGTCTGTAGCCTTAACTTTAAACTGAAACGATTTTAACTCCTCGTAGTTAAACGATTGTAGATTTACAATATCTCCTGTTTTTGAGTTAACTGTTATCATCGAACTAATCTGCGTATTTTTGGGAGGATTAAGTAAACTGTACGTTGATTTAGCATTTTCATCTGAATCGGAATCAAATGTAGATAGCCTATGAATTGTTGTTCCAGTTTGGATGTTCTCTTTTACAAACACGTTAATTAGAGAATCAGGGAATCGAGGAGGATTGTCGTTTACATCAGAAACCTCAAGCGTAATTATAGCTGTTGTCGAAAGCTCAGGTGATCCGTCATCTGTTGCTTCAATTGATATGTTGTATTTAGAAATATTTTCTCTGTCGAGTGGTCCATCGACCAACAAAGAATAGTAATTTTTATAATTAGATTTTAATTTAAATGGAACAGAACCTTTTATCTTACAATTTATTTGACCATTTTTGCCTCTATCTCTGTCGGTGACCGTTACCATCGCAACAGCCGTGGCTATTTCAGCGTCCTCCTTTATTGGGCTCATCAGAGATGACACCAATATTTCTGGAGCATTGTCATTGACATCAATCAATTCGACTAAAACTTTACTGTGTGCAGTACGCCGCGGACTTCCTTTATCTCGTGCTTGAACACGAATTTCAAATGCCTGGTGTTCCTCATAATCAATGTTGCCTTTAACTATAATCTCTCCGCTATTGTTATTAAGGGAAAATATTTCTTCAGGATTCAAACGCGCCCCCTCTGTAAACGAATAAACGATCTGACCATTGAGACCTTCATCTAAATCCGTGGCACTCAGTGTTAATAAAGTTGAGCCCATATTTGCATTTTCAGTCACTTGTATTTTGTAAAGATTCTTACTAAATACGGGCGAATTGTCGTTTACGTCCAAAACATTCACTTTTATCTGTAAAGTTCCTGCTTTAGGGGGTTTGCCGCCGTCCACTGCAGTCAGAATCAGCTCGATCACAGGCTCTTTTTCTCGATCTAACGCTTTTTGCAATATTAATTCAGCAGAGACACTCTGGTCACCAGCGCTTTGTATATCTAATGAGAAATATTCATTTGTGTTTAACTTGTACGTCTTCACCGAATTAGTTCCCACATCCGCATCGTGGGCCACAGGGAGTGGATGTCTCTCCCCAACATGAGAAGCTTCAGATATATCTACTGTAATCGCTTCCTCGAGAAAAAAGGGAGCGTTGTCATTAATATCATTGATCAATACCTCAATTCGATGGAGGCTGCGAGGGTTGCTCAATATGGCCTCGATGTTTAAAATACATTTCGCCACATTCGGACAAAGCTCCTCCCGGTCTATCCTTTCGCAGACGAAAATTACTCCAGATTCGCGATTTATGTCAAAATACCGTTTTCCATACCCAGATGTCATTTGGAGGTCCGTGTTCTGGAGTTGTTGCACACTGAGGTTTAAGTCCTTCGCAACGTTTCCAACCACTCTGCCTTTGTCCACCTCTTCGGAAATGGTATATGATAGCTGAGCCACGGACCGATCAAAGAGACAAAAAAGGGTAAAAATCAGGCTCCGCAAGTTATCCCATCGTGTCCGAGCCGCCATCGCTTTTTCAGAAGAAGCCCTGCACGACCTACTTTAGTGCTTAAAAAGCATGTTTTTCCTTCCATATATCCATTCTTGCAAAAGATCCTCACTCGATACGGGCCTCGCTCATCTGCGAGGTGTTATCACAAAGCAGCCCCTGATGATGACGTTTCAGCTTTGTCTTGAAAGAGGGAGGAGTTTCCAGCATATTAAACAGCTGTTGTTTGCGCGGTCTCTTGCGACATCTTGTGATCACTTAATTGTGCAACAAACTAATATTATTAGATTTTGAAAAACAAAGTTATATATTAAAAAAATCTGAGTGGGCAAGTGCGCAGCAAAGTATGTTCTGTTGGAATAGAAATCCTTTTATAAAGATGTGTTAGGTATTTTAAAAGCTAAAAAGCAAACATATTCCTGATAAAACAAAACCAAAAAAGAAAAACATATCTGTTCAAATGGTACATAGAGAATTAAGTTGAACTACAGCATCAGCACCAAGAACAGCTCTTGACTCTCAACACAGACTACAGCGAAGTGGCAAACATTGGTCAGAACCACGGACAGCGCATGGACAGAATTCCAGTGACTTTCTGCCAATTATTTACTTTGATTTATAACAGAAAAAAGGAAATAAAAAATATTTGTTGTTTATATTTTCTTTTGTTAAAGAGTTTCTTAAACTCAGGCTAAATAAAGGCTTCCTGAAACTTCTCCAACATCTAATTTAAACATTAATAAAAATATACAGAACTAAGCAGAATGGGTAAATGTGCAGGTTTGGAGGACTTTAAAATGTCTTCATTATGGTGAAACGGTGATTATCATTGAAATATGATTGATTTGTTGAGCAAATCTACACTACTGCCTTATCAAAGGATATACTCAAACCACAGCTCCAAAATATTCTGTACAGTTTTATCTTGTAGCCGATGTTATTATTATTATTTTTTTTGAACACATTACCTTTCAGAAAAAATTTTATTGACTCAACACATGTACATTTCTTACCTTATCTTTGTTTGGTAAAGTCTGAGTTCTGGTGAAAGTGTCTCCTCCATTAATACTGATCAGTTCAGCATCTACAGGTGGAAACGGGGCGGGGAAAACCACTACGTCACTCTTCAGTGTGTCTGAGCTGAAACACACGTCATACTGCTGAGTAGCTTTAGAGTAAGACCAGCTCCCGTCAGGGTGGGTGGTGATCATGGGGGCGCTGTACCTGCTGAAATCACTGTCTGTCCTGTGGCATCTGACAGCTATTAAACTGACGAGACTCAGCAGAAAGATCACAGACACTGACACGATGGAGATCAGTAGATACAAGTTCAAATCAGAGAAGTTGTCCTCCTTTATAGGAACATGTCTGAACTGAGTCTGGACATCAGCGGTGGTTTCAACCACCATCACATCAATAGAAACAGTGGCTGACAGAGAAGGTTCTCCATTATCAGAAACTAACACCAACAAGTGGTGAGTTTTCAGGTCATTGTCGCTCATTCTCCTCTTAGTCCTGATTTCTCCGGTGCTGGTTCCGATCCTGAACAGGTTGTTTCCTTTAGGCTCCGAAAGGTGATAAGAAAGCAGCGCGTTATATCCAGAATCTGCGTCCACAGCCCTGATCTTTGCTACAAAGTATCCCGCTTCAGCAGAATAAGGGATGGTCTCACTGTTAACAGAGCCGAGCTCAGAATAAGGAGCTAAAATAGTTGGATTATTATCATTCTCGTCCAGGATTAAAACGTTTACTGTAACATTGCTGCTAAGTGGAGGATTACCAGAATCTGTGGCCTTAACCTTAAACTGAAATGTTTTTACTTCCTCATAATTAAAAGACTGTAGGCTCATTATATCCCCAGATTCAGAATTAATACTAATCATTGGGCTGAAAAGCTGTCCTTTACTGTTAGTTTCCAGAACCGAATAGCTCACCTGACCGTTTTTGTTGATGTCAACATCGACTGCTGTCACTGTTTTTATTATTGTACCAACTTTACTGTTTTCCTTCACATATATGTTTATAACAGGTTCCCGGAAGTCTGGTGCATTGTCATTTACATCAGAGACAAAAACAGCAATAACGCTGGTGTTTGAGAGAGAAGGCTGCCCCTCATCTGAAGCTAATATTATTACATTGTACTGAGAAATCACCTCTCTGTCTAAATGTCCATCAACAACCAACGAGTAATAGTTTTTATAGTTTTTCTCAAGTTTGAAAGGAACTGTGTTTACAATCTTACAGGTAACTTCGCCATTTTTACCACTATCTCTGTCTTGTATCGAAACAAGAGCAATAGCCGTACCGACGGCAGAGTCTTCCTTGACACTACTCGTAAGTGACGTCACAGTGATTTCAGGAGCATTATCATTAACGTCTATGACTTCAACCAGCACTTTACTGTGAGCAGACATGGGAGGCTGGCCTTTGTCTCTTGCCTCCACCCGGATCTCAAAAGCTTTCTTTTCTTCATAGTCGATTTCACCTTTCACTGAAATGACTCCCGTTACAGAGTCTATTTCGAAAATATCAAGAACATGATCTTGATCTTTATTGCGAAGAGAGAACACTATCTCACTGTTTGATCCGTCATCGGCGTCTGTGGCATTTAAAGTCAGGATTGCAGTGCCAAATGCAACGTTTTCTAGCACGTTAATCTTGTAAAGACTACTGCTAAAAATAGGTGCGTTATCGTTTATATCCAAGACATTTATTTCAATTTCTGATGTACCTGAATTTGCCGGAGAGCCCCCGTCGAATGCAGTTAACAGGAGTTTTATATTTGATTTTGTCTCTCTATCTAAGATTTTTTGCAGCACTAGCTCTGGAGATATGCTCTCTGCTCTTTTGTGTGTGACAAGACTGAAGTATTCATTTGGACTGAGCTTGTAGCCGCTAACGCCATTTTTACCTCCATCGGCGTCGCTTGCTTCCGACAAGGCTAATTTAAACCCAGGCGAGGTATTTTCTGCGACATCCAATAGTTGTGATTTCGCATTAAAAGTAGGGGAATGATCGTTGATATCTTTAATTTCTATCTCCACGCGGTACAACTTCAGTGGGTTGTTTATTACAGCCTCCAAGCTAACAATGCATTTGGACTCATCTGCACACAGCTCCTCTCGGTCTATCCTCTCATTAGTGATCAAAAATCCGGTCTTTAAATTTACCTCGAAGTATTTCCTTTTAGATGCAACAATTTGAAATAAGCGGGAGTCCAAATCCTGCACATTCAAGTTAAGGTCCTTCGCAATATTTGCTATGTTAGTGCCTGGCTTTACCTCCTCTGAAACAGAATAAAACAGCTGTGTCGTCGCCGCTTTCTGGTAACAACCCAGCAGTCCCAGCAGAAAATATGTAAAAGCAGATCTCCAGAAATTTGTCGATAACATAATTCCGTTTAAAGAGA
Organism: Gambusia affinis; assembly: GCF_019740435.1. Taxonomy (NCBI): domain Eukaryota; kingdom Metazoa; phylum Chordata; class Actinopteri; order Cyprinodontiformes; family Poeciliidae; genus Gambusia; species Gambusia affinis. The sequence goes on along the minus strand of NC_057876.1, from coordinate 14,421,458 downwards.
TCAAGGGATGGTTCGCGTATATTTCATTTGCCTCAAAGAAAGTCAAAATTCAAGGCGAAATCCTGTTGAAGCTTTGTTGAAATGTATTCCATATTGTTGTCCCGTCTGTTCCCAAATCTCTTTGTGCTGAAAATCGCAGCCAGTCTCTTATTACTCTAGGAGGAGCGTTACCACTTCAGTGTTACGGTCTATAGCGTCGCTTTGTGGCGATCTCGCAAAACCACACTCATCAGAAATAATAATAATAATAATAATAATAATAATAATAATAATAATAATAATAATAATAATAATAATAATAATAATAATAATAATAAAGACTAACTCGAATAAAAATAACGAAATATTTTACTAAAGGTCACATGTTACATTCCGATGCAGGAAAGGTTTTCGAAATGTGTTCATAATTACTTAAATTATTTTACTCTTTACACAGAAAGAAAGGAAGAGGGGACGGAACGCGTGTAACAATCTTTATAAAGAGTTATTAAAATTGTGACTACATGACGATTTTAATACATGCCGTTAAATAAATATTTAACGGCAAAACACAACACAAATTTTGTTTTTTTACTTTATATGCAAAAAATAAGAAGATGTCAGAATTTAATTTCAAGCAAATTTTCGCCAACGAGAAACCGTGTCAGAGTAAACACATTCGTATGGATTATGCGCTTGAAGATTTGTTTGTATTATTTTTTTAATAACAATTATGTGTGTAGGCCTACTTTACAATATTATATGGTAAGCACAACTGAACAATTATCATTTCATCATCCGCTGATTTGACACACAATATGTATAAGCACAAATAACACATACATTTGAAAATAAAAATTCAGCGTCTTGGAAAGTGGAATAATAGCAGTAACAACGCACAGGCATGACGTTTCTGTTTTTGTTTTTGCAAGACTTGCATGATCCTCATCGAACTAAGTATTATCCAACCAACTTTGGTAACAACAACAAAACTTGAATTCTAAACGAAATCTTACCTTTTCTGTGTTTGGTAAAGTCTGAGTTCTGGTAAAAGTGTCTCCTCCGTTAATACTGATCAGTTCAGCGTCTACAGGTGGAAACGGGGCGGGGAAAACCACTACGTCACTCTTCAGTGTGTCTGAGCTAAAACACACGTCATACTGCTGAGTAGCTTTAGAGTAAGACCAGCTCCCGTCAGGGTGGGTGGTGATCACGGGGGCGCTGTACCTGCTGAAATCACTTTCTGTCCTGTGGCATCTGACAGCTATTAAACTGATGAGACTCAGCAGAAAGATCACAGACACTGACACGATGGAGATCAGTAGATACAAGTTCAAATCAGAGAAGTTGTCCTCCTTTATAGGAACATGTCTGAACTGAGTCTGGACATCAGCTGTGCTTTCAACCACCATCACATCAATAGAAACAGTGGCTGACAGAGAAGGTTCTCCATTATCAGAAACTAACACCAACAAGTGGTGAGTTTTCAGGTCATTGTCGCTCATTCTCCTCTTAGTCCTGATTTCTCCGGTGCTGGTTCCGATCCTGAACAGGTTGTTTCCTTTAGGCTCCGAAAGGTGATAAGAAAGCAGCGCATTGTATCCAGAATCTGCGTCCACAGCCCTGATCTTTGCTACAAAGTATCCCGCTTCAGCAGAATAAGGGATGGTCTCACTGTTAACAGAGCCGAGCTCAGAATAAGGAGCTAAAATAGTTGGATTGTTATCATTTTCATCCAGGACAAAAACATTAACTGTCACGTTGCTGCTGAGCGGAGGAACACCAGAGTCTGTAGCCTGAACTTTAAACTGAAATGCTTTCATCTCTTCATAATTAAAAGTCTGCAGACTTATTATTTTTCCTGTTTCTGAGTTGACGTCAATCATTGTTGACAGCGGTACAAAGTTATTGTTACTGATTATGGAGTAGCTCACCTTGTTGTTTTCACTAGCATCAGCATCAGCTGCATATACTGCTTTTAAAACCGTCCCAACTGGACTATTTTCCTGCACATACATATTAATTACAGCCTCGGGAAACTGAGGCGCGTTATCATTTACATCGGAAACTTGAATCGAAACAACACTTGTATTAGACAGCGGAGGGCTCCCTTCATCTGTAGCTTTAATTGTAATGTTATACTGAGAAATTAATTCTCTATCTAGAGCGTGACTTAAAACCAGAGTATAATAATTTTTGTAATTTGTCTCTAATTTAAAGGGAACGCTGTTCGAAATCTCACATTTTACTTCACCATTTTTGCCGCCGTCTCTATCGAGAACTGAGACAAGTGCAACTGCAGTGCCTATTTCAGCGTCTTCTCTAACACTATGGAGCAGTGACGTGACAGTGATGTCAGGCTCATTGTCATTTACGTCCACCACCTCCACCAGGACTTTACACTGAGCTGTTAGCGGAGGATTGCCTTTGTCCGCAGCCTGCACACGTATCTCAAAAGATGGATTCAATTCAAAGTCTATATTCCCTTTAACTGCTATTTCCCCCGTTTCGCTATCAATTTCAAATATTTCTAAAACGTGGTCCTGATCGTTTGAATTCAATGAATATACAATTTCTTTGTTCAATCCCTGGTCGGCATCAGTCGCAGCTACCTCGAGTAAGGTCATTCCGAGGAGTGCATTTTCTGTAATGCTTGTTTTATACAGTGTTTTGATAAAAGTGGGAATATTATCGTTTATATCAAGGACACGAATAATAATTTCTGATGTACCTGATTTCACTGGTGTCCCTCCGTCTATTGCTGTCAGCGTAAGTTTAATTAATTCCTGTTTCTCACGATCTAAGGATTTCTGAAGGACTAACTCAGCTGACACACTCTCCCCTTTGTGTAGTTTTAAAGAAAAATACTCGCTAGGCTTTAGTTTATAGGTGCTTATACCGTTTTTCCCGACATCAGCATCATATGCGGACAACAGAGGAAATGTTGTTCCTGGCAAAATGTTCTCTGCTATGTTGATAGTTTGGGATTTCGTACTAAAAACAGGCGCGTTATCATTTACATCTAGAACAATGACTTCAATCTGATAAAGTTTGAGTGGATTGTTAATCACAGCTTCTACATTTAAGGTGCATGTTGTCGCCTTCGCACAAAGCAGTTCTCTGTCGATTCTCTCACTGACGTAAAGAAATCCTGACTTTAAATTGACATCAAAATACTTTGTTTTTGATCCGGCAACTGTCTGGAACATACGCGACTCCAAATCCTGCACATTGAGGTTGAGATCCTTCGCCAAATTGCCAACTGAAGTCCCGGGGTTTACCTCTTCCTGAACAGAGTAAGAAAGCTGCCCAGAAACGGCTCCGCTGTTATACTCCACGGAAACAAACAACAGACATATTCCAAAGGAGATCACTCCTCTCAGAGGATCCATAGTTCCGACCAGCGATAACAAAACATAGATCCGTACAGCAAAACCCTTGATTCATATGGAGAGAAAATATTTTTACAGACGCGAACAGAAAATGTTGCTCTCTTTCACTGCGTCTAAGCCTCACAATGTACCGATAAAAATGGATGCTCTCAACATGGGAGGTTCCTTTTCAAATCAACGACCCCCGTGTTACGGTCTTGACTGTCGCCTCATGGACGTTTGGGGGAACTGCATCAAACCAACAAAACTCTGTTGAAATACTTGTTTATAAATGCATTTACTCATATAGGTATATGAATCGAAATGAATATTTTCCGGGTTTATAATGTGACATTTTGTTTTACAACGTAGGAGTACGCAAGCAATAATTCACCATTGTGAACACAGCAATTAGCTAGGCGCAAGATGACATTCATTGGCATGGCGCAAAGAGATAAGCATATTCCAATATGCTTCAAATCATACAAATGTAATTATGCATCAGTAAATTGAGCCACAATATAAAAGAAAACAACGATTTGAAGTGTTTATTGACAATTCATATTTAACTTTTCATCAGCCTGACCGAGAAAAATATATTCAATAAATAGGCTGCTAACTAATGTTTTCCATCCTAAATATAATTATACAGCAACATTTTCATTTGCTCGTAAAACGTATTAAATACGAAACATCGCACGCCTGAAGAGATTTGAATACAAACACTAAAGTTGTAATAACTGAAATTTCCAAATACAGCTACGTTAAATAAATAAATTTAAAAGAACAACCAAAGAGCATGCAATAAAAACGGGAAGATGTGAATTGATGTTACGTACATAAGGGTGGGGGAAGGCGATGTTATATTCTTACCTTTTCCTTATTAGGTAAAGTCTGAGTTCTTGTAAAAGTATCATTCCCGTTAATACTGATCAGTTCAGCGTCCACGGGTGGGAACGGGGCGGGAAAAACCACTACGTCACTCTTCATTGTGTCTGAGCTGAAACACACGTCATACTGCTGAGTAGCTTTAGAGTAAGACCAGCTCCCGTCAGGGTGGGTGGTGATCATGGGGGCGCTGTACCTGCTGAAATCACTGTCTGTCCTGTGGCATCTGACAGCTATTAAACTGATGAGACTCAGCAGAAAGATCACAGACACTGACACGATGGAGATCAGTAGATACAAGTTCAAATCAGAGAAGTTGTCCTCCTTTATAGGAACATGTCTGAACTGAGTCTGGACATCAGCTGTGCTTTCAACCACCATCACATCAATAGAAACAGTGGCTGACAGAGAAGGTTCTCCATTATCAGAAACTAACACCAACAAGTGGTGAGTTTTCAGGTCGTTGTCGCTCATTCTCCTCTTAGTCCTGATTTCTCCGGTGCTGGTTCCGATCCTAAACAGGTTGTTTCCTTTGGGCTCCGACAGGTGATAAGAAAGCAGCGCGTTGTATCCAGAATCTGCGTCCACAGCCCTGATCTTTGCTACAAAGTATCCCGCTTCAGCAGAATAAGGGATGGTCTCACTGTTAACAGAGCCGAGCTCAGAATAAGGAATTAAAATAGTTGGATTATTATCATTTTCGTCGAGGATTAAAATGTTAACAGTCACGTTACTGCTGAGCGGAGGAACACCAGCATCTGTAGCCTGAACTTTAAACTGAAATGTTTTCAACTCCTCGTAATTAAAAGACTGCAGACTGATTATATCACCTGTTTCTGAGTTGATGTTGATCATTGACCTGAGTGGCAGCGAGTTACTATCGACAATTAAAAGTGAGTAGCTTATTTGACCATTTTGATCGGAGTCTGCATCAACTGCTGACACTCTTTTAATAACTGCCCCTATTTGACTGTTTTCTTTTATGAAGACATTAATAGTGGCATCTGGGAAACTGGGTTTGTTATCATTTACATCAGATACGTGCACAAGAATGACACTGGTGCTGGAGAGAGGTGGACTCCCCTCATCTCTAACACTGATACAAATATTATAATGAGCCGTTGTTTCTCTGTCCAGCGCTCCATCGACAACTAAGGAGTAGTAATTCTTATAATTTGGTTCTAATTTGAAAGGAACATTATTGGATATTTTACAGTTAACCATTCCATTTCTCCCGCTGTCTTTATCATAAACAGAAACAAGAGCTATCGCGGTACCAACGGACGCATCTTCTCTCACTGTATTTAAAAGCGAGGTCACTGTAATTTCAGGCGCGTTGTCATTCACGTCTAAAATTTCAATCAGTAATTTTGCATTTGAAGTGAGTGGAGAGTTTGCGCCATCACTGGCTTGCACTTGAATCTCAAAAGCGTTGTTCTCCTCAAAGTCTATGTTGTTCTTGTTCGTTATTGTGCCATTTTGTTCGTTAATAGTAAATAAGCTCGTTTGTTTACCTTGGTCTATTTCAATCAGCGAATACAATATTCGGCCATTCTGTCCCGCATCCAAGTCCGTAGCATTCAAAGTAATTATTGGTGTTCCGATCTTAACGTTCTCATACACACTGGCTTTGTAAAGTGTTTGACTAAAAACTGGGTGATTATCATTAACATCCAGCACATTTACTACAATAGTCATACTTCCTGATTTAGCTGGCGTTCCTCCATCAATGGCAGTCAGCGTGAGTCGTATTACAGACTGCTTTTCTCTATCTAGCACTTTCTGTAAGACTAGTTCGACAATCATATTCTGCCCCTTATGTGTATTCAGAGAAAAATACTCATTTTGACTGAGCTTGTATATATTGACAGAGTTCTTCCCTACATCTGCATCGTGAGCCCGTTTTAGCAGGAATTTAGCTCCTGCTGCTGTGCTTTCTGTAATATTAATCGTCTGCGACGGGCTCGGAAATGATGGCGAGTTATCATTAACATCTAAAACAACAACTTCAATACGGTGCAGTTTCAAAGGGTTATTTATGACTGCTTCTACTCTGAGTGAACATTTTGACTCATCACCACAGAGCTGCTCTCGGTCGATTCTTTCATTTACATATAGAGCACCAGTCTTCACATTTACCTCGAAGTATTTTTTCTTAGATCCAGCAACAATCTGAAACATCCGCGTTTCCAACTCGTGGGTATTAATATTCAGATCTTTGGCTATGTTTCCCAAAACAGTCCCGATGCTTGACTCCTCTGCGACGGTGTAAGTGAGCTGCCCAGAAACAGCGTCCGAATAACAGCTCAGCAGCGTGAGCAAGAAATAAATCCATATCGAGCTCGGTCCATCCAATAGATGCATAATTCTAGACATATGACAAAGCGTACGGACAAATCAGGACAACATCTTGTAGTATGGTATTTAAAAAAGCACAAGATAGGAATCAGAAAGCAACTGTTCCGTATGGAAATGTCACCATGTTCGCAACACACGACGACCGTCCTTTGTCTCGAGACCTCTTTGTAATAGAGCAAAGAGGAATCGTTCACTGAATCTGGGAGGAGTCCTGAATCAGTCCAAAGAAATGCTACGGTCTGCACTGTCCTCTGCTGGAGCGTTACTGGAAAAACCTACCTTTCAAAATTTGTAGAACAAATAGCATGAAACGGTATTTACCTATGCAACAGTTTATTTATTTATTTATTTATTTATTTATTTATTTATTTATTTATTTATTTATTTATTTATTTATTTATTTATTTATTTAAAATTTCGGATACAAATCTATTTGGAAAATTCAAAAAACCAAATATTAAGACATAATTAAATGATTAGACATCTCAGATGGATAACACAAACTGAAAAAAATACACTTTGTGTACTTTGCTAGTCAACATTTCTATACATACTATAAAAAAACAATGCAAAAATAAATATGTTTTATGCTTTTTTAGGTGACGTGGAAAAGAGACCGCTGATGAATGTAGTTTCAGAACCATGGAGAGCGTAAAATGCATTCGTCAATTAATGTTATACACAGACACTCACACACACAAACAAAAATCTTACTTCTTCACAACCCTTATTTCATAAATGTTTTTTGAGAATGAAAAAATGGCATCAGCTGGTCTGACAAATGTGATGCAGTTGGATTGATTGCAGCTATATAGCAAAAATGCATACGCCAGAACGCACATTAAACATGTTGAATTAGAGGGTGACAAATAATTTAACAATATACTTACCTTTTCTTTGGTTGGTAAAGTCTGAGTTCTGGTAAAAGTGTCTCCTCCATTAATACTGATCAGTTCAGCATCTACAGGTGGAAAAGGGGCGGGGAAAACCACTACGTCACTCTTCAGTGTGTCTGAGCTAAAACACACGTCATACTGCTGAGTAGCTTTAGAGTAAGACCAGCTCCCGTCAGGGTGGGTGGTGATCATGGGGGCGCTGTACCTGCTGAAATCACTGTCTGTCCTGTGGCATCTGACAGCTATTAAACTGACGAGACTCAGCAGAAAGATCACAGACACTGACACGATGGAGATCAGTAGATACAAGTTCAAATCAGAGAAGTTGTCCTCCTTTATAGGAACATGTCTGAACTGAGTCTGGACATCAGCTGTGCTTTCAACCACCATCACATCAATAGAAACAGTGGCTGACAGAGAAGGTTCTCCATTATCAGAAACTAACACCAACAAGTGGTGAGTTTTCAGGTCGTTGTCGCTCATTCTCCTCTTAGTCCTGATTTCTCCGGTGCTGGTTCCGATCCTAAACAGGTTGTTTCCTTTGGGCTCTGACAGGTGATAAGAAAGCAGCGCATTGTATCCAGAATCTGCGTCCACTGCCCTGATCTTTGCTACAAAGTATCCCGCTTCAGCAGAATAAGGGATGGTCTCACTGTTAACAGAGCCAAGCTCAGAATATGGAGCTAAAATAGTTGGATTATTATCATTTTCATCCAGGATTAAAATGTTAACTGTCACGTTGCTGCTGAGTGGAGGAACACCAGAATCTGTGGCTTGAATTTTAAACTGAAATGTTTTCAACTCCTCATAATTAAAGGACTGCAGACTGATTATATCACCTGTTTCTGAGTTGATGTTGATCATTGATCTGAGTGGCAACGCGTTATTATTGTCAACTAAAAGTGAGTAGCTTATTTGACCATTTTGATCAGAGTCTTCATCAATTGCTGACACTCTTTTAATAACTGCCCCTGTTGGACTGTTTTCTTTTATGAAGACATGTATGGCATTTTCTGTGAAATAAGGGTTATTATCATTTACATCAGAGACATTTACAAGGATGAAGCTGATGCTGGAAAGAGATGGGTTGCCTTCGTCTGTAGCTCTGATGCTGATATTATAGTGAGCTGCTCTTTCTCTGTCAAGAGCTCCATCAACAACTAGTGAATAATAATTCTTATAATTTAACTCTAACTTAAAAGGGACGGTGTTTGAAATTTTACAATTAACAACGCCATTTTTACCGCTGTCCCTGTCAAATACTGAAACAAAAGCTATTGCGGTGCCAATGGAGGCATCCTCTCTCACTCTATTTAACAGGGATGTCACTGTAATTTCAGGAGAATTGTCATTTACGTCCAGTACTTCTATCAGTAACTTTGCATGTGAGGTCATAGGAAATATTGCCCTATCACTAGCTTGCACTCTAATCTCAAAAGCATTATTCTCTTCAAAATCAATATTTTTTATATTTCGGACTGTTCCAGATTTTCCTTCTATTGCAAAAAGCTCATTCAGTTTTCCTCTTCCGATAGCACTTAGAGTGTACAACACCTGCCCATTCACGCCCGCATCTAAATCTGTAGCAGTTATTGTAATTATTGACGTACCTACAGTGACATTTTCATACACGCTGGCTTTATACAGAGTCTTACTAAATTCTGGGGCGTTATCATTAATATCTAAAACATTTATTATCAATTCCATTGTTCCAGATCTAGCTGGTGTTCCCCCGTCGACAGCAGTTAGGCTGAGCCGTATAACATGTTTCTTTTCTCGGTCTAAAACTTTCTGAAGTACCAGTTCGGGTGTTTCACTTTCTCCCTTCTGTGTTTCCAAAGAGAAATGCTCATTTTGACTGAGCCTGTAGGAGTGTATGGTGTTTTTGCCCACGTCTGCATCGTGAGCTGGATGCAGAGGAAATTTCGTGCCCACTGCTGTGTTCTCAGTGACGTTTAGCTCCACCGTCTTGCTAACAAAATCCGGGGAATTATCATTGACATCTAATATGGCTATCTCTAGGCGATACAGTTTCAATGGATTATTAATAATGACTTCAACATTAACAGCACATTTGGCCTCGTCGCCGCAGAGCTTTTCCCGATCTATCCTCTCATTAACAAACAAGACTCCCGTCTTCAGATTTACCTCAAAATATTTCCTCTTTGCTCCAGCAACGATCTGGAACATACGAGATTCCAGGTCCTGAACATTGAGGTTGAGATCTTTGGCAATATTTCCGACAGCTGTCCCCGGATTTACCTCCTCAAAAACAGAGTATGAAAGCTGTCCTGAAACCGCTTCGCAATAACAGTCCAGCAGCACAAAGACGAGGAGTATCCATACAGATGTCGATCTGGCCTTAAAATACATTTCCCCAGTTCATAGAAAAAGAAAAGCCCCACCGCGAAAATTTTCTTGATTATGTCACAACATCATCGGAAAGATCCGTTCCACAGAAAAAAATAGTGGTATTTTCAAGAAGAAATCGCTCATGCGTCTTGATTCTTCACCCTGTTCCTCTCTTTGTTTCAAAACGATAGAATATCATCAAGCTTTGAGCTTAACTGGGAGGAGTTGAGAAGCCGTAGTGGAAATGTAGATGTGACGGTCTATAATGTCCCCTCCTGGACAAAAGCAACAATTACAGCCAGCACTAACATTTAAACACCATCACCTGTTACGTACGTTATTTACAAAAAGAAAGTGAATTTTAATTTATTCTCCGCAACTCATAGCTTGCATTACGATTTTTTTTTTCTGGAATAAATTGTCAGTCCTTATATTAATAAAAAAAATATATATTGACTTGGACTTTGAATAAAAGTTGCAGAGCTCCAACAAAGGAAGATCAGGTTTTGCTCTGCTTAAACCAAAACTAGAGATTATTTTCAAATGCGTTGATAGAGGAATCTTCTTTACCAGCAACATTTTTTTTTAATTTAATATAATATTTTATGTACTTAGAAAGATAATGTAATATTTTCCGCATACATCAGATATAGATATAATAAAGTCAAAAATATATAATTTACCTAATATCATCTAATATAATCCCCATCCCCCTCAACCCCCCAAAAACACAAACAAACAGACAAAAAAAAGAAATATAATAATAGAAGAAGATAGAGAAGAAAATATCTTAATTAAATTTACGTTAAAACAGATGTCCAATCGGCACTATGTAACGTGATCGGAATCAGCGTAGAGACAAAACAAGGTATTGAAATAAAGAAAAAACCCAAGATAGGGAGAGAATGGCGGTCTATCACGTTATCTGTTTTGGTAAAGTCTGAGTTCTGGTAAAAGTGTTCCTCCATTAATACTGATCAGTTCAGCGTCTACAGGTGGAAACGGGGCGGGGAAAACCACTACGTCACTCTTCAGTGTGTCTGAGCTGAAACACACGTCATACTGCTGAGTAGCTTTAGAGTAAGACCAGCTCCCGTCAGGGTGGGTGGTGATCATGGGGGCGCTGTACCTGCTGAAATCACTGTCTGTCCTGTGGCATCTGACAGCTATTAAACTGATGAGACTCAGCAGAAAGATCACAGACACTGACACGATGGAGATCAGTAGATACAAGTTCAAATCAGAGAAGTTGTCCTCCTTTATAGGAACATGTCTGAACTGAGTCTGGACATCAGCTGTGCTTTCAACCACCATCACATCAATAGAAACAGTGGCTGACAGAGAAGGTTCTCCATTATCAGAAACTAACACCAACAAGTGGTGAGTTTTCAGGTCATTGTCGCTCATTCTCCTCTTAGTCCTGATTTCTCCGGTGCTGGTTCCGATCCTGAACAGGTTGTTTCCTTTGGGCTCCGACAGGTGATAAGAAAGTAACGCATTGTATCCAGAATCTGCGTCCACAGCCCTGATCTTTGCTACAAAGTATCCCGCTTCAGCAGAATAAGGGATGGTCTCACTGTTAACAGAGCCGAGCTCAGAATAAGGAGCTAAAATAGTTGGATTATTATCATTTTCATCCAGGATTAAAACATTAACAGTTAAATTATTGCTGAGTGGAGGAACACCAGAATCTGTGGCCTGAACTTTAAACTGAAATGTTTTGAACTCCTCATAGTTAAAAGACTGCAGGTTGATTATTTCTCCTGTCTCTGAGTTGATGTTTATCATTGATCTTATAGACAGCTGGTTACTATTATCATGTAAAAGGGAATAACTAACCTGGCCATTCTCATCAATGTCTGCATCCACTGCAGACACTTTTTTAATAACTGTTCCTGTTGGACTGTTTTCTTTTATGAAGATGTTTATATTGTCTTGTGTGAAATTCGGTCTGTTATCATTTACATCAGAGACGTGAACAAGAACCACAGTTGTGCTGGAGAGAGGTGGGCTGCCCTCATCTTCTGCTATGATGCTAATATCATATTGTGGCACCTTTTCTCTGTCCAGCAGTCCATCCACAACTAAAGAATAGTAATTCCTATAGTTTGACTCTAGTTTATAAGGAACATTATTGGAAATTTTGACATTCACTATAGCATTTTTACTGCTATCTTTATCAAGCACTGAAACAAGAGCAATTGCTGTGCCGATGGTTGCATCCTCTTTCACTGTATTTAACAAGGAGGTAACCGTAATTTCAGGAGCGTTGTCATTCACATCTAAAACTTCAATTAGCAATTTAGCATGCGAGGTCAGAGGTGAGGAACCTTGATCACTGACCTGTACTCTAAGTTCAAATGCATTAGCCTCTTCAAAGTCTATATTCTTTTTATTTGACACGTACCCTGTATTTTCATCTATAGCAAAGAGATCTGTCTCTTTCCCACTTACTTCACTGAATGAATAAATTAGTTGTGCATTTTGTCCTGCATCTAAATCTGTAGCATTTAGTCTTATTATTAATGTCCCTAATTTTACATTCTCGTACACCTTTGCTTTGTATAGGGTTTGACTAAAAGCTGGAGGGTTGTCATTGCTGTCCAAAACATTTATGATTATTGTCATACTACCTGATTTAGCTGGTGTTCCTCCATCAACAGCCGTCACTATTAACCGAATTAAAGACCGTTTTTCTCTATCTAATATTTTCTGAAGCACGAGTTCTGGTGTTATTCTTTCTCCTTTTTGTGTTAGTAGAGTGAAGTGTTCATTCTGACTCAGTCTGTAGGAACTCAATGAATTTTTTCCTACATCTGCATCATGAGCCGAATGCAACGGGAATTTAGTGCCCGCTGCTGTACTTTCGCTAATGTTGATCATCTGAGACGTGCTGGTGAACGTGGGTGAATTATCATTTACGTCTAAAATTGCAATGTCCATGCGGTACAATTTCAGAGGATGGTTAATAACTGCTTCGACACTCGTTGCACATTTTTCTCCGTCACCGCACAGTTCCTCTCGATCTATTCTCTCATTGACATAAAGGGAACCGGTCTTTAGATTTACCTCAAAATATTTTTTGTTCGATCCTGCAACGATCTGGAACAAACGGGTTTCTAAATCCTTGACATTTAGGTTGAGATCTTTGGCAATATTCGCGATCACGGTCCCTTGGTTTACCTCCTCTGACACGGAGTAAGAGAGCTGTCCTAACGTCGCTTCCCAGCAGCAGAGCAGCAGCACAAAGACGAAGTATATCCACACAGACGTTGTTCTCCCCGGAAAAATCATGTTTCCACAAAAGAAAGGACACACAAATAAAAAAAGATTTTGATACATAAAAAATAGAAAGATCATCTGTTCAAAGGAATCAGCTCCAAAAAAATCCTCCTTTCGTCGTTGTGATTCAGCCCCTCTTCTCTTTGTTTCAAACGTCAGAGAAACATTATCATCACCACCTAACTCTGGGAGGAGTCCGAGGAAATAGAGAGGAAATTCTGATGTAATGGTCTACAATGTCCCCACGCGGACACCCGCGAAAATTACAATCAACTCCAAAAAACCCTACAAAGTGCAAACATTCAAATATGCGAAATCTATAATCATGTTAATCTTGCCTTTGTTTGGTAAAGTCTGAGTTCTGGTAAAAGTATCACATCCATTAATACTGATCAGTTCAGCGTCTACAGGTGGAAACGGGGCGGGAAAAACCACTACGTCACTCTTCAGTGTGTCTGAGCTGAAACACACGTCATACTGCTGAGTAGCTTTAGAGTAAGACCAGCTCCCGTCAGGGTGGGTGGTGATCATGGGGGCGCTGTACCTGCTGAAATCACTGTCTGTCCTGTGGCATCTGACAGCTATTAAACTGATGAGACTCAGCAGAAAGATCACAGACACTGACACGATGGAGATCAGTAGATACAAGTTCAAATCAGAGAAGTTGTCCTCCTTTATAGGAACATGTCTGAACTGAGTCTGGACATCAGCTGTGCTTTCAACCACCATCACATCAATAGAAACAGTGGCTGACAGAGAAGGTTCTCCATTATCAGAAACTAACACCAACAAGTGGTGAGTTTTCAGGTCGTTGTCGCTCATTCTCCTCTTAGTCCTGATTTCTCCGGTGCTGGTTCCGATCCTGAACAGGTTATTTCCTTTGGGCTCCGACAGGTGATAAGAAAGCAGCGCGTTGTATCCAGAATCTGCGTCCACAGCCCTGATCTTTGCTACAAAGTATCCCGCTTCAGCAGAATAAGGGATGGTCTCACTGTTAACAGAGCCGAGCTCAGAATAAGGAGCTAAAATAGTTGGATTATTATCATTTTCATCCAGGATTAAAACATTAACAGTCACGTTGCTGCTGAGTGGAGGAACACCGGCGTCAGCAGCCTGAACTCTAAACCGAAACGTTTTCAGCTCCTCATAATTAAAAGACTGCAGACTGATTATATCTCCAGTCTGTGAGTTAATACTTAGCAAGGAACTAAGGGGCAGCGAGATACTGTTATCATGTAAAATTGAATAACTAATTTGACCATTTTGTTCAATGTCTGCATCCACTGCCGACACTTTTTTAATAACTTTTCCTGTAGCACTGTTTTCTTTTATGAAGATGTTTATAATGTCTTCTGTGAAATGAGGTTTGTTATCATTTACATCAGAGACGTGGACAATAATGACGCTGGTGCTTGACAGAGGCGGGCGCCCTTCGTCTGTGGCTGTGATGCAAATATTATAGTAAGGTTCTCGTTCTCTGTCCAGAGGTCCATCCACAACTAAAGAATAGTAATTCTTATAGTTTGACTCTAGTTTAAAAGGGATGTTGTCTGAGATTTTACAGTTCACCATTCCATTTTTACTGCTGTCTTTATCGAATGCAGAAACAAGAGCAATCGCGGTGCCAATGGCTGAATCTTCTTTCACCGTATTTAATAGGGAAGTAACTGTAATTTCAGGAGCGTTGTCGTTCACATCTAGTACTTCAATAAGTAATTTAGCATTTGAAGTCATTGGTGAGGAAGCACCGTCACTGGCCTGAACTCGAATCTCAAAAGCATTAGTCTCTTCATAGTCTATGTTCTTTTTGTTTGTCACTGTTCCCGTATCTTCATTAATTTCAAAGAGCTCAGTCTGTTTACCACGACCTACTTCACTGAATGAATATGTCACGTGTCCATTTTTTCCTGCATCCAAATCGGTCGCATTTAAACGTATAATTGGCGTGCCGAGCTTTACGTTTTCATACACTCTGGCTTTGTACAGAGTTTGACTGAAAACAGGGGCGTTATCGTTAATATCCAACACATTTACGATGACCACCATGGAGCCTGATTTTGCAGGCGTTCCTCCATCCAAAGCCGTCAATATGAGCCGAATCGCAGACAGCTTTTCTCTGTCTAACACTTTCTGAATCACCAGTTCGGGCGTCGCACTCTCTCCTTTCTGCATTGCTAGAGAAAAGTGTTCATTCTGACTAAGTCTGTAGGTTTGTACTGTATTTTTGCCAATGTCCGCATCATGGGCGGGATGCAGCAGAAATTTAGTTCCTGCTGCCGTGTTTTCACTAATGTTAATCATTTGACGACCAATAAGGAAACTAGGAGAATTATCATTTACGTCTAAAATTAGAATTTCAATGCGGTGCAATTTTAGAGGATTGTTAAGAACTGCTTCTACACTTATCGAGCATTTTGCTTCATCACCGCACAGTTCCTCTCGATCTATTCTCTCATTGACACAAAGAGCACCAGTCTTTAGATTTACCTCAAAATATTTTTTCTTCGATCCTGCAACGATCTGGAACATACGAGTGTCCAGATCCTTAACATTTAGGTTGAGATCTTTGGCAATATTTCCGATCACGGTCCCTTGGTTTACCTCCTCTGATACGGAGTAAGAGAGCTGTCCAAGAGCCGCTTCCCAGCAGCAAAGCAGCAGCACAAAGACGAAGTATATCCACACAGAGCTGGTCCTGCCCGGAAAAATCATGTTGCCATAAATGCATGGAAAACATAGATTCAAAATCCTTCTGTGAAAATACAGAGTAACTGAGGCAATCCTCTTCGAGAAATAAATAATACAAATAATGTAAACACCTTCACAAAAACCCAATGATTGCGGCAGCGTTGGTCTGTTTTAAGCTTCTCTTCCCTTTGTTTCAAACGTAGAAGAAACGTCATCCGAGTCTGGGAGGAGTTCCGTAAAATCAGAAATGCATTTCAGATGTGACGGTCTACAATGTCCCCGTGTGGTCAAGTGCCGAACCTGCTCCCAGTGGCAAACGTCTAATTTCAACCTTACACCATGCGGTACAAATTATTATTTATTTAAATAATGTGTCTTTCCAAACCTACTGAAGAACTTTTTTTCTGAATCCATAAGAGTTCTTTGATATGTTTCTTCTCTCTTCGATCGTATATGTTTGGAAGAGATTCTGTCAAAGGGGGCCTCTAATAAGCAAAGAAAGTGTTAGATATGATTTTCAAATTCTCAAACTGAAAGAAAATCCATATTATACAATTTTTTTATATTTATATTTGTTTACTTTTATTTTTTGCAATTCTTTATAAATTATATTAGAGAGTTCTACACTTTGTTTTTTTTTCTTCTTTTTTAGCATGGAATTAAGTAATATATACTCATATCAATAGTATGAGTACATATACAAATACGTACAGTGCGGAGACAAATGACTATCCCGATATTCAGCACCTTGGCCAGTTCCCCGAACACACTTGCAATAGTGACTGAGTGTGGACGTTTAAACCATACATTTTACGGAACAAGCAATTTTAATTAAAAATAGCATTTCAAATGGCAGCTCTGATCATTTTTGTATTAAGCAAAATTCAACATTTTGTCGAAATGAGGAAAACACGCACAATCGTGAGCAAAAAAAAAAAACAACTGCTGAGATAAAAGTTAAGCTCGGATCTTACCTTGTCCTTGTTTGGTAAAGTCTGAGTTCTGGTAAAAGTATCACTCCCGTTAATACTGATCAGTTCAGCATCTACAGGTGGAAACGGGGCGGGGAAAACCACTACGTCACTCTTCAGTGTGTCTGAGCTGAAACACACGTCATACTGCTGAGTAGCTTTAGAGTAAGACCAGCTCCCGTCAGGGTGGGTGGTGATCATGGGGGCGCTGTACCTGCTGAAATCACTGTCTGTCCTGTGGCATCTGACAGCTATTAAACTGATGAGACTCAGCAGAAAGATCACAGACACTGACACGATGGAGATCAGTAGATACAAGTTCAAATCAGAGAAGTTGTCCTCCTTTATAGGAACATGTCTGAACTGAGTCTGGACATCAGCTGTGCTTTCAACCACCATCACATCAATAGAAACACTGGCTGACAGAGAAGGTTCTCCATTATCAGAAACTAACACCAACAAGTGGTGAGTTTTCAGGTCATTGTCGCTCATTCTCCTCTTAGTCCTGATTTCTCCGGTGCTGGTTCCGATCCTGAACAGGTTGTTTCCTTTGGGCTCCGACAGGTGATACGAAAGCAGCGCGTTGTATCCAGAATCTGCGTCCACAGCCCTGATCTTTGCTACAAAGTATCCCGCTTCAGCAGAATAAGGGATGGTCTCACTGTTAACAGAGCCGAGCTCAGAATAAGGAGCTAAAATAGTTGGATTATTATCATTTTCATCCAAGATAAAAACATTAACAGTCACGTTGCTGCTAAGCGGAGGAACTCCAGAGTCTGTAGCCTGAACTTTAAACTGAAACGTTTTTAACTCCTCGAAGTTAAACGACTGTAAGCTTATAATATCTCCAGTCTCTGAATTAATATTTACCATCGACGAAAGCTGCATGTTGCCATTACTTTCAGCAACTGAAAAACTCACTTGAGCATTCTGATCAATGTCCGCGTCTAATGCAGATACTTTTTTCAAAACAGTTCCTACCGGAGCGTTCTCTTTTAAATAAACATTGAACACAGAGTCTGAAAATTGTGGGTAGTTGTCATTCACATCGGAAAGAAAAACGGTAAAATCCTTTGTGCTCGTCATAATGGGTTTTCCGTCATCTGAAGCAATGATGGTCACATTGTAATATGAATGAATCTCTCGGTCCAGCTGGCTGTCCACCACTAAAGAGTAATAATTTTTATAATTTGTTTCTAACTTGAATGGAGTTTTATTTTTAACGTTACAGTGAATTACTCCGTTCTTACCCCCATCTTTATCTACGACCGAGACAAGCGCAATAGCTGTTCCCAGTTTTGTGTCTTCTTTGACGGTGTCAATGAGAGTGGTTACAGATATTTCTGGAGCATTATCATTTAAATCGATTACTTCCATCAGCACCTTGCACTGTGAGGTCATCGGAGGAGACCCTCTGTCACTGGCCTGAACGCGTATTTCAAAAACCGGGTGCTCTTCAAAGTCAATGTTTCCTTTGACAGTTATTAAACCTGAACGTTCATCAATTTCAAAGATGTCTAAAATGTGGTCTTGGTCTTCGCTGCCAAGTGAGTAGGAAATCGCTCCGTTCGGCCCTTCATCTTTGTCTGTCGCTATGACTGTTATCACCGACGTGCCAAGTGGCGAATTTTCGGTAATACTTGATTTGTATAAAGGTTGAGCAAACATTGGTACGTTATCATTATTGTCCAAGACATGTATTACTAACTGTGATGTTCCGGATTTTACCGGTGTTCCTCCATCTACAGCAGTCAGCGTCAGACTAATAACAGACTGCTTCTCTCGGTCTAAAGGTTTTTGTAGGATGAGTTCAGCAGACACTTTCTCTCCTTTGTTCACTGATAAGGAGAAATGATCATTTGTACTCAGCTGATATGCACTGATATCATTTTGTCCTACATCTGCATCATAAGCTGACAAAACTAGAAATTTAGTCCCAGGCAGTGTGCTTTCTGCTATTTCAATATTTTGAGAAGTACTAGTAAAAGATGGAAAATTGTCATTAACGTCTATAATATTTATTTCCAAACGATAAAGCTTCAAAGGAGAATTAATCACAGCTTCGACGCTCACTGTGCACTTCTTTGCTTTTGCACAGAGCTCCTCTCTGTCGATTCTGTCGTTGACAAAGAGAACACCCGTCTTTAGATTTACCTCGAAGTGTTTTTTCTTTGCTCCATTAACAATTTGAAACATACGAGCTTCCAACTCGTGCAGACCGAGGTTTAGATCTTTGGCGATATTTCCCACTGAGGTTCCCGGATTTACCTCTTCCGATATGGAGTAAGAGAACTGCCCGGACACCGAAATCCACCCGCAGCCAAGGAGAATAAATATTGTGAATGCCAACACGGGAATCTCTTGAACTGAATTCATAATCCGACCGGGAGAAAAAAATAAAAATGAATATATCCTTCACTGCAGATCCAGCAAAAACGAAAGCTGTGTCCCTTTCTTTTCAATCAGTCCTCAGCGTAGCTCATATGCCGTAGTCTCCCCTCTGTGCTTCTTCGTCGCTTTGTGCCAAAGCCCAAGAAAACATCATCACGTATTAAACGGGACGAACTTCAGTATTCAATATGTAAAGATCGACAGCGCCCCCTGTTGTCGTTTTGTCTTCTTTACACAATAAAGCAAAAAGAAAAACAAATCATTAAAGTATATCATTATATATATATATATATATATATATATATATATATATATACATATATATATATATATATATATAGGCTACTAAGAAAGATATGATTTCATGGATGGTTCTATATGTAAATTGGAACAACAGCAGTGAAAAGCTCCAATCACAGTTTTGCTTCAGAGGTCAGCAGCAGAACACAACTCTCAATCAGCAACACTAGAACCTTATTGGCATGAGCACATTCAGAAAGTAAACTTTGGCACAAAGAAATCTTGAACCATAAAAGAAAAAAAAAAATGTTTGAAGAATAATAATTTTTGTTTTATTATTTAAGTTTTTTAAGAAATCCTCACACTTCTCTGTGCATATTCGATTTAAGAAAGTTTACTTAAGAAGCACTTAAGCAAAAAAAGGGAAAACTGATACTAAAAAACTTGAAAAAAGTCGAATACAACTAAAGTGTAGTTGAGAGCAATCAACAACACAACATGGTCATAGAGCGCCAAAAGACAACATGGCTGAAATCTTACCTTCTCTTTGCTTGGTAAAGTCTGAGTTCTGGTAAAAGTATCACTTCCGTTAATACTGATCAGTTCAGCATCTACAGGTGGAAACGGGGCGGGGAAAACCACTACATCACTCTTCAGTGTGTCGGAGCTGAAACACACGTCATACTGCTGAGTAGCTTTAGAGTAAGACCAGCTCCCGTCAGGGTGGGTGGTGATCATGGGGGCGCTGTACCTGCTGAAATCACTGTCTGTCCTGTGGCATCTGACAGCTATTAAACTGATGAGACTCAGCAGAAAGATCACAGACACTGACACGATGGAGATCAGTAGATACAAGTTCAAATCAGAGAAGTTGTCCTCCTTTATAGGAACATGTCTGAACTGAGTCTGGACATCAGCTGTGCTTTCAACCACCATCACATCAATAGAAACAGTGGCTGACAGAGAAGGTTCTCCATTATCAGAAACTAACACCAACAAGTGGTGAGTTTTCAGGTCATTGTCGCTCATTCTCCTCTTAGTCCTGATTTCTCCGGTGCTGGTTCCGATCCTGAACAGGTTGTTTCCTTTGGGCTCCGACAGGTGATAAGAAAGCAGCGCGTTGTATCCAGAATCTGCGTCCACAGCCCTGATCTTTGCTACAAAGTATCCCGCTTCAGCAGAATAAGGGATGGTCTCACTGTTAACAGAACCGAGCTCAGAATAAGGAGCTAAAATAGTTGGATTATTATCATTTTCATCCAGAATTAAAACATTAACAGTTAAATTGCTGCTTAGTGGAGGAACACCAGAGTCTGCAGCCTGAACTTTAAACTGAAATATTTTTAATTCCTCATAATTGAAGGACTGCAAACAGATTATCTCTCCTGTCTCTAAATTTATGTTTATCATTGATCTGAGTGGCAGCGGGTTACTATTGTCAATTAAAAGTGAGTAGCTTACCTGGCCATTTTCATCAGTGTCTGCATCAACTGCGGAAACTTTTTTAATAACCTCTCCTGTTGGATTGTTTTCTTTCATAAATATGTTAATTGTGTTTTCTGCAAAAATAGGTTTGTTATCATTTACATCAGACACGTGTACAAGAATCAGGCTGTTGCTGCAGAGTGGTGGGCTGCCCTCATCTCTTGCAGTGATGCTGATATTGTAATTAGGCACGTTTTCTCTGTCTAGACGTCCTCCCACAACTAAAGAATAATAATTCTTATAATTTGACTCTAATTTGAAAGGGACGTCATTAGAAATTTCACAATTAACCACAGCATTTTTACCACTGTCTCTGTCAAATACCGAGACAAGAGCAATTGCGGTGCCGATGGTTGCATCCTCTTTCACTGTATTTAACAAGGAGGTAACTGTAATTTCAGGAGCGTTGTCGTTCACATCTATAACTTCAATCAGTAACTTAGCATGTGACGTGAGAGGTGACGTGCCGCTGTCACTGGCCTGCACTCGAATCTCGAAGGCATTGTTCTCTTCAAAGTCCACATTCTTTTTGTTTGTCACTGTTCCTGTTATTTGATCTATTTCAAACACGTTCGTTTGTTTCCCACGACCCATTCCACTGAAAGAATAAACAACTTCTCCATTTAGTCCCGCATCCAAATCAGTTGCGTTCACGGTTATTATCGACGTGCCTATTTCAGCGTTTTCGTACACTCTGGCTTTGTACAGACTTTGCGCGAATACTGGCGCGTTGTCATTGTTGTCCAAAACATTCACTGTTATGATCATGCTGCCTGACTTAGCTGGTGTTCCTCCGTCAAAGGCAATTAATATTAGCTGAATCACAGCTTGTTTTTCTCTATCTAAGGCTTTCTGTAACACGATTTCAGGAGTGACACTTTCTCCTTTCTGTGTAACCAGAGAAAAATAGTTATTTTGACTGAGCTTGTATGCGTTAACAGCGTTTTTACCAACGTCTAAATCTTCAGCAGGATTCATTGGGAATTTTGCCCCCGTCGCCGTGTTTTCACTGACATTCATTGAGAGCAGCGTGTTTGGAAACGACGGGGAATTATCATTCACATCCAGGACTGTAATTTCAAAGCGGTAGATTTTAAGTGGGTTATTAATAACTCCTTCGACATTAAGTGAACATTTATCTTCACTGCCGCAGAGTTCCTCCCGATCTATTCTCTCGTTGACGTACAGGACGCCAGTCCTTCGGTTTACCTCAAAATATTTCCTCTTCGATCCCGCCACGATCTGAAACATGCGTGATTCCAGCTCCGGTACATTTATGCTAAGATCTTTGGCAATATTTCCAACAAAGCTTCCACGGTCCACTTCCTCGAAAACGGAGTAAGAGAGAAAACCGAAAACTGCTTCCAAGTAACAATCCACCAGCACGATGGCGACATATATCCACGCAGATTTATCTGGTCTATGCATATTTACATTAAACTTGTAATTAATTACAAAAAAAATAGTCGTTACTACAGAGGCGTATCTTCAATAGAAAGAAAAAACGTCGCAGCACCGCTCCTCGTTCTCCTCTGTATTCCTTTGTCTCTGTGTTTTGTTTTTTTTAAACACGTACTGATAAGGGAGGAGCCCGAGATATAGTACAGCCGTCCGAAATGTGATGGTCTACAATGTCCCCATGTGGACACATGCAGGAAGTGTATTGACTACAAAACATACAGAGCATCACCACGTTCTGTCCAATAACAGAAATGATTCCGCGCTGATTAACCGTTTCCGAAGTAACAGAAAATAGTTCATAAAGTGAGGCAACAACTGAATTTTGTGTTTTTCCTAAATTATTCACACTGAAAAATATCAATGTTTTAGTCTCATACCATTTCTGTGAGCAGTTAAAAAATATTTTAATATTTATTTTATATTATTTTGTTTTATTATTAATATTATTAGGAGTTATATTATCATTATTATAACAATTTTTTTCCCCCGGGTGGAAGAAAGTTGCTTCATAATAAATGTGACGAGGTAATCTATATTTGGTTTACTAATTCCGTATTAAATTAATTTTTATTATTATTACTGATATCATAATAATAATAAGTCTCAGGAAAGCACATGAATTTCAATATGACTTCATTATAAATAGCTTCAATGAATTCAAAGTCTTTCATTCAACACGGTGCTAATGAGGATACGTCTTCTTTATACATGTATCACTACAATCACATTCAGCACCACGGACAGCGAGAAAAAATTACAAGAGAAACTGGCATTACTTCAACTATAAAAGTCGTAGTAAACACAAAACCCAGCTCTTCTGCTTCAAAGAATTGACTAAATAAATGTTTCAATGAATGAATGAATGCATCTACCTTCCAAAACCTTAGTATGACTACTAAGATATCACATTCATACCAGATATATATTTACTGACTAATGTTGTGATTCCACAAGACAAATTTCGAGCCATAGCACTTCTTATACAATCTCCTTCCAGATTTGAAATTTCGGTCTTGGTTTTGGATACATCCTATAAATAAATGGATACATAAA
Source organism: Gambusia affinis (assembly GCF_019740435.1). Lineage (NCBI taxonomy): Eukaryota > Metazoa > Chordata > Actinopteri > Cyprinodontiformes > Poeciliidae > Gambusia > Gambusia affinis. The sequence goes on along the minus strand of NC_057876.1, from coordinate 14,398,043 downwards.
AAGCTCTTATTTGTTTTTTAAAAATGTGGAAAAGTATTGATATTCTGCACTTAAGCACAAAACGTTTTTTATACTCAAGATGCTTCTGAAACCTTAGAAAAATGCGTTATAGTTACATATTAGTAGTCAATAAGATTTGAATTACGCTCCTGACAAAGTACTGAAAAAAATAATTATAAATAGATATGTTCCAGAGTAAACAATAACGAACGTGAAATGTCACAAAAACTGTAAAAAATCAGAAAGGTCTTACCTTGTCCTTGTTTGGTAAAGTCTGAGTTCTGGTAAAAGTATCACATCCATTAATACTGATCAGTTCAGCATCTACAGGGGGAAAGGGGGCGGGGAAAACCACTACGTCACTCTTCAGTGTGTCTGAGCTGAAACACACGTCATACTGCTGAGTAGCTTTAGAGTAAGACCAGCTCCCGTCAGGGTGGGTGGTGATCATGGGGGCGCTGTACCTGCTGAAATCACTGTCTGTCCTGTGGCATCTGACAGCTATTAAACTGATGAGACTCAGCAGAAAGATCACAGACACTGACACGATGGAGATCAGTAGATACAAGTTCAAATCAGAGAAGTTGTCCTCCTTTATAGGAACATGTCTGAACTGAGTCTGGACATCAACTGTGCTTTCAACCACCATCACATCAATAGAAACAGTGGCTGACAGAGAAGGTTCTCCATTATCAGAAACTAACACCAACAAGTGGTGAGTTTTCAGGTCATTGTCGCTCATTCTCCTCTTAGTCCTGATTTCTCCGGTGCTGGTTCCGATCCTGAACAGGTTGTTTCCTTTGGGCTCCGACAGGTGATAAGAAAGCAGCGCGTTGTATCCAGAATCTGCGTCCACAGCCCTGATCTTTGCTACAAAGTATCCCGCTTCAGCAGAATAAGGGATGGTCTCACTATTAACAGAGCCGAGCTCAGAATAAGGAGCTAAAATAGTTGGATTATTATCATTTTCATCCAAAATTAAAACATTTACAGTCACGTTGCTGCTGAGTGGAGGAACACCAGCATCTGTAGCCTGAACTTTAAACTGAAACGTTTTTAACTCCTCAAAGTTAAAAGACTGCATACTGATTATATCTCCGGTCTCTGAATTAATATTAACAAGTTTAGATGAACTCAGTGGATCAGTGCTGGTTTGTAAAAGAGAGTAGCTCACCTTACCATTGTTATCAAGATCAGCATCAAGTGCCGATACAATTTTAATAACTGTCCCCACTGGGTTATTCTCTCTCACGTAAATATTTATCAGTGGTTCAGAGAATCGTGGTGGATTATCATTGACATCAGATACTTGGACATTAACAGTGTTTGTGCTGGAGAGCGATGGAGATCCTCCATCGATTGCGACTATAGTTATGTTGTATTCAGCATGAGTCTCTCTATTTAGTGCTTCATTAACTACTAATGAGTAATAATTTTTGTAATTGGTTTCCAATTTAAACGGGGTTTCATTTACAATAAGAGCTTTTACTTTCCCGTTCTCTCCACCGTCTCTGTCCACCACGGACACAAGAGCAACAGCTGTACCTACTTGTGCGTCCTCTTTCACTTGGCTTTGCAACGATGTCACGGTGATCTCGGGAGCGTTATCATTTACGTCTACTACTTCCACCAGCACTTTACAGTGAGCAGACATCGGAGGTTGACCTTTGTCACTTGCCTGAGCGTGAATCTCAAAGGCAGGGTTTTCTTCATAGTCGATATTACCTTTCACATGAAGCGCGCCTGTTTTACGGTTAATATCAAATAAATCCAAAACACGATCCTGTCCTTTCTTTCTCAAAGAGTATTCTATCTCACCATTTAAACCCTCGTCTGCATCTGTTGCGTTTAGATTGGCGACTGTTGTTCCTGTTGATGCATTTTCTGGAATTTGAATCTTATACAGAGACTTACTAAAAATAGGGTGGTTGTCATTGGTATCTAAAACCGTGACGACAATTTCCGAGGTTCCTGACTTTGGTGGGTTTCCTCCATCTACTGCAGTCAGAATGAGTTTTAAAACGGAGTCTCGTTCGCGGTCTAGTGTTTTATCCAGCACCAGCTCAGCAGACACGCTTTCTGCTCCTTTGTGAATTTCTAACGTAAAATAATCGTTGCTTCCTAGTTTGTACGTGTTAACGCTGTTTTTTCCTACATCCAAGTCTGACGCTTCAATTAGACTAAATCTGACTCCAGGCAAAGTGCTTTCAGGAACATCAATCAACTGAAAATGCTCAGAAAAAACAGGTGCGTTGTCATTAATATCTTTTATTGCTACCTCTACACGGTAAAGCTTCATCGGGTTGCTTATCACAGCTTCTATGCTCACGGTGCATTTTGCGGATTTTGCACAAAGCTCCTCTCGGTCTATCCTTTTATTCACAAACAGAATCCCTGTTTTCAAATCGAGTTCGAAATATTTCCTTTTTGCTGAATCAACGATTTGGAACATGCGAGCCTCTAAATCCGCCACGTTAATGTTCAGATCTTTTGCGATATTTCCCACTGACGTCCCGGGGTTTACCTCCTCTGAGATGGAATACGAGAGTTGTGCGGTCGCAACTTCCCAGCTGCAACACAGCAGCACGACGGAAACGCCACTCCAAAGAGAGCTTGCTCTTCTTGAGAAATACATGATTAGATCCAGCGTGACATGCACAAATTCAAATCCAGTGCAAACCTTTCAGTAGGCGTAAAAACACGGAGCAAAAACCAGTCTTGACCATGTTTCCAGTCGGCTTAATGTTCTCCTTCGCTCACGGTCTGCTTCTCTCTCTAACAAAGAACAGAAAAAAAAATCATAAGCCCTTGTGATTGGGAGGAGTCTTACACCGCGTATGAATGCAACTCCCTACATGCCGTGGTCTTCAGTGCCACCACGTGGGCATGCATCGAAATGAAACTGACCATCTTTTAAAACCACGTCTTCCGAGAAACAGATATATTTTTTGTTTAATTTCACCTCAAAATATCAAACTACAACTAAAACCACTGCTGCTACTGTTACTACTAATAAAATTATTACTGTTAGTATTGTTATTGTTTTTATGTAAGAAATTCAACAAAATCCTGAATATTTTGACCCACTATTAAATTGTAATAACACAAAGTTGTTAACTAAAAGGACAAAATTATTTCAGGAGGATCATTTATAGTCGTTTATTTTCAAACTGTCTGTGGTTAAAATCAAACAAATCAAAAGACAATCAATACCTTAAAAGTATGTATTAATCATGGCTGAAAGCAAACCAATAAAAAAATAATTTAAAAAATATATCACAAAAATTATCATCCTAAAAATGATCAAATCCAACAATAAATAATTAATAGGTTGCCTGAATTGTATTTGGCAGGGAAAAATAAACTTCATCCTGTGATTGCAAAACAATCCCCTCACTCATAATGAAACACAACAAACGGGGACATCTTATTTCAGCACCATGGACAACGACACAAATTTTCAACATCGGTGAGTTGTGGATAAAACAATAAACACTGCGGGTATTTTAGTACACACAAAGTCGTAATCTTCATGTTAAATATCAGCAAACATCCAATGTGAGGAAAACCACAGTTCTCCTACAACGTTAACAGCATCAGCAGATTAAATCCCTTTATGAAAGAAAACAAAAAAAGGAAAATCCTAAAACACAAATCTCTGTTTCCAACAGTGAAAAAATATCAATAGCTTCTTACCTTTTCTTTGGTAGGTAAAGTCTGAGTTCTGGTAAAAGTATCATTCCCGTTAATACTGATCAGTTCAGCATCTACAGGTGGAAACGGGGCGGGGAAAACCACTACGTCACTCTTCAGTGTGTCTGAGCTGAAACACACGTCATACTGCTGAGTAGCTTTAGAGTAAGACCAGCTCCCGTCAGGGTGGGTGGTGATCATGGGGGCGCTGTACCTGCTGAAATCACTGTCTGTCCTGTGGCATCTGACAGCTATTAAACTGATGAGACTCAGCAGAAAGATCACAGACACTGACACGATGGAGATCAGTAGATACAAGTTCAAATCAGAGAAGTTGTCCTCCTTTATAGGAACATGTCTGAACTGAGTCTGGACATCAGCTGTGCTTTCAACCACCATCACATCAATAGAAACAGTGGCTGACAGAGAAGGTTCTCCATTATCAGAAACTAACACCAACAAGTGGTGAGTTTTCAGGTCATTGTCGCTCATTCTCCTCTTAGTCCTGATTTCTCCGGTGCTGGTTCCGATCCTGAACAGGTTGTTTCCTTTGGGCTCCGACAGGTGATAAGAAAGCAGCGCGTTGTATCCAGAATCTGCGTCCACAGCCCTGATCTTTGCTACAAAGTATCCCGCTTCAGCAGAATAAGGGATGGTCTCACTGTTAACAGAGCCGAGCTCAGAATAAGGAGCTAAAATAGTTGGATTATTATCATTTTCATCCAGGATTAAAACATTAACAGTCACATTGCCGCTTAGTGGAGGAACACCAGCATCTGTAGCCTGAACTTTAAATTGAAACGTTTTCAACTCCTCAAAGTTAAAAGACTGCATACTGATTATATATCCGGTCTCTGAATTAATATTAACAAGTTTAGATGAACTCAGTGGATCAGTGCTGGTTTGTAAAAGAGAGTAGCTCACCTTACCATTATTATCAAGATCAGCATCAATTGCCGATACAGTTTTAATAACTGTCCCCACTGGGTTATTCTCTCTCACGTAAATATTTATTAGTGGTTCAGAGAATCGTGGTGGATTATCGTTAACATCAAATACTTTAATATTAACAGTGTTTGTGCTGGAGAGCGATGGGGTCCCCCCATCAGTTGCCACCATAGTTATATTGTATTCGGCAACAATCTCTCTATCAAGGGGCCTATTCACAACTAACGAGTAAGAATTTTTGTAGTTTGTTTCCAATTTAAATGGTGTTTCATTCAGAATAACAGCTTTTACTTCCCCGTTCTTTCCTCTATCTTTATCCACCACGGACACAAGAGCAATAGCTGTCCCTACTTGTGCGTCCTCTTTCACTGTGTTTAACAGCGACGTCACACTGATTTCAGGAGCGTTATCATTCAAGTCCACCACTTCTACCAGCACTTTACAATGAGCAGACAATGGAGGGGAACCTTTGTCACTTGCCTCGGCATGAATTTCAAAAGCAGGGCTTTCTTCGTAGTCAATATTTCCTTTGACTAGAAGTGCACCTGTTTTAGCGTCAATCTGGAAAAGATCTAAAACCCGATCTTGACCTTTAGTTCTTAAGGAATATTCTATTTCGGCATTTATCCCATCATCCACATCTACTGCAGTCAAAACTATAACAGTGCTACCTACTGATACGTTCTCAGATACTCTTGTCTTATACAAAGAACTACTGAAAACTGGAGAGTTGTCATTGCTATCTATAACAGTGACAACGATGTTCGCTGTTCCTGACTTTGGTGGATTTCCGCCATCCACAGCAGTCACAGTAAGTTTGATGGTCGGCTGTTGTTCTCGGTCAAGAGCTTTCAGAAGCACAAGCTCGGCCGACACAGCGTCTTCGCCTTTGTGGATCTCTAAGGAGAAATAATCATTTCGACTGAGCTTGTATGTGCTAACGCTGTTCTTTCCGACATCAAGGTCTGATGCGCCCACAAATCCAAATTTCCCTCCTGGTGCTGTACTCTCTGCTATATTGAGAGACTGCAGCGTTTCAGAAAAATATGGCGCATTATCATTTATATCAATAATGTTTACCGCCAATCGATACAGTTTTAGCGGACTGTTGACAACAGCCTCTACATTAACGACACATTTCTCAGCTTTTACACAAAGCTCCTCTCGGTCGATTCTTTCCGTGACGTAAAGGCTGCCCGTTTTCAGATTTATGTCGAAATATTTTCTCTTCGACCCGCTTACAATCTGAAACATGCGTGCCTCCAAGTCAAATACGTTAAGATTTAAATCTTTTGCGAGATTTCCCACAGAAGTACCCGGATTTACCTCCTCAGATACAGAATAAGACAGCTGTCCACATCCCAATTTCCAGCAGCATTCCAAAATGACAAAGAGCAAACAGATCCTACTAGGTCCGCATATCCGTCCCATCGGCATATTGCTATCCAGAGCTGTAAATGACCGTATGGACTGTAATCTCCATTTAATATTTTGGATAGTTCACGTTCGTCGTGATGTATCAAAACAGAAAGTAACTGCTTTGGGAAGGGAAATGAGCAAAAGGGTGTCCGTCTACTCCTGTTTTGCGACTCTTTGTAACAAAGCACTGAGGAAAATATCCTCCTATGAATTTGGGAGGGGCCAGAAAGCAAACAACAGACATCATGTGACGGTCTAGGATGTCCCCATGTGGCTGTTTGAAATAACTGCATTCATGACAGGAAAAAAAAAAGATAAGCCAGCTACTTGAAGGTTTAAGAATAGTTTCCCTTTTGTGAATAAAAAGGTCCGGATAAACTGTAATAAGAACCCACACTAAATGCCATTAAAACTTATTTCCATCCTTTATGATCCGCAATGACAGTAAATGAACCAATATTTTTGGTAGATCTTTACGACAAAGTACGTTGTTTTTTCCGCTTATCATATAAATTCAGCACCATGGACAATGACACAAGTCTCAATAACTATCGGATCCTATCTAAAAGCAACATAGTTATTTTGACCCACGCAGCAATGTTTTAACAAAATATTCAAAGTCAAATGTATTTTTCTTGTCTCGTACAAAAAAAAAGAAAAAAAAAAGAAAAAAAAAAAAGAAAAAAGAACAGATAACTGTTTTCTAAATTTCATGTTTCCTTTTCAGTTTTGGAAGTTACATTTGCAAGAACTTTAAGTAATTTAAACATCTTACCTTGTCTTTGTTTGGTAAAGTCTGAGTTCTGGTAAAAGTGTCTCCTCCGTCAATACTGATCAGTTCAGCATCTACAGGTGGAAACGGGGCGGGGAAAACCACTACGTCACTCTTCAGTGTGTCTGAGCTGAAACACACGTCATACTGCTGAGTAGCTTTAGAGTAAGACCAGCTCCCGTCAGGGTGGGTGGTGATCATGGGGGCGCTGTACCTGCTGAAATCACTGTCTGTCCTGTGGCATCTGACAGCTATTAAACTGATGAGACTCAGCAGAAAGATCACAGACACTGACACGATGGAGATCAGTAGATACAAGTTCAAATCAGAGAAGTTGTCCTCCTTTATAGGAACATGTCTGAACTGAGTCTGGACATCAGCTGTGCTTTCAACCACCATCACATCAATAGAAACAGTGGCTGACAGAGAAGGTTCTCCATTATCAGAAACTAACACCAACAAGTGGTGAGTTTTCAGGTCATTGTCGCTCATTCTCCTTTTAGTCCTGATTTCTCCGGTGCTGGTTCCGATCCTGAACAGGTTGTTTCCTTTGGGCTCCGACAGGTGATAAGAAAGTAGCGCGTTGTATCCAGAATCTGCGTCCACAGCCCTGATCTTTGCTACAAAGTATCCCGCTTCAGCAGAATAAGGGATGGTCTCACTGTTAACAGAGCCGAGCTCAGAATAAGGAGCTAAAATAGTTGGATTATTATCATTTTCGTCGAGGATTAAAACATTAACAGTCACGTTACTGCTGAGCGGAGGAACACCAGCATCTGTAGCCTGAACTTTAAACTGAAATGTTTTCAACTCTTCATGGTTAAAAGACTGAAGGCTAATTATATCCCCTGTCTCAGAATTAATATTGACCAGTGTGGATAATGGTAATATATTACCGACACTTTGTAAAAATGAATATGTCATCTTACTGTTTTGCTCATAGTCAGCATCAGTCGCAGTAACTCTCTTGAGTATGGTTCCCACTGCGCTGTTTTCCCTCAGGGACACATTAATGACATCCTCTGAAAACAGAGGCGCGTTATCATTTACGTCAGAAACAATTATAGAAACTATAGTTGTACTTGAAAGTTGCGGCTTACCTTTATCGGTAGCAACTACAGTAATGTTGTAATTAGAGACCTTCTCCCTATCGAGTGTCCCGTCAACTAACAACGAATAATAATTTTTGTAGTTTGTTTCCAGTTTAAATGGTACATAATTTTTAATTTCTACCTCTACGTCACCATTTTTTCCACTATCTTTATCAAGAACTGAAACAAGTGCAACCACGACGCCCGCAGCTGCGTCCTCTTTCACAGAGCGATGCAAAGAAGTGACGGTGATTTCAGGAGCGTTGTCATTTAGGTCCAACACTTCTACCAGCACCTTGCTGTGAGCAGACATGGGTGGCTGTCCTTTATCACTGGCCTCTACTCTTATTTCAAATGCTTTTCTATCCTCAAAATCTATATTACCCTTTACCTTAATAATGCCAGTTTGTGGTTCAATTACAAACATATCCAATATGTGTTTCTGATCTTTGCTTCTCAACGAATACACAATCTCACCGTTCAGGCTGTCGTCAGCATCGGTGGCGCTCACCGCGATCACCGTTGTTCCTACCTGTGTATTTTCGGTCATGTTTGTTTTATACAGTTCTTGGCTGAATACGGGAATGTTATCGTTGATATCCAGCACATTAACGACAATTTGCGAGGCGCCAGATTTAGGAGGAGTCCCACCGTCTAATGCAGTCAGCGTCATGGAGATTACAGCTTGTTTTTCGCGGTCTAATGCCTTCTGCAGCACCAACTCTGCAGACACACTATCACCTGTTTTGTGCACAGCCAAAGAAAAATGTCCATTCAGGCTTAATTTGTAAGTATTGACCCCGTTTTTTCCTATGTCTGCATCTGTCGCTTCAGATAATGCAAATTTGACTCCCGGTAATGTGCTCTCTGCAATGTACAAATTCTGCAGAGTGGTGTCAAAGGACGGGGAATTGTCATTTACATCTAAAATTTCCACGTCAATATGATAAATCTTTAACGGATTATTTATCACAGCTTCTACTTTAAGTGAGCATCTGCGCTCCTCAGAGCAAAGCTCTTCTCTGTCTACCCTCTCACTAACATAAAGAAAACCTGTCTTGAGGTTTACCTCAAATAATTTTTTCTTCGATCCAGCAACAATCTGAAACATGCGAGTTTCCAGCTGTTGTGTGCTGAGGTTTAAATCCTTGGCGATATTTCCAATCGGCGTCCCTGGGATTACCTCCTCTGGAACGGAATAGGAGAGCTGCCCAGTCACCGTTTGCCAGCAGCCGAGTAAAAAGAGGTAGAAATAGATCCCAAAATTGCTCCATCCACAAGAAAAATCCATTTCTGTCCAATATGAATGAAGGATGCGAAGGAATTCAAAATCAAAACGGATGTTTAACACATAATAGATGATAGTAACCGCATTGAGCTTAATGTTAGAAATGTCCAGTGTCTCTTCAATGTCTGTGTAACAAAGAATGAGAACATGATCATCTGAAAACAGGAGGGGCTTGAATCTATACAAAAATTAACAGCTGCCTTTGATGGATCATCAGCGACGCCAGGTGGAGAAATAGTAGAACTACAGGCAACACAATGTTTACTCTTCAATCAAATATTATTGAAGAGTAATATTTGATTACTCTTCAATAATAGAGTAATCTATTATTACTCTATTATTACTCTATTATTATTACTCTATCTGACAACAGTGTTACGACCACAAGGTTCAGCTCAAGTAACTATATGGTAAAGAAGTAATGTGTTTTTTTACAGTTTTTTTTGTTCGTTTGTTTGTACAATTTCACCTTAGAAAAGTCATCTTTTTGTATTTACTATTATTATTATTATTATTATTATTATTATTATTACGCTAGTGAGTCCTGTCATGGGTCAATTGTTTTCCTTTTTACACATTAATCATCACTATATTTTGTTTTTCAATAAGGCATTTAAATGAAGAAACATACCTTCTTCCCATTTTGCCTCAGACAGACATTTATTTTTTTCTTCTCTTAATCTATTCACAGCAACAATTATCTTTTACTAGGCGCTTAATTGCTTTAGTGAATTATCTCCACAGTTTGCTCGGATTATTTTTGGGATGTTTCACATTTTCCCCGCATCTCCACAGAGACAGCAGTCAAGCGCTTATGCAGATTCTCCAGTATGTAATCCTGGGATTAGATGCCCGATTCAGTAACTCGTGTCCCATTTCCATTCCTAAGGAAATATTATTTGATTTGAAATAATTTCTAATCATCTTACAGCCAAAGTCATGCATTCAAAACAAGTTTAAACAATAGTCTTTTATGATTTATGTGCTTAATTTCCAAAGGTGTCATGACAATTATTTGTAAGTAACAAACTCGAGTTAGAGACATAGGTTGAATATTTAGATAAGTTTGAACAAACACAAAGTTAAATGTAAAAGTCCATCTTGTTCTTGAACTTCAGTCAGTCATGCGTTTGTAGGTCACAACAACTACACTGCACGGTTCTCACAGAGTTTGTCCCTGGATTACCTTTCTAATAAAAATAACACAACACAAGAACACCCAGACATATTCAGCACTGTTAGGACAAGGCGTAATTTAAAAATGTGACTGACAAAACATTTTTGCTTGCTTGTCTGACAACTTTTAAACTCTTTTTTTTCGGAGACAACTTACAGCACAATCTACCTTGAAAAAAAATGAACATTTATTAATGCAACTTCATTTAAATTAGTTACTTTATACAAGATCAAACGGGGTTTGTGCCTGTTCAACCTTCAGATCCTTTTCCTCCTTAGTTAAAGCTCGTCTGGGAAAACATCCACCGGATGGAAAAGTAATCAACATAAAATGCTTTACTATAATAAACTGTATGGATTTACTTTATTCTTAAATACACATTTAAGAACGTAATTTTTCCCTAATAGCTTATTTACTAATTCATTTAATTCATTGTTGATACTTCACATCCTACAATTAATAAGTAATAGTGAATAAGTTGTATTTTAGAAACAAATATTCAATAATTCATTCATGGTAGTTATGCATGATAATTGTCTGTGCCTGCTCCTTTAAACATGTTTCACTCTTCCGGAAGCATCAGGAGGGATGTGATGGAAGAGGGCGATGCGTGGTAACAGAGGGGCGGGGGCTGCAGGGGCGAAGGCAGTCAGTCAGTTCAGGCGTTTCCCTGCATTATTGATCAGCTTCCACCATATTTAGTAGCTAAATGTGTTCAGTCACCTCTGTCTGATGATTTCTCAATGGCTGTTTGCAAATCTGTCAGCTGTGTGCACAATTGGGAGTGAATCTGGACTTCACAGGCGTCTCTACTGTATCGTTCACACTGACGTCTGTAGATGGGGGGGAAGGGTGCCATCTGAATGTGCTCTGAGGCCAGTCCTCCCTCTTTTCTGCTTCCTCTCTTCTTGTGCACTGCTCTCTCATCTCCATAGCAACTCCATCCTGGATGTGTGTTTTGTTTTTTTTTTCTCCGAACACTTTCACACACCCACACTCACGCAGAAAGCTGTTAGTTTATCTTTCACAGCAATAAGGATACAAGAAAAAAACATCATACAAGATTGTGAAGCTACTTACACTTTTTCTGTTGTGTACTTTAATACAACTTTTATTTCAATTAATAAATCTTATAGCATCATAGTAACACTTATGGAAGAAAGATATATATATATATATATATATATATATATATATATATATATATATATATATATATATATATATATATATATATATATATATATATATATATGTATACTTTCACAAGCAGATAAGCCCTGGGTTGCAAAATACATTGGTAATGTAACACTACTGCAGCATATTTACTGTGACAGCCCTGTGGCAAAAATAGGTTTGTTCCCATCCCTGCAGACCCTGAGAGAGCCTGACCTTTGCATCCTGCCATCCCCCACCCACTGCACCACCGCGTTGCCTTGCAGAAGTTGTCCAGCAATCACGTGATTTTCAGTTACGGCTCATTACAACAGAAGGGGGCATCACAATTTCTGTTTAAATGTGCTGCTTTACCTACTACTATTTCCGTCTAAGTCACAGTTAGTTATTTTTAGACATCTTCTTCTAATAAAAGGCTAATAAAATAGCCTTGATTTATTTATTTAAATTCCTTGAATTTCTTAAATTCCTCACACCTGTTCCATGTTGTTGGTTCTGCTCACTGTGGTGAACTGAAAACCCAGAGACTTAGAAATGGGTTTGCACTCCTGTCCAGACTGCTATGATCTCATTTCTCATCTGTTCTTAAATTTCTTAAGATCAAACACTTTGAGATTCATAACCTCTGGCCTGACAGACAGACATGTTCTGTTTAAATTATTTCTTCATTCTGTACGTCTGTCAAAATAATCTGAGCTCTTCAAAAAGTTAAGCCAATTTAGTCATGATTTAATAAGGGGGCAGATGTTTCTTCGAAATAGGCTCAGGTTGGTTTGGATAGCATTATTTTTCATAATAAATTAAATCATAATTTCAAAAGGGAATTGTTCAATTAGGAGGGGTTTCTTTGTCTATTATTTAAATGTGTTTGATAATCTGTAGCATTAAAGTAAATTTACATAAAAGCAAAAACAGAAGAAATCTGCAAGGTGACAAGAACTTTTTTCACAGCAGTGTTTATCCTTACAGTTCTATCATTAAAAATGCAATCAGGGGAGGTTTCAAGTGATGAGAAGAAAAGCATTTTATTACTGAATAAAGAAGGATCTGAAGAAATTAATTTGCAGACATTGCAGGTAATAGAAAATTAAAGATAAAGCAAGAATTGGGAGACATGTATATGTACTTTTTATTAACCAAACATACACAGTGTTAAAATCCATGTGGCTAGTTATATATTTGCTTTATCCTCTTTTGTCTTCAATATATTTTCTGAAAGAGTTTAAGAGAAATCTAAAATTTGAGTCATCCATACTGTTTTATCCTACTACTACTTAATCATTCATTTCCAAATCTGTGCTCGTCTCCTCTCATTTCTGGAGTAAGTAGGGCAGAGGCGTGTCTATGGAAACATGTGCCGGAACAAAATGAAAAATCAGGACAAGGCAATATGGAGCATGCCCAAAATCCAGTTACACATATACACACACGCACACACTGAGGGCCACAGTGGGGCACATTGTTCACTCTATCGGAAAGTAATGGAACGTTGCCTAAAAAGAAAATCATTTAATTAGTTACTCTACTGTAAAACAACACATATGCGACACCTGCTACATGATTATTTTGATGCCCTTTACACATCACTAACATTTGTATTTTAAAAAAAAGATAGAAAACCTGATGCTTTAAATAGCCAGCACTGTGCTATTTTAATACTACCCACTGTTTTCGTTTGAGAACGGAAAAAATAAAAAATAAAAAATGTTACAACGCATCTGTATGTTAATGATCAGAAATGCACACAGTAATCTATTTATAATTTCCGTTAAAAGTCAGTATATATTGCCATAGTGAGTTTAATTATTAGGATTTGCATCAGACTATCAAGATTCACTTAGTGTTCATTATGATTTTTTTGAACTACAGTTGTTTGTGTGATTGCAGGAGACAAAATGATGGCAGAAGTAACAACATAAAGGACAAGATAGAGGGCAAACTCAGGATTAGATGAACAACAAAACACACATCGGAAGTCAAATCTAATAAAAATTGGGCAAAAATAAGGTGTAAATATCAGGAAATTTGATTGGAAATCCAGAATTATTGTGACTCTCATAGACTCTTTTACTTGGACAAAAATCTCTGCCTAGCATTAAAGGCAGAGTCCATCTGAAACAACCCCTCCCTGTGCGCTCACATAATTGATTCACTATCCTCCCTCCTGTTTTCATGGTGACGCAGATGCAGTCTCGTTCAAGCCCCCCCTGCATCCTCCTCTGCCACACCCTGCCTTATGTCACTGAGCAGCAACACCAAAAACAAAACATTTATTGGCTGATCCCTGGTCCTCACAAGTGACTTATAATTAATACATTTCTCTTATGTAATTAAAGAGTTTTGCATAATATGGATATTTAACAATTTACAAATACCCGATTTTTTCCATTGGGTATTTCAGTTTTTATTACTTGATCTCTCAGATGGTGCCTGAAGCCAACAGGCTGTATTTGGTGGGATTAGGAAAAAAAAAATCAATCTTTTGGTAAAGCACATCCCAGATTTGATAAATAAAATGCTCACCATTCAGTGGGGATGTTTGTATTTGAGTCAGACACTCTGGGAAAATGGGACAGAACTTGCTATTTATGGATCAATAGTCACACAGATAGTCAATAATAGTTCCAGTCATGACAGTGGAACATTCACAGCGGCGACACGCTAAATAATTGAAGGCAAACAAACAAAAGTGACAGAAATGTGTGCCTTTTGCCACAAGGGGGAGCCTTTTCACCCGCTTCTTTGTCCTCCGTAGGAGATTCCACATGTGCAGACATCCTGATGGCAGAGTAGAGGGGTGAATATAAAACGCTCTATCAGATTAGCACTCTTATGCACTTCATAAATGGCATCAGCATCACAGCTTCACCAGCAGCCTGAGAGTGAAATGCCGTTTCTGTGGCTCCGGATATTTAAATGTCAGCTCTTTTAGATGGCGAATGGAGATGTGGATGCATCTTGTTTAATAGAATCGTCCTCTGGTTGAAATAACAAAATAAAAAAAGAAGCGACATTGAGAACATCTTATCTTTAACTGCAGATCATGCAAAAATTGTGGGGCGATTATTGAGTATACAGTATAAGTCTTTTCAGTAAAACTACAAAACACCCTCTATCTGCACTTTTGTTTCCTGCACAAGCATTATTCATGCAGAACGTGCAGGTTATATTTTTACATTCTCATTCATCAAGCAGCAGAAGATGCATTAGGCAGTACTAGATGTGAAAAGCATTGCATGTGCAGGCCAGGGCCCTGGCCTGTTTCTTAGAGAAAAAAAGAAGTGAATGAATAATAGAAGAGTGTGCTGGTCTGCAGAGAGTCTCATGTTAGAAACTGCTGGGATGATTTTGTGAGGTTGCTCTACTTTCTACAGGATATGACGACGACTATTTATAAAATAATGACTTGCCAACCAATCGTGTGAGCTCTGGATGGCACTTTCCAAAAATAGTAAACGCCTTCCACTCTCATCACCCTCAAAACTAAACATATATGCGAGACTAACCTCAGCTTCATCAGCCTCAAGTTTCATAAAGGAAAGTGCAGCCTAGCTTAAACTTGAATTATTGCTGTTTGGGATTTTGGTCCGAAGAAATATATTTGTGTGTGAATGGCTATTTCTGTTCCACACTGCATTACTGCACATTATAGTGTTCAATCAAATGTAACAACTTTTTTCACACACTCTCAGTAACAATAAAACACAAGCTGAGTCAGAATTCAAACTTGCTTATTGTAAACAACTGTTTCAGGAGCAATTATGAAAAATATTGAAATTAAGAAACCTTTTGATGAACATATCAAACTCCAAATTACTTTCCTACCAGTTTTTTTTTTTTTCTTTCTGGGTCAACTTGAGCCATCTTACCCACGTTCAGTCCCTTACACTGTGCTCTGCCCCATGTATTATCCATCACAGCACATCTTTTGAGTTAATTAGATTTGCTGAGAAACTTTGTTCATATTTTCAGTACATCAAAAATTGGAGTCATATAGTCAGAGAAGAAAAGTAAAGGTGACCCTCTTGCACTGAGCCAGTGACATTAGGCAGTAGATGGGAGAGTTATTGATACGTTGCAACGACTGCAGGCACTGCAACAAACTAAATCAAGCATTTAAAATTCCCTACAAGTACAAGATGCTCTTAAGGAAAGGAATAATTACTCCACTACAGCCTGCACTTCAATGACTAAAACGATGTATAAGATACAAGGCAGTGTGAAGTGATGAATTAATGTAAAATACTGTTTTGAACATAGAAGAAAAACAAATGACCTGAGGTAATTATCTGCAACAGCCTCAGTGAAGCTTTGCTAAAAACATCTATTTTATGTATTAGTGATATACCATAATTGTATGTATTTTAATCAGTTTGTATGAGATTGTATTTTTATTTTTTTTAGAGGAAATATAAATATTTAGTTTTATCCCACATGCTTAAAAACATTGCTATTCAAATGCTGAATTGCTAAATCTGCCAGTGGTATGAAGATTTTTGGACTTTAAGTATTAAAAACTGATGTGTAAGAAATAAATTTAAAAAAAATCACACATTTCTGTCCTTACATCAAATCAGACGAATAATTTTATAAAGTGCAACTATCTTACTGAAAATAGAGGTTTTAATTTTACTTGAAGTAAGTCATTGAAATTCTTTAGTCAGACAAAAATAATCTCCTTTATTGTCACTTGTTTTCATAACTTGTATCACATTTAGACAGGACTCTGATGCTTTATGACATATGCAAAACATATTTTGGACTGCTCTTTTTAATTACAATAGGAGGCTCAAGCTTGACCCATGAAAAAGATAATTAATTTCATATTTCACAATTCATTCATAATTCCAATAAAACATTTAATAAACTATATATTTTCTAAGACATTTGAAGTGGTAGATGGAGAATAGTCTGTTCCTCTAGCTGGTTACATTTACACATTTACATTTACTTGAGCTTAAACAATATACTTTGAGGAGAAGTTTTACTACACCATAATTTTTATTTTTAGTAGAACAATATTATTACGAAGTATCGCTACTCTTAATTAGTGCACTACTCACTGCAAGTAACTTCACTGAATGAAGAACAAACAAGTTTGAACCACAAATCAAAGCAAGTAGACACAGACCAACAGTTTATGGTAAAGTGAGCTTTACGGTTTATTGTTCTCATGCTCTTTTTAATTTGTTGAATCTGTTGTGCCATTTGTTTCATGAGTTTTAAACAAAGAGAAATAATATTTGAAACAGTCTTTTTCTGCTTAAAATGTTGTATTTAGTTATTCCACTTTAGTCTTTAAAACAGCACAATTTGCACACATCTTTGAATTTAGTTTTCTTGATTGCATAATCTTTACAGTATTAATTTGGATGTTATGATCAGTTACTCAGTAGCTCAGTAACTGTTTCACCAAATACTCTTTTATTCTTACTAATTTCTAGGATACCTGCTTTTGATCTTTACCTCAGTAAAAACATCTTTAAGTAGTGAACAATTTTTGTGTTACAAAGCACAACAATTATGGTAAATCACTAATACACTATAGGCAGGAAATGCTTGGTAGTTCAATAATGGTTAGCAATAAAATAGAAATAAATAAAATACTTAAAACAAGAAAAGGACAGGAGAGGAAAAAGGACAAAGTAGAATCATTCCCTATTTCCCATGAAAACTGCAGTTGCAAAAAGCAACAGGAGGGGGCATAAGTAAAAGAAAAACAGCAAAGGACGTCAGCATGTGTAGGAGGGGGGAGGGATAGCAAAAATCTGAGATAAGGGTTCTTTGTTTAAAAACGAGAACAAGGAGAACAGAGACAAAGATAGAAACTGAGGAAAGTATCAAATTAAAAGGAGAGACCAGCAAGAGGTGAAGCAGAGAATCAGATGTGGTAGAGAAATTGGAGTAGTGATGAGAATAAAGACAGGCAAAAAGAGAAACATGGCAGGAGGAGAAAGCAGGATCTGAATCAAGCTGACAGCATTAACACTCATCTTCCACACCCATCTCTCTGTTTTCTTCATACATTCAGCCTACAGGATAAAATGACGGGAAACACTGAAGAGGAATTTACATTTACATTAAGTCACAAATGAGAGCTATGTGACATAATGTAGGCTCTAATCTCCACAACAATGTCACAATAACAGAACCAGCTCTAAATGCCCACATTTCTGATTCATCTTTCGGACAGACGGCTCAGCTCAAAATAAATACAGCAGAACAAGTTTACAAAAGGCAAAGCTGCATGTGGGATGGCATGACTCACGGACTGTAAAGGACAACCGACAGGTTCAGACTTCACAATGATGACCAGAAAGACTCAAATGAATATCTATTCATTTCAATATCAAAGGAAGGCAAATCATGCTGTAGATTTATTCATTAATGAATTCATCTGTTTATTTCTACTTCTGTCAATCTGTCAATGTCATCTGATCAACCACCGCCTCTACATGCCCTCGCAAGACAACATGTCCTTGAATTTTATACATGCACAAGGTGAAACGTACGATGAGATATTCAAAGGTGGGTAGAGTACACAAAACCTGTTATGAGTATTATTACTTCCATATATTTTTACTCAAGTAAAAGTAAAAATCAGACATCCAAGAAATTATTTGTGTAAGAGAAGAAAGTTATTTTGAGATAAAGCTACCCAAGTACTGAGTAACTGATGATGACACCTGAATTAATATTTTAAAAAGATTTAATCAGACAAAATTATAAAAATGATGTAATTTTCATATTTTAAAGACTAAAATCAGGCAGAAGAAACACTTTAATACACACACACACACACATATATATATATATATATATATATATATATATATATATATATATATATATATATATATGTATACACACATATATAAGATTCCTGATGCATAGTTAAAGATTATGAGTTGACAAATAAAGCAACTCTTTGCTAACTGTTGGCTGAAAATGTCTTAGTCATTAGACATAAATCATTGAAATAAAAAATAATAATAATTTTGTTTAGACTAAGAATACTCTGGAATGTTTTTGTGTATACATAAAAGAAAGGAACAATTTTGAAGGAAAGTATTTTACAACTATCAGCAAGACTTTTCATGAACTCGTTGGTAATTTATGTTGAACAGCGTGACAGAAATGCTGTCTTAGCTGCTCTAAAATAATATGCAGCCACACATAAACTTATGCTAAACAGCTTTATGTTTCTGAGAACACAAGTCGAGCACAACCGGAGAAAGTCAAAAAAGAATAGCAAAGAGGACTGCACTTGCTGAACACAAGACTTAGCAATTACCCAAGATGCATAGTGGGAGTAGCAGATGAGGGAAATAGCCACAGGGTGATGAAGAACCCTGCAGCTTGAGACTGGTCCTCTTCCTCAGTAAACATCTGATCCCATCCAGTTATAGTCAGAAATAAACATAAGATTCAGTTCTAATCAGACAGAATTTATAGCCGTTTAGCCCATTTACCTTCCCTCACCTCCCTACCCCCCTTAGCAAACAGTATGTAGACAGAGCTAGAAGAGGCCAATCCTCTTATCAGAGCTACGTCCAATGTCTGACCCCACGACTTTGGATTTCCCACACCCGTTTAGCCCTTTTTCAATCAAACACCAATACCTTACTCCATCCATCTAGATTTGAGGACCTGGATTTAGGTTTTCAACATCAATCAATCAGAGATCCTATGCCTTTGCCCTTAATGGATGTGGCTGACATGTATGTAGCCTTGCCTTGACCCATAAGTCAGTTCATTCCCGCAGGCATGCCATGATGTCCCGCGCACAGCAGCAGATGTTGTGGCTGTGTGGGCTCTGATGCCAAACAACAGCTCTGCAGACCCACATCTGTCCTAATCTCAGTAGATTCAGAAAAAAAATATACATCTTTAAAAAAAAAAAAAAAAAAAAAAAACTTGCCGTGACTAGCATTAAAAATAAGCCATCAAGCACTGGTTATTACATCAGACACCAGAGAGACTGATATATATATATATATATAGTAGCTAAACCAGTGAAGCATTTTGATAATCAAAATCCTATTTTTACTATAATAATTTCTTAAAGAAAAATTGATAAAACATCATTATGATTTCCAATTTAAGCTTTGATCATCCAGCAAAGATTTAAAATGACAATCCAACACAGCATTTACTAATGCCTTTTACATGGTTATTGTTTACAGAGGAAGAAGCTGCTAGCAGAAAAGGGACAGAGTTCAGGCCACCAGGTCAGCTGATCATAAAATAAGAAAGGCGATATTAAAAAAGGGATTTCCTCAATTACAGCGGGAAGGAAACTGAGCGTATTTAACCCAACCAGGGGAGAAGAAAAAGTCACACAAAATAACAATTATTTATATAGGTATATTACTAGATATGACCCAAATACTGTTTACTGGCTTTGCCCAATTCATCTTAAGGCCACACATGGCTCCAAACTGCTCTTCGTCATGTACTAGGACAAATAGCAAGATCAAAACATGCTGTGCCAAGGAAGCTAACCCTACAGCTGTGAATGCTCCTTGCAATGAAATTCTGGCCCACTCACTTCTTTTCTACCCTATTAAATATGAAGCAACAGAAGAAAAAAAAAAATATTGCATGAAACTAGTAAAAGATTACAGTCTGTAAAATACAATCTTAGAAAAAGAGGTGTAAAAAAATGGCTATTTAGAGTGAAATAATGTTAAAGTAAAGAAAGTTTTAAGTCTATATTGTGTCTTTCCACTCTATATCAAAAGTGTACAAAATATACACACTTTCTGTGCTAAACTCCCCATCAGCTGCACAGCAGCAGTATTTGTGCTGACAACAAGGAAAATGCTGCCTCCTAATTCACCACTAACAAATCACTGGAATGTGATAAGGCTAATAAAAACATGAGCAATCATTAACAGAAAAACATATGAAAATAGCTCAGGGTTAACAGATACAAAAACACTTTATAAATGTCTGGGATGGGGACAACACAGTGTAAAATTAATATTCAAAGTTAGTGATGATCATCTTACATTTTCTGGAGACATAAATGTGGCAAAACACAATGCTGCAATTTGATCATAAGTGATTAGTGAGCAAAAGAGGATGAAATTGTTATGGAGATATGAAAACACTCTCATGGTTATCACAAAGTATGACAACAGATAAAGGATGAATAAAAATAGACAAGACTAGTCCTTAAAGATCAAAATATCCATCTTTGTAATCAGTGTTAATTTAATTCACTAAATAAGTTTTTGTACATAAGTTGAAGAAAAGTAATATAATACGTTTGTTATGTACAAAACCTTTATGAAACAAAATTAAAACGATGAGGCTCATGACTACATTACATTTCTGTCAGCCATTGAAATTGAGACAAAATCATTGGAGGAAAATAAAATTCCTCCATCCACCCGCTTAGTGTCTATGACCACGTTTCCATGCACAGTCACAACAGAGCCAGTCCTATTTCAGTAAGTGAGGGAAAAGTGGGGCACACAGTGGGCAGGTTATCCATGAGACTACGTCTTCCTGAGTGGGAGGAAGTGAATGACGAGGACATGCTGCTCAGATGGTAACGGATTAAAGCGCGTATGAAGCAACAGTAGCTGACAGAAATACAGTGCAGGCTGTCCTGGGATCAGTGCAAAGATACAGATGCAGGATTCAATTTTATAATCACCTATGCCTTACTACTATTATTAATATTATTGTTTGTGCTTCTGTCTTTTGAGCTGCCTAAAGCTGAACTCGTTGTAGATCCAAATTGATTAAAGGCCCAGTCTTCCCAAAACAAAATAATCGGCCCTACTTTGACAGGTTCTAATAAATACTTGTTTTTTTTTCTTTCAAATTTTCTGTCATCTTGATGCACTTCAGCTGTCTGAAGAGTCATTGGTACCTATAAGAATTTTAGTAGCTTCACTGCTGTGTGGTGATATAAT
Organism: Gambusia affinis; assembly: GCF_019740435.1. Classification (NCBI taxonomy): domain Eukaryota; kingdom Metazoa; phylum Chordata; class Actinopteri; order Cyprinodontiformes; family Poeciliidae; genus Gambusia; species Gambusia affinis. Next base: position 14,376,550 of record NC_057876.1, on the reverse strand, counting down.
GTTAATCATACAACAACCTGATTTAAGATAAAGGAAACTTGTAACAGATATTGCAAGTGTTCTGTGTCTTGTCAGTCACAGAAAACCACAGAAAATTCCCCAAAAAAGACAGAGAAGGTAACAACATCACAACAGACTGTTTCACTCAAAGAGAAGGCCTCTGCAAATTACACTGACAGAAAAGAATTGCCTATCTCTGTGGTTAAGAAGAGGATTTGTGTTTTATGGTGGAAATAATATTTGGGCAGACTGTCAGAAAGATGACTAAAATAAGCTGTCCAATTGAGGCATAGCTAGGCTGAAGTTAAACGATTAAACAAAAGAGCAAATTGACTCATTCTTTTACACATATACCTCTGATCTCTATTTTAACTGACTTAAAGCTGCAATGGGAAACTTTTACAAAGTAAATGTTTGACGTATTTGTTAAAACTCTGTTGTGACAAGACCCGTCCAGGGTGAACCCCGCCTCTCACCCGGAACATTAGCTGGAAATAGGCACCAGCACCCCTCCTGACCTCACTAGGGACAAGGGTGTTAGAAAATGGATGGATGGATGTTGTGACAGTACAATCCAAGACAGAAAATCTGTGGGGAAAAATAAAAAATAAATAAATCAAGCCTGTGCATCCTTCTGACGGTCCTACTTCCATCTACAGAAGTACATTGCTCCTGGTCAGAAAAAACAATCAGAGCCAGGGCCAATGTTTTAGCTGTGTGTATCACGATTGTATACGAATTGCTCAGACTGTTGCAAAGACTGTCGGTTTGCTGCAGCAGTGCTAATATAATTTTTCTGTACTATAATGTTAAGCATTTGTAGACTTCAGTTGCAGTGCCTTTATATTAATTTATGACAGGCCATTTCATCAAGGATGTTCATGCTGCGTCTCTTGGTCGCCTCCTTTGTGTATGTTTTTAGTCACTTTTCTTCTGTAAAAGTGACTTTGACTACAGAGGATTAGACGATTGTGAGTATGTCCCATGAGCTGCTGTACATCACAAATGTTTGTCTACGAGAATACTCTTCATGTGTGATGAGTAAACCTGACTGTTTTTGCTTCAACAGCAATTTGTGTGTGTGTAAATTAGATTAGCATCGTTTCTGCTGACCCCAATATGAGAGGCAAGCATCTTCATACAAAGCTGCAGCAAAGAATAAAGAAGCTGTCCTACTGACACACAACAGCACAATCTGCATTCACAGCCGCAACCCCACAGGCATGAGGCATCATGCTAAAAACATACGACAGATTGAGAAAGCGGACAAAATGAAGAAAGATGGACAAAGTTCAACAGGAAAGTAGATGAATGAGTTAACGATTATGCATGAATATAGGAGAAAAGTATACTGAGAGTAAGAGGAGGGAGGGGTAATCTTTTCTGCTAAGAAAAGATGAACTACTAATGGAGAGAAACCTAAGTATAAAAATACATGATATAGTAATAAACATCATAAGGTTTTCAAAAACAAATACTAACTGTAAAATCTAAATTATAGGCAGCAAGATGAAGCAATAAGTAAATGAAAGAATGTCAAAATTCAATTTCAGAATTTAAATTCTGAAATTCTAAAGTGAAATGCATTAATCGTCTAAATGGTAAAATACTGTTCAAAGTGATAAGGACGTAGTTTTTATCTACTAGTTCTTTTATACTTGCAAAGTTTGTCAGAATACACAATCTTTAATATCTCTACACGGGCGAGGACTGGGACTAAATATCAGCTGTGGAAATTTACCTGGATAGGCCCACTTTCCAAACACATACATATAGCCACAAATAAACTTGCCCTAATATCTGCATAGATCACAATAAACATTTTGAGGTTCTTAATAAAACCTTCTGAGCACATGTGAGAAATCATTGGAGAAATCAACATAGCGACGCAAAATATCCCGCATGAGGCGAAATAAAATAATTGACTAATTTACAGTAAACATAATTTTCTTTATAATGCTGCACTCCTAAAAATCCAGGTGTATGTATTCTTTATATAAAGCCGACCACAGAAATATGAAAGACAGAGGGAGAAACAATTGATTTTCTTCAAACTTTTGGTTAAAATAACTAAACTTGCCCCCATTTTATTCTCATTGCCATATATTATTCAGTAACAGTACATGAACTGGCTGCAGCAAAATGATGCAATGTGCTCCTCTTCTCAATGAAACTTTTTTATGCTCAGTTACTTTTAAACTGGCTTGACAGGTACGATTTAATACACTATATTTCACATCATCACTGCCTGGACGCATACCTCTAACTACCGTAACTGTATTTCAGGTAAGTTTCTTTTTGTTGTCTCTCCCTCATGATTAGCAGCCTGGTGATGCTTCTTATATTTTTCTCCTATTTACTATGAGCGAATTAAGGATCTCCTGCTGATACTTACAGAACAGAAAAAGACATTGAGCAAATTGGATATTTTTAACCCACTATTTTTTGTAGTTTCTTTTCTTTTAATTTTTCCTCAATCTCCCTTCTTCCTTTACTCTTCACTAGAAATTTGAGTATAAAATGTTTACTCTTCTTTGATTTAGTTTTAGTAAACCTTTATTGTTTCAAGCTCAAAATAATGACAGGTGTAGGGAGGCTTAATTTATAGGTCAACGATGCTATTTGCTTCAGGATGAATTCACATAGTTGACAGACTCAGCAAAACAGACACATTTACCAGCTCGCTGCTTAATAAGTCATAGAGCTTGCTTTTGTAAGTTAATTATCCCGTCATTCTTAGTCAACAGCTGGATTTTGTTGTCAAAAGTCAGATTTATAATGTGCTTCCACCTGTACGCACATGTTTACCAAACTCAAACTCTGCTCTGAAAACAAGTAGCTACTCCATTGAAAGCCTCCCGCCCCAAAGAAGGATTTAACATAAAATTAAGATAATTATGGACAACAGGAGCATAAATTCAAAAGTGGCAACAGGAGCTTCATCATTGGTAACAATTTTTCAAAAAAAACCCACAAACAAACATACATATTAGCAGCGTTTATCCATGGCGGCATTTACATTACGCTAACAAGAGCAACAGAACCATCACAGCAATGTTCAGAACTGATTATCAGAACAACTGACCGCAGCTGAGCAGAAGAAGAAAACAGCAAAGAGCAGAGCAGCAGTGTTGCTGTGACTTATAAAACACGCTGAGAGACCAGACGCTGTAACTTACCGGATATCTAAAATCCCGTGTATAGTCATGGCAGGTTGGGAATAGTCTAAACTTCCCCTCAACTTCCGCGTTCGCCTTCATCAACATAGCAACGCAAAATAGTCCGGGTGAGGCGAAGTCCAGAGGAGACAAAGATATTAAATTCGGCCATGCTGATCGGGTAATGTTTGCATTTTAATTTATACGAATATAAAGTTCACTAGCAACCACACCATTGGCTATTTAGCTGCAGAAGAGAAATGACAGGAGTCCGTCGGGGGAAATTTACTGAGGTGTAAATGTTCTGTTGCTATACAATACAAATGACATTTTGACACATGATATTAAGGAAAACTGGCTTTGATAATACAATTCTTAAACAACTCTTGCAGATCTTTTTTTTATTTTGATTAATTTTTTTGTCCCTCTCTCGCATCTGTTAGGACAGCGAGTCCTGGACGAGCCGCCACTGCTCAAGTCTCAAGAACTGAAAGGTGTATCTCAGTGTATCATGTCAAGGTTGCAATTTTGATAGATAATTTGACCACAAAATTAGCCTTAAAATTGGTTTTTGGTCAAATTATAATTAAGGCCACTGCTGCACTCATGTTTGTTAATCATGCTGCTTTTCTTCCTTCTTTTCCCATTTTTTATTTTTTATTTTTGTATTGAATCTGTTTCACCTTTTCACGCAAGACTAACGTCTAAATGAAGACTCTCAACTCTGTGAAAAAAAAACAAAAAAAAAAACAGTCTAACAGCAAACAAGCACAGCTGCACTGATCTGCTGAGCCAGCCAAGCACAGAGACAAAGGCACTGGTGCAAGCAGGCACACCCTCACTGAAAGGGGCATGCCATATCAAAATATGTTTAGAACTAACTGTATAGTAATCTCATACATACTGCACCCTGTTTACTGTTTTATGGCATTCATTTTTCATTAGGAAATACCTATTTTTAATTCATCCACTTATTGTCTTTTTTTCCTCCCTCACAATTATTCAAGCAAACTACCACAGCAGCAGCTAAGAACTGGTTTGGGGTATGCAGTCACCTCATAGTTAGTCTGATAATGTCAGTGCATAAGATTTAAACTATGTATTTTTATTCATTCACATATTTCCTTGCCATCTGCTGTTCAGGCACACCTTGGCAGTCCGGCTGCACTTGAACACACGATACAGTTTTTCATTTCACACACAGACACAGAGATGCATTAAAAATGCATAAAAGCACACGGGCAATTACTGCTGTTAAGCAGACAGGGAAAAGGAGCAGAAGAACTGCTCAGAAAGTCCGTTCAAGCTCTCTGCTTCATGAAACCGTGGTTCACTCTGAATCTGAACTAATCCTTTGTTTTCTTCTACATGTACTCCAGCACAAAGACATCTCACATGCACATCGTTAGTTTAAAATTGTCACTTTTAATGGCAGGCAAATTAAATATCACAAAATACATACTGTTCTGTCAGTTGCATTGAATAAAATCAAATATTGACCTAATTTTTGGAGAAAATGGATTATCTCCATATAATGCAATAACTAATTAGAAGCTTATCTGTTCCTGCCTTCATGTTAGCTGTAGAATCTGGACCATCTGCTGCCTGTTTTGCAAGGGCAGTTTTATAAAAGAATAATTTTTTTCAGTGTGTTTATTAAATAATGTCTCTTGTCAATAGATACATTACATATTTCCCCTCCCCCTACGCAGTGGCTCTCCCTGCATCTCCCTCCCTCATTCATCCTCTTCCGCTGCTGTTGCTAAGACCGAGGAGTGCAGGCTAGTTTGTGGAAACCAGTAGAGTCTAAGAGGTGGATCTCCCAGTGTGTTGCTATGGGCAACGCTCAGTCTTCATAAGGCAAGCAGCCTGAAATTCTAGTATTTACACAAGTGACCTAGTTTTTAATTAGTCAAAAGGGATTGTATATTCTGAACTTTATGTTTGGTGTCCTTAAAAATACATTTACATGCATCTCTTTGACTTCTTTGTATTTTTTAGTAAATAAAATATGGCATTAGAATGTATTACTTCATTTTCAGTCATGCACCATTATAAGACCCATGATGAGGCGTAGTAAGCCTACCCCACCTGACTGGCTGCACATTGTGATTCACTGCACACGCGCCTCAGGCTCGCTTTGACCTCCTCTGTGTCTCAGCCATTCATTGCACACCGAATCCATGAGACTGCATCAGAAATCCCTGACTTCCAGTGCTGCTCTTAGGCAGTCAGAGCCGTCTTATCCCAAGATATATAGGAAAAGTGATAAAAGATTTAAAGAAGTGTAAAAAAAACAAACAAAAACAACATTGATCTTCATTTAAATGTAAAGTTAAATTGTGATATATTCCTGTATCCTATAATCAATTGAACAATGTTTTGATTTTATTATTTTATAGGTGAAGATTAAAGGAAGACTAAGAAAATATATGGCTGATAAAACATGAAGACTTAACAACTGTTTGCACTCAACATACAGTCAAAATAAAACTGGTATTTTGTGTGTTGTTTTTAAATAGGTGTACAACTGGGAAAAAACACAAGCAACATATCAGCGCAAGACATGTAACTAGCGAAAGAATATATTTTCTCAAATGACATTCAAAGTAAAATTTAAGCAATAAGAATGCACAGGTCAAAGCATTAAGCGTTGAGGTCCTTAAAGCATCACCACTTGGATTTGCTTTAAACAATGAGACAAAGTCATTAATTTACATATAAACAACGCATATCGCAGTTACTTTATCAACGCAAGACCTTCTTGTTCCTCTATGTGTTGAATATTTCTATCCAACTATTCTGTATTAATAGGTTAAGTCTGTTAAATTAACACATTTTTCAAGATTGATATAGTTTTCAATAATAATTAATTCTTACCTCTTCTGTTCTCCTTCTGTCAGGTAGCACTAGTGTGTTTGCATGACTTCCAGGTACTATAGTAGATCCAATACTCATTCTGGGTCCAACTAACATGTAGCGTTTGTCTCCAGATCTGTACTGGATGCTGTGACAAAGTGTCCCATCATAATTAGTCTCTTGGAGATATTTAGAAGTATAGTCTGTGGATTTGGAGCACTGCATTGCAATCAGTATGATGATACTGATGATAAACAAAACTGAAACTGCACCCAAAGTGATCATCAGGTAAAAAGTCACATCATTTCCCTCATCATCCTGTGCTGCACTTTTAACATCAGAAGCTGCAAAAGCCTCTTTTGGTTCCACCAGTTTAACAATCACAGTAGCTGTTGCTGAGAGTGAAACATTGCCATTATCCTTGACCAGTATGACCAATTTATGTTCAGCCTCGTCTGTCTCTGTGAATGAGCGAAGTGTTCTGATCTGTCCAGTGTAGCGGTCCAAACCAAACAGACTGTGGTCAGTAACTTCCTGCAGTGAAAACAGCAACCAGCCATTATATCCTATATCAGCGTCATAGGCTCTGACTTTAGCCACCAAGTGTCCTGCGTTCACATTACGGGGAATCTCCTCCACACCTTCAGCAGAACCATTGGAGCTGAGTGGATACAGGATGACTGGAGCGTTGTCGTTCTGATCCAGAATGAACACGTTCACTGTGACGTTGCTGCTGAGTGATGGAGTCCCAGAATCAGTGGCAACAACTTGGAATTGGAAGGTTTTCAGAGTTTCAAAGTCAAAACTTTTCAATGCCACAATTGTTCCAGTTTCAGAGTTTATGTTGAGAAAGGTTGTTGCTGTTTTATGTGCAGCACCACTTCTTGGTATTTTATATGATATATGAGCATTGTCCCCCTCATCATAATCAAAAGCATCCAGGGAAAACAAAGAGGCTCCAGCAACATTGTTCTCAGTCACATAAAAATTATATGGACTTGTTGAAAATTCGGGGCTGTTGTCATTTACATCTGATACTGTTACACTTATTGTCTTCTGAACTGACAAAGCTGGTTCACCAGCATCTTTTGCTATTATTGTTACTTCATATTTTGACTTATGTTCCCTGTCGAGTTGAGATTTGGTAACAATAGAAAACATGTTTTCTTGTAAGGAAGGTGTTAATGTGAATGGTACATTGTCAATTATGGAACATATGACCTTCCCATTTACACCTGAATCCTTATCACTCACACTGATCAATGCAACTGTTCTTCCGGGTTTGGAGTCTTCAGGTATTGCACTTGATAAGGATGTCACTTCTATTTCAGGTGCATTATCATTTAAGTCTACAACAGCTATGATGACACTTTTTTCTGTTGACAGGGGGGCTGGTCCTTTATCAGAAGCTTTGATGTCTATTTCATATCTATCCTTTACTTCAAAATCTAAGAGTCCTTTGACAGTAATGGCTCCTGTAATGGCATCAATTTCAAAAAGTTTACGCAATTTGTTGTTTACATTATTCCCAAATGAATACACTACCTCCCCATTTAGACCCTCATCTTTATCAGTGGCATTTACATGTATGACTGTTGTCCCTACAGGTGAATTTTCATTAAGCTCCACAGTATATGACTCTCTGGTAAATACAGGCATGTTGTCATTTACATCTAAAACATTAATAACAATTCCCATTGTTCCTGATTTAGGTGGCTTTCCTCCATCAACAGCTGTTAGTAGTAATCTATGACTTTTGGCAACTTCTCTGTCCAGTGGTTTATGCAGGAACAAAACAGGAATTTTACCGTCTTGCCCTCTATCTTTAATCTCCAAACGAAAATGATCATTTTGACTGAGCTTGTACTGTTGAACAGAGAACAAGCCGCTGTCTAGATCCCGTGCATCTTGCAATTGAAACCGAGCCCCGGATAGAGCAGATTCCGATATTTCTAAATGCGTCTCGTTTTCTGGGAAGGTGGGAGAGTGATCGTTCACGTCTAAAACCTCGATGGTGACATAATGTACCTCTAATGGATTCTCCAGAACTGTCTTAATGTTGACAATACAGCTAGCGGTCTGGTCGCACACCTCCTCTCGGTCTATTTTTCGGCTGATGTGAAGGACTCCGTTATCACTGAGGTGGAAAAGTGAATCCTTTGATCCGGATACGATGCGAAATCCTCTGTCAATTAAAACAGTTGACTCCAATCCCAAATCTTTCGCAATGTTTCCAACAACAGCACCCGTCGTCAGTTCCTCTGGTAGTGAGTATCGCAGCTGCGCCGAAGTGAAATTAAAAGTGAAATCCAGAGAAACAATGAAAATGAGCAGGTGCTCCAACGCTGCAATGCATCTTCGTGCCATCACGAATTTTAGAATGAGATAATAAAAATCATTTGAAGACACACACACAAAAAAACAAAACAAAACAAAAAAACGAGTAATGTATATATTTTGAGAAACAAAATAATAGTAATCAAGAAACCGATGCTGGCGGATCAGCAATCATTGCCATAATGCTCAATCCGAAGCTCTGGCAAAAGCTCCAAAATATGGACGTTCCACTGAGCGTTGAAATTTCACAAGCAGCGCCCCCAAGCGAGCAACTGTTATAATTCTGGTATATCAATTTTAGTTTACATTTCCAGTCGTTAAACATGCAAAACTCTTAATGGTGATGGAGAACAAAAAGTTGCAAGGTAAATTTCAAAATAAGTCACTAATGTATTCAATTATCTATCCAACAATCCAACACAGACTAAGTTATAAATCAATATTTACAACTATATGTAACAATAGTTTCATTTTTGTGCAACTTTTTTCAACTTTAGGTGTTCTAATAGTATTAGTTTGTTTGCATGACTTCCAGGTGCTATTTTACATGCCATATTTTCTTTAAATAACAAAGTTTTTCTCCAGATTTGCAATGGAGGTTTTGACACAGTGTCACATTAAAGTTAGTGCCTTACAAATATTTAGAACCATGTTGTAGACTGGCGACCTGTCCAGGGATGTGGAACACATCTCGCCGGATGTTGCAGCTGGAGATAGGCACCAGCAACCCTCCCGACCCCATTAGGGAAGAAGGGTGTTCAGATAATGGATGGATGGATGAATTGCATTCTATCAGAGAGAAGCAACGAGTGCACCACATTTCAACATCATGGGCATCAAAAGGCTCCACATCAGAATTTTCAGATTAACGACATCACAATTAAAAGGTAGAAAAAACATATCAGAAAATTAGAAAAGTACGCTGCGTATGAAATCAATGAGATAATCTGTTATACCTGAAAGCTTGAAAATTAATGGTTAGCTTCTTGCACAGACGATAAAAAAAGCAAGTTATTTTAAAGTAATGGTTAAAAAAAAGACAAAACAACCAAGATGTACAAAGGAAAAGGCCTAACCCAAAATGCACAGACATTTTTTTTAGTCATCACCACAACAACAAAGAAAATCTGGAGAGTAAGGAAAATATTGTTGACTTTACTAAAATCTAAGCCGAAATAGAGCTGCAAGAGCAGGATGGTATCACATCATTTTTGTCTTGTGTGTGGTCAAAACAATATCAGTAACCTGCGCTGGTCATATAAACATGTTCACCTACCACTTCCACCTCGACATATTACTTAATTCTTTTAACTCTGATTTAAAATCAAACATTAATGACATCATAAAGGTATCTTCAGACAATATCTAAATATAAATGGCCTGTAAATGGAATGTACTTCTACAGCACTTTATCTTGCCCAAAAGACTACAAAACACTTTAAACTACATTCAGTCATTCACCAATTCAGGTACACGCTCACATGCTGCTGCTGGAGAGTTACAACATTCTTGCCACAGCTGCCCTGCACAGACACTACTGTGCACTGTGACCACCACCACAATGTAATCTTACCTCTTCAGATGTTCTCCTCCTGTCAGGTAGCACTAGTGTGTTTGCATGACTTCCAGGTACTATAGTAGATCCAATACTCATTCTGGGTCCAACCAACATGTATCGTTTGTCTCCAGATCTGTACTGGATGCTGTGACAAAGTGTCCCATCATAATTAGTCTCTTGGAGATATTTAGAAGTATAGTCTGTGGATTTGGAGCACTGCATTGCAATCAGCACTATGATACTGATGATAAATAAAACAGAAACTGCACCCAAAGTGATCATCAGGTAAAAAGTCACATGATCATCGTCATCATCCATCGCTGCACTTTTAACATCAGAAGCTGCAAAAGCCTCTTTTGGCTCCACTAGTTTAACAATCACAGTAGCTGTTGCTGAGAGTGAAACGTTGCCATTATCCTTGACCAGTATGACCAGTTTGTGTTCAGCCTCGTCTGTCTCTGTGAATGAGCGAAGTGTTCTGATCTGTCCAGTGTAGCGGTCCAAACCAAACAGACTGTGGTCAGTAACTTCCTGCAGTGAAAACAGCAACCAGCCATTATATCCTATATCAGCGTCATAGGCTCTGACTTTAGTCACCAAGTGTCCTGCGTTCACATTACGGGGAATCTCCTCCACACCTTCAGCAGAACCATTGGAGCTGAGTGGATACAAAATGACTGGAGCGTTGTCGTTCTGATCCAGAATGAACACATTCACTGTGACGTTGCTGCTGAGTGACGGAGTCCCAGAATCAGTGGCGACAACTTGGAACTGGAAGGTTTTCAGAGCTTCAAAGTCTAAGCTTTTCATCGCCATAATGTCCCCAGTTTCTGAGTTAACATTTATAAAGGAAACTGTACTATCTCGGCCTGCCTTTCTTAAAATTTCATAGGACACTATTGAATTAGTATTTTCATCACGGTCAAAAGCGTTTACAGAAAACAAATAGGCTCCCGGATTATTCCCTTCAGTTACATAAAAATTGTATGGACTCATTGAGAATTCTGGATAGTTGTCATTTACATCTGATACCGCAACACTTATTGCTTTTTCACATGAACGTGGTGGTTGACCCGCATCCTTCGATGTTATTATTATCACGTAGTGTGATTGTTTCTCTCTGTCAAGGGGGGATTTGGTTACCAGTGAAAACATTTTATCTTGTAAAGATGGCGATAAAATAAAAGGGATATCATCATTTAGTGTGCTGATAGTCTTTCCATTAAGACCCGAGTCTAAGTCATTTACACTGATCAGAGCGACTGTGGTTCCTGCTGGGGAATTTTCGGGGATCGATCTGGAAAATGAAGTAATCTCAATCTCAGGAGCATGATCGTTCATGTCCATTATTTTAATAGTTATACTTTTTTGAGCTGAAAGAGGAGGGAGACCTTTATCTGATGCCTCAATTTCAAGTTGATATCTATCCCTTTCCTCGTAATCTATTAAACCTCTAACAGTTATCTCACCTGTTGATGGATTAATTTCAAAAAGCTTAAAGAATTTACGATTCACACTGTTGCTGAAAGTATATACTACTTCCCCGTTCCTTTCGCTGTCTAAATCTGTCGCATTTATCTTAATAACTGTTGTGCCCAGTGGACAATTTTCCTCAAGCATTACCGAATAAACATCTTTGGAAAAGACCGGCACGTTGTCATTTGCATCCAAAACATTTACTATAATATCAGATTCGCTAGATTTTGGAGGTTTACCTCCGTCTAGAGCAGTAAGTACCAAAGTATGGCTTGCTGATGTTTCTCTATCTAATGCCTTTTGAACAATCAAGACGGGGATTTTACCATCGTCTCCTGTATCTTTAACTTCTAAACGAAAGTAGTCATTCGCGCTTAGTTTATAACGCTGAATAGAGAATATACCGGCATCTGGATCGCGGGCAGGCTGCAATGGAATACGCACTCCAGGCAAAACCGACTCATAGATTTCCACCACCGTCTCATTCTCCGGGAAAGTGGGAGAATTGTCATTAACATCCAACACCTCAACACCAACATAGTGGACCTCCAATGGATTTTCCAGGACAGTTTTTAGATTGATTTCACACGCAGTGGTATGTTCACAAACCTCTTCTCTGTCTATTTTTCGGCTCAAATAAAGGATGCCATCGTTCGGATCAAGATGGAAGAGGTGATCAACCGTGCTGGTAGCAATCCGATACTTCCTGTCTTTTAGCGTGGTTTGATCCAACCCAAGGTCGTTCGCTATGTTTCCGATCACAGTTCCCTCCTTCACCTCCTCAGAAATAGAATATCTCATTTGCGCAGAGGTGACACTCAAGAAAAGCAAAGCGGTCGCGCTCGCGATCAGACGCCGCCTCGTCCATGCTGCGTGGAATCTTCTTTGTTCCATCATGAAAAAAACAGGAATCAAACAATATCAGTCCGCATAAGAAACAATCTTGTCCTCAGAAAGTAACACACAAAATCCAGGTTCCAAAATGTCCACACTCCCTCAAATAACATACGTAATATTTACAAAGACAGCCAAGCGATTATGTCCATGTAGTAAGTGCGATGGGAAGGTAAAAGAGGTGGAACTACAAAGCAGTGACGAAAGATATAGCAGTTATTACACAAGCACACTGACACCAAGCGATGCAGTGGCTAACTACAATAACTGCAAGTTTAAAACATTTTACAGACTATACAGATTTGTTTATTTATTCACCTTAACAATAACAAAGACACGAACAATAATAATAATAATAACAACAACAACAAATGGTTTACAATGACTCATTTGTGAACAATCTAGTGATAATTGGACCGTTTTCAATGCCCGGGGGAAAACCGCGAAATCTACCAGCACCATGGAGAGCGATAAAAAATAAATTTGCCGCGGAGCTGCGACACAGTGTCATTATAGGCAGTCTCTTGAAAATATGCAAAATTGCACTTTAGTAAGTTTTTGTCACCACCTAAAAAAAAATTAATTAAAAAAAAACGGAAAGTAATGGAGATATTGTTTCCTTTATCAAAAGCTAAGCTGGACAGAGGGGTTCCAGCGGAAAGGTATAAAGTTTCACCATTTTGGTTTTATGTGTAGTTATGTCAAGATCAGCAACCTGTGAAGATGTAAACTTATCGTTTCCACCCTGACATTTTACTTAATTATATTTTCTCCCGTTTAAAATCAAATATTAATGACATCTTAACGGGTTTTTTCAAAACGTATCTAAATGTAATCTTACCTCTTCAGATGTTCTCCTCCTGTCAGGTAGCACTAGTGTGTTTGCATGACTTCCAGGCACTATAGTTGATCCTATGCTCATCCGGGGTCCAACCAACATGTACCGTTTGTCTCCAGATCTGTACTGGATGCTGTGACAAAGTGTCCCATCATAATTAGTCTCTTGGAGATATTTAGAAGTATAGTCTGTGGATTTGGAGCACTGCATTGCAATCAGTACGATGATACTGATGATAAATAGAACTGAAACTGCACCCAAAGTGATCATCAAGTAAAAGGTCACATGATCATCCTCGTCATCCTTTGCAGCACTTTTAACATCAGAAGCTGCAAAAGCCTCTTTTGGTTCCACCAGTTTAACAATCACAGTAGCTGTTGCTGAGAGTGAAACGTTGCCATTATCCTTGACCAGTATGACCAGTTTATGTTCAGCCTCGTCTGTCTCTGTGAATGAGCGAAGTGTTCTGATCTGTCCAGTGTAGCGGTCCAAACCAAACAGACTGTGGTCAGTAACTTCCTGCAGTGAAAACAGCAACCAGCCATTATATCCTATATCAGCGTCATAGGCTCTGACTTTAGTCACCAAGTGTCCTGCGTTCACATTACGGAGAATCTCCTCCACACCTTCAGCAGAACCATTGGAGCTGAGTGGATACAGGATGACTGGAGCGTTGTCGTTCTGATCCAGAATGAACACGTTCACTGTGACGTTGCTGCTCAGTGACGGAGTCCCAGAATCCATTGCAACAACTTGGAACTGGAAAGTCTTAAAAGTTTCGAAGTCGAAACTTCTCAGCGCCACAATGCTTCCAGTTTCAGTATTTATGTTGAGAAAAGATACCACCTTATTATCTTCGTGTGCCTCTCTCAAAATATGATAAGAAATAATCGCGTTGTTACTTTCATCCCTGTCAAAAGCTTTGATAGAAATGAAATTAGCTCCTGGTTCGTTACCTTCAGTGATATAGAATGTGTACGGGCTCTGCAAAAACTCTGGCTTGTTGTCATTCACATCTGACACATCAACGTCGATTGTCTTTACCGATGATAATGAAGGCTGACCCGAATCTTTTGCAGTTATTGTCAGCTCATAATGTGACGTATTCTCTCTGTCTAAAGGGGATTTAGTTACAAGTGAAAACATATTATGTTGCATGGATGGCAATAACGAAAATGGAGCATCCTCGCCGATTGAGCAGATCACTTTTCCATTTAAACCAGCGTCCAAGTCATTAACACTGATAAGAGCTACTGTTGTTCCCGGTCGAGCATCTTCAGGGATCGAACTGGAAAATGAAGTTATCTCAATTTGAGGTGCATTATCGTTTACGTCAATTATTTTAATTATCACGTTTTTTTCCGCAGTTAGCGGAGCTAAACCTTTATCAGATGCTTGAATTTCAATTTCATATTTTTCTTTTTGTTCGTAATCTACAAGTCCCTTCACAGTTATCTGCCCTGTAGATTCGTTTATATCAAAAATGCTGAATATTTTGCTACTCACACTGTTTCCAAAGGAAAAAACTATCTCTCCATTCTGACCGTCATCCAAATCAGTTGCATTTACCTGTACAACGGTGCTTCCCAATGGAGTATTTTCCATAAGAGTAGCAGAGTAAACATCCATTGAGAAAATTGGTGAGTTATCATTTACATCCAAAACATTTACTCTAATTTTCATATCCCCAGATTTTGGAGGCTTTCCCCCGTCTAACGCGGTCAGCAGTAAGGAGTGGCTTCTCGCTGTTTCTCTATCCAATGACTTTTTCAAAACCAATATTGGTATTTTGCCATCATCTTCTTTATCTCTCACTTCTAATCGAAAGTGATCGTCTTGGCTAAGTTTATATTGCTGAATCGAAAACTGACCGCTATCTAGATCCCGCGCAGGTTTAAGCTGAAATCGTGCTCCAGGCAACACAGACTCTGAAATCTCCAGGATTTTTTCTGCTTCAGAGAAATTGGGCGAGTGGTCATTTATGTCCAGCACCTCCACCGCAATGTTGTGTACCTCAAGAGGGGTCTCTAACACAGTTTTAACATTTATTAGACACGCGCTACTCTGAGCGCACACCTCTTCTCTATCAATCCTTCGGGTTACATAAAGGACGCCATCGCTTTCGTTTACGTAGAAAAGGGGATCCGCGCCTCCGGAAACAACACGATACTTTCTGCTCTTCAGAGTGCTTTTATCTAACCCCAAATCTTTTACTAAATTCCCAACCGCAGTCCCATCGTCAACTTCCTCAGAGATAGAATACCTCAGTTGTGCAGATGTTACGCTTAGTAAAAGCATAGCAACCGCAAATCGGGTTATGCGTCCTTTCCCCAGTTGCGCCAGGAATTTTCCTCGTTCCATTGTTAATCCAGAAAGCACTGCAAATCACTCAAATAAGTGAAGTGACCTTGGTGTGGTCGGTAAGACAAGATCCATATATTCTCACATGAAGCGTAAAGAAAAATCCACAAAAGGCAGCAGTAAGCCCGGGAACAACGGTAGTCGTAATATCCGAATGATGGGGGGATTGACGGGCTGAAACAAAATCAGTGAAAGAAAACGCGAAGCTTTTTGGTTCTGTTATACTGACATCATGCGGCCTCTGTAATAACGCAGGATTTTTCCCCCCTACAATCTTTAAGCTCGCTTGTTCAAATGTTAATTTTTTTATACACCATTGCTTTAGTTTAAAGAAATGTGCATCATTTCGCCATTCTAGTTAATAAAATATAAAACTTCTGAGGACATTTAAAATAATTTCACCAATGCATTTCTGAAAATGTATGCAATTTATTTAAACAATTATTTTAATAAGGCAGCACATGTAATCTGCAGTGATATTAAATGAACTGGAATGTTATTAAAATGAAGAAAGCAAAGTGTCAGCACCATAACTGGAGTGAAACATTACCATTGTGTTTTACCAGTATGACCACTTTATGTTATTTTTGTCGCTGTTAATTTACCATCCTCTTTGTCCTCTTTGCTCTTTTCAAGCAAAGCAATTTTCGTTCAGCACTATGGACAGTAGTTGATGCTATGTCCACAATCGGCAAAATATACAAAAAACTTTTCAGTTCAGCTGATATTGAAGCAACTTATAAAATTTTCTTATTTAAATATTATTCTTTTGTTAGAAACTCAATAAATGATCCTATTCAAAACAAACATACACAACAAAAACACACTAAGAAACCTTAAAAATTAAACAACGTAAAGTCACTGCAATATATATGAGACTGTTTGATATCAAATAATTATAGGGGTGACTATAGATACTAAATCAGTTGATATCACAATAGAGGCAGCAGTGAGAGTCGAAATATGCCAAAGTATACAAGTGCATGGCTTACCTCATCCAATGTTCTCCTCCTGTCTGGTAGCACTAGTGTGTTTGCATGACTCCCAGGTACTATAGTAGATCCTATGCTCATTCTGGGTCCAACCAACATGTACCGTTTGTCTCCAGATCTGTACTGGATGCTGTGACAAAGTGTCCCATCATAATTAGTCTCTTGGAGATATTTAGAAGTATAGTCTGTAGATTTGGAGCACTGCATTGCAATCAGCACGATGATACTGATGATAAACAAAACTGAAACTGCACCCAAAGTGATCATCAGGTAAAAGGTCACATTATCCTCCTCATCATCCTTTGCTGCACTTTTAACATCAGAAGCTGCAAAAGCCTCTTTTGGTTCCACCAGTTTAACAATCACAGTAGCTGTTGCTGAGAGTGAAACGTTGCCATTATCCTTGACCAGTATGACCAGTTTATGTTCAGCCTCGTCTGTCTCTGTGAATGAGCGAAGTGTTCTGATCTGTCCAGTGTAGCGGTCCAAACCAAACAGACTGTGGTCAGTAACTTCCTGCAGTGAAAACAGCAACCAGCCATTATATCCTATATCAGCGTCATAGGCTCTGACTTTAGTCACCAAGTGTCCTGCGTTCACATTTCGGGGAATCTCCTCCACACCTTCAGCAGAACCATTGGAGCTGAGTGGATACAGGATGACTGGAGCGTTGT
Organism: Gambusia affinis; assembly: GCF_019740435.1. Lineage (NCBI taxonomy): Eukaryota > Metazoa > Chordata > Actinopteri > Cyprinodontiformes > Poeciliidae > Gambusia > Gambusia affinis. The sequence goes on along the minus strand of NC_057876.1, from coordinate 14,359,403 downwards.
CGTTCTGATCCAGAATGAACACGTTCACTGTGACGTTGCTGCTCAGTGACGGAGTCCCAGAATCAGTGGCGACAACTTGGAACTGGAAAGTTTTTAGCGTTTCAAAATCGAAACTTTTTAGCCCCGTAATATCTCCATTTTCAGAATTTATATTAAGAAACGAAGTTAATTTGCTGTCGTCAATTTCATGTCTGACGACGTGATAAGAAATGCGCGCGTTTTCATTTTCATCACGGTCCGCCGCTTTAACAGAAAACATCATAGAACCTGCGTTGTTATTCTCATTTATATAGAAAGTATATGGATTCAATAAAAACTCTGGTTTGTTGTCATTCACATCTGACACCACAACACTGACCGTCTTTACCGATGACAGTGGAGGCTGTCCTGCATCTTTTGCAGTTATGATGAGATTATAATGTGATTTTTCCTCTCTGTCCAGAGAAGATCTAGTAACCAGAGAAAACATCTTATCTTTTAATGCTGGCGATAAATTAAAGGGAACACCTTCCTGTAGACTGCAGATTATTTTTCCATTATGGTCAGAGTCTAAGTCATTTACACTGATAAGAGCCACAGTTGTCCCTGGTTGTGAATCTTCAGGAAGTGAACTCGAAAACGAAGTAACTTCAATTTCAGGTGCGTTATCGTTCATGTCGATGATCTTGATGATCACGCTTTTTTCTGTTGTTAGAGGAGCAAAACCTTTATCAGATGCCTGTATTTCTATTTCATATTCGTCTTTATCCTCGTAGTCGATCACACCTTTAACCGTTATAGCACCTGTTAATGAATCAATATTAAATTGATTCAATATTTTTTGGCTCACACTGTTGCTAAATGAATAAAATACTTCTCCGTTTGATCCCTGATCTAAATCAGTTGCGTTTACCTTCATGACAGTTGTCCCTAGTGGAGCATTTTCATTCAGTGCAGCAGTATACTCTTTCTCTGAGAAAACAGGTGCGTTGTCATTAAAATCAATCACATGCATTAGTATATTCATATTACCGAATTTCGGAGGTTTTCCTTCATCTAAAGCTGTTAGTATCAACTTGTGGCTCGGTGCAGTTTCTCTATCCAAAGGTTTTTGAACAACCAATATTGGTATTTTAATATCGTTTCGTTTGTCCTTAATTTCTAATCTAAAATGATCGTTTTGGCTCAGTTTATAATGCTGCACAGATAACTGACCGCTGTCTGGATCTTGGGCCGGTTTAAGCTGAAATCGAGCTCCGGGCAAAGCCGACTCTGATATCTCCAATGTAATGTTTTTGTCCAAAAAAACAGGCGAATGATCATTTATATCCAGGATTTCCACTTCCACGTAATGGACCTCCAACGGGTTCTCTAGAACAGTCTTAACATTCATTACACATCGGCTACTCTGGGCACACACCTCTTCTCTGTCAATTGTCCGGCTCACGTAAAGCATTCCATCGTTTTGATTCACGTTAAAGAGCGGATCAACGTCACTTGATACAATCCGATACTTTCTGTCTTTCAGTATGTTTTTATCAATCCCCAGGTCTTTTGCTATGTTTCCGACCACAGTTCCTCCTTTTACCTCCTCGGAGATTGAATAACGCAATTGCGCTGAGGCCACGCTCCAAAAAAGCGGAGCAAGCACCAGTACAACAAAATATTCCTGCTCCTTCCGCCGCTCGATTATTTTTGGTTCCTTCCCCATTTCAGAAGTAATCAGTAGTCCATTACAAACGCAAAATCGTTGTTTTTGGAAACAATTCCGACTTTTTTTAGATGCACACGTGCCGTTTATTTTCTGTTTGCAAACACTTTGCTCTGAGTCTGCCCACTAAACGTTCAAGAACAAAAAGACAGAACACCGACGAGAGAATGATCTGAAGGGGTGGGATCACAACGAAATGGCCACAGCGTCATGTTATTTTCTATACCGTACTGACGCCATGCGACCAAATATTTTGATGCACAAAACCTGAATACAGTTCATCAGTTGGATAAAATATTTGTTGTATTTGGCCTCACTGCAAATCTTAGATCGAGAAAATGGCATCCTTCATTATGGTTTTATACATATTTGAAAGCTCATCCTATTTAGTTGTTGTGAACATAATAATCATGTGAACTGTTGGTCGGTATGTCCAAGATCTTGATCAACAGTTACTGTAACATATTGTATGATACTACACATATTTTTTACCAGCATGCATTGCTCCGTGGGATGTGTCTGTTCTCTTGGTTTTGTAGTCGCTCAGCAGATATTGCATATTCTAATGACTTGTTATTCTTACTGTCCTTTAACTTGCTGTTCGAGTTGCGCCAGGTGCTGCATGGGAGAAAATTAAATTTATTTAAATTAAAAGAAACTATTTAATTTTTTTCCTCCCACTCTAAGACTGTCTTGTTTCCAAGGCTGCAGAAACTCTATAACAATGAAGCAGTTCCTTGCTGCATAGCGTGTACTTGAGATAAATATATGCCACAATATTCCCATCAAATATCGAATCATTGTAGATCCTTCTTTTGACTAACACCTTACAATGTGATACAAGTAGTAGGAAATGTGTTGAATGCTAATTATGTTAAGCAAAACAGTAAGAAAGAGACAGAAACTAATTTTCAGCACTATGGACAGCAACACACGGGTTGCTTTGATTTTAAGACGTGAAAGACTGAGAAAGCAGAGTTCAGTAAAGCTGGTAAACATATAGTTACTGTTCTTATGTTTAGAAAGCTAATTGCTAAAGAAAGTTATGTTCAAAGCTTAAATACAACATGACTTGACACATAGATAGTATATTTATCATTTAATAGAGTTATTTTTTAATTGTTTATTATAAACATTTGTTATTGTTGTAGGTTTTGGTTAAAATCCCTCTTGTAAAGCAAATGTGGGCTTTTCTAGTTCTATGTTTGTTTTTGCAAAGAAAGAGAAATATGAAAATATTATTAAATACTCATAATAAAGCCAAAAATAATCATGTGACTGTATAATGTAATGCTAAAAAACGCTGGATGTAGAGAGAATTCATACATGTAGAAAATAAGTTAAATATTGTCCAGTGGTTTAAAAAAAACTTCTAAAAAATCTGGGTTGTTGCCTTACCTCTTCAGATGTTCTCCTCCTGTCAGGTAGCACTAGTGTGTTTGCATGACTTCCAGGTACTATAGTAGATCCAATACTCATTCTGGGTCCAACTAACATGTAGCGTTTGTCTCCAGATCTGTACTGAATGCTGTGACAAAGCGTCCCATCATAATTGGTCTCTTGGAGATATTTAGAAGTATATTCTGTGGATTTGGAGCACTGCATTGCAATCAGCACGATTATACTTATGATAAACAGAATAGAAACTCCTCCCAAAGTAATCATGAGGTAAAAAGTCACATCATTTCCCTCATCATCCTTTGCTGCACTTTTAACATCAGAAGCTGCAAAAGCTTCTTTTGGTTCCACCAGTTTAACAATCACAGTAGCTGTTGCTGAGAGTGAAACGTTGCCATTATCCTTGACCAGTATGACCAGTTTATGTTCAGCCTCGTCTGTCTCTGTGAATGAGCGAAGTGTTCTGATCTGTCCAGTGTAGCGGTCCAAACCAAACAGACTGTGGTCAGTAACTTCCTGCAGTGAAAACAGCAACCAGCCATTATATCCTATATCAGCGTCATAGGCTCTGACTTTAGTCACCAAGTGTCCTGCATTCACATTACGGGGAATCTCCTCCACACCTTCAGCAGAACCGTTGGAGCTGAGTGGATGCAAAATGACTGGAGCGTTGTCGTTCTGATCCAGAATGAACACGTTCACTGTGACGTTGCTGCTGAGTGACGGAGTCCCAGAATCAGTGGCGACAACTTGGAACTGGAAAGTTTTCAGAGTTTCAAAATCGAAACTTTTCAGTGCCACAATCTCGCCTGTTTCAGAGTTGATGTTGAGAAATGAGGTCAATTTGTCATTCTCTTTTCCGCCTCTACCTACTTGGTATGAAATAATTGCGTTATCATTTTCATCACGGTCAAAAGCTTTAACCGAAAATACTGACGTCCCAGGTTCATTAGCCTCACTAAGATAAAAAGTATATGGACTCAAAACAAACTCTGGGCGGTTATCATTCACATCCGACACCACAACGCTGATTGTTTTCTCAGATGACAGCGGAGGTTGTCCTGCATCTTTTGCAAATATCGTCAGGTCATAATGCGATTGCTTCTCTCTGTCCAGAGGGTATTTGGTAACTAAGGAGAATATAGTGTCTTGAATAGTTGGTGCTAAAGTAAATGGAATGTCCTCGCTCATTGAGCAGATCACTTTCCCATTAACACCAGAGTCCAAATCATTTACACTGATCAGCGCGACTGTAGTTCCAGGTCGAGTGTCTTCTGGAATTGAGCTGGAAAATGAAGTAACCTCAATCTCAGGAGCGTTATCATTCAGATCAATAATTTTTATATTAACACTTTTTTCAGTAGTAAGTGGAGCAATTCCTTTATCAGATGCCTCAATTTCTATTTCATATTTATCTCTTTCTTCGTAATCTATTAAACCTTTTACAGTTATATCTCCAGTTATCGGGTTAATATCAAAAATATTTAAAGCTTGCTGATTCATGCTCTTGCCTAGTGAATAAATCACCTCTCCGTTTGTTCCGTCATCTAAATCGGTTGCGTTGACCTGGACGACTGTTGTTCCCAATGGGGAATTTTCTCTTAACGTCACAGAATAAGCATCGCTGGAGAAAACCGGAACATTATCGTTTACATCCAAAATATGTATTTGGATATTCATACTACCTGTTTTTGGGGGTTTATCTCCATCCATAGCTGTGAGTACTAGGGAGTGTTTTTTTGCTGTCTCTCTGTCTAAAGGTTTTTGTACGATCAAAACGGGTATTTTCCCATCATCGCCTTTATCCTTAACTTCCAATCGAAACTGATCGTTTTGGTTAAGTTTATACTGCTGCACGGAGAAACGACCACTATCTGGATCTTTAGCAGCTTTCAGTTGAAACCGTGCTCCAGAAAACACGGATTCAGAAATTTCCAGCCTGAGCTCATTCTCTTGGAAGACTGGAGTGTGGTCATTTATATCCAGCACCTCTACCACAACGTAATGCACTTCCAGTGGGTTTTCCAGCACCGTTTTCACGTTTAATAAACACGTGCTACTTTGCGAGCACACCTTCTCTCTGTCGATCTTTTGGCTGACATAAAGGACTCCGTCGTCTTGATTTACACGAAAGAAGGGTTCCGCATCATTTGAAACAATCCGATACTTTCTGTCTTTGAGGATGCTCTTATCCAACTCCAGATCCTTTGCGATATTTCCGACCACAGTTCCTTCATTTACTTCCTCGGAGATTGAATATTTTAATTGGGCTGAAACTCCACTAAATAAAAGCATAGCAGCGATGCATCCAGCCAAATACTGGCCCGGCCTTCTTGGTACGCGACTCCTTTGTTCCATAGTAAACTCGAGCATTAATGTAATATCCTTACAGGGACAAAAATCTTCTTGATTTGAAAGTCAGAGACTTGGCAGCCGACAATACAGTATCTCCATGTATGCCAACATTACAAAAATTCAACCCATTTAAAAAGCAAAGCGCAGGGTAAATCCCGCGGCATCTGAACGGCGTACACTAATAAAGAATTTGAACAAAAAAAAGGAAAAAAAAAAAAAGGACAAGATACTCGATGGTTTGCGTTGCGTTGCACTGACACCACGCGTCGCATTTTTTTTACTGCAGAAATATGTATGATGGTTTTGTTACCGTTTAAGTTTAATTTTATTCCAATTCTGTAAATATTATTTCCCCCAACCTCTCCCGGTGTCTTTTATCAAGCCTACAAAACAACTAATTGTGGACTAATCTATGTATTTGAGTCAAGGACGGTAACAACACATATAGAAATTCTTAGATAAAATCATTTTATCTGAACCACAAAAAAGTAAATCAATGGAAATAAAAATAAAAAATGAAGCAATATAGTAACTTGCTGTGTTTACACCATAACTGCAAATGAATGCCCATTAATGTTTACAAATGAGCAACCTAAACATGTTTTCACTAAAACGCAAACCTATAATAGCTTAATAAATTGCAGTACAACGAAAAGTAGCTCAAACAACTTATTTGTGTCCAAATAGCTAGAATATAATTTATTTGAATTTGTTGTGACGTAGTCTCAAGAAAACATGATCGTTTTAAAAATTTTAATTTTAAAATATTATTTTCAGTCATTCTATATAAGCAAAGCAGATAATTAATTTTTTCCATCATAAAAAGGAATCCCCTAAAAAGTCAACACAACAGCACGCACTGACACATAATAGAATGACAATAAACACAATGGTGATTTAAAGAGTAACGGATTAAACCAAATGATACATTGTTTTAACCAAGGAAAACACTTGCACAACAATGTTTATCTCACCTCTTCAGATGTTCTCCTCCTGTCAGGCAGCACTAGTGTGTTTGCATGACTTCCAGGTACTATAGTAGATCCAATACTCATCCTCGGTCCAACTAACATGTATCGTTTGTCTCCAGATCTGTACTGGATGCTGTGACAAAGTGTCCCATCATAATTAGTCTCTTGGAGATATTTAGAAGTATATTCTGTGGATTTGGAGCACTGCATTGCAATCAGTACGATGATACTGATGATAAATAAAACTGAAACTGCACCCAAAGTGATCATCAGGTAAAAAGTCACATGATCATCGTCATCATCCTTTGCTGCACTTTTAACATCGGCAGCTGCAAAAGCCTCTTTTGGTTCCACCAGTTTAACAATCACAGTAGCTGTTGCTGAGAGTGAAACGTTGCCATTATCCTTGACCAGTATGACCAGTTTATGTTCAGCCTCGTCTGTCTCTGTGAATGAGCGAAGTGTTCTGATCTGTCCAGTGTAGCGGTCCAAACCAAACAGACTGTGGTCAGTAACTTCCTGCAGTGAAAACAGCAACCAGCCATTATATCCTATATCAGCGTCATAGGCTCTGACTTTAGTCACCAAGTGTCCTGCGTTCACATTACGGGGAATCTCCTCCACACCTTCAGCAGAACCATTGGAGCTGAGTGGATACAGGATGACTGGAGCGTTGTCGTTCTGATCCAGAATGAACACGTTCACTGTGACGTTGCTGCTGAGTGACGGAGTCCCAGAATCAGTGGCGACAACTTGGAACTGGAAAGTTTTCAGAATTTCAAAGTCGAAACTTTTCAGTGCCACCATTTCTCCAGTCTCAGAATTAATGCTTAAAAATGAAATTAATGTGCTATCCTTGCTTCCCTCTACACTAACGTGGTACGATATACGCGCATTCTCGTTTTCATCTTTGTCAAAAGCTTTTACAGAAAACACCAAGGAACCTGGTTTGTTTCCCTCAGTCGTATAAAAATAATACGGATTTTGTGAAAATTCTGGACTGTTGTCATTCACATCTGACACTACAACGCTGATTGTTTTTTCAGATGACAGTGAAGGATTCCCTTCGTCTTTTGCAGTTATTGTCAGGTCGTATCGCGACGTTTTCTCTCGGTCCAGATTTGATTTGGTTACTACTGAAAACATATTATCTTGCAATGTTGCTGACAAAGCAAAAACAATATCCTCACTTATCGTGCAAATAACGTTTCCATTAAGAGCCGAGTCCAAATCAGTCACACTGATGAGCGCAACGGTGGTCCCTGGTCGAGAATCTTCAGGAATTGAGCTTGAAAATGAAGTAACTTCAATCTCCGGAGCGTTATCATTAATATCGATCATTTTTATGACGACAGTTTTTTCAGCTGTGAGTGGGGGGAGGCCTTTATCAGATGCTCGAACTTCTATGTCATATTCCTCTTTTTCCTCAAAATCTATTAAACCTTTCACTGTTATCTCACCGGTTAATGAATTGATATTAAAAAGATTTAAGATATTCTTGCTCACACTGTTGCTAAAGGAGTAAATTACTTCTCCATTCGGACCTTCGTCTAAATCCGTCGCTTTAACCTGCACAACCGTTGTTTTTATTGGTGAATTTTCACTGAGCATCACTGAATAAGCATCTTTTGTGAAAACGGGCACATTGTCGTTTACATCCAAAACGTTTATTAAAATATTCATATTACCGGATTTAGGAGGTTTACCTCCATCCACGGCCGTGAGTGTCAGGGAATGGTTCCTTGCTGTTTCTCTGTCTAGAGGTTTTTGCACAATCAAAATCGGTAGTTTAATGTCGTTTCTTTTATCCTTAACTTCGAGTCGAAAATGTTCGTTTTGGCTAAGTCTATACTGCTGCACAGAGAACTGGCCGCTGTCTGGATCTTTTGCGGCTGTGAGCTGAAATCTTGTTCCGGGCAACACCGATTCGTAAATCTCCATAGTGGTCTGGTTGTCTTGGAAGCTGGGAGAATGATCATTTATATCCAACACTTCAACCCTGACGTAATGCACTTCCAGCGGGTTTTCAAGCACCGTTTTCAGATTTATTAAACACGTACCGCTGTCTGAGCACACCATCTCTCTGTCGATCATTCGGCTGACATAAAGGTTTCCATCGACTTGATTTACACGAAAGAGTGGATCAGCATCACTAGACACAACCCGATACTTTCTGTCACCGAGTGTGCTTTTATCCAATCCCAGATCTTTTGCGACATTTCCGACCACAGTTCCTTCATTCATTCCCTCGGAGATCGAATATCTTAATTGTGCTGCAGCTAACTTCCACAAAAGCACTGCACAGAAGCCTCCAAATAAATATCCCCGCGCTCTTCCTGTCGCACATTTCCTTTGTCCCATGGTCAACCAAAAGGTCGTAATCCACAACAACCACACGATCAAAACTCTTCCGCTGCAACAAAATGCACCGCTTAGAGTTCAGGAAGACAGTGGCCTTTTACGTGTAAAAGTCGTACACATCCGATCATTTTACGATCCTTTGTGGAGCGAAAACCAAGCAGCAGCCAAACTGAGGGATATGCTATAAAAGGTGGAACCATAAGAGAAAGAAGAGCCAGTCGTCTGTTGTATACTTTTTACATCGCACTGACACCACGCGTTCTTTAAACTTACTGCAGTTCCTTTAAAACAATATTTTAAAGACGTTCAAGTCCAGAACATGTTCAGAGAAATTCCAGAGAGACACTTGAAGATGAATAATTCTAAGTCCAGTCTGAACAACATAATTGGCCATAATTGTTTTTATTATTATTATTATTATTATTATTATTATTATTATTATTATTATTATTATTATTATTATTATTATTATTATTATTATTAATATTATTGCGGGCAAATACAACAATAAATAACTACCTTATTAATTCCACGGTCTTAGACAAGAAAGTTCAGTACCAAGGATAGAGACTCTAAGATTCTCTAAGAATATATATACCACCATAGGAATTTAGATAATGTTGTCTAGTTTGGTAAAGATTCAGTACATTGTGTCTTGTCTTAGTTTGTGGTTCAGACTAATTTACTAATTTAGTTTTCTGTTAACCGTTTCTGACATTACACTGTAGGGCTGCGATTAATAAGCTGATAAATCTTACTTTCATTCTGATTCCTCTTAATATTCCCTGTGGATTTTTATTTGCAGCATAAAAAAAAATCCAGTCAAGCTATTGGTATCTCAACAAAATAAGTAGTATTTTTAAAAGTTTTCTTAGCTCCCTGAGTACAACTGTGAGATTATAAGCAAGGCTTATTCTGGAGGAATTCTTAGGATTTAATGTTTCAGCATCAATGTTATATAGCAGTGTCAGCGCCATAAATAGCAAGTGTCAGGTTCTTTGCATTTGAGGAAAGGTTAGTCTTTAGAGCTGACAATTCACTTTCTCTAAAATTAATTTGAGTAACGTGTTGCATTTTTTATTAAGCATTTGAAAAATGAGGGAACCATAGTTTTCTAGATTTTGGCAAAAAAATCTTCAAAAAATCTATAAAATATAGAATGGAATCATAATGTTTAACCAGAGTCTGATAACTTGATTTACTAATTTAGCAAACATTTCCACAGACACAATTAGGGCTTTGAGAAAGTTCCTTACCTCTTCAGATGTTCTCCTCCTATCAGGTAGCACCAATGTGTTTGCATGACTTCCAGGTACTATAGTAGATCCAACACTCATTCTGGGTCCAACCAACATGTACCGTTTGTCTCCAGATCTGTACTGGATGCTGTGACAAAGTGTCCCATCATAATTAGTCTCTTGGAGATATTTAGAAGTATATTCTGTAGGTTTGGAGCACTGCATTGCAATCAGCACGATGATACTGATAATAAATAAAACTGAAACGGCACCCAAAGTGATCATGAGGTAAAAGGTCACATAATTTTCATCATCATCATCCTTTGCTGCACTTTTAACATCAGAAGCTGCAAAAGCCTCTTTTGGTTCCACCAGTTTAACAATCACAGTAGCTGTTGCTGAGAGTGAAACGTTGCCATTATCCTTGACCAGTATGACCAGTTTATGTTCAGCCTCGTCTGTCTCTGTGAATGAGCGAAGTGTTCTGATCTGTCCAGTGTAGCGGTCCAAACCAAACAGACTGTGGTCAGTAACTTCCTGCAGTGAAAACAGCAACCAGCCATTATATCCTATATCAGCGTCATAGGCTCTGACTTTAGTCACCAAGTGTCCTGCGTTCACATTACGGGGAATCTCCTCCACACCTTCAGCAGAACCATTGGAGCTGAGTGGATACAGGATGACTGGAGCGTTGTCGTTCTGATCCAGAATGAACACGTTCACTGTGACGTTGCTGCTCAGTGACGGAGTCCCAGAATCAGTGGCGACAACTTGGAAGTGGAAAGTTTTTAGAGTTTCGAAGTCGAAACTCTTTAGCGCCACAATGCTTCCAGTTTCAGCGTTTATGTTCAGAAAAGAAGTCAGTCTGTCATGACTGCCTTTTTCTCTTAAAATATTGTACGAAAGAAGCGCATTATCACCATCATCTTGGTCATACGCTTTTACTGAAAAAACGGAGGCCCCGGGGTTGTTATTCTCTGTGATGTAAAATGTGTAAGGGCTTAATACAAACTCAGGTAAGTTGTCGTTCACATCAGACACGATGACTTTCATCGTCTTTTCACTTAAAAACGGTGGTTCACCTGCGTCCTTTGCACTGATTGTGACGTCATACTGAGACATCATTTCTCTATCCAAACGTGACTTGGTCACAACTGCATACATGTTTTCTTGCAAGGACTGAGACAAAGAAAACGGGACATCTTCTTTGATCGTGCAAATCACTTTACCATTTATCCCAGAGTCCAAATCATTTACACTAATAAGAGCTACAGTAGTTCCTATCTTTGCATCTTCCCTGATCAAACTCGAAAATGACGTCACTTCTATCTCAGGTGGATTGTCATTTACATCTCTAACACTTATCATAACACTTTTATCACTTGTAAGTGGAACTTGTCCCTTATCAGAAGCCTGGATGTCAATTTCATAAGACTTGCTTTCCTCAAAATCCAGCTGACCTGTCACTTTAACTTCACCCGTGTTATCATCTATACTAAAAAGCTCCGTTAACTTGGAATCAATTTCATTACCGAAAGAATATATAATCTCACTGTTGGCACCCTGATCCAAATCTGTTGCATTTACTTGAATTATTACAGTTCCAATCGGGATATTTTCATCAACGGTAACAGAATAAGTTTCTTTTATGAACAGCGGGGAATTGTCATTAACATCAAGAACATCCACAGTAATGTCTATATCTCCAGACTTTGCTGGTTTCCCTCCATCCATCGCTGTCAGACGCAGTCTGTGTTTTGCAGCTATTTCTCTATCCAACTGCTTCTGCAGAACCAAAAACGGCACCTTACGATCCTCGCCTCGATCTTTGACTTCTATCCTGAAATGTTCGTTGTGGCTGAGTTTGTACTGCTGAATGGAGAACTGGCCTACATCGGGGTCGCGCGCTGCCTGCAACTGAAACCTCGCCCCCGGAAGGGCCGACTCTGAAATCTCAAGCTTCTTCTCTTTCTCCGGAAAAACTGGCGAGTGATCGTTCACATCCAGGATTTCCACTGACACGTAGTGGATCTCGAGTGGGTTTTCCAGCACGGTTTTTAGGTTGATTAGACATGGGCTGATACGTTCGCACACCTCTTCTCTGTCTATTTTGCTTTTGAGATAAAGGATACCATCGTTTTCATTTACCTCAAACGGGGTTTCGGTTGAACCTGCCACGATTCGATATCCTCTGTTTTTCAGTACATCCTTATCCAGTCCCAAATCCTTTGCAATGTTCCCAACAAAAGTTCCACTCTGAACCTCCTCGAAAATAGAGTATTTGAGCTGCGCAAACGCCACGCTCCATAATTCGGTTAAAGCAAATATAAGAGCAAACCAACAATGTCGCGCCCGCCGTGCATTTCGTATTCTTTGTTCCATAACAAAAACGATGAAGGTGTGGACAAAAAAGGCCGTATCTTGAAATCCAAAAAGAGTCCCGAAAGCTGTAACGTATAAATGAATGTTTATAAGTGTATAGAATGTGTAAGTTTACCAAATATTTAGCAACCTTTGCTGTAAGCCGCGATCTTACGCAGAGGTTTCCTTTCGGCTGAATATGAGGGATGTGTTTCTGGATGTTACGTCATACAAGCTCTGCAGATACCCTGACCATCACTGACACCAAGCGTCTAAACATATATAATGTATTTCTTGATATTCGTGGACGTTTTCTTCAAGGCAAAGCAATTATAATTTGTAGCTATTGGTAATAAGAAATCAGTATTGCAAACACACTTTGAACATGGTATTGACATTTTACCTTTGATGAAACTAAAAATATAGTGAGTTAAGAAAATATCAAATTGTAGGATCCCAGCTGTCGATGGGTGCAAAAGTTATTTGCGCATGCATTTCCTATTTTTTTTATATTCAACAAAAAGCGATATGAGAAGAATAAAAAAAGAAATGAGCCATATATGCTGAGCAAGTTATATCAACTTAAAAGATTTCAAGGCTAAATTGTTGATCTTACCTCTTCAGAAGTGCGTCTTCTGTCAGGTAGTACTAACGTGTTTGCATGACTTCCAGGTACGATTGTAGATCCAATACTCATCCTCGGTCCAACTAACATGTAGCGTTTGTCTCCAGATCTGTACTGGATGCTGTGACAAAGTGTCCCATCATAATTTGTCTCTTGGATATATTTAGAAGTATATTCTGTAGATTTGGAGCACTGCATAGCAATCAGCACGATGATACTGATGATAAATAAAACTGAAACTGCACCCAAAGTGATCATCAGGTAAAAAGTCACATGATCATCGTCATCATCCTTTGCTGCACTTTTAACGTCAGAAGCTGCAAAAGCCTCTTTTGGTTCCACCAGTTTAACAATCACAGTAGCTGTTGCTGAGAGTGAAACGTTGCCATTATCCTTGACCAGTATGACCAGTTTATGTTCAGCCTCGTCTGTCTCTGTGAATGAGCGAAGTGTTCTGATCTGTCCAGTGTAGCGGTCCAAACCAAACAGACTGTGGTCAGTAACTTCCTGCAGTGAAAACAGCAACCAGCCATTATATCCTATATCAGCGTCATAGGCTCTGACTTTAGTCACCAAGTGTCCTGCGTTCACATTACGGGGAATCTCCTCCACACCTTCAGCAGAACCGTTGGAGCTGAGTGGATACAGGATGACTGGAGCGTTGTCGTTCTGATCCAGAATGAACACGTTCACTGTGACGTTGCTGCTGAGTGACGGAGTCCCAGAATCAGTGGCGATAACTTGGAACTGGAAAGTTTTCAGGGTTTCAAAGTCGAAACTTTTCAGTGCCACGATCTCTCCTGTTTCAGAATTAATATTTAAAGAATGTAGTTGCGTATTTGATACTTCTCTATCTTTCATAATTTGATATGAAATTATTGCATTACTACCTTTGTCTTTATCGCAGGCTGTTACAGAAATAATTTTCTCCCCTGGAGTGTTATTCTCAAGAATATAAAATGCGTATGGATTTTTAGAAAATTCGGGGAAATTGTCATTTGCATCAGATATATCTACTATAATATTTATTTCTGAATGTAAGCTTGGTTCTCCTGCATCCTTAGCAACTATTAGTACGTTGTATTGAAATGTCTGTTCTCTGTCTAGACTAGTTTTAGTTACTAAAGAATATATATTATTCTTTAAGGAAGGACTTAAGAGGAAAGGAAAACCTGAGTTTATGTAACACAGAACTTTTCCGTTCAGACCAGAATCCGCATCTTTTACACTAATGAGCGCCACTGTTGTCCCTGGCTTTGAGTCTTCCGGGAGTGCTTGAGAAAATGACGTCACTTCAATCTCTGGTTTGTTGTCATTTAAATCAACAATATTGATTATCACACTTGTTTCTGTGTTCAGCGTTGCTGTGCCTTTATCGGATGCCTGAACATCAATTTCATATCTGCTACATTCTTCGAAATCTATATTTCCTGATACAACAATGACTCCATTCTCGTGATTAATATTAAAACGTTCACGTACCTGTGCATCCACGTCGTTTCCAAATGAATATTCAACCCGACCGTTTGTTCCCTCATCTAAATCTGTGGCGCTAACTTGGATCACGGTCATCCCAACAGGGGAGTTTTCTTTTAGAGACACAGTGTATGATTCCAGACTAAAAACTGGCGGATTATCATTAACATCAGAAACATTAACAACTATCGTCATGTTACCAGATCGTGGAGGTTTGCCTCCATCTAATGCTGTCAAAAGTAACACGTGACTTTTAACTGTTTCTCTGTCAAGAGGCTTTTCGAGAACTAAACTAGGCGTTTTGCGGTCTTCACCCCGATCTTTCACATCTAATCGAAAGTGTCTATTTTGACTTAACCTGTATTGCTGAACAGATAATAAGCCACTATCAGCATCCCGCGCAGCTTGCAACTGGAATTTTGCTCCTGGCATCGCAGATTCAGAAACCTCCAACATGTTTTCTTTTTGCTGGAATATTGGTGAATGGTCATTAATATCCAGAATCTCCACAATGACATGATTAATTTCCAGCGGGTTTTGAAGCACCAGTTTTAAGTCAACAAGGCAGTCCTTTCTTCGTTCGCAGATTTCCTCCCGGTCAATTTTTCCGTTCACGTACAAGACACCATCGTCTTGCTTGACTATAAAAGGAGGCTCCTTCGATCCGTAAACGATACGCATGTCCCTTTCTTTCCGCATGTTGTTATCAAGACCTAAATCCTTTCCTATGTTTCCAACAATTGTATCCTCTGGAGCTTCTTCGAGGACAGAATAACGGAATTGCGCTGAAGAGCTGCTCCAAAACGACATAAAAAACATTATTATTGAAGTCCATTTTGTCTGCCCTCTCCGTGTTGATGATCGTCTTTGTTCCATGACGGGAAAGGGAACAAATAATTGGAAAAAAAAAAAAAAAAATAAACTCCCCGGAAAAAACCAACTCTTCACTTGCTAAAACTAAATTATTCCCAAGCATTCGTTTTCAGAATAGCACCACTCTGAAAGATATCTGCCAGATAAAATGTGAAATTCATCGGCATTCAAAATAACGATCTGGCTGCAATAGCTGGATAGGAAAGGGATGGGTGTAGTCTAAACCATACAAGCACGCAGAGATATAGATTGTTATACTGACACCAAGCGTCTTGGACGAAACCCTGCAAAATAACAATCCAAACATGGAGAGAGAAAAAACACTTGAAACACGAAAGTTGCTACATAAATAATGAAGAAAGCATAAATTTTTCCAATTCAAAACAAATTACCTTTAGGACATCTTCCCTAAAAGATTCAACAAAGGTTTGAAATTCGGTGTCAATTCCAACCTTTCAAAAGAGACTTGTTTTATTATAAGATAACCGAGGAACACACCACAAAACCTTTTAATGTGACAGAGAGCACCAAGCGACAACAGTGACCATAGCAACCCCATAACAAATAATAGGAAAACATTTATTAAAAATGTATATTTCACATAACAGGATAGAAACTGAAAATTATCACAGAGACAATTTGACACACCAGCAACCTCACTTAAAACTTATTACCACAATTTTCATCATGTATTAATAGAATTAATGAATCTTTATATTGATTCCCTTAAATCGCTTGAAGCAGACGGCAAATAGTAAAATGTCAAGATGACAAAAACAAAATGTTTATAACTTCCTGAACCAGTATCCATAAACTCAGAAATTAATAGTCGCTGCCAAACATGTAGGAATAAGGACACTCAGATAAAGAAACCTGAATAACATTCCAAAACTCTTTTATGGAAACAATAAACTGTTTAACAATATTGAGTATCTGGGATCAGGTGCTTGTCTACATGTGCAATGACCACAAATAACTCAAATTCTGTTGATCCTTTAAGCATGGAGCTTTAATACCCGCGACAAAGTTAGTAAACGTATTAAAATACATATAGCATACCGATTAATCGAATTTCAACCACAACACCGATATCAAATGAATGCCATCAGGAAGAACGTACACATACACTTACCACTTCAGATGTTCTCCTCCTGTCAGGCAGCACTAGTGTGTTTGCATGACTTCCAGGTACTATAGTAGATCCAATACTCATTCTGGGTCCAACTAACATGTATCGTTTGTCTCCAGATCTGTACTGGATGCTGTGACAAAGTGTCCCATCATAATTAGTCTCTTGGAGATATTTAGAAGTATAGTCAGTGGATTTGGAGCACTGCATAGCAATCAGCACGATTATACTGATGATAAATAAAACTGAAACAGCTCCCAACGTGATCATCAGGTAAAAAGTCACATGATCATCATCATCATCCTTTGCTGCACTTTTAACATCAGAAGCTGCAAAAGCCTCTTTTGGCTCCACCAGTTTAACAATCACAGTAGCTGTTGCTGAGAGTGAAACGTTGCCATTATCCTTGACCAGTATGACCAGTTTGTGTTCAGCCTCGTCTGTCTCTGTGAATGAGCGAAGTGTTCTGATCTGTCCAGTGTAGCGGTCCAAACCAAACAGACTGTGGTCAGTAACTTCCTGCAGTGAAAACAGTAACCAGCCATTATATCCTATATCAGAGTCATAGGCTCTGACTTTAGTCACCAAGTGTCCTGCGTTCACATTACGGGGAATCTCCTCCACACCTTCAGCAGAACCATTGGAGCTGAGTGGATACAGGATGACTGGAGCGTTGTCGTTCTGATCCAGAATGAACACGTTCACTGTGACGTTGCTGCTGAGTGACGGAGTCCCAGAATCAGTGGCGACAACTTGGAACTGGAAAGTTTTTAGAGTTTCAAAGTCAAAACTTTTCAGCGCCGCGATGTCCCCAGTTTCAGAATTAACATTCAGAAAAGATGTCGGTATATTGGTTCCTTCTTTATTTCTTAAGATTAAATATGAAACAAGTGCATTACTACCTTCGTCATCATCAAGCGCTGAGACTGACAATATTTTCTCTCCTGGAGCGTTATTTTCTGTTATATAAAAAATATACGGATCTTTTTGGAATTCGGGCTTGTTGTCATTTATGTCAGACACAAGAACTGGTATAATCTTTTCTGATGATAAAGATTTTTCCCCTGCATCTTTCGCGATGATTCTAACATTATATCGAGCTTCCTTTTCTCTGTCCAAAATAGTTTTAGTTACTAGAGAATAAACGTTGTTTTGTAAAGATGGAGTTAGCAAAAACGGAAGGTCTTGGTTTATGTAACACAGAACTTTTCCATTCAGACCAGAATCAGCATCTTTTACACTAATGAGCGCCACTGTTGTCCCTGGCTTTGAATCTTCTGGTATCGCATGAGAAAATGACGTAACTTCAATTTTTGGTTCATTGTCATTCACGTCAACCACATTAATTACAACTGTTTTATCTGTCTTTAGTGTGGCTGCGCCGTTGTCAGATGCTTGAACATCAATTTCATATTTGCGACATTCTTCAAAATCTAACACTCCAGTCACAACAATGACACCAGTTATTGGGTTTAAGCTAAAACGTTCACGTACCCGTGCATCCACGTGATTTCCGAATGAATACATAACCTCTCCGTTTGAACCTTCATCTAAATCTGTTGCGCTAACTTGGATCACGGTCGTCCCAACAGGGGAGTTTTCTTTAATTGACACAGTGTATGCTTCCTGACTGAAAACTGGCGGGTTATCATTAACATCTGAAACATTAACAACTATTGTCATATTACCAGATTTTGGAGGTTTACCTCCATCTAATGCTGTCAGAAGTAACACATGACTTCTAGCTGATTCTCTGTCAAGAGGCTTTTCAAGAACTAAACTAGGTGTTTTACGGTCTTCACCCCGATCTTTCACCTCTAAACGGAAATGTCCATTCTGACTCAGCTTATATTGCTGAACAGAAAATAAGCCACTATCAGCATCACGTGCCTCTTGCAACTGAAATCTCGAGCCTGGCAGCGCAGATTCAGAAATTTCCAACATGCTTTCATTATGTGCGAAAACTGGCGCATGATCATTTACGTCCAATATCTCCACAGCGACGTGATGGATTTCCAGCGGGTTTTGGAGCACTGTTTTTAAATCAAGCACACAAACCTTGCTTCGATCGCAAATGTCCTCTCGATCAAATTTTCGGTCCACATACAAGACGCCATCATTTTGATTTACTCCAAAGAGAGGCTCTGTCGCTCCGTAAACAATACGGATGCCCCTCTGTTTCATTGTACTCTTGTCAAGACCTAAATCCTTCGTGATATTTCCAACAACTGTTCCCTCCTTAACTTCCTCGAAGATAGAATATCGAAACTGTGCTACAGAGCTGCTCCAGAATGAAAACAAAGTCATCATGAATGTGATCCATTTTATCCACTCGCTCCGTGTTATAGGCCGCCTTTGTTCCATGTTGAAAATTTGCTAAAATTAAAATATTATGAAATCCTTTACGAACATCGACTTTCATATAATAATATGCAATTCCCGCAACACGATGAAAAAGCAGCTGTTCTCTGGTAGAGAGTTTTCATGCAAAATACGAACCCGCATATAAAGCAAATGCTTATCTTCAGGAGAGAAAGAGGATGGATCAAGTGGAAATCATGACAAAAGCAGAACATGTTACTTGTCCTTATACTGACACCAAGTGATCCTCAGCAAAACTACAGTGACTCAATTACAGGGAAATAATGGGAAATGTATCCAAATGCTAAACATTTGATGAAACGAGCTAAAATGTTGTTGGCCTGAAAAGTGAAATGAATCCCAAAATTTCAGCACGTCTTTAAACAACCGTCATGGCATCCGCACAACTTTTGAAAGAACAGTGAAGGAGTTCGCTGTACAAATACATCATCACCACGGACAGCAATTTTCATGGCTTTGCAAAAGAAATCTGAACCACAAAAGAGTAAATAAATGGAAATAAAAATATAAAGGAAGCTATAGAGTAACTTGCATTGTTTACACCATAATTGCAAATGAATGTCCATGAATGTTTATAAATGAGCAACCTAAACATGTATTCACCAAAACGCAAACATATAATTGCCTAAAAAATTGCAGTTCAACGAAAAGTAGCACAAATTATTTTTGTCCAAATGGCTAGAGTAGAATTTATTTGTATTTGTTGTGACGTAGTCTTAAGAAAACATGATCGTTTTAAAACTTTCCATTTTAATATATTATTTTCAGTCATTCTATATCAGCAAAGCAGATAATTAATTTTTCCATCATAAAAAGGAAACCCATAAAAAAATCAGCAAAACAGCTCGCACTGACACAAAATAGAATCACAATAAACACGAAGGTGATTTAAAGAGTAACGGATTAAACCAAATGATACATTGTTTCAACCAAGGAAAACGCCTGCACAACAATGTAATCTCACCTCTTCAGATGTTCTCCTCCTGTCAGGTAGCACTAGTGTATTTGCATGACTTCCAGGTACTATAGTAGATCCAATACTCATTCTTGGTCCAACCAACATATATCGTTTGTCTCCAGATCTGTACTGGATGCTATGACAAAGGGTCCCATCATAATTAGGCTCTTGCAGATATTTAGAAGTATAGTCTGTGGATTTGGAGCACTGCATTGCAATCAGCACGATGATACTGATGATAAATAAAACTGAAACTGCGCCCAAAGTGATCATTAGGTAAAAAGTCACATTATCCTCCTCATTCTCCGTTGCTGCACTTTTAACATCGGAAGCTGCAAAAGCCTCTTTTGGTTCCACCAGTTTAACAATCACAGTAGCTGTTGCTGAGAGTGAAACGTTGCCATTATCCTTGACCAGTATGACCAGTTTATGTCCAGCCTCGTCTGTCTCTGTGAATGAGCGAAGTGTTCTGATCTGTCCAGTGTAGCGGTCCAAACCAAACAGACTGTGGTCAGTAACTTCCTGCAGTGAAAACAGCAACCAGCCATTATATCCTATATCAGCGTCATAGGCTCTGACTTTAGTCACCAAGTGTCCTGCGTTCACATTACGGGGAATCTCCTCCACACTTTCAGCAGAACCATTGGAGCTGAGTGGATACAGGATGACTGGAGCGTTGTCGTTCTGATCCAGAATAAACACGTTCACTGTGACGTTGCTGCTGAGTGACGGAGTCCCAGAATCAGTGGCGACAACTTGGAACTGGAAAGTTTTCAGAGTTTCAAAGTCGAAACTTTTCAGCGCCACTATGTCCCCAGTTTCAGAATTAACGTTTAGGAATGATGTCACAGTGTGTTCGTTACCTGTCGTTCTCATAAAGCTATATGCAATTTGAGAATTTTCTCCTTCATCCCGGTCTACTGCTCGCACCGAAAACACAGAGGCTCCTGGTGAGTTATTTTCTGTCACGTAACACGCATAAGGGCTCTGCAAAAACTCGGGACTGTTGTCATTTGCGTCTAAAATATTTAGACGTATTGTCCTTTGTGATTTTAATGCAGGTGTTCCTGCGTCCTTAGCTATTATAATGAGATCGTAGACGCATTTTTTTTCTCTGTCCAGCTCAGATTTTGTGACTACGGCAAACATGTTATCTTGAAACGATGGAGTTATTTTAAATGGCTCGTCATCAGCTACGTAGCTTGTTATTTTTCCATTAACACCGGAATCTAAATCTGTGATACTAATAAGTGCCACTGTCGTTCCTGGTCTGGAATCTTCTGAAACTGCACTTGAAAATGACGTCACTTCAATCTCAGGAGGTTGTCATTTAATCTCTGTAATTAATAATAACACTTTTTATCACGTTTTAATGGCTTCCTTTATCAGAGGCCTGTATATCAATATCATAGTTGTCTTTCTCTTCGAAGTCCACATGTCCTCTAACAGTGATCTCCCCTGTGATTGAGTCGATACTAAATATCTCTTTAATTTGATCTTTAACGTCACTGCCAAATGAATAAACTACTTCCCCATTAAGTCCTGCATCCATATCTGTTGCATTAACTTGGATCACTGTTGTGCCCACTGGAGCGTTTTCCTGCAACGACACCGAATATTTCTCTTTGGTGAATATTGGCATGTTGTCATTTACATCAATGACATCTATGTATATTTCAGCTGTGCCTGTCTTTGGTGGAGTCCCGCCATCAATAGCTCTAAGCACAAATTTATGACAATCTTTGGCCTCTCTGTCCAGCTGCTTCTGTAACTGCAATATTGGTGTTTTGCCATCTCTGCCGCGATCTTTAATTTCTAGCCGAAAATGATCATTCTGACTGATTGTGTACTGCTGGACCGCGTTAATACCACCATCTGGATCATGGGCCATCTGTAACTGGTACTGCGCTCCCGGTAGTGCGGATTCTGAGATCTCCAGTCGCTGTATGTTCTCGGGAAATTTGGGAGAGTGGTCGTTTAAATCTGCTATCTCAACTGTTACATAATGTATTTCCAGCGGATTTTCCAGAACTGTTTTGATATTGATCAAACATGCATTATTATCTTTACATACTTGCTCCCGATCTATTTGCTGCCTTGTATACATGATCCCGTCGTTCTCATTTACCGTAAAAAGAGGTTCATTCAAGCCGGACATAATTCGGAATCCCCTTCTTTTCATCACAGTCGCGTCTATTCCCAAATCCTTTGCTAGATTTCCAACAAGACTTCCCTCTTTGAGCTCCTCTGATATCGTATATCTCAGCTGCGCCGAAGAGCTGCTGAATCGAAAGCAAATATATTAGAGCAAACCATTTATCGGTCGCCCGCCGTGCATTTGTTTCTTTGTTCCATAACGAAAAACATGAATTGGACAAAAAGGCCGTTACTTGAAATGATGTAAACCACACGTAAAATGAATGTTTATAAGTGTAGAATGTGTAATGTTTGACACAAAACAACTAAAATGGTCCCGTTTCAGTTCTCCGGACACCTTCAGCAAAATGTCTTGCCCGAATGAAAAGAATAATTTCTACATCCAAGGGAGGACGCTGAGACGGTATCAGGCGTTATATTGTTAATATACCGCCACCTTGTGAAAAGCACATGAAATCATCAATTGCTTAAAGGATATGCTGATGAGAGAATATTTGCTTTATTTTTAATAATTTTGTTGCATAAATACCCAGGGAAGCAACGGATGAATGCTGCTTTACATTAAATTGAAATTAAATTTATATTAAAAGAACAATTGAAATAATTTTCAGTTTGTAAGTTCTTAAAAGAATTTATGACAGGGGGAAAAAAGAAAAAAAATATTTTCAGACTTGAAATGCATGAACAGATATGTTCTTACCTCTTCAGATGTTCTCCTCCTGTCAGGCAGCACTAGTGTGTTTGCATGACTCCCAGGTACTATAGTAGATCCAACACTCATTCTGGGTCCAACTAACATGTATCGTTTGTCTCCAGATCTGTACTGGATGCTGTGACAAAGTGTCCCATCATAATTTGTCTCTTGGAGATATTTAGAAGTATAGTCTGTAGATTTGGAGCACTGCATTGCAATCAGCACGATGATACTGATGATGAATAGAACAGAAACTGCGCCCAAAGTGATCATCAGGTAAAAAGTCACATCATTTCCTTCATCATCCGTTGCTGCACTTTTAACATCAGCAGCTGCAAAAGCCTCTTTTGGTTCCACCAGTTTAACAATCACAGTAGCTGTTGCTGAGAGTGAAACGTTGCCATTATCCTTGACCAGTATGACCAGTTTATGTTCAGCCTCGTCTGTCTCTGTGAATGAGCGAAGTGTTCTGATCTGTCCAGTGTAGCGGTCCAAACCAAACAGACTGTGGTCAGTAACTTCCTGCAGTGAAAACAGTAACCAGCCATTATATCCTACATCAGCGTCATATGCTCTGACTTTAGTCACCAAGTGTCCTGCGTTCACATTACGGGGAATCTCTTCCACACCTTCAGCAGAACCATTGGAGCTGAGTGGATACAGGATGACTGGAGCGTTGTCGTTCTGATCCAGAATGAACACGTTCACTGTGACGTTGCTGCTGAGTGACGGAGTCCCAGAATCAGTGGCGACAACTTGGAACTGGAAAGTTTTTAGCGTTTCAAAGTCAAAACTCTTTAGCGCTGCTATTTGTCCATTTTCTGAGTTAATGTTTAAATGTATGCCGTATTTGATCTGCTCTATCTCTCACAATTTGATAAGAAATATTGCATTTTCGTTCATCATCGCGCTCGCTTACAGAAAACACTGTTCCCCTGGATTATTTTCTGATAAATAAAACTGCAATGTGCTTTTCTCAAAACGAGGACTGTTGTCATTCACATCAGAAACATGAATACTGAGTGTTTTCAACGTAATTAAAGGTGGATTTCCACAATCACTGGCTTGTATTAATATTTCGTAAAGAGAAACCTTCTCTCTATCTAAATGTTCTTTTGTAACAAGTGAATACATGTTTTCCTTATAGGATGGCTTCAATTCAAAAGATACATCATTAAATATACGTGAGATAATCTTTCCATTAACTCCAGAGTCTTTATCTGCTACACTGATAAGAGAAATTGTTGTTCCCGGTTTTGAATCTTCTGATATTGTATTTGACAGAGATGTCACATCTATCCTTGGTGAGTTATCGTTCACATCTTTTATCTTCACAACCACTCTACACCTCCCTGTTAAAGGAGGCGTTCCCTTGTCTGATGCTTCAATGTCAATTTTGTAGATTTCAGATTCCTCAAAGTCCAAAGCTGCTTTTAATTTGATTTGACCTGTTAACTTTTCCAATTCAAATATGCTGTAAATTTTAGGTGCCAATGTTTTGGCAATATTGTACTCAATTTCTCCGTTATTTCCCTCATCTGGATCTGTTGCATGAACTCTTGTAACAATAGTTCCTACTGAAGCATTTTCATATATCTGTACTTGGTAAACATCCTGGTTGAAGGATGGACGGTTATCGTTACTATCAAGCACAGTTACTGAAACATTAAGTGTCGCTGATCTCGGAGGTTTTCCTCCATCAATTGCTGTAACAAACAACACAAGTTTCTTAGTTTGTTCTCGGTCTAGAGGCTTCTTTAGCACTAAAAATGGTATTTGGTCCTCATCGCTCTGACTTAGATCTATGTCAAAATGATCATTTGATGACAAGCTGTATGTGCGGATTGAATTCACTCCTGCATCGGGATCACGGGCCGCTTGAAGCTGAAATCGTGTTCCGAGTGAAGTATGCTCAGCTATTTCAATATGTTGCTCCGTTTTTGTAAAATTTGGGGAGTGATCATTCACATCTTTAATTTCAATAGCGACGTAATGCATCTCCAAGGGATTTTCCACAATAATTTTTAGCTCCGTAACGCATAGGCCTTCCCCGTGACAGAGCTCCTCTCTGTCAAATTTTCTACGAACCTCCAAGGCACCGTTATCCATGTTTACGTCGAACAGTCTGTTTTCCGACCCGGAAACAACTCGTAGCCGCCGATCAGTTAAATGTGATTTCTCCAGACCAAGATCCTTCGCAATATTTCCAATGACGGTTCCCTCTTTCACCTCCTCCGGAACAGAGTACCTCAGTTCAGCCGCAGTCTGCTTCACGAAAATCAGGAGAAGGTGTAAAAGAAAAACACGCCAAAAATAGCCACGCGATCGTTTCCAGTTTGCCATCCTCATTCAGCCTCACATTCACTCTAGGTGTAATATTTGTGGCGATGATTTTTTTTTTCTTGATCAAACTCCCAGATGAAACACTACATCTCTCGTTCTTTCATCAAAGATGCTCTGTGTGGTGGAACAGCAAACAAAAGACTTGGTCTGAGAATGGACCGTCTCTGCCGGTTTGGATGTATTACAACGACACCTTGTGGACACTATAGTTTATTTTATTTTATGAAAATTGCTCAGTGACAAATCTCTGTCTTCTGTGCGTTCAGAAAATCAGCATTTCTAGACAATGAGTCAACTCTTCATTAGTTCAGTCAGTAAACAGAAATCATGTCGGGCAAGCTCTTTGCATAGCTGTGACACAAATATCGTTCTTTTACATTAACCACAGATAAGCATATAATTAGCTCCTTGATAACATAATGAAAGATCGCTCACTCAATGCTTGTTCTGTAAAATATTCCTCTCATCCATGTCTATGTGCCTCCTATCTGCCAGTCTTTGTTCCAGCGAGCCTATTGAATTCAGCACCATGGACAGCAAATTATCCAAATCCCGCAGTCAGCTCACTACACCCAAATGCGTTCATAGCATTTAAAATTATTTCAGTTTACAAACTTACTGCAAGCAAACCAGATTATGTGGAAACTACAAGAAAATGTGAACGTACCCCAAAGGTTGCTTTTACACAACAGTGACAACAACAACAGCAACCAAAAACAAACAACAACAAAAACGTTGAAAGTTATCTTGGAGACAATGATTTATTCTGGCGAATGAAAAGGAATCAATTAAAAAAATTAAAAAATGTAAGGAAGCAAGAAATTATTTACAAAAAAACAGAAAAAACCTTTTCAAGGACTGCAATTGAAGACATCCCACTAAAGCTCTCAGACTAAGTTCTGTTGGTAAGACTGGAAGAAATCAAATTATGATACCCACGCATATAGAAAATAACAAATGGGCTATTACAAATGATCAATTAAGACGAAAAAACACAAAGTCTGACGCTATCTGATACCAACAGAAACAACAGCAATGAAATGGGAAAGAACATATCAGCGGGAATATTTCATGAGCGGGAAGAGTGACATGAACCAACGATTTCTAGTAAAACACTTACCTGTTCAGATGTTCTCCTCCTGTCAGGCAGCACTAGTGTGTTTGCATGACTTCCAGGTACTATAGTAGATCCAACACTCATTCTGGGTCCAACCAACATGTATCGTTTGTCTCCAGATCTGTACTGGATGCTGTGACAAAGTGTCCCATCATAATTAGTCTCTTGGAGATATTTAGAAGTATAGTCTGTCGATTTGGAGCACTGCATTGCAATCAGCACGATGATACTGATGATAAATAAAACAGAAACGGCGCCCAAAGTGATCATCAGGTAAAAAGTCACATTATCCTCCTGATTCTCCGTTGTTGCACTTTTAACGTCAGAAGCTGCAAAAGCCTCTTTTGGTTCCACCAGTTTAACAATCACAGTAGCTGTTGCTGAGAGTGAAACGTTGCCATTATCCTTGACCAGTATGACCAGTTTATGTTCAGCCTCGTCTGTCTCTGTGAATGAGCGAAGTGTTCTGATCTGTCCAGTGTAGCGATCCAAACCAAACAGACTGTGGTCAGTAACTTCCTGCAGTGAAAACAGTAACCAGCCATTATATCCTATATCAGCGTCATAGGCTCTGACTTTAGTCACCAAGTGTCCTGCGTTCACATTACGGGGAATCTCCTCCACACCTTCAGCAGAACCATTGGAGCTGAGTGGATACAGGATGACTGGAGCGTTGTCGTTCTGATCCAGAATGAACACGTTCACTGTGACGTTGCTGCTGAGTGACGGAGTCCCAGAATCAGTGGCGACAACTTTGAACCCGAAAGTTTTCAGAGTTTCAAAGTCAAAACTCTTTAGCGCTGCTATTTGTCCATTTTCTGAGTTGATATTTAAAAATGCCGACATATCATCTCGACTCCCTTCTCTCACAATATGATAAGAAATAGCTGAATTTTCGTTCATATCAATGTCTGTCGCGCTTACAGAAAACACTTTTGCCCCAGCAGCATTATTTTCTGATAAATAAAACTGCAATGGACTTTTCGTAAAACGAGGACTGTTGTCATTCACATCAGAAACATGAATATTGAGTGTTTTCACCGTAATTAAAGGTGGATTACCGCAATCACTGGCTTGTATTAATATTTTGTAAAGAGAAACCTTCTCTCTATCTAAATTTTCTTTTGTAACAAGTGAATACATGTTTTCCTTATAGGATGTCTTCAATTCAAAAGGTACATCATTAAGTATACGTGAGATAATCTTTCCATTAACATCAGAGTCTTTATCTGTTACACTGATAAGAAAAATTGTTGTTCCCGGTTTTGAATCTTCTGATATAGTATTTGACAGAGATGTGACATCTATCCTTGGTGAGTTATCGTTTACATCTTTTATCTTCACAACCACTCTACACCTTCCTGTTAAAGGAGGCGTTCCATTGTCTGATGCTTCAATGTCAATTTTGTAGATTTCAGATTCCTCAAAGTCCAAAGGTGCTTTTAATTTGAGTTGACCTGTTAACTTTTCCAATTCAAATACGCTGTAAATTTTCGGTGCTAGTGTGTTAGCTATGCTGTACTCAATTTCTCCGTTTGTTCCCTCATCTGGATCTGTTGCATGAACTCTTGTAACAATAGTTCCTACTGTAGCATTTTCATATATCTCTACTTGGTAAACGTCCTGGCTGAATGATGGACGGTTATCATTGATATCAAGCACAGTGACTGAAACATTAAGTGTCGCTGATCTCGAAGGTTTTCCTCCATCTTTTGCCGTAACAAACAATACAAGTTTCTTATGTTGTTCTCTGTCTAGAGGCTTCTTTAGCACTAAAAATGGTATTTTGTCCTCATCGCTCTGACTTAGATCTATATCAAAATATTCATTTGATGATAACGAGTATGATCGTATTGAATTCACTCCTGCATCGGGATCACGAGCCATTGGCAGCTGAAATCGTGTGCCTACGGCCGTATGTTCGGCAATTTGAAATTGTTGTTCTGTTTTTGTAAAATTTGGGGAGTGATCATTGATATCCGTAATTTCAACAGCGACGTGGTGCATCTCCAAGGGATTTTCCACAATAATTTTGAGCTCCACGAGGCAGGCGCCTTCACCATGACAGAGCTCCTCTCTGTCAAATTTTCTACGAACCTGTAATCCTCCGTTATCCAAATTAACATCAAACAATGTGTTTTCGGATCCGGAAACAACCCGTAGCCGTCGATCAGTTAAGTGTGATTTCTCCAGACCAAGATCCTTCGCAATATTTCCAATTACGGTTCCCTCTTTCACTTCTTCTGGAACAGAGTACCTCAGTTGAGCCGCAGCCTGCTTCGTGGAAATCAGCAGAAGATGTAAAAGAAAAACATGCCAACGGCAGTCGCTCGATCGTTTCCCGTTTTCCATCGTTATTTAGCCTCACATGCGCTCCCGGTGTATCATTTGTGACAATTACTATGTTCTATATCAAATCCCGAAATGGATTCTTAAATCTCCCGTTCTTTCATCAAAAGTGCCCTGCGTGATGGAAGAGCAAACAAAAGACTAGGTCTAATAAGGGAATCTCTGCATTGATATGGTTATTTTGCAACGACACCTTGTGGACAAACATGGTTTATTGTATCTATGGAGATTTCAAACGAAAACAGCTTTGTTTTCTTTCCTTTCATTAAATAAACACAATGAAGTAATAAGTGACGACTGAAATACATCAGTCATCAAACATACATCATAGCGGGTGATTTTTTTTGTGTAGAGGTGACCTTTAAAGCTTTCTTATGCACTTTAAAGAAGTGGTAACACAAAAAACATGGAGGACTCATTGTGTTATGTAAAATATTTTACTCAAACCACATCTATGTACACTACTCTTTCGCTCTCCAACACTGTTTTCCAGAAAGGCAATCGAATTCAGAACCACGGACAGCTAATCATGCTACTTCCACACTCTACCGGGTGAACCTAA
Source organism: Gambusia affinis (assembly GCF_019740435.1). Taxonomy (NCBI): domain Eukaryota; kingdom Metazoa; phylum Chordata; class Actinopteri; order Cyprinodontiformes; family Poeciliidae; genus Gambusia; species Gambusia affinis. Next base: position 14,330,364 of record NC_057876.1, on the reverse strand, counting down.
TTATGTTCTGTTCAAGCATTACAATGTTTAAACCTTCTTGAAACTAGCTATATTATTTAGAAACTGAAAGGAAATATGACTGTACGTCAAAATGTAAGTTTACACATTTCTAAATAAATAAATAAATACTGTACTAACTTAATCGTTTTGTGGGGAATTAGACAGATTTCATCAAGCAAGATGTAAGTAAGGTGACGAGTATGTATTTAGAACACAACCCAGAAATAACTGAACAATGTTCAGATCTAAATACATTTCTAGGAAATGTTAAAAAATAAACTGTCTTTTAAATGCTTTAAGCTAAATAATATTGTTTTAAAAAGCACTCAAGTATTATGATAATTGCAAAAAGAAGCCTGAGTTCAGAGGTCTGCGTAAAAAAGGAAATGAACAAGGAAATGAATGACTCTTCAGATAAAGAGCAAAAATTCCAAGTCTAAAACTTTATTTTTCCCAATCTATTATTGCAATGAATATACAGAGGGAATTAGTAACAGGAAAAGTTGGTAAGTGAAAGGAGTCAAAACTGAAATAAGCTGAAGTTTCTAATTGCACAGGCTGCCACTTCAGCTGTACTTCCTTTCAGGTAGCACCAGTATATTTGCATGATTTTTCAATACTATAGTACATTACATGCTCATCTGGGGTTCAACTAACATGTAGTTTGCCTGCAAATCTAAACTGTATGCTGTAACACAATGATCAACAACACAACAATCTTAGTGAATCAGCTAAATCAACTGGTCCCTTTTCAGTTCTCCAGATATCATCAACAAAATGCGTAGCTTGAATGAAGAAGATGGTTTCTGCATCCCAAACAGCCAGAGTAAAATGTATAAAGCATTTTACTATCAGTATACTGAGACCTTGTGAGGAACAAACAAAATGATCTATTGAAAGTATTCCAGATATGTAAATAACTTTTTCGATCTTTAATCAAATAGGGTTTTTTTTTAATCCATACCAAGGAACAGCAACAGACCCATAATGCTTTATATTGCATTGAAACAAAAATGAGATAACTTCTCAAATATTCTAGATCTCATCCGAAAAGATCATTAAAAAAGAAGAAAAAGAAAAACACAGCATTTCATTCCAAACTTGCAATGTCTGAGTAGATATGTTCTTACCTCTTCAGATGTTCTCCTCCTGTCAGGCAGCACCAACGTGTTTGCATGACTTCCAGGTACTATAGTAGATCCAATACTCATTCTGGGTCCAACCAACATATATCGTTTGTCTCCAGATCTGTACTGGATGCTGTGACAAAGTGTCCCATCATAATTAGTCTCTTGGAGATATTTAGAAGTATAGTCTGTAGATTTGGAGCACTGCATTGCAATCAGTACGATGATACTGATGATAAACAGAATAGAAACAGCTCCCAACGTGATCATTAGGTAAAAAGTCATATTATCCTCCTCATTCTCCGTTGCTGCACTTTTAACATCAGAAGCTGCAAAAGCCTCTTTTGGTTCCACCAGTTTAACAATCACAGTAGCTGTTGCTGAGAGTGAAACGTTGCCATTATCCTTGACCAGTATGACCAGTTTATGTTCAGCCTCGTCTGTCTCTGTGAATGAGCGAAGTGTTCTGATCTGTCCAGTGTAGCGGTCCAAACCAAACAGACTGTGGTCAGTAACTTCCTGCAGTGAAAACAGCAACCAGCCATTATATCCTATATCAGCGTCATAGGCTCTGACCTTAGTCACCAAGTGTCCTGCGTTCACATTACGGGGAATCTCCTCCACACCTTCAGCAGAACCATTGGAGCTGAGTGGATACAGGATGACTGGAGCGTTGTCGTTCTGATCCAGAATGAACACGTTCACTGTGACGTTACTGCTCAGTGACGGAGTCCCAGAATCAGTGGCGACAACTTGGAACTGGAAAGATTTTAGAGTCTCAAAGTCAAAACTCTTTAGCGCTGCTATTTGTCCATTTTCTGAGTTGATATTCAAAAATGCCGTCACATCATCTCGACTCCCTTCTCTCACAATATGATAAGAAATAGCGGAATTTTCGTTCATATCAATGTCTGTCGCGCTTACAGAAAACACTGTTGCCCCAGCAGCATTATTTTCTGATAAATAAAACTGCAATGTGCTTTTCTCAAAACGAGGACTGTTGTCATTCACATCAGAAACCTGAATACTGAGTGTTTTCACCGTAATTAAAGGTGGATTACCGCAATCACTGGCTTGTATTAATATTTCGTAAAGAGAAACCTTCTCTCTATCTAAATGTTCTTTTGTAACAAGTGAATACATGTTTTCCTTATAGGATGGCTTCAATTCAAAAGGTACATCATTAAGTATACGTGAGATAATCTTTCCATTAACATCAGAGTCTTTATCTGTTACACTGATAAGAGAAATCGTTGTTCCCGGTTTTGAATCTTCTGATATAGTATTTGACAGAGATGTGACATCTATCCGTGGTGAGTTATCGTTTACATCCTTTATCTTCACAACTACTCTACATCTCCCTGTTAAAGGAGGCGTTCCCTTGTCTGATGCTTCAATGTCAATTTTGTAAATTTCAAATTCCTCAAAATCAAGAAGTGCTTTTAATTTAATTTCCCCTGTTAATGAGTTTATTTCAAATGTTTCATGTATTTTTGGTTGTAACGCCTTAGCAAAACTGTATTGAATTTCTCCGTTATTTCCCTCGTCTGGATCTGTTGCATTAACTCTTGTAACAACAGTGCCAACTGATACATTTTCATATATCTGTACTTGGTAAACATCCTGGCTGAAGGACGGGCGGTTATCGTTGCTATCAAGCACAGAGACTGAAACATTAAGTGTCGCTGATCTCGGAGGTTTTCCTCCATCAATTGCTGTAACTGATAGCAGAAGTTTCTTTCTTTTTTCCCTGTCTAGAGGTTTCTTTAGAACTAAAAATGGTATTTTGTCTTCGTCGCTTTGACTTACATCTATATCAAAATAATCATTTGATGATAACGTGTACGTGCGGATTGAATTCCCGCCTATATCGGGGTCAGTGGCCGCTTGCAGCTGAAATCGTGTTTCGACAGCAGTATGTTCGGCAATTTCAAAATGCTGCTCTTTATCTAGGAACCTTGGGGAGTGGTCATTGACATCTGTAACTTCCACAACAACATGGTGCATTTCTAGCGGGCTTTCAACAATGATCTTTAGCTCCATTAAGCATACACCACCACCGTGACATATCTCCTCTCTGTCAATTTTTCTACGAACCTGTAAGGCGCCGTTATTCGTGTTAACACTGAAAAGCACATTTTCAGATCCCGAAACAAGACGCAGGCGCCGATCAGTTAAATGTGCTTTCTCCAGACCAAGATCCTTGGCAATATTTCCAACGACGGTTCCCTCCTTCACCTCCTCTGGAACGGAGTACCTCAGTTCAGCCGCAGCTTGCTTCGCGAAAATCAGAAGAAGGTGTAAAAGAAAAACAGGCCAACTGTGGTCATTCGATCGTCTCCAGGTCGCCATTATTTCTCAGCATATTACGTTTTCCTCTTTTTGTCCATGGATTAATTTTCTAATTCAGATTGTGGGCTAGGTTTGCTAGCTTCTTCCATCCGATCTACCATCCGCTGTGCAGCAACAAACAAAAGATTTGATGAAAGACAGTCTAGGGACAGTCTAAATCAGGAATGTTGTATAGCAACGACACCAAGTGGACATTACAGACCAGTATTTGAAGAAGCTTTGTTTCCTGTAACACGCTGCTGAAAGACATGCGTTATGTAGTTCCAAAAGTCAAGGCATGAATACAACTATTAAACATTCTAATTAATCTAGTAAATGCATAAAGACAATAATGTATTAGTTTCCCATTACCTTAAGATAAATGTTTTTTCGTTTTCCTTTTTTAATGCATAACTTGGAATATGTCTTCAGCTTGCAATACCAGCGACGCACGCATTGCAGTTAAGTTTCGATCTCTCAGAAAACGATGAGGGGGAAAAAATAGATCTGTGAAGTGCAAACCGTCTTTCATTTTAACCTCATTGCAAATATGTATTTCAGCACCAGAGACAGCTAATGTCTCTTATTACACAGTTGCGTTTCTCAACCAGTGCACTACTTGCTTACTTTAACGATTGTTTCAATTGTTAAAGTCAAAATCGCAAAAAATCATAAAACGTATTTTTAGATTCTGTTTGAAAATGCACCTTGATGCATTGCAGTGTCCTTAACACATGTAAAATAAATTAATTACAACTGCTCATTGAAATGTCTCGCACAGATTGTATTTACTTGTGAATATCTACAGTTCAAGGACGTGGAAAACATGAAAAATGAAACTTCTGAACCTGTCAGCAATCAATAAAAGGCATGACTTTAACTGTGTTCTGATCCAGTCCACCCGGCCAGATTAAAGCGCTATTAGCACATCCTGCTTCGCTCGTGCCCGTTTTCTTCTCACCTCCGGGGTAATACAAGCCGGGTCAAGCCACATATTGCTTGACTCAATCAACTCATTGATTGACCAGTGATACAGGTCACGGAAGAATCCAAACAACAACTTCTCAACCACCACAATGGACCACCGGACATACCGTCTGATATCACAGAACTGCTCAGTGTGACGGAGCGTACTTATGAATTTAATATGGAGCAAAATAATAGGCTAATCTGAACTGTTTTCTTTATGTTTGGGTCAGCAGGGCATTCCCATAAAACAAAAATAATAATAATAAAAATTAGTTCGTTTGAGCTCTTCAAAACTACAACTTTCTCCATTGCTGAATGTAGCTGCAAACATCCTCGGAGAATCGACTACAGCTTTTGCGAACTCGCATCCCTCCCGAGTTCCTGCCCATATTCACAACCATTACACAAAGTAGCAGAGCGTCACGTGACGCTCCAGCCGAACCAGACACAGTGAAACTTGCCATTGGAAAATAAACGTCAATCGCGTTTTACGTGGCCGTGAATATCAGAAATCCAATCTGATAAAACTTTAAAGTGAAAAAACAATTACAACCAAGTCAGATACTGTATGGTGCAAAGTGAAAAGTCTTTAAGATGAAAAATCAAATGAAGTCTGCAGATATGGAAATGCATTGTAAACAGGATGAAGAAAATGATTATAGAACAATTTTACATTTAAGTGATCATCAGTCACAAAAAATTACATATTTAACCTCGTCATCCTTTGCTGCAGACCAAACAAAACCAGGTTCATAATTATAGCAGCTTTTACAGAGTGAGCGTTACCATTGCCTTGAATTAGTTCGATCCGTTGATGTTCTGTCTGATCTGTCTCTCAGATTTTATCTTGTTCCTCTTTCTCTGACGAAGCAGTTTACGTCAGTACCAGGAACAGAGTCTGACGCTATTTTGACAATTCGCTGAACGAAAGAAATTTATGTTAAGTTGTTTTTGCAACGTGCATGCTAACTTATGAAGAACGTGTGTGGCTGTGAAAAATTAATAAAGTACGGTAAAAATCTGCGTTTACAAGTTATTGGAGTTTTGGTGGATTACGTTGCCTTCATCGATGCACAACGAAAGTGCAATGTGGCGTGACTGTTTAAAAAAAATTATGAAACTGAATGTTGATTAAAATAATAATAATTAAAAAAATTCAGGCAAATGTCATGTCCTGAAATATGCTTTAAAACTGCTTGCTTCAAAAATTTTCTTATGACAGTTTTGCTCTGTTAGCAACGTAAGGTATATTTGGCAGTTTAAACCTGTGCAGAAAAACTGTGACGAAATTAATAAAAAAAAATAAAACAGTATATTTTGTCTAAAAATTTAATTATCAACTATATAATAGCAATAACTATGTTAAAAAAAAAAAAAAAAAAAAAAAAAAAACAGGAACCCGAATAAGTAAATAAATTAAAGTACATTGCCTACCTCTTCAGATGTTCTCCTCCTATCCGGCAGCACTAGTGTGTTTGCATGACTTCCAGGTACTATAGTAGATCCAATACTCATTCTGGGTCCAACCAACATGTACCGTTTGTCTCCAGATCTGTACTGGATGCTGTGACAAAGTGTCCCATCATAATTTGTCTCTTGCAGATATTTAGAAGTATATTCTGTGGATTTGGAGCACTGCATTGCAATCAGCACGATGATACTGATGATAAATAAAACTGAAACTGCACCCAAAGTGATCATCAAATAAAAAGTCACATGATCATCCTCATTCTCCGTTGTTGCACTTTTAACATCAGAAGCTGCAAAAGCCTCTTTTGGTTCCACCAGTTTAACAATCACAGTAGCTGTTGCTGAGAGTGAAACGTTGCCATTATCCTTGACCAGTATGACCAGTTTATGTTCAGCCTCGTCTGTCTCTGTGAATGAGCGAAGTGTTCTGATCTGTCCAGTGTAGCGGTCCAAACCAAACAGACTGTGGTCAGTAACTTCCTGCAGTGAAAACAGCAACCAGCCATTATATCCTATATCAGCGTCATAGGCTCTGACTTTAGTCACCAAGTGTCCTGCGTTCACATTACGGGGAATCTCCTCCACACCTTCAGCAGAACCGTTGGAGCTGAGTGGATACAGGATGACTGGAGCGTTGTCGTTCTGATCCAGAATGAACACGTTCACTGTGACGTTGCTGCTGAGTGACGGAGTCCCAGAATCAGTGGCGACAACTTGGAACTGGAAGGTTTTCAGAGTTTCAAAGTCGAAACTTTTAAGAGCTGATATTTGCCCGGTATCAGAATTGACATTCAAGAAGCTCGTTACGTCATTTTGTCTGACTATATTATATACCACAGCTGCGTTTTTATTGACATCGTTATCTGTTGCACTTACTGAGAAAATTGAAGCGCCAGCAACGTTGTTCTCTTTCAGGTAAAATTGTAACGGGTTTTGTGAGAATTGTGGACTGTTATCATTCACATCTGATATTTGAATTCTGAGAACTTTAACCGCAGATAATGGAGGTTCGCCGCAATCCGTTCCTCTTATTGTTATTTCGTATTGTTGCTCCTTTTCTCTGTCCAGAACATCTTTGGTGACAACCGAATAAATGTTCTCCTTGTAGGAAGGCTTTAGCTCAAAGGGCACATTGCCGGCTATCTGCACTATCACCTTTCCGTTGACACTTGAATCTTTATCCGTTACACTAATAAGTGAAATCACTGTACCAGGCTTTGAGTCTTCAGAGACAGTGTCTGAAAGTGACGTGACCTCTATTTCCGGAGCGTTATCATTCACGTCTTTTATCTTTATAATAACTCTGCATCGCCCTATAAGTGGAGGCTGTCCTTTGTCAGATGCTTGAACATCTAGCTTAAAAGTGTCAGAATCCTCAAAATCTAGAGCATTTTCCAGTGTTATTTCTCCACTCACGCTATCTAACCGGAATACTTCATATGATTTACGCGGCAGTGTTTTGCTAAGGCTGTACTCTATCTCCCCATTTGTTCCTTCATCCGGATCTGTTGCATTTAATGTTGTAAGAGTTGTGCCAAGTAATGCATTTTCTTGAATTTCAATTTGATAAATCTCTTTATTGAATGCTGGGCGGTTGTCATTACTATCAAGGACAATAATAGAAATATTAAGTGTCGCCGATTTTGGAGGTTTGCCTCCGTCGGCCGCTGTTAAAACAAACACGTGCTTTTTCTTTTGCTCTCTGTCTAAGGATTTTTTTAATACTAAATATGGCACTTTCTCCTCCTCGCTCTGGATTACCTCAATATCAAAATGCTCATTTGATGTTAATGTGTACGTGCGGATGGAGTTTATTCCAGCATCCGGATCACGGGCCGCATCCAGCTGAAATCTTGTTCCTAGTGATGACTGTTCTCCTATTTCAAACGTTTGTTCGCTTTCAGAAAAGCTGGGATAATGATCATTTACATCTGCTATATCGACAACAACATGGTGCATCTCCAAGGGGTTTTCAACGAGAATCTTCAGCTCCATTAGGCATGCGCCACTGCCGTGACAAATTTCCTCTCTGTCAATTTTTCTACGAACCTGTAAAGCGCCGTTGTCTGAATTCACCTCGAAATATGCCTCCTTGGATCCAGGCACAACACGAAACCGACGATCAACCAATGAGGCTTTATCCAAACCAAGATCTTTGGCAATATATCCCACAGCGGTTCCTTCGTTTACCTCCTCTGGGATGGAGTACCTCAGTTCAGCCAGAACTTGTTCCGCGACAATCAGCAGTACGGCGAAATAAAAACCAAACCAGCCACGATTAGGTGATCTAAACACTCTCGCCATTGTTTCCAGCCTCACGCGTCCACTTTTGTTCTTTTTTCTGTGTCAGTTCCAGTTTCCAAATCCGATGCAGATATGATATCCCCCGTCCCTTCCGCTTATGTTGCCTACATCTCCGGCTAACAGCTACCTAACAAAAGATTTTACTAGTGGGAGGAACCCTGAATCTTAGCGGTTTGCTGTGTTGTAGTGACACCAAGAGGGAAGCATTGAATACTATTTAATTTAGTCCGCTATAAATACAATCATGCAAATTTAACAGTGTATATCCTAATCCCTTATTAGTTGCACATAATAGTAAACGACGTGCGGTTAAGAACGAAGAAAAAAACGAGCGACATGATTATGCCAGAAAAGGTGAGCGATTAAAAAAAAATTGCTTAGATGCTGGAAAAATGAAGGTTACGAGGTTAGTTATAAATTCGTTAAATCAGTAATTTGTGCATATTACCAATGTTTAAAGGACATCAATAGGACTACATGAAACAACACAAGACTAAAGTTTAGCTGCTCCTTCAGTTTCAGTAAAAATTCCCAAAGATATCCAACTTGAAATTGTTTGACAGGTTGTGCTGACACAGAATAGTTCCCACTCCCGTACTTGGTGACAAAACAAATCACACACACACACACACAAAGAAAATATCAATATATCTTTATGGCAGATTAACAAATCTCTACAAGTGTAGGTAATCTGTCCGATAGGATGCACCAAACGCATCCAAATGAAAAGAGAATAAATTACTTACCTCCTCAGATGTTCTCCTCCTGTCAGGTAGCACTAGTGTGTTTGCATGACTTCCAGGTACTATAGTAGATCCAATACTCATTCTGGGTCCAACTAACATGTAGCGTTTGTCTCCAGATCTGTACTGGATGCTGTGACAAAGTGTCCCATCATAATTAGTCTCTTGCAGATATTTAGAAGTATAGTCTGTAGATTTGGAGCACTGCATTGCAATCAGCACAATGATACTGATGATAAACAGAACTGAAACTGCACCCAAAGTGATCATTAGGTAAAAAGTCACATGATCATCCTCATTCTCCGTTGCTGCACTTTTAACATCAGAAGCTGCAAAAGCCTCTTTTGGTTCCACCAGTTTAACAATCACAGTAGCTGTTGCTGAGAGTGAAACGTTGCCATTATCCTTGACCAGTATGACCAGTTTATGTTCAGCCTCGTCTGTCTCTGTGAATGAGCGAAGTGTTCTGATCTGTCCAGTGTAGCGGTCCAAACCAAACAGACTGTGGTCAGTAACTTCCTGCAGTGAAAACAGCAACCAGCCATTATATCCTATATCAGCGTCATAGGCTCTGACTTTAGTCACCAAGTGTCCTGCGTTCACATTACGGGGAATCTCCTCCACACCTTCAGCAGAACCATTGGAGCTGAGTGGATACAGGATAACTGGAGCGTTGTCGTTCTGATCCAGAATGAACACGTTCACTGTGACGTTGCTGCACAGTGACGGAGTCCCAGAATCGGTGGCGACAACTTGGAACTGGAAAGTTTTCAGAGTTTCAAAGTCAAAACTCTTTAGGGCTGTTATTTCTCCATTTTCCGAGTTGATGTTTAAAAAGGATGCTGCACTATTTTCATTTATTTCTCTACGGATACTGTATGAAATGGCTGCGTTTTCATTCAAATCATTGTCTGTTGCGCTAACGGAATATATTGAACTTCCTGCAACGTTATTTTCCGCTATGTAAATTTGTAATATGTTATAGGAAAACTGAGGAGTGTTGTCATTTATGTCCGAAACTTGAATTTTTATGCTTTTAATAGTAGATAATGGAGGGTCACCACAGTCAGTGATTTTTATTTGGATGTCATAATCTGACACTTCCTCTCTGTCCAAATTATCTTTGACAACAACTGAATATATGTTTTCTTTATAAGACGGCTTTAATTCAAAAGGTACATCATTCATTATATTTGCTATTATTTTTCCATTCATACCGGAATCTTTATCGGAAAAACTAAGTAATGATATAACTGTACCCCGTTTTGCATCTTCAGATACAGTATTTGACAGAGAAGTGATTTGAATTTCGGGTGGATTATCATTTACGTCTAAAATCTTCAATATCAATCGACACTCACCCGTTAATGGCGGTGTCCCCTTGTCTGATGCCTCAACATCCAGTTCATACACATTTTTTTCTTCATAATCCACTAAACCCTTTACGACTATTTCTCCTTTTTCTTTGTCCAATTCAAAAATATCAAACACTTTGCGTAATAATGTTTTTCCAAGGTTGTACTCAATTTCCCCGTTGACTCCTTCATCGACATCAGTCGCATTCATTTTTAACACTGTTGTACCGAGAGGAATATTTTCTTGTATTGACAATTGATAAATCTCCTGACTGAATATTGGACGGTTATCATTGTTGTCCAAAACAACAATGTTGATATTTAATTTCCCGGACTTCGGAGGTTTACCTCCATCGACAGCTGTCACCATTAATTCGTGTTTGTTTTTTTGTTCCCTGTCTAACGATTTCTTTAGGATCAAAAATGGAATCATTCCTGTATCGCTTTGACGTATGTTTATGTCAAAATATTCATTTGTTGTTAAAGTGTATGTACGAACTGAGTTTATTCCGGCGTCTGGATCGTGAGCGTTGTGTAGCTGAAATCTCCTTCCGGGAAGCGTATGTTCCGCTATTTCTATTGTTTGCTGTTTTTCAGGAAAACTAGGAAAATGGTCATTAACATCAGTAATTTCTACAGTGACATAGTGCATTTCCAAGGGATTCTCAACCAGGATTTTTTGCTCTACAATACATGAACCGCTGTCTTTACAGAGCTCCTCCCGGTCAATATGGCTAATGACGTACAGCGCCCCATTATTCTGGTTTACATCAAAAATAGGATCCTTACGTTCTGGTACAACACGAAATCGGCGTTCAGTTAAAAAGCTGATATCCAGTCCGAGGTCCTTCGCCACATTGCCAACAACAGTTCCGTCTTTTACCTCCTCTGGGACCGAGTACCGTATCTGAGCAGAAGCTTCTTTCTCTGATAAAAGGAGCAAAGCGAAATAAAAAGCGAGCCAGAAGCCATCCCTTCTCCGAGATTTCCTGTAGAAGTCCATTTTAATACAGCAATACGTGTAATCCCAGTTGACTCTTCATTAAACGACTGTAGCAATAAATCAAGCTTAGCATACTTTCAGAATCAAAAGCCCATTTTACAGACTGGTGTGGCTTATTGTCCTGATGCGATACACTGAGACAAAAAAGAGAAAAGGCTCTAAAGGGGTGGGAAGGATTGCTTAAGGATTTTCCAAACGGATAGTGACACCCAGAGGACTTCAGTGAGAACAAGCATGTCTTGTATAATTATTATGTACATATAAAGTCGTATTAAAAGAACTGACTTTGGGTGTCTTGAGTCACGAAACGCATTCAGTTACTGTCTGTATGTTCACTCTACTTTTGTAGCATTGCAAAGCTGGTGAAAGCTGTTTAAAACACTCATTATAGAGCAGCTTGATTTCAGCACCATGGACAGCAAAGACCGCACCGACAAAGAACATGGTGACAACCACGTGAAATTACCTGTTTGGATTTTGCTGAAAACAAAACAAAACAAAACAAAACAAAACAAAAACTGGCAAACTAAAAAACCTTTCTAACCTTCAACAATAGGAAATTATGGAGGAAAATATTTGGTTTTCATCAGAAATTCGGTGTCAAAGGAAAACAGTTTCTCTTTTTTAAAACCATAACAAAATATAGCAAAATGATAAAAGCAGTTACTAATCTTACCTCTTCAGATGTTCTCCTTCTGTCAGGCAGCATGAGTGTGTTTGCATGACTTCCAGGTACTATAGTAGATCCAATACTCATTCTGGGTCCAACTAACATGTATCGTTTGTCTCCAGATCTGTACTGGATGCTGTGACAAAGTGTCCCATCATAATTAGGTTCTTGGAGATATTTAGAAGTATAGTCTGCAGATTTGGAGCACTGCATTGCAATCAGCACGATGATACTGATGATAAATAAAACTGAAACTGCGCCCAAAGTGATCATCAGGTAAAAAGTCACATTATCCTCCTCATTCTCCGTTGCTGCACTTTTAACATCAGAAGCTGCAAACGCCTCTTTTGGTTCCACCAGTTTAATAATCACAGTAGCTGTTGCTGAGAGTGAAACGTTGCCATTATCCTTGACCAGTATGACCAGTTTATGTTCAGCCTCGTCTGTCTCTGTGAATGAGCGAAGTGTTCTGATCTGTCCAGTGTAGCGGTCCAAACCAAACAGACTGTGGTCAGTAACTTCCTGCAGTGAAAACAGCAACCAGCCATTATATCCTATATCAGCGTCATAGGCTCTGACTTTAGTCACCAAGTGTCCTGCGTTCACATTACGGGGAATCTCCTCCACACCTTCAGCAGAACCATTGGAGCTGAGTGGATACAGGATGACTGGAGCGTTGTCGTTCTGATCCAGAATGAACACGTTCACTGTGACGTTGCTGCTGAGTGACGGAGTCCCAGAATCAGTGGCGACAACTTGGAACTGGAAAGTTTTCAGAGTTTCAAAATCGAAACTTTTCGTTGCTGATATTTGCCCGGTATCAGCATGTATGTTCAAAAATGATGTTATTTCCCTGTGACCCCCTTCACTTTTGAGCAACCGATAGGACAGGACAGCATTTTCGTTCAAGTCATTATCTAGCGCGCTTACGGAAAATATAGATTCACCGGGAGCATTATTTTCCATTAAATACATCTCAAGAGGGTTTTGTAAAAACACAGGAGCGTTGTCATTTACATCCGACACCTGAATGATTAACGTTTTCACTGTGGAGAGAGATGGTTCGCCGCAGTCAGTAGCTGTTATTGAAATATTATAATATGATAACGTTTCTCTGTCCAAATTGGCCTTGGTGACCAATGAGTACATATTTTCTTTATATGATGGTTTTAATTCAAAAGGCACGTTATCTGTCAGACGACAAAGGACTTTGCCATTAGGACCAGAATCCCTGTCAGTAAAACTAATAAGAGCAATCACGGTGCCATGCTTTGAATCTTCAGGGACCAGGCTGGACAAAGATGTAATTTCTATCTCAGGCTTATTGTCATTAACATCTTGGATCTTGATTATCACTCTACAGTCAGTGGTCATTGGTGGCTGGCCTTTGTCAGAAGCTTGCACGTCTAATTTGTAAACATTAGTCGTCTCGTAATCAATTAATCCGCTAACTCGAATTTCTCCTGTATTTGTGTTTAAACTAAATAGTTTTAGCAAGTCTGAATTAATATCAGTTCCAAAGGCATACTCTATGTCAGCGTTAGGTCCCTCGTCTAGATCAGTCGCTTCGACTTTTATTACAACCGTATCAACAACAACATTTTCCTGCAAAACAGAAGAATAAACCTCTTTTGAAAAAACAGGTCTGTTATCGTTTGTGTCAAGAACTTTCACCGTAACGTTGAGTTGTGCTGATTGTGATGGTGTCCCTCCATCCATAGCGGTTAAAATTAAGCTGTGGTTTGTTCGCTGCTCTCTGTCGAGTTGCCTCTGTAAAACCAGGAAGGGGATTTTATCCTCACCTCTGTCTCGAATTTCCAAATGGAAATTGTCATTTTGACTCAGTTTGTAGCGCTGGATGGAATTTGTTCCCACATCTGGATCGTGGGCGCCTGGCAATTGAAATCGGGTTCCCGTAGCTGTCTGTTCCGCTATTTCTATTATCTTTTCTTTTTCTGCAAAAGTCGGCGCATGGTCGTTTGCATCTATTATTTCGACAGAGACATAGTGGACCTCAAGTGGATTTTCGACAACAATTTTCAGATCAGTTATGCATGCAATATTTCTGTCACACAGCTGCTCTCGGTCGATATTCTGGTGAACATATAAAATCCCGTTGTTCGGGTTTACCTCAAACAGCGCAAATCTCAAACCAAAAGTAACTTATCCTCACAGAAGCATCACTAGGTAGAAGTGATGTGTTTGCTTTGAACTGGTATTTCATAAAAGCTTCACATCAAGGAAGGACCATGGACAGCGAAATGAGCTTGATACCCTGCTCCCCAGTGTCCAAAGTCCAGCATGTGTTTGGTGTTACACTGTTGCTACACATCTGGTTTAAATGAAAGTGTGATCAACAAGATTGTGGAGCAGTTCAAGGCATGCTATGTAATGCAATAATTTTAATTAGCAGTGCAAGAGAAGGAAAACATTTGAATCACATAGAACAGTGGGCTCATAGGACCAGTGTTGATGAACTCTGAGTTTAAGGAATTAATCTGGATCTTACAATGTCACTATAAAACAAAAATCCTAAAAGAAATAATTATACTGTGTCAAAACCTAATACATCTACTGAAAAAACACAACAAAATTTAAATTGCAAGTGATCTCTTCTAAACACATGAAAAATGTAAAGAGAGAGAGAAAAAAAGCAATGTTTTCTTGCTATTAAATATCTACAAAAAGCAAATTACAGCATGCCAACATTATTTCAGACTTTAAATTAGTCTCACCTCATCTGATGTTCTCCTCCTGTCAGGCAGCACTAGTGTGTTTGCATGACTTCCAGGTACTATAGTAGATCCAATACTCATTCTGGGTCCAACCAACATGTACCGTTTGTCTCCAGATCTGTACTGGATGCTGTGACAAAGTGTCCCATCATAATTAGTCTCTTGGAGATATTTAGAAGTATAGTCTGTAGATTTGGAGCACTGCATTGCAATCAGTACGATGATACTGATGATAAATAAAACAGAAACGGCGCCCAACGTGATCATCAAATAAAAAGTCACATCATTTCCCTCATCATCCTTTGCTGCACTTTTAACATCAGAAGCTGCAAAAGCCTCTTTTGGTTCCACCAGTTTAACAATCACAGTAGCTGTTGCTGAGAGTGAAACGTTGCCATTATCCTTGACCAGTATGACCAGTTTATGTCCAGCCTCGTCTGTCTCTGTGAATGAGCGAAGTGTTCTGATCTGTCCAGTGTAGCGGTCCAAACCAAACAGACTGTGGTCAGTAACTTCCTGCAGTGAAAACAGCAACCAGCCATTATATCCTATATCAGCGTCATAGGCTCTGACTTTAGTCACCAAGTGTCCTGTGTTCACATTACGGGGAATCTCCTCCACACCTTCAGCAGAACCGTTGGAGCTGAGTGGATACAGGATGACTGGAGCGTTGTCGTTCTGATCCAGAATGAACACGTTCACTGTGACGTTGCTGCTGAGTGACGGAGTCCCAGAATCAGTGGCGACAACTTGGAACTGGAAAGTTTTTAGAGTTTCAAAGTCAAAACTTTTAAGTGCTGATATTTCTCCATTTTCTGAATTTATACTTAGGAAGGATATAACACCGTTCTGGTGACCGTCTCTTGCAATGCGATAAGAAATAGCTGCATTATCACTTAAGTCTTTGTCAGATGCGCTCACACCAAATATGAGAGCTCCAGGGACATTGTTTTCTGGCAGGTAAATGTTTATTGGATTTAGGGAGAATTGAGGATTGTTGTCATTTACGTCGGTTACTTGTAGGCTGAGTGTTTTTACAGTTGATAATGGAGGGTCACCATAGTCCGTTGCTTTTATAGTAATATTATAATGATTAATCTCTTCTCGATCCAAATAATCTTTTGTTACAATTGAATATGTGTTCTCCTTATAAGAAGGCTTCAGTTCAAAGGGAACGTCTGATATAATACTTGTCATTATTTTTCCATTGAGACCTGAATCTTTGTCTTTCACACTAATCAGAGAAATCACAGTGCCAGGCTTTGAGTCTTCAGACACCGTGTTTGAGAGAGATGTAATATCAATTTCTGGTGGATTATCGTTCATATCTTTTATTTTTACAATAACTCTGCACTCACCTGTTAATGGAGGCGTTCCTTTATCTGATGCCTCAATATCCAGTTTATAAACGTCATTGTTTTCATAGTCAACAGCACCTTTAACGCTGATATGTCCAGTTATTTTGTCCAGTTCAAAAATATCATAGACATTTTTCTTTAGTGTTTTTACAAGATTGTATTCAATTTGACTATTAGCTCCTTCATCTGCATCGGTTGCATTTATTCTTAACACTGACGTGCCAACTGGAATGTTTTCTTGTATTTCAACTTCATAGGTTTCCATACTAAATTTTGGACGATTATCATTACTGTCGAGGACAATAATTGAAATATTTAACGTCCCTGATCGTGGAGGTTTACCTCCATCAACTCCTGTTAGATGCAGCAAATGACGACTTTTTTGCTCCCTGTCTAGGGACTTTTTTAGCACCAGAAACGGTATTTTATCGTCGTCACTCACACGAGTGTCTATTTCAAAATGTTCATTTGAGGTCAGTATGTACGTACGTATGGAGTTAGACCCAGAATCGGGATCACGGGCAGAGTGCAATTGAAATCGTCTTCCGGGCAGTGTTTGTTCACCAATCTCAAACATCTGTTCCTTTTCTGGAAAGACCGGGGAGTGATCATTTACATCCTTAATTTCGACTACAACGTAATGTATTTCCAAAGGGTTTTCTATGATGATCTTCAGTTCCAGTAAGCATGCGCCGCTTCCCCGACAGAGCTCCTCTCGGTCGATTTTCCGTACAACAGAAAGGTCCCCGTTGTCCTGGTTTACGTCAAAAAATGCATGATCGTTTTCAGACACCACACGGAGCCGACGGTACTTCAGAGAGGACATTTCGAGGCCGAGATCCTTTGCGACATTACCCACAACGGTACCATCCCTCACTTCTTCTGCAACAGAGTATCTTGTTTCTGCCAAAACCCGCTTTCCAACAAACAGCAATATGGTCAAACGAAAAGCACACCAGACGTAATTCCTCATTTGATTCGGCGTTCCGGTTCCCATTATCCACCAGCAAGACAACAATATGCTACAGCATTACATATAGTTGACCACAACAGCTTCTTATGGTTAAATACAAAGCCTAGTGGAATCGAGAGGCAAACCCAGATCTGATACCTTCCCTCCTCCTTTCGGGTGAAACAAAAGACCTCTGGAGCGAGCTTTGTCTGGTTTCTTAGAATAGGCCTACTGCTGACACCTAGAGGGTACTTTGGAATGGTGAAATAATAAATGCAATATCTTGTTACACAAATCGGGAAGCAAAAATTAATCCAGCGAAGCTGTAAAAAGCTTCTTTAAAATAAACACACACACACGCACGCACGCACGCGCACACGCAAACAGGCCAGAAAGAAAGAAAAAACCTTAGCAGGAAAGTTAATTGGGTTAAGCAATTATCGAAGGGAAGGATGACAAGCAGCATGTAACAAATTAAAAGTGAAAAAGAAACGAAACCATCGTTAGCTAGACAAGAGACATTGGCAAGCGTTCATAAGGTGGAAATTTTCTATATTTATTTAATTAAAAATACGCTTTAAAACCGGTCGGACTCGGACTAATTACCTTTTTTATTGTTCATTTGTGCATATCACGTAAGAACAAGCTGGTAAAAAAAAAAAAAGCACGAAAAATGCAAACCAGGCGGAAGTGCTGAAAAGACCGTTCGATTGGGACTCAGTGCTTATTATCGTGTCAGGAACATTAGGAATAAAATAAATAATAAATTGGTTTAACTTGAGGAATTGAGACAAAAAAAAATCTACATTTTTTTTTCTGAAGCAATTCGTAAAATCACACACAAAACAACTATCATAACATAAGTAAGCACCCATACTGGAGTTAAGGTTTAAACATATGGAGAGTGTAAAACACTTGCGAGACATGCATGTAAAGTCGTCTTTTCTAACTCTTACCTCTTCAGATGTTCTCCTTCTGTCAGGCAGCATGAGTGTGTTTGCATGACTTCCAGGTACTATAGTAGATCCAATACTCATTCTGGGTCCAACTAACATGTAGCGTTTGTCTCCAGATCTGTACTGGATGCTGTGACAAAGTGTCCCATCATAATTAGTCTCTTGCAGATATTTAGAAGTATATTCTGTAGATTTGGAGCACTGCATTGCAATCAGCACGATGATACTGATGATAAATAGAATGGAAACTCCGCCCAAAGTGATCATCAAATAAAAAGTCACATCATTTCCCTCATCATCCTTTGCTGCACTTTTAACATCAGAAGCTGCAAAAGCCTCTTTTGGTTCCACCAGTTTAACAATCACAGTAGCTGTTGCTGAGAGTGAAACGTTGCCATTATCCTTCACCAGTATGACCAGTTTATGTTCAGCCTCGTCTGTCTCTGTGAATGAGCGAAGTGTTCTGATCTGTCCAGTGTAGCGGTCCAAACCAAACAGACTGTGGTCAGTAACTTCCTGCAGTGAAAACAGCAACCAGCCATTATATCCTATATCAGCGTCATAGGCTCTGACTTTAGTCACCAAGTGTCCTGCGTTCACATTACGGGGAATCTCCTCCACACCTTCAGCAGAACCATTGGAGCTGAGTGGATACAGGATGACTGGAGCGTTGTCGTTCTGATCCAGAATGAACACGTTCACTGTGACGTTGCTGCTGAGTGACGGAGTCCCAGAATCAGTGGCGACAACTTGGAACTGGAAAGTTTTCAGAGTTTCAAAGTCGAAACTTTTGAGCGCATATATTTCTCCATTTTCCGAGTTAACGTTTAAAAATGCAATAATTTTTGATTGGCTTCCTTCTTCTCTAACTAAATGATAACTTACAGCTGAATTTTCGTCCAGATCTTTATCAGAAGCAGAGACGGAATATATTGGGTTCCCAGGAACGTTGTTTTCTGTCAGATAAAGTTCAATTGGATTATATAAAAATTGTGGTGCGTTATCATTTGTATCTGACACGTCAATGCTCAGAGTTTTAAATGTAGATAGAGGAGGCTGACCACTGTCAGTAGCTGTTATGGTGATGTCATAGTGAGAAACTGACTCTCGATCTAAATGTTGTTTTAAAACTAAAGAGTACATATTATCCTGAAACGATGGTTTTAAATCAAAAGGCAGGTTGTCAGAAAGACTACATATGACTTTACCGTTTAAACCTGAATCCTGGTCTGTGACACTGATTAAGGAAACCACAGCGCCCGGTCTGGAGCTTTCTGAAACCTGCTTAGAAAGAGATGTGACCTCGATTTCAGGTTTGTTATCATTTTCGTCCAGCACTTTGATGAGGACGGTACAATCCGCACCCAAAGGAGGTGTTCCTTTGTCATTTACATGTATTTCTAATTTATAAACTTCATATTTTTCAAAATCTATGACTCCTTTTACTCTGATTTCACCACTGACCTTGTCTAAGCTAAACATGTCATGTATTTGAGAGTCATGTTCACCACCGAGAAAATATTCAACTTCTGCATTTAAACCAATATCCTGATCAGTAGCATTAACAGTAATTACCCTCGTGTCCAGTTTTACGTTTTCTGGTAATATTACTGAGTATACCTCCTGCGTGAAGACGGGATGATTATCGTTAGAATCGAGGACTGTTACTGTGACATTTAGAGTTCCTGATCTTGGAGGATTCCCTCCATCTAATGCTGTCAGAATCAATTTGTGTTCATTATGTTTTTCTCTATCGAGAGGTTTTTGCAAAACTAAATGTGGTACTTTGTCATTTCCTCTGTCTCGAATTTGTAAACCGAAGTGTTCATTCTGGCTTAATTTGTACACACGTATAGTGTTAACAGCAACATCTGGATCGCGAGCAGTTGGTAACTGGAAACGTCTGCCTGGCTGAGTGGACTCAGAAATTTCAATTTTCTTTTCATTCTCTTGAAAAGATGGTGTATTATCGTTTATGTCCGAAATCTCGATTGCAACATAATGTATTTCCATGGGATTCTCAGCTACCAATTTTAAATTCATCAAACAAGGCGAAATGTTTTCACAAAGAGTTTCTCTGTCAATATTCTGGTGCACATACAATACGCCATTGTTCTGGTTGACTTCGAACTGACCGTCTCTTATTCCCGAAACAATTCGAAATCGTCTTTCTCCCAGGGTGTTGATGTCCAGCCCGAGATCCTTTGCGATATTTCCAACGACAGATCCCACTTTTACTTCCTCTGGAATTGAATATTTTATCTGGGCTGAAACCCCCGGAAAGCAGCCCAGCATCAAAGATACGCAGACGGCAACCCAACAACCCTGTAATCCTCGGCTTTGTCCTTTTTGTCTCATCTTTCCAGTTCAGGGATGGTAAGTAATAATAATTTAAAAAGAAAAACTCTTCTCACAGGTTCTCCAAGCACATTGTACGTTCGCAATTTTTTTGGAACTATAATGTAACAAGCCTTTACGTCATATCAATTTTATACAACGCAGCAACGTTTTCTCCTTCAGTAAGCTCTCCTTTCTGGTGAAGAGAAAACCTTTGTGAAGGGCAGGGCCAACTATAACTCATCAATTTATCCTGAGATGACACTGACACCTAGTGGACTAAGCACACTACAATATTTCTACAAAAAATAAATAAAATAGACGCATACCGCTGTTTCCACTTTAAATAAACAAGGTTTTACGAAACAGAATTCTGAACAGCCATAACAATAACATTTTTGAAATCACAGAAAGCCTTATCAGTTTGTAACTGCTTGAAGTTCAGTTGAATTGAATAACTGCAAACGTTTTGCGGTTTGTTTAATTTGGTGATCCTAATGTGTGCAAAAATTGTTCACGGGATACATATTTCATGACAATAAAAAAAATATATCTGAATTTCGGTGAAAAGTGAAATTTGTTATAAATTTATTATATTAACCTGATCTAAACACAGATCTTGTATCATATATCCTCGAAGTTATTCCTCACTATTTTTAAATATCGAAATCTACACTTGAAATACTTTTTGCTACAGCAAAACGCAACGAAATTAATATAAACAAAAATAAAACATTAAAGTGAAGAATTATATAATGGCTCTTAAGATAATCTTAGTTGTTTAATAAACACACCTAATATGTAAATTAAGCAAAGCAAAAAGTAAAATAAAAAAAATTAATTAAATGACATCCGAGGGACTTAATATCATACTAAAAGTGAAAATGAAATTCATAATGAAATCCAGCCACACCATATGCCTGGTAGCTGAAATAAATTAATCTTTTTTCAGTCAAGAATGATCAAACAGCCACTTACAGTTTGAACTGCCGTTCATTTATTTTTCTAGGTCGCACTATGGTTTAGTTAAGTAGATAAATTGTATTATGGAAAATAAATACTCATATCTTGGTATAATATATCTCATTTGAATAAAATTGAAAATATTTGTCAAGAGTAAGAGTTTTCAATTTTTCAAATCAAAACAATGTGAAACTACTGGGGCATGTAGAGCAGTGGACACATTTACATTTCTAAATATAATGGTTTAGATTGGATTTTGTCACAATCTTATATTAGAAGTTAAAACAAACAATACCTCTTCAGATGTTCTCCTCCTGTCAGGTAGCACCAACGTGTTTGCATGACTTCCAGGTACTATAGTAGATCCAATACTCATTCTGGGTCCAACTAACATGTAGCGTTTGTCTCCAGATCTGTACTGGATGCTGTGACAAAGTGTCCCATCATAATTAGTCTCTTGGAGATATTTAGAAGTATAGTCTGCAGATTTGGAGCACTGCATTGCAATCAGCACGATGATACTGATGATAAATAAAACTGAAACTGCGCCCAAGGTGATCATCAGGTAAAAAGTCACATGATCATCGTCATCATCTATCGCTGCACTTTTAACATCAGAAGCTGCAAAAGCCTCTTTTGGTTCCACCAGTTTAACAATCACAGTAGCTGTTGCTGAGAGTGAAACGTTGCCATTATCCTTGACCAGTATGACCAGTTTATGTTCAGCCTCGTCTGTCTCTGTGAATGAGCGAAGTGTTCTGATCTGTCCAGTGTAGCGGTCCAAACCAAACAGACTGTGGTCAGTAACTTCCTGCAGTGAAAATAGCAACCAGCCATTATATCCTATATCAGAGTCATAGGCTCTGACTTTAGTCACCAAGTGTCCTGCGTTCACATTACGGGGAATCTCCTCCACTCCTTCAGCAGAACCATTGGAGCTGAGTGGATACAGGATGACTGGAGCGTTGTCGTTCTGATCCAGAATGAACACGTTCACTGTGACGTTGCTGCTGAGTGACGGAGTCCCAGAATCAGTGGCGACAACTTGGAACTGGAAAGTTTTTAGCGTTTCAAAGTCGAAACTTTTTAGCGCCGATATTTGTCCGTTTTCAGCGTTTATGTTTATAAATGACAAAATGTCTTTTTTACTTCCTTCTTTCGCTATTTTATACGAAATATCCGCGTTTCCATCCTCATCTTTGTCTGTGGCACTGACAGAAAATATTGACATGCCAGCGGGTTTATTTTCTGGAATATAAAATAGCAATGGATTTTGGAGGAAAATGGGACTGTTGTCATTTACATCAGATATCCGTATTGTTATTGTTTTCATATGCGACAGTGGGGGGTCGCCGCAGTCCGTCGCTATTATTATAATATCATATTCAGACACCTCTTCCCGATCTAAAATGCCTTTCGTCACCACTGAATAAATGTTTTCCTTAAAAGATGGCTTTAGTTCGAAAGGCACATCTGAGGATATGCTTAGTGTTGTTTTTCCATTTTGACCAGAATCTTTATCTGTAACACTAAGTAGTGCTATCACACTACCAGGCTTTGCGTCCTCAGACACAGTGTTTGACACGGAGGTGATTTCAATGTCAGGCGGATTGTCATTCATATCTTTTATCTTTACATTTACTCGACACACAGCCTTTAACGGAGGCGTTCCTTTGTCTGTTGCCTCAACATCCAGTTTATAAACGTCATTCTCTTCGTAGTTCAGCATTCCCTTGATTTTTATTTCTCCTGTTTTCTTATCAAGTTCAAAAATTTCGTAAACGTTTTTCTTAAGTGTTTTTCCGAGACTGTATTCAATTTCACCGTTTACGCCTTCATCTGGATCCGTCGCATTTAGTTTATACAACAACGTGCCAATTGGAACATTTTCCTGTATTTCAATTTCGTATGTCTCCTGACTAAATTTTGGACGATTATCATTACTGTCAAGAACAATTATAGAAATATTCAGACTCCCTGATCTGCGAGGTTTACCACCATCGACCGCTGTTAGATGTAACAAATGACTCGTTCTTTGTTCTCTATCGAGGGATTTTTTCAGCACCAAAAATGGTATTTTATCATCATCACTCTGACGAATATCTAATTCAAAGTGATCGTTTGGTGTTAACACATAATTGCGAACAGAGTTGGATCCTGCATCAGGATCACGAGCAGCGTGCAGCTGAAATCTGGCCCCTGGTAATGTTTGCTCAAATATTTCAAACTCTTGCTCTTTTTCAGGGAAGCTAGGCGAGTGATCATTTACATCAGCGATTTCCACAACCACATAGTGCATTTCCAAAGGGTTTTCGACTAAAATCTTTAGGTCAATTAAGCACGCACCACTCCCTTGACACAGATCCTCTCTGTCGATTTTCTTATGAACAAGAAGATCCCCGGTGTCCTGGTTCACCTCAAACAATGCTTCATTTGATCCGGTGACGACACGAAAACGTCGGCTGGATAACAATAAAACATCAAGACCAAGATCCTTGGCGACATTTCCAACAATTGATCCTTCTTTCACCTCTTCTGGAACTGCGTATCGAATCTGAGCAAATGCCCGCTTTCCGAGAAAAAACAAAAAAAATATTTGAAGCAAAAGCGAACCACAATTCCGTCTTTGGCTACGTCTGTAGATCCCCATCGTCCTATCGCAAATTGTAGACATATCATCAATAATAAAATGGCAAAAATAAGACCTTCATGTCTCCACTGAACATGTTAAAGAGGCACAAAGCAAACCACGAACCCGATGTGTGACTTTTACGTGCTAAACAAAAGCTTTCAAGAGGAAGGAACGCCAGTGTTTCACAATGCTGCAGTGACACCCTGAGTTTATCCAGTGCATCATTTTAAATGCATTGACCAAAAATGTTATTTCATTGTGTGTTGGATGTAGTGTAGTATTATGTCTTATAAAAAAAAAAAAAGTAGGACTACTTCACATGACAAAACACACTGGACTACCATCACAATGTATATATGTAGGATTTTTTTTTTTTTTCAAACTAGCAGTTTTGTCCCAGGTGTAATTCATGATTCATATAAAAACGTATTTAAACAGATCACTAATCTGAACATAGCCAAACAAAATGCTTAAAACCACATCACCCATTAGTACAAGGGTATGATAGTAGAAATGCATTTTTCAAAAGCAAAGGTGAATTTAGAAAGTTTGTTTTGGGCCGAAACAAAGAAAAACTATTTATAGATTTCTTTTGATAAGGGAAACATATGGAGAGGGATTGTTAGGAGACAGTTATCAGATCTAGATATAGAAAAGTAAGTACTTTGATTTCAGCACCCTGGAAGATACCCCAACTTTTCAGAGATCATTTTTACATGCATAAAATAGGAAGTAGGGGTTGTGCAGCAAGATGAAATATTTATCTAAATAGTAACAGGTTTAAATTGCCTACCTCTTCAGATGTTTTCCTTCTGTCAGGCAGCACTAGTGTGTTTGCATGACTTCCAGGTACTATAGTAGATCCAATACTCATTCTGGGTCCAACTAACATGTATCGTTTGTCTCCAGATCTGTACTGGATGCTGTGACAAAGTGTCCCATCATAATTAGTCTCTTGCAGATATTTAGAAGTATAGTCTGTAGATTTGGAGCACTGCATTGCAATCAGCACGATGATACTGATGATAAATAGAACTGAAACAGCTCCCAACGTGATCATTAGGTAAAAGGTCACATGATCATCGTCATCATCCTTTGCTGGACTTTTAACATCAGAAGCTGCAAAAGCCTCTTTTGGTTCCACCACTTTAACAATCACAGTAGCTGTTGCTGAGAGTGAAACGTTGCCATTATCCTTGACCAGTATGACCAGTTTATGTTCAGCCTCGTCTGTCTCTGTGAATGAGCGAAGTGTTCTGATCTGTCCAGTGTAGCGGTCCAAACCAAACAGACTGTGGTCAGTAACTTCCTGCAGTGAAAACAGCAACCAGCCATTATATCCTATATCAGCGTCATAGGCTCTGACTTTAGTCACCAAGTGTCCTGCGTTCACATTACGGGGAATCTCCTCCACACCTTCAGCAGAACCATTGGAGCTGAGTGGATACAGGATGACTGGAGCGTTGTCGTTCTGATCCAGAATGAACACGTTCACTGTGACGTTGCTGCTCAGTGACGGAGTCCCAGAATCGGTGGCGATAACTTGGAACTGGAAAGTTTTTAGAGTTTCAAAGTCAAAACTTTTAAGTGCGGCTATTTCTCCATTTTCTGAATTAACGTTTAGAAACGCAATAATTTTAGACTGGGTTCCCACATCTCGGACTAAATGATAACTTATAGCCGCATTTTCAGCCTCATCTTTATCAGAAGCAGAAACAGAAAATATTACGTTTCCCGGCACGTTGTTTTCTGATAAATACAGTTCAACAGGGTTATATAAAAACTCCGGTGCATTATCATTTATATCTGACACATCAATACTCAGAGTTTTAAATGTAGACAGAGGAGGCTGACCACTGTCCGTAGCTGTCATGGTGATGTCATAATGAGAAACGGACTCTCGATCCAAATGTTGTTTCAAAACTAAAGAGTACATATTATCCTGAAACGATGGTTTTAGATCAAACGGCAGGTTGTCAGAAAGGCTACATATGACTTTACCGTTTAAACCTGAATCCTGGTCTGTAACACTGATTAAAGAAACTACGGTACCAGGTTTTAAATTCTCAGGGACCTGCTTGGAAAGAGATGTGACCTCAATTTCCGGTCTGTTGTCATTTTCATCAAGGAGTTTGATGATCACCCGACAGTCACTGCTCATTGGAGGATGTCCTTTGTCTGATGCCTGAACATCTAACTTAAACACATCAACTTCTTCAAAGTCAATTGCTCCTTTTACGCTAATTTCACCTGTGACTTTATCTAAACTAAAGGTTTCATATATTTTGGGGTCAAGTTCACCACCAAATATATATTCAATTTCTCCGTTTACACCTTCATCCAGATCAGTCGCATTAACTGCAATGACACCCATACCAACTTTTACATTTTCTGAAATTGTCACCGAGTAAACTTCTTGACTGAATGTTGGATGGTTATCATTTGAATCGAGGACAGTTATTGTAACATTTAGGCTTCCGGATTTTGGAGGATTTCCACCATCTAACGCTGTCAGAATCAGTTTGTGCTCGTTGTTTTTCTCTCGGTCAAGAGACTTTTGCAAAACCAAAAATGGGATTTTATCCTCTCCTCTTTCTCTGATTTGTAGACTGAAATGTTCGTTTTGGGTCAGTTTGTAAACACGCACCGTATTTAGCGCAACATCAGGATCCTGAGCAGTGGGTAACTGGAAACGTTTTCCTGGCGGAGTTGACTCATAAATTTCGAATATTTTTTCTTTCTCCTGAAAGATCGGTGAATTGTCATTTACGTCAGTGATTTCAACTCCAACATAGTGTATTTCCATCGGATTTTCTGCTACTATCTTCAGGTTAATCATACATGGGGAAATGCTCTCACAGAGTCTCTCTCTGTCGATTGTTTCATGCACATACAGAGCGCCATTGTTTGGATTTACTTTAAACTGAACATCATCGGCTCCTGAAACAATACGGAACTGTCTCTCCTCCAACGTAGAGATGTCCACACCAAGATCCTTTGCAATATTCCCGACAACAGATCCCACATTCGCTTGCTCTGGAATTGAGTATTTTATCTGTGCTGAAATTAGCTGCATGCAGCCGAGGATTACAGAAAAACCGAGAGCCACCCACCAAGACCATATTCCCCGGCTTTGTCCTCCTGCTCCCATCGTACCTTTCACGATTAAAAAAGAAAAATATCCAATCACAGTTCATTACACACGAAAAAATGCCTTGGTGTTCAAGTATCACGCTGGCATAGACTCCATTCTGACCGATCCACGCAGTGGTTAAGATGGCAAATATATGTATTTAAAGAAAGCGTCCACTTGAAAGAGAGCCTTTATGCGATGGGCAGGGCTAACACTATAACACCACAATTTATGCTGATATGATACTGACACCTTGTGGACCGATAACAAGACACTTTATCACGAAAGCTTGTGACATATAACTTTATTTAATCGTTTTCACTAAGCATGTTTTTTTATCGTTTACAGACATTCATTTAATTCAATTGTATGTCTATGCCCATATGTTTCAGACGTTTTTATTGTTTATTGCACATTTATTAGGTTACGTGTCCTAATCGTTGGCACGGAATGTTTTTTTTTTTAAAGTCAACTACATAATCTCATAAAACTATACAGTTAATGAGTAAAAAATGAGCAAAACTTTGTGATACTTTTCATATACTCAGAATGATAGGCAATCATTCTGAATACATGAGAATAATACTGCCAATAATAATAACAATAATAATAATCTATGCTAACGTTTATAACTATCAGCAAAGTTATAAAGAGATGTGATATAAATATTTTTGGTCACGCGCTAAAATAAGATAATAGACTCGTTAATCACTACAAAGCGCAACAAAAATTTGTTTTCCATTCAACCCATTCAAAAAGACCAAAACATGGGTTATTGTACATTAGTTCTAAGAGAGGAGGAAAAGATGTTCATTAAAAGTAATAGAAAAAAATAATAGAAAAAATTCTAACAATTTCTCGAAAATCCTACGGTCTTTCAAATGTACAAGCTAAAAGAATTTGGTGCGGGAGGGAAATATGAAAACCTTGGCTACAACGATGACAAAAAGCAAACATCCGTTAAAAATTAAAAAATAAAATAAAAAAGGTTAAAATAAAATAATTGCCTTACCTCTTCAGATGTTCTCCTCCTGTCAGGCAGTACTAGTGTGTTTGCATGACTTCCAGGTACTATAGTAGATCCAATACTCATCCGGGGTCCGACTAACATGTAGCGTTTGTCTCCAGATCTGTACTGGATGCTGTGACAAAGTGTCCCATCATAATTAGTCTCTTGCAGATATTTAGAAGTATAGTCTGTAGATTTGGAGCACTGCATTGCAATCAGCACGATGATACTGATGATAAATAGAACTGAAACTGCACCCAAAGTGATCATCAGGTAAAAAGTCACATGATCATCCTCATTCTCCGTTGCTGCACTTTTAACATCAGAAGCTGCAAAAGCCTCTTTTGGTTCCACCAGTTTAACAATCACAGTAGCTGTTGCTGAGAGTGAAACGTTGCCATTATCCTTAACCAGTATGACCAGTTTATGTTCAGCCTCGTCTGTCTCTGTGAATGAGCGAAGTGTTCTGATCTGTCCAGTGTAGCGGTCCAAACCAAACAGACTGTGGTCAGTAACTTCCTGTAGTGAAAACAGTAACCAGCCATTATATCCTATGTCAGCGTCATAGGCTCTGACTTTAGTCACCAAGTGTCCTGCGTTCACATTACGGGGAATCTCCTCCACACCTTCAGCAGAACCATTGGAGCTGAGTGGATACAGGATGACTGGAGCGTTGTCGTTCTGATCCAGAATAAACACGTTCACTGTGACGTTGCTGCTGAGTGACGGAGTCCCAGAATCAGTGGCGACAACTTGGAACTGGAAAGTTTTTCTACTTTCAAAATCGAAACTTTTCAATGCAGATATTTGTCCGTTTTCGGAATGGATGTTAAAAAAATGAACCACATCACCACGAATCCCATCGCTTTTCCTAATGTTGTATGTTATTGCTGCATTTTCGTTCACATCTTTATCTGATGCAGTTATAGAAATGACCGACACACCTGGTGCATTGTTTTCTACTAGATAGATTTCAAGTGGATTCTGACTGAAGACTGGCCTGTTGTCATTAATATCTGACACATGAATTTGCAAAGTCTTTGCTGCTGAAAGTCTGGGTTCCCCACAGTCAGTAGCGGTTATGGTGATGTCATAATAAGATTCAGCCTCACGATCTAAACGCCCCTTTGTAACTAGAGAGTACATGTTCTCTTCAACAGATGGTGTCAAATCAAATGGCACATTATCCGATATTTTACAAATAACTTTTCCATTCATGCCCGAATCTCTGTCTCGGACACTGATAAGCGACACAACAGTGCCAGGTTTTGAATCCTCTGGTATTTCGCTGGACAATGATGTTATTTCAATTTCAGGTTTATTATCGTTAAAGTCTTTTAATTTTATCACAACTCGACTTTCGCCTGTCCAGGGCGGTTGGCCTTTATCTGAAGCTTGCAAATCTAATCTGTATATCTCTGTTTCCTCAAAGTCAACTTTTCCTTTTACTCGAATTTCACCAGTGATACTATGTAACTCAAATATATCATACACCTTTTTCTTTTGTGTTTTTCCAAAGGTGTACTCAATTTCACCATTCAGGCCTTCGTCTGAATCTGTTGCATTTACTTTGATTACGATTGTTCCTAGTGGAGCGTTTTCATTTAAAGAGACAGTGTAAATATCGTTACTGAACACAGGACGATTATCATTTGCATCTAATACAGTTATAGTTAAATTAAGTTTTCCAGATCGTGATGGTGTGCCCCCGTCCAGAGCCGTTAATACTAAATGATGCTCTGATTTGCCTTCTCGGTCTAAAGGCTTTTTAAGCACTAAAAATGGTATTTTGTCTTCCTCGCTTTCTTTAACTTGAATATCGAAGTAATCGTTTTGACCCAATCTATACAGTCGAACTGATTGTAAGCCAAAATCAGGATCTCTAGCTGCATGAATCTGGAAATGAGTGCCTGGAGGAGTGTTCTCTGCTATCTCCAGTCGCTGCTCGGGTTCAGGAAAAGACGGTGAATGGTCATTGATATCAATTATTTCTACACTAACGTAATGTATTTCCAGTGGGCTTTCGACAACAATTTTAAGGTTTATCAAACAAACCTTTGTTCCGTCACAGAGCTCTTCCCGATCCAGATTTTGCGCAACGTGCAACACTCCATTATTCTGATTTAATTCAAACAGGGAGCGATTTGAGTTAGAAACAATGCGAAATCGTCTGCTCGCCAAAGTGCCGAGGTCCAATCCCAAATCCTTCCCAACATTCCCAACCGTGGATCCGACACTGACATGCTCAGAAACGGAGTACTTCAGTTGACCCAAGATCACATCCACAGAGCACAGCAGAAAAATCCCAGCACACCACCAACAGCTCAGCCGGCGCCTTTGTTTTCCTTCTCTCATTGCGACACGAATATGTGACATATTTCTTTAGGAATGAACACAGATATCCGATGTCCATTGAGGCTTTCTTGTTACAAAAGCATTCTAAATGTCGTTTTAAAGATTTCTGCGTGAAAAGGACTTGCTATCTTCAGTTTTTAAACAGAAACCCTCCTGCGATGAACATTTCGTCCGCACACCACTTCTGTTTAATACATCGACACAAACGAGGAAGAGGCTTTTTAAAAACAAGGCGCACAAGAATGGTCAAGGCCACACTGACACCAAGTGGCAAAGAAAAAACAATACATGAAACCAGGTTGTTCTTTTACTTTTCCACTCGCATCCGCAAAGGACATTCAATCTAAATCCAAACCAAAAGCTCCCGGGTCTCTTTGTGGAAAGGAATAACAATAACTCAACAAGTGAGATTTGCAACAATGTTACGAAAAACTTTAAACTCATTCATTCATTCGCATTTTAGAAGATAAATTTAAACATATTGCAAATATTAAAATGTTCTGATCAAATTAATTTAGCTAAGGCAGAATCAATTTTGAAACTACATGCTTCACATCCCTCCGAACGAGAAAAAAAAATCTTCATTTACACGCAAAATACCAACAATGGTACTTCCATATACCCCTTTGTACTATATATGTAAGGAAAATGCGGTGGAGTGTTGCTTTCCGAGACAAAGAAAATGTCGAATCAAGTTTTTCGAAACCAGAAATTTGAGGACCATGGACAGCGCAAGAACAAGTCAGCAAAATATAACCTGAAATTAAAAGTACACTTAAGAAAACAACATTCAATTAAACATCAGAAAAAAATGAAATATTAACAAAAATAATGTTGACGACCTCTTCTAATTCTATTGGCAGAAGCAGGTTTAAACTGTTCTCTACTTCAATGACTGAAAAACATAAACAGAAATCATGTCTTACCTCACACGCCTTCCTCCTGTCAGGTAGCACTAGTGTGTTTGCATGACTTCCAGGTACTATAGTAGATCCAATACTCATCCGGGGTCCAACCAACATGTACCGTTTGTCTCCAGATCTGTACTGGATGCTGTGACAAAGTGTCCCATCATAATTAGTCTCTTGGAGATATTTAGAAGTATATTCTGTGGATTTGGAGCACTGCATTGCAATCAGCACGATGATACTGATGATAAATAAAACTGAAACTGCACCCAAAGTGATCATTAGGTAAAAAGTCACATGATCATCGTCATCATCCATCGCTGCACTTTTAACATCAGAAGCTGCAAAAGCCTCTTTTGGTTCCACCAGTTTAACAATCACAGTAGCTGTTGCTGAGAGTGAAACGTTGCCATTATCCTTGACCAGTATGACCAGTTTATGTTCAGCCTCGTCTGTCTCTGTGAATGAGCGAAGTGTTCTGATCTGTCCAGTGTAGCGGTCCAAACCAAACAGACTGTGGTCAGTAACTTCCTGCAGTGAAAACAGCAACCAGCCATTATATCCTATATCAGCGTCATAGGCTCTGACTTTAGTCACCAAGTGTCCTGCGTTCACATTACGGGGAATCTCCTCCACACCTTCAGCAGAACCATTGGAGCTGAGTGGATACAGGATGACTGGAGCGTTGTCGTTCTGATCCAGAATAAACACGTTCACTGTGACGTTGCTGCTGAGTGACGGAGTCCCAGAATCAGTGGCGACAACTTGGAACTGGAAGGTTTTCAGAGTTTCAAAGTCAAAACTTTTCAGAGCTGATATTGTGCCATCGGCTTCATTTATATTTAAAAAGGAGGTTACAGAGGAACCCGTACTCTTACGGTTAAGGAAATATGTAACTACCGCATTTTCACCTCCATCAGCATCAGTGGCTGTCACAGAAAAAATAGACAGTCCAGCCTTGTTATTTTCAGGCACATAAAAAGTATAAGGACTGTCAGTGAACAAAGGGCTGTTATCATTTACATCTAGCACGTCTACCTGTATCAGCTTAGTCGATGCCAAAGAAGGGCTGCCTAAATCCTTCGCTGTTATTGTAATGTTATACATATGACTAGTTTCCTTATCTAAGTAGTCCTTTGTAATTAAAGAGTACGACTGCCCATCAGGTGATGGCTTTAGATCAAACGGTAAAGAATCTGACAAGCTGCACACCACCTGTCCGTTCACACCTGAGTCACGATCTGTCACGTCCATCAACGCCACCACGGTTCCAGGTGCTGCATCCTCTGGGATACGACTGGAAAGGGACGTAATGTCTATTTCTGGTTGGTTGTCATTTACGTCTTCTACTCTTATAACCACGTTGCATTGCGTGGAGAGAGAAACAGAACCTTTATCGGATGCCAGAACTTTAAGCTCGTACATTTGTTTTTCTTCGTAATCCAGTTGTCCTTTCACTGTTAATTTTCCAGTTTTGCTGTTCAACTCAAACTGCTCGGACGATGGCCCACGATGTTTACTCCTCAGAGAATATTCGACCTCACCGTTCTCACCTTCATCTGAGTCAGATGCACTTATAGTTAAGAGGAACGTCCCGACAGGGGCGTTCTCTTTTATTGTCGCGGTGTATTTTTGTTGATCACAAACCGGCGCGTTATCATTAATATCCGATAATATGACTGTGATATTCATAGTTCCTGATTTTGCTGGTTTTCCTCCATCGGTCGCTGTTAATAGCAGCCAGTGTTGAGGAGTATGTTCTCTGTCCAAAGAGCGTTGAAGTACTAGAAAAGGAACCTTTCCTTCCTCACCAAAGGCGTCCATATCCAGCCGAAAATACTGATTATTGTTCAGCTTATATGAATTTATGGAGTTCAACCCGACATCCAAGTCGTGTGCTCCTTCCACCTGAAATCGAGAACCAACAATAGCGGACTCCAACACTTCCAGTGTGTAGTTTTCCTCTGGAAATTTGGGTGAGTTGTCATTTACATCGAGAATCTCAACCATGATCTGATGCATTTCAAGAGGATTTTCGACAACAGCTTTAAGATTTGTTACGCACGGAACGGTTTTTGCACAAAGCTCTTCTCTGTCTACTCTGTGGTTTATTAATAAAACGCCATCTCTCGGATTTACCTTAAATAGATCCTGCTTTGTTGCTGATACGACGCGAAGGTTTCTGTCCGCCAGTTTTCCTAGATCTAAACCAAGATCTTTGGCTACATTTCCTACTGGGGTCCCGGATTTTAATTCCTCCTGGACAGAATATCGGAGTTGAGATGAAATTCCTTCAAATTTCATAATGATCAGCGCCAGACAAAACGAAGTCCATACATCCATCCATTGTTTTTTCATGTCCGTCAATTCCATTGTTTCTGAAAATGTGTCTTTCAGTGAATGTCCCTAAATCCTTCAACAAAATTCCTTCTTGGTGATAAATTTCTTTTGAATAAAGAAAAAGCAATAAATCCCAAGTAAACAATTATTTTAGCAGAAGAGGGAAGGTGCTTTATTCCGTCCTTTCAAACCGTCTCTTAAGGTTGTTGCTGAGCACACATGAAAAGAAAGATGCCCATTTTCTACCTCATTCAAATTAAGTGCATCAGCTCCACCTACTGTCCATGAAGGCGGGATGGTTCCTTCCAGCTTAGCCTGACATTTTGCTGAGAATATAGTATATTCCAACAAAATTAGGAGAGCCAAAAAAAAAAAAAAAAAAAAAAAAGAAAAATGCACTTTTTTTTAACTTAAATGTTTAATGTGTTGGAACATTAATTGTTTTAAACTGAACTTTCAGTGTTTTGTGCCACTTTGACATAAAGTTAAAAACACATATTCCGGGTTCTTGTCTTTATCTTGTTGCCTTTTGCACGGTCTTGAAATTGCCGTCCTGCTGTAATAAATAACTGCTATTTCAGTTATTTATTAAATCTTCCACCTGAATCAGTACAACCACCCTGAGAACCAAATAATATATACAAACATTAAGATAGAAACTGGGCTCGCAATAAAAAATAAAAATAAAAAAAAAGAAATAAAACATAAACGTATCTCATAATGCACAAATATTTGTGCATTATGCAATGCACAAATATTTGTTTCGTTAGTACATCAAACAAACATCTGAAATCCTGCTGATGGCTTTTTTCCCGTCGTAGATTTGACTAATTACATGCCAGGTCCCGTTAGGTTCAAAAGAGCCAGAAAACTAGTTGAACAATCCACCCAGTGTAAATCAAAGCAGACAAAATCCACAAATAATCCACATAGTTAAAAACTAATTTAAAATAACTTTAATAATAATAATAATAATTTTAAAAAAAGTCAGGAGGTAAAGTTCATAACTTTAATAGATAATTAGCCCAAATTTCCGGAACCCAGTAATTCAGTTGCGAATAGTTTAGGTGTATACTCTATTCTATACCTATTTTTCTTCCAGCAACTGTTTATACATAATATAAACATGTATACCATGTCGTATCTAACTGACATCTTTTGAAATATATTTGCATTCTCAATTTATCCGTCTGTAGTGGAGTTAGCTCCGCACACTCCCACCATCCTCAATGTTTTGTTGAGGTGAGCAACGACATCGTGTGGTTTAAAACTTGAAATGCAGCTATGGTGAACACCGCCCTGTTGTAATTTTCTCCTCTCTTTTTTTTTTCTTTTCTTTTTTTAGCTTCTCTGGCGCATATACAATACATAATGTATACCGACAGATGAGAAAACCACAACCTTGGTCCTTACAGCAGAGTGATCAAGGTGACCTCCATATTTTTTTTTTTATTTCTTTTTTTGTTCGCATGCCTCCCACCTCCTTTTGCTACTTAATGATTCTGAATGTGGACCACGAGAGTGCGTGCGCACGCACAGGCTCTGCAGCATTCTGCACCACGTCCTCACATTCCTGCCGCCATTTTTGTTCACTCTTGCTGCAGCAGTGATAGCAGCTCGAATCAAAGCACACCATTTTAGTTAACACTCAAAGGACAACAACGGTGGTTGAAGACCCTTTGTTCATCTGAAGTCAAAGAACAGCATAGACGCTGTGCAAATGAGGGTGGGGCACATGTAGGAATACTAAATTGCATGTAGAAAGGGAGCTAAACGGGGCACGTTACCACGGCAACGCAGCTCCTCTAGACAGGTCGCTGACCGTGGTGCTAAAGACAAGCTGACGCAGGGGAAAAGAGAAGGAGGGGGAGGGATGCTGGCGCTGTTATTTCTGCTGGCGTCTAAATCCAAGCAGGTTTTTACACAAACATAATTATTACGATGTCTTTTATTCCACCACGGTGGAGAAATTCAGGTGTACCATCAGAAAGTTAAAGGTAAATTGAAACATAAATAAACAAACTGAAAAAATAAGAATGAAAGACTCTACAGTATGGACAAACATATGCAAAAAGGGGGAGGAAAAAAGTGTTAAATTTTGTATGTTTCTGCATAGACAGAAAAAGACAAGCAGACAATTTTTTCACACTTTTTTTTTTAAATTAGTTTTCTCTCTTCTCTATACTACAAAAGGTTGCCTGCCTTTGAAATGACACGCCTAATTTAGCATTTACAGACACGTGGTGGAAATGTAAGTGTGTTAGCCTACTAGTGCCAGCTGGTGGTTGTTCCGCTGCTTTGTTACACATTGCTGAATTGCTGTATGTGCTGATCTGTCTATGGAGCAGAGATGCATACGCTATGAACTGTTAAATTAACCTCTCTTGATCATAAATTGTAAACTAAAGCTAATAAATACATGTAGTTTACCTTCGTTAGGGTTTTCTGCAAATATTGCTGAATCGAACCTACCAAGGTTTAGTTAGGAGTTCACAGGTGCTTAAAATGCTGCAAGAAATGTTATCAGTTCTGCTGCAGTGACTGTAAGTGACCTCAGCTGACCTGAAAGCAGTATGTTTGTGTAAATGTCTGTGTCTCACTCAGTGTGTCTGTTTCAAGTGTCTTCTGGCATGATGTCATCTCTCTTTGGAGGTGAGGTCATGTGAGAGCACACAATAAAAACACTTGCTCATTGTACCGTATAGTTAAGAAAAAGAAACGGTGGTAAATATTTTTACATGACTCGTGATGCTTAAGAAGTACTTATCTCTTTTGTTAATCAAATAGATACACAATTATGTATTGTAAGCGTCTGTTAACAAAACTTGAATGAGGTTTTCTTATTCAAACAAACGTCGATGTATTTATTCTTCAGATGATTATCACCATTTCTAAATACTAAAGAAACAAAAGGAAATACCGTAAAGAGTCATAAGAGATACATTTCTAATCCCCCAAATGTATTTCAAATATTTACCTGTGAATTCTTATAAGATATTTAAACTGTAAAGTTTTATAATCTTGGGGTTGGGGTACAGAAGAGGAGTAGGGCCACACACAAAATGTTTCCACATTTTATTTTAACGTGAAAACTTTACCTGCTGTCTCCAGGACCTTTGCAGCTCTGTGTAAGTCCTGCTTGGCTTTCTGGACAACTCTGTTGATTATTATGCTGAGTCCTTTGTCAGAAGTCTGATGAGAGGCAGCTGGAGCTGGCAGTGGCTGGTGTTCTTTTCTCTTCTTGATTACAGCTTCAATGGTCTTATAAAAATAAATAGGACTATAACCAATCGTTCTGCTCTGTTTGGTACGTAATAAAAACATTTTTAGAATACATCAGTGAATGTTAAACCAGCTGAACTTGATAAAAGCAGCAGCATTGCTATTTACATATTAATATATTTCAGCTGGCTCCTTTGGTTTCTGTCCTTTTTTGCACATCCTGTCCCTCGTGCTCAATTGTCACTGGCTTCATTAGAAATATTTAAACTGGAAAAACCTTGACATGTTACTGATGTTTGGTTCACTTCTTTTACCTTTGACCTGTGGGTAAATATTGAGATTCACTGCCTCTAATTAGCAAAGCATCGTAGTAAAATTTGCAATGACAAGTTCACTCAGGAAAAATATTGTCATTTTGCCATTTTAAGAGCATCATGTCTGTTGACAAACAGCTAACAAGTTTTTATTTTTATTTTAATAAAACAGCATATCTCCAGAGAGGCTGTCAGTAAATGAAGTGAGAGCAATCATTGTGGAACACTGAACACAGCTTGTAATCTAGTTTTGCATTGAATTTTATATTATTTATCATAATTATGTCATAATAGTCAAAACAATATATTTCGAATAAAGACATTGCCATAAAAATACCTTAGTACAGGAATGTGTTGCCAACATTTTTACAAATACAAAATGCCAGATTTATTGTGAGAGAGTAATTCTAAATATTTCTAGTTGTGGATTTCATCTTACTATATTTTGCCTCTAATGTTTTTTTTATTTATTATATTTTTTTGCCATGTAAAATACTTTGGACTGTCTTGTTGCTTTAAGACTGCTACTATTTCTATGGCATGATTGTTTTAAGTAGCAATAAATACTGAAGTTAAATTAAAAAAAAGGTTATGCAGTGAATTTATGTAAACTAGTTGTCAGGAGAGTCTGAAATAAGCACTCAGCAATGAAATCTTTTTCATTTGACATTTAAAAATTACTAGCATAATTCCACTCATTTAATGTGGAGTAACCTTAAGGAAAACATTTCAAAACAATGGAAATTTTCAGATATTTTACATTTAATGTGATATTTAAGAGACTGAAATTTCATTGTTATATTTTATTTTTAGTAATTCATACAGACTACAGTACACAATTAACTCACACTGTCTACATGTTGCACCGTGAAAGTAACACTGTACAAAAGCATTTACCATATATGTTTTGATTCAACACATTACACCCAAATAGAAACACAAGCTGTACTAAAGAGTTTGACAACATGGTTGTGTTCCTGCATACACAGACTTAAATATGATGGCACATAACTCTGTTCACATTAAAGAGGCTTAAAAATCCTTTACTGATGATAAAAAAAGGCATATTAATAAAGAGGCATGTGATTATTTTCTCATGTTAGTTGCATGTTTGTTTGAATTCCTTAAGGAGACACATACAGTTTTGTAAAGTACATAAACACAGCTTTCATTGAGTGAAAATAAAACCACAGGTACAATTTGCTGTTCCAGTTTTGTAAAGTCAACGTTAAGGGCTGCATCACTGAATATACTGAAATGAAGCTAACTCAAAGAGTTTTGCTTGCAAACTCAAATAAGTAAATCCTGGTATAAATACAGTTTATATAACAAATCAATCTGTTTTCTCAAGGTCGCTCACTCACTGAAACCCCAAGACTTATTTAACAATGTTCAAGTAGCCAAAACCTTCAAACATGGTGACATGTAAGCTGTATGTTATGAGAAATGTTACATTTGTGAATCAACTGTACTGCTTCATCCTAAACTGAGGTAACAAAACAAAACATCGCACCGCATGACTCTGGTCCCATGAATTATAATTGTTCCATCTCTGTTAAAACAACAACAACAACAAAAGAATGTCTGTCGTAATTGCAGAAAATAACATATTTGATACTCGTTACTCTATTGTTTCTTGCAGAAAACAACTGAAAGGCATGATGGCTGAAGAAAGGCCTCAGTTCTATTCATTTGTGCTTATGATGGACTTGGCACTTTCACATATTTAGGCCTGGCTAACTTATAAAACACAAGTAAACATGAATTAGCTAACAGTAAACACATTTACAAAAATGCTGATTCTATTTAATTACTTAAAATTTTATTCTATGCTTTTTGAACATTTAGTTAGTTGTGCTGTATTTTACCTCTGATATTATACATCAGTGTTTGTATGGCGCAAGGCAGGGCATGAAGGATTCAACTGTAGATTCCAACATGTGCTTCTTTCTACTAAACGTAAAAAGTCTCTAAGGACATTCCAACCTTCCCATGTCTTCTCTTGAAATACTTGCTGTGCCTTCTGTACAAACTTAGAGTGCACATTTCTCAGTACCTCATCTTTACAATACTTTAAATATAAGTTAAAGCCATGCAGCCTATTCATGCATATAGGTATGGACACCATGGCGTTGTTGACCGGCGTTTTATGTGTTCAAAGGACGGGAGAGTGCAGGGCATGTTTTCTGGTCTGATTCATTTGAGTTGCATGACGACTGCACAGAGGAAGGAACAGAAACGAGACAAAAGGAGGGCGTATCCGTGGGGGTGAATCTCTAAACGGAGTTCCTCTTTTCTTCCACCAGGCTTTTGCTGTTGGTGAACATCCTATCCACAGCTGAAGGAGTGGGATTACTTGGAGCTGTTGCTGCTTGTAGTGGAGGCCTGCCAACGAGACAACAGAATTAGACGTTTGTGGAAAAGGACCCACAGCACTAAAAGCCTTGTGGTTGGCCAGACTGAAATATGTCATGCAGCCGACTTCCTTCGCTCAAGACAGGGGCTTCAGGCAGAGGACAGAGTGAGCGGGAGAGAAGTTGGTGGATCTTTGAATGTGTATTGTGCATGTGAAAGATTTGTCACTGAACACCATGCTCAAAAATTACATGAAGGAGAGCGGTTGCTAGGGAACCGAGTGCCTGATTTCTCTTTGCACCTCTGCTGCACAAAGAATTAGGTCACATTTAAGACAGGAGACAGTGTCAGTCATGCTTTGACGTGCCATCCTGTGAAAAGGACAGAAAGAGTAAAGTCCTATTCCCCGTACAAATACGTGAAATAAAAAGTTACAATTGTAATATATTAGTGATGGGTCAGAAAGGGGCATGAACACAGATTAATATTCGCATGCACAGCATCAATTTGAAAACATGGTGATTCGATTAAAGATGCAGAAACTTAAAAAAATGACATTAAACTTGAGATAGTGTCTGAAAATCAGATCAATGTTTTGACCAATTGAAACTATGGGCAAAACGCCGGTCGTCTCAATAATCCTTGTATTTAAATAGCAAGACTTTCTTGTAATCTTTGAAACTGTTTTAATCCAAGTTTTATAGACTTTCTGGAAAACTGTATAAGATTTTGTTTGAGCACCAGCTCATTTCCTGTGTTGTCACTTTTGCCTGTTTCTAAGAAATTTTAGAGGGTTAAATTTTCCTGTGTGTTAAACTTTCTGAATCTGAATTGTGAAATAAATAGGCCAAAAATAAAAAATAAAAATCATAAATTGAAGGCCTGAAACAACTGTATACATGTCACTTAACAAAACAAAACAAAAAAAATTTTTAATTTTTTTGGGGCACTTGTTCATTGTCAATCTGTTGCAAAGGCAAATTTTACTCACATTTTCTGAACTGAACCTACAGAAAAATAACAAAATAACAGTTTGACAGATAAAATGGGATTTTAGCACCAAGAAGACAATACTGACGGCGCCAGTTTCCTGTTGAAACATGACTTTCAGAAAATTGATTTTTGCTGTAGATATTTGTGTTGAATTTACGTCAGTCGTGCCTTCTGTTGTCTTCCAATTTGTCACGTCTTTATTTTGAATCAGATGCTCCAAAGAGTAAATCTGAACCATCCCAGCAAATCCTGGAGAGCTATTACTCACAAATGATTTTAGTAGATTAAAAGAAAGTTTGATTTCACTGAAATAGAAAACTAATTATCAACAATGTATGTACAGTAAAATCATGGAAATTGAAATGGTTTCAAAACTCTTTACCTGAATCACCATATTTGATTTTTCAAAAGCACAAAAACAAATCAGTTAGTGTAAATCAGGCTCATGCTGCCAAATCTAAGAAAAATATTCAATAACAGAAAAGAAGTTGAGGAAGTTATTTTAACTATGCTAGGTAAACTGCATGGCTGGCATTTTACTGTTTAAAGATGAGCCTGAAAAATCAGGAACAATTAATCAGCCAGACGTCTGAAGACATGGGAGAACCTGATAAACTGCATGCTATTTCATATATGTAATAGAAAAGTTTAAGCACATTATTGTAAAAGGAAATTAAAAAGGCACAATAAAGAAAAACATAACCACTGAAAAAAGGAAAAACAAGGAACAGTTAAAACACTAAAACTACTTTAACTTAGCCATGAAAACAATTTCCGGGTCTTGAACTCTGCGTACCTCCAGCTGCTGAGTGGACCTTCCTCATTTAGGGTACTTTAGAGCAGAGAGAAAAGAAAAAAAGGGATTCAATCATCAGGTCTGGCATGAATAATATTGCAAACGTTTTATCAATAAAATGTTTCTTTTGAAATGAGGAAAGAAAATTGTGAGCCTTACAGGAAAGAGTGTTGTAAAAGTGACACTTTCTACATGAATACATACTTACCATACAGATACAAATCTTAAAAATAAAAAATATGGATCACATTTTCAATAATTTCTTTTTAAAATGATGAGCATTTGATTTTTTTTGATTTTTTAGCAGTTTATTAGGAAAAAAGTTTTATGAAAACTTCTCCAACAGAGGCTAGTGTTTGCATTTTCCATTCTTAATAAAGGATATAGATAGTTGTTTCTTAAAATCTGAATCCATTCAATAAACTAAAGCATTAGGTTTTGTCTTCTTTTTCATTAACAAAGTAAATAGCTATAAATTTAAATCTTTTAGAAGTTTAGGCCTATCTTTAAAGTTGACAAACATGACAGACAGATATTCACAGTTTTAATATAAAATTTAAACAGTGGCATTTCATCTGGCAGAAATATGTTTGTTAAAAATGAAAAAGGTAAAACAATCCATGGTATCATTATTTCATATGACTCATTACAATCCAATAATATGAACCTTTTTTACTATTATCCTACCAGCAGAGTGTAAAGAAGGAACAAATTGTGTTTTTATATATTTGCTGAAATTGTATATGTACAAGGGATTATTTTACAACATGAACTAAAACCTGTTCTAAAGTAAAGAGTGAAAAGAAGTTCCAAAGTATGCACCAGGGAAAATAATTTACTGTAACCGTCAGTTGTACCTGCAGAGTAGAAGCAGCTGAGTCACTAGTTTCTGACAGTCCCGTTCCTCTCGGGATGCTGGACACGATGTATCTGGAGCCCTTTGGCACAGGCTGTCTGACCACCAGCTTTCCTTTCCTGGTCTCTGCTAGAAACAGACTGTA
Organism: Gambusia affinis; assembly: GCF_019740435.1. NCBI lineage: Eukaryota > Metazoa > Chordata > Actinopteri > Cyprinodontiformes > Poeciliidae > Gambusia > Gambusia affinis. Next base: position 14,288,033 of record NC_057876.1, on the reverse strand, counting down.
CCAGTAGGCATCGTTGGAGACCAGAGTGGAGTCTGCGATGGTGGAGTTCCTCTCACTGATCACACTGTTCCTGCTGGGAGGAGCACTTTTGCTGGGTTTGGGTTTCTGACACTTCAGCACGATGGTGACCAGGATGGTGATGAGCAGGAGAAATGACACCGAGGCCAGACCGATGACCAGATACAGGTTGATGTCTGAAAAGATGTCGTATTCCAGAGGCATCTCAGTCATGTCAGAGTACGCCTTAACATCAGTCTCCACTGTCAGCAGCTTGATGGTGACTGTAGCAGAGAGAGCAGGCTCCCCGTTGTCCTTGGCAACAACAACCAGTCTGTGGTGGCGCGAGTCTTTGTAACTGAACATCCTCATAGTCCTGATCTCTCCGTTATATTGGTCCAAGCTGAACAAGGAAGCATCAGTCACCTGGAGAAACTGGTAGGTAATCCGAGAGTTGTGCACAGAGTCTGTGTCTAAGGCGATCACTTTAGCCACCAGGGATCCTTTATCAGTAGATCTGGGGATCTTTTCCTCCACCACTGAGCCATGAGCTCGCCAAGGAGAGACAATAACTGGAGCGTTGTCATTTTGGTCAACAACGATGATGTGGACGGTCACATTACTGCTCAGAGGAGGAGAACCAGAGTCTCTGGCCTCAATGTGGAAAAGAAACTCCTTCTCAATCTCATAGTCAAAAGTTTTCAGTGCGTAAAGATTCCCGTTCTCTGGATTGATGGAGAACAGCATAGACATGGAGGTGTTGGCAATCTCCTTCTCTATGATGAAATAAACTAGATACTGGTTTTCATGGAGGTCAGGGTCAAATGCAGTGAGTGAGCTGAGCAAGGAGCTAGGTGCGTTATTCTCCATGACACGTATGGTATAAAATGACTGGGAGAACTGAGGAACATTGTCATTAACATCCAGCAGCTCCAAAGTCATAGTTTCATTGTCAGATAGAGGAGGAGACCCTCTGTCTGTGACAGTGAAGGTGATTTCATATTCTGGGACCTTCTCTCTGTCTAATGGCTCTGACACCACTAACTCATAATAGTTATCAGAGGACTCCCTCAGTTTGAAAGGCATGTTCTCTGGAATATGAAGATCAACCTGTCCATTATCACCTGAGTCTTTATCACTGACACTAACTACAGCTATCACTGTGTCTGTGGCCACATTCTCTTTTACTGGACTCTGAAAGGATTTAATAGAAATTTCAGGATGGTTGTCATTCATGTCAGTCACCTGGATTGTAACTCTACACTGTCCAGATAAGGAGGTTGGTCCTTTATCACTGACTATCACCTCCATTTCATACATTTTCAAATCTTCATAATTTATCATTTCCTTTACTCTGATCTCACCATTTTCTGGATTCAGTTTAAACATCATCTGGGTTCTCTCTGATGTGTATAAACTGTATGCGTAAGTCATGTCAGAGTTGGAGCCTTCATCTAAATCAGTAGCATTCAGTTTGATCACTAAGCTTCCAATGGGCGAGTTCTCCATCACATCCACAACATACTGGTCTTTGTCAAATGAAGGGGCGTTGTCGTTCACATCAAGCACGCGAACAATAATGCTGGCTGTACCTGTGCGCGTGGGCACCCCACCGTCCACAGCGGTCAGAATCAGATTATGAACAGCCCGCTGTTCTCTGTCCAGAGCCTTTTTCAAAATCAGATCAGCGAATTTCGATCCATCTCTTCCAGTTTGAATTTCAATAGCAAAATTTTCACTGGCGCTCAGATGGTAGTTTTTTACAGAATTCGTTCCCACATCCGGGTCAACAGCGTTGTTCAGGGAGAATCTCTCTCCAACAGGGCTCGACTCTGAGATGTCTAAATGCATCGTTCCTCTTCTAAAATGAGGAGCGTTATCATTTATATCTGTTATTTCAACCTCTATGTTAAACATGCGCACAGGGTTTTCAATTGTTGCGTCTAATTTAAGCATACAGTGCGAGGATGTTTTCGATGGGCACAAAAACTCCCTATCAATCCTTTCCAAAATATAAAGCTCCCCCGTGTCTTTGTTAATATCCAGATATTTTTTATTGGCTACAACATCCACACGCATCCTCCTCGTCTTCAGCGTCTTCACTTCTAATCCCAAATCAGCTGCCAAATTAGCAACGACAGATCCCTCCTCCATTTCTTCAGGTACAGAATAAGGAGTAACTGACAACACCACACTCCATGTGGCAAAAAGACAGAGAAACAGGAACACATACCCCGTCCTGCAAAGCCGTTTGACAGGCTCTGCCATTGTGAAGAGCCGGTTCGGATGGTCAGGTCTTTTACTTAAAAACGCAAAACACAACGCAAATCGTTACAAAAGGCGTTCTCTCCCAGGAATGACGCACTGATTGTGCACAACGTCTCTCATCCCCTCCGCAAACAACATATCGCGATAACGTGACTTCATCAAAAATTCGTTATCTGGTACTGAGAAATAAAAACCATAGACAGTCTTCATTAAAATAAAAAATAGATTTCCAAACATTTTAATATTCATTTAGAAGTAACTGGACCGAACGAAAGTTGATAAAGCGGAACAAATATGCTTTTATCTAATTATTTGGATGCTACTTTTATAATACTAATATACATCATTAATTGGTCATTATATGCGTATTATTCCTCATAAAAGTTTTTTTTCCATCACTTCTGGAAGACGTGGTTGTTTAGAAAGGAAAAAAAAAAACTCATGAATTCTTATGGGCTTGCTCAAAAGAAGCAAAAAACAGCATCACATATTTTTAAAAAATTATGTAGTTACAGGGAATTTCTTTAAGAAGGGCTGTTGTCAAGTTTGCTCTTTCCAAACCAGTTGGAAAGAGCAAACTTTCTACTCATCAACTCATCTAGCAAAACTGAAAAAAAACTGAGAAAAACAAAGCATGATGATTAAACTAAACTAAAAATGTTTTTGTGTAGAAAAATGAAAAAATACTTTTGATTAAGCACAAAAAAAGTATTACTTTAGCTCCTTTATGCATTCCTAAATTGAAATGTCTTGAATTTAATGTAAAGGTTTGGTTGATTTCAAATTCAAAAATACTTTGTTAATCCCAAAGGGAAATTAAATGTAGTCGTAACTCATAATTAGATTCTTCAAAGAGTTATTGAAAATGGTGATGGCTGTTGGCAGGATAGAGCTCATCATTTAAGATGCCTAGTTTGTTTAAGGCCACAAAGAAAAAATACTATTTTATTAAATAAGAAATAGTTTGAAGAAATCAAGCTATGAGGTATGTTTAACTTAGAGTTGAGAAAACCAAAAGAATACCAAAGCTGCTTTGATAATTCAGCTCACTAGTACACATGTTCTAACTATCAAACAGAGAAAGTATTACAAAAGTTAGAACATACCCTACCACGTAAAAGTCCAAATTGTCAATACGCAATATTGTGATGTAACTACATGATCTCAAAGTTAGACGTAACTTTGAAATGTAGATGCTGTGCACTAAAGACACTGAATGTTAAAGGTATACGGCGCACAAATTTATTTGAAGCCAGTTTTCTTTCAAAATATTTATAAACTTCAAAAGCAGGTCAAAACTTGTGAAACAGTGTTTATTGTGCTCATGCTTCTTTTTCATCTTGTGATGCTTTATCAAGTTATTCATGTTGGCCCCCGCTTCTTGGATAAACTTAGCTCTATTGTGACTGTAAACAGCATCAGCTGGGTGTTGAAACTAAGTGAGCATTTGGCAATCTTTATATGATTTTAGTCAATTGTTTTAAATAAGTCCCATATGGCAGTGTTCCTTCTCTGTTAAGCTTATTGTGTTTTTTTTCCTATATTCTTGCCAGGGTGTTGATTAATTTCCCAACTACATACGATTAAATGTATTACAATCCATCACTTTTGCTATTTTGCAGTCACAAGGCACTTCACAATTAATTATGTAGTTGATGGTCAGAGAAACATGTCCATAAGATTTTTCATATGTTGAAAAAACATACTGGACTTTATTTATTTGAGCAGAAATAAAACTTACATTATGTTCTCATCTGACAAATTGAGCTTATTAGAAGTGGAAATTTGTGCTTTTAAACAGTTTAATTATTTGCATTCTGAATTGCAACAGAAACTTTGTTCACATAGATCTGTGACTTGTATATGTTTCTGTACTACAATTTACAGTCAGTGCAGCAGATATTTGTACCAACACAGACTTTATGGTTTAGCCAGATAAGGCCATGTAAAGACAGGGGAGCGGTTTTTTTGGCATCATGGTGGATAACATTTGTATCTTGCTCGCTTAAGCTGGTATCACATACTGTACAATCTGCAGATTCCAATAAAATTTTGATTCAGAGTTTTGGAGTATGAGGTGAATATTCTCAATCAAATATACCAGAGGGATAAGGAGAGTCCTCCCCTGAGGCATAAAACAAGAGAATAAAAGAAGCAACAGGAAAGTATTTAATTGTTTACTATATGAAATGAGCCACACAGTCAAAGAGCCACTTGTAGCTCTGGAGCTGCAGGTTGCAGACTGGAGATACAGCAGGTGAAAACTGTGATCCTATCTCAATACGGCTGAACCTAAGGGTGTATTCAAATAAATTATGCCGCACATCCACAGAAAAGTCATTGGGTCCGCTTGTTTGGGCTGGAACAAAAGTGAACTTTATTATCTGCTTTCACATTGTGCTTTTTTTCCAAGCAGACTATAATTTGTAAACAAAGGAAAGCAGGTAAAGATCTTTGCTCCCATTAGATAGAAATTATGGAGGCGGGACAGAATACAGAACTTTGGAAGTCCTGATTGCTACATTCCTGTAGTGCACATTTGTGCTATTATAACTGCAATATCATCTTCAGTGTCAAAGCAGCTCATTCAATGCAGGTTTCGCAATGGGATGTTTGTAATTTTGGAACTGTGTCAACAAATGGGGGCTGCCAGCTGAGATGCTTTGCATGGCCTACCCTCAACACGTTGGCAGCAGCAACAGCACTAAGAAAACAACAAAAAAGGCACAATTTCAGTGCCACTAGTACATGCAGTAGCGTTAGCAACACAGAAGAGTTCATCTTTGCCATAGTGCCCAGCAACGGTTGCTCATGAAGTTTGAAAAGACGTCCACTTCCTGTAATTGGTTCAGATCGAGGCTGATCTGCATTCACCAAGCAAAATGCACCAGCGGAGTCTTGAAAGTGGACTGACACCACCTCAAAAATTTAGTATCAGTCCAATATTTTGGTCAGCACCGGAGTTCGCTTGAGTGTCTTCACACCTGCACAAAAGTTCCAATTAGAGACACACACTATTGTCTGTTTAAAGTGGATCAAATGTGTCAGGTGTGAATACATCCTAAAAGGGCAAAACCTTAATTTTTAAATCATTGTTGAAGTAAAACTTTGAAGGTAAAAATTAAATTGTTCAAAGGATTCAATTAGTTACAGTTTCTGTGCCAGTTCATGTTATCCTAAGACATTTGGGTAACATTCTATTTGATGGGTTGTGAATAAGACTGTCATGACACTGTCATAAACATGACATAACACCTGTCATGAACATGAGTACGTCTTCATGAATATTTATGACTGTTGTCATAAAGTGTCATTCAGTAAATCATGACACTTAATACAAAGTTGACATTATTCAAAATGTCTTTGTTTTGACAACTTGTCATTAACTAAGAAATCTTGATCTGACATAAATTTGTCATAAAAGTATTACTGATAAACTTTAGCTTTAATAACATAAAGCTACATAAATTTTAAAGTGTTACCGACATTTGTTTAATATTAAGTCTTCAATAAAGGGGCTATACCAGGTGTGCTGCCCCCCGTTAACCACTGTCTAGAACCACCCATAATTATACATGTGAACAAAGTTCTGCCCTTTCACTGAGTATTATAATGATAATATTTTATTTTATTTTTCATACTAAAATTTTAGAATGATAAACCATTTAGTTGTCACCTGGCATAAGTAATAAATATTTTTTTCCTGAACTTAACAGATTCTTATTAACATTAATTAAACACAAACGAATACTGCATAGTTCAAATTTATCCATCCATTATCCAACAAATGTCAAGAGGGGAGAGGTCTCTAGTCTTTCTATCCATCCATCTTTTTCAGAAAGACTATCCTAACTGCCATTTAATATACCAAGTTTAGTTATTAAATTTTAATTTGACATATGACATTAAAAATATCTAATTATCAAAGTTCATTTTTACCTTAAAACTACTTCTTGTTAAATAAAATTGCAAAACAAACTCTGTAATTATATGTAAAAAAAAAAAAAAAAAGAAAAAAAAAAGAAAAAGAAAAAGACAGAATTAACATGTGGAAACTTATGCTTTAAGTCACAGTAGGAAAAAAAATAACTAAATTACTTATAGAACAAAGAATAGATTTTGGTACCAACAGAAACAGACATTTTCTCAAGATAAAATGACAAGAAGGAATATTAATGTCGCTAGGTGATTTAACGAGAAGTCCATTAAACAGATGAAACTTCACATTACATGAAAATTAATTTAAAAAAAGAATATTGTTAATTATCATTTGATCGGATTAGGCCAGTTTGGATATTTAGATGTTATTATCAAAAGGACTGTATAAAAGATAAACAAACGCATAGATGTTAAAAATATTTCTGTGGAAGTGTCCATGCTAAACAGCAGATGAAATAATAATCACAACAATATTCACAGCATTTTGTATGGAAAAAATATTAAATTGTAACTTGAAGAACATTTTTCAGAATTTTACACCAAGCTTGAAATAAAATGCATATTTAAAGAAATTTACATTTCTTTATGTGAAAGAAACATCATGATGCATGTTTTATATAAAGTCTTATGTCTTTTTTTAGATAAATAAATAAATGAAATTATACTGTTGAAACTGTTTTTTTTTTTGTTGGTTTTATACATTTTGGAATGCTACCTCTAATTCATACCAAAATATTTAACATCCTTTAGAATAAATTGTAAATTATTACATTTCACTTTGTTCATCAGAATATAAACTCAATAAAGTTTTAAAATAACATTGGGTATTTGGATTTATTGCCCTTATATAGATTTAATGTTGGAAATCATAATAAAATGGTCATTGCCTAAATTATAATTGACTTTATTTCAATCTTTCTGTGAAGATAAAAAAAGATATATAATCTTTTCATCATGTAAAATTTATGTTGATGCTTCACTGTTGGCATCAAAAATGAGGCATAATCTCATATATTCAATCAAATTATAAAGACCTTTAAAAAATTACATAAAAATCTGTTTGTAAGTCTTCTTTAAGATCGCCCTACCTGCAGAGTAGAAGCAGCTGAGTCACTAGTCTCTGACAGTCCCGTCCCTCTCGGGATGCTGGACACGATGTATCTGGAGCCCTTTGGCACAGGCTGTCTGACCACCAGCTTTCCTTTCCTGGTCTCTGCTAGAAACAGACTGTACCAGTAGGCATCGTTGGAGACCAGAGTGGAGTCTGCGATGGTGGAGTTCCTCTCACTGATCACACTGTTCCTGCTGGGAGGAGCACTTTTGCTGGGTTTGGGTTTCTGACACTTCAGCACGATGGTGACCAGGATGGTGATGAGTAGGAGAAATGACACCGAGGCCAGACCGATGACCAGATACAGGTTGATGTCTGAAAAGATGTCGTATTCCAGAGGCATTTCAGTCATGTCAGAGTACGCCTTAACATCAGTCTCCACTGTCAGCAGCTTGATGGTGACTGTAGCAGAGAGAGCAGGCTCCCCGTTGTCCTTGGCAACAACAACCAGTCTGTGGTGGCGCGAGTCTTTGTAACTGAACATCCTCATAGTCCTGATCTCTCCGTTGTATTGGTCCAAGCTGAACAAGGAAGCATCAGTCACCTGGAGAAACTGGTAGGTAATCCGAGAGTTGTGCACAGAGTCTGTGTCTAAGGCGATCACTTTAGCCACCAGGGATCCTTTATCAGTAGATCTGGGGATCTTTTCCTCCACCATTGAGCCATGAGCTCGCCAAGGAGAGACAATAACTGGGCGTTTTGGTCAACAACGATGATGTGGACGGTCACATTACTGCTCAGAGGAGGAGAACCAGAGTCTCTGGCCTCAATGTGGAAAAGAAACTCCTTCTCAATCTCATAGTCAAACGTTTTCAGTGCATAAAGATTCCCGTTCTCTGGATTGATGGAGAACAGCATAGACATGGAGGTGTTGGCAATCTCCTTCTCTATGATGAAATAAACTAGATACTGGTTTTCATGGAGGTCAGGATCAAATGCAGTGAGTGAGCTGAGCAAGGAGCTAGGTGCGTTATTCTCCATGACACGTATGGTATAAAATGACTGGGAGAACTGAGGAACATTGTCATTAACATCCAGCAGCTCCAAAGTCATAGTTTCATTGTCAGATAGAGGAGGAGACCCTCTGTCTGTGACAGTGAAGGTGATTTCATATTCTGGGACCTTCTCTCTGTCTAATGGCTCTGACACCACTAACTCATAATAGTTATCAGAGGACTCCCTCAGTTTGAAAGGCATGTTCTCTGGAATATTAAGATCAACCTGTCCATTATCACCTGAGTCTTTATCACTGACACTAACTACAGCTATCACTGTGTCTGTGGCCACATTCTCTTTTACTGGACTCTGAAAGGATTTTATGGAAATTTCAGGATGGTTGTCATTCATGTCAGTCACCTGGATTGTAACTCTGCACTGTCCAGATAAGGAGGTTGGTCCTTTATCACTGGCTATCACCTCCATTTCATACATTTTCAAATCTTCATAATTTATCATTTCCTTTACTCTGATCTCACCATTTTCTGGATTCAGGTTAAACATCATCTGGGTTCTCTCTGATGTGTATAAACTGTATGCGTAAGTCATGTCAGAGTTGGAGCCTTCATCTAAATCAGTAGCATTCAGTTTGATCACTAAGCTTCCAATGGGCGAGTTCTCCATCACATCCACAACATACTGGTCTTTGTCAAATGAAGGGGCGTTGTCGTTCACATCAAGCACGCGAACAATAATGCTGGCTGTACCTGTGCGCGTGGGCACCCCACCGTCCACAGCGGTCAGAATCAGATTATGAACAGCCCGCTGTTCTCTGTCCAGAGCCTTTTTCAGAACCAAATCAGCAAACTTCGTTCCGTCCCTCCCGGTCTGAATTTCAATAGCAAAATTTTCACTGGCGCTCAGATGGTAGTTTTTTACAGAATTCGTTCCGACATCCGGGTCAGCAGCGTTGTTCAGGGAGAATCTCTCTCCAACAGGGCTCGACTCTGAGATGTCCAAATGCATCGTTCCTCTTCTAAAATGAGGAGCGTTATCATTTATGTCCAGTATTTCAACCTCTATATTAAACATGCGCACGGGGTTTTCAATTGTTGCGTCTATTCTTAGGAAGCAGGACGTGGTTGTCTTGAGAGGACAAAGAAACTCCCTGTCAATCCTTTCCAAAATAAAAAGCTCTCCGGTGTCTTTGTTAATATCAAGATATTTCTTGTTGCCCACCACGTCCACCCGCATTTTTCTTTTGCTCAGACTTCTTATATCTAATCCCAAATCAGCTGCCAAATTCGCAACAACGGACCCTTCATCCATTTCCTCCGGAACGGAATAATGAGTTACCGTGCTTACCGTGTCCAGGATGGAAGAAAAACAGAGGAACGCTGCGACAAACCTCTTCCACGCAAAACAAACATGTTGGCGAGCCATTATCATTAATCCGTCTTCAAAGCCCTATACTTGATATTTGGTGGTGTATTTGTACCAAATATAAGCGAGATTTTATATAAACGACTCCTTTTCATAGCAGAGTCGAGAAAGGAATGATTCTTCACGGCATCCAACGAACTGTCGTGAAAACGATGACTTCACCAATGCTTTCTTTTCTTGGAGAGCAGCGACATGAACGGCTTATTTTAAAATTGTGTTGTTACGGAGGAGACGGAAAGAAAAACATTTTAAAATGGATTTAAATTTTTTTCAGTTTCGATTATGTTTCGAAATGTTTTACAACCTGTTCAAGGATTCATTTATAGTTTTCATATTTCCTTTATTATATTCTGACGTGTTACTTTTTCATGGACGTACAAATCCATCCTTGGGTGATTCGTTTTCTTTTCTGTCTTGTTTGTACATTTAGGCGATTTTTCGCTTAATACACAACCCCCAAAAAATAAAGTAAATAAGAGGTGCTGCAAGGACGCAAATTAGGTTTTTAAGTAGGTTCGATTTTTTTTCTTTATTTGTTTTTCTATTATTTTATGACCGAGTCCGTTTGTAGTGTAACAGGAGTTCAAGACATTGTACAGAACATTAAATTTATTGACGACAGAAATGATCAGAGAAAATGTTTTACGCATAATTTATAGATGTACAAGAGAACCTCACAGGACAGAAACACAAAGCCTTCACAGTATATAAAGATCTACGATGTGCAAAGTAAGTGATACGGGTTATTTAATAGTTATCTGATAATAAACGAGGTAATATCTATGTTGAACTTGGTAATTTTTTTTATTTTTATTTTAATAGGGCATTTATTCATGCAATTTTGTTTTTATTATAAAATTACTTATAAGGTAATTCCTTTCTATGTGAAATTAGAAATACATTTTTGAAGTTTTTGAAAACAATCTGAGTTTAATATTTTCACTTATATTTGTCCTACCTGCAGAGTAGAAGCAGCTGAGTCACTAGTCTCTGACAGTCCCGTCCCTCTCGGGATGCTGGACACGATGTATCTGGAGCCCTTTGGCACAGGCTGTCTGACCACCAGCTTTCCTTTCCTGGTCTCTGCTAGAAACAGACTGTACCAGTAGGCATCGTTGGAGACCAGAGTGGAGTCTGCGATGGTGGAGTTCCTCTCACTGATCACACTGTTCCTGCTGGGAGGAGCACTTTTGCTGGGTTTGGGTTTCTGACACTTCAGCACGATGGTGACCAGGATGGTGATGAGCAGGAGAAATGACACCGAGGCCAGACCGATGACCAGATACAGGTTGATGTCTGAAAAGATGTCGTATTCCAGAGGCATCTCAGTCATGTAATGTCAGAGTAACATCAGTCTCCACTGTCAGCAGCTTGATGGTGACTGTAGCAGAGAGAGCAGGCTCCCCGTTGTCCTTGGCAACAACAACCAGTCTGTGGTGGCGTGAGTCTTTGTAACTGAACATCCTCATAGTCCTGATCTCTCCGTTGTATTGGTCCAAGCTGAACAAGGAAGCATCAGTCACCTGGAGAAACTGGTAGGTAATCCGAGAGTTGTGCACAGAGTCTGTGTCTAAGGCGATCACTTTAGCCACCAGGGATCCTTTATCAGTAGATCTGGGGATCTTCTCCTCCACCACTGAGCCATGAGCTCGCCAAGGAGAGACAATAACTGGAGCGTTGTCATTTTGGTCAACAACAATGATGTGGACGGTCACATTACTGCTGAGAGGAGGAGAACCAGAGTCTCTGGCCTCAATGTGGAAAAGAAACTCCTTCTCAATCTCATAGTCAAAGGTTTTCAGGGCATAAAGATTCCCATTCTCTGGATTGATGGAGAACAGCATAGACATGGAGGTGTTGGCAATCTCCTTCTCTATGATGAAATAAACTAGATACTGGTTTTCATGGAGGTCAGGGTCAAATGCAGTGAGTGAGCTGAGCAAGGAGCTAGGTGCGTTATTCTCCATGACACGTATGGTATAAAATGACTGGGAGAACTGAGGAACATTGTCATTAACATCCAGCAGCTCCAAAGTCATAGTTTCATTGTCAGATAGAGGAGGAGACCCTCTGTCTGTGACAGTGAAGGTGATTTCATATTCTGGGACCTTCTCTCTGTCTAATGGCTCTGACACCACTAACTCATAATAGTTATCAGAGGACTCCCTCAGTTTGAAAGGCATGTTCTCTGGAATATGAAGATCAACCTGTCCATTATCACCTGAGTCTTTATCACTGACACTAACTACAGCTATCACTGTGTCTAACTCTATGTTCTCACTGACTGGACTCTGAAAGGATTTAATTGAAATATGTGGATGGTTATCATTCATGTCCTCCACAAGAATTTTAATTTTACATTGTCCTGATAGTGCACTAACTCCTTTATCAGTTGCAATAACTTCCATGTCATAAATCCTAAGATCTTCATAATTCAATACACCTTTCACTGTTATTTCACCTGTTGTTGGGTTTAATTTAAATGTTTCCTGCGTTTTCTCTGATGTGTACAAACTATATGAATATATTAATTCTGAATTTAATCCGTCGTCCTCATCAGTCGCATTAAGATGAATTACCCTACTTCCAATGGGAGAATTTTCTAAAACGCTGACTTCATAGTTTTCTGGTTTGAATTTTGGGGCGTTGTCATTTGTATCTAAAACATGGACAATAATGCTGGCTGTTCCAGAACGAGAGGGTAAGCCACCGTCTACAGCTGTGAGTATTAAATTATGAACCGCTTGCTCTTCTCGATCAATATTTTTTTTCAAAATCAAGTCAGGAAATTTTGATCCATCTCTCCCAGTCTGAATTTCTATCGTAAAAAAATCACTTTCGCTCAGATGATATGTTTTGAGAGCATTAGAACCCACATCAGGATCAACTGCGTTGCTCACAGAAAACCGCTCACCAGCCTGTGTTGCCTCTGAAATATCTAGATCTATTGTGTCTCTTCTGAAATGAGGTGCGTTATCATTAATGTCCATTATCTCCAACTCGATATAAAATATCCGTTTGGGGTTTTCAATTATAGCCTCCATTTTCAGATAACACGACGTCTTGGCGGGGCAAAGAGATTCTCTATCAATTCGCTCGACAATGAACAGCTCCCCTGTTTCTTTGTTCACGTCCAAATATTTCCGACTTCCTATGGTGTCCAGGCGCATTTTTCGATCGATCAATTTCTTTACATCTAGTCCTAAATCTCCGGCGAGATTTGCGACTACGGAGCCTTCTTCCAGTTCTTCCGGAACAGAATAGTGCGTTACTGCAAACGCGGATTTAAAGGCAGCGAAGCAGACAAAAATTGTCAGAACATACCTTCTCCAATCTAGACAGCAAATAAAACCTTCCATGGTTGCCACTGATCTTTGTTTTCTTTCGAGGACTGATTTTCTTGAAAAGGAGTTTTGACAAACACTGGAATCCCCCGTTAAGTATTTAAACTGGCGAACCTTCAAATCCAAATGTAATCAAATCTGGGAAATGTGCGGCTGCTGGTCTATTCTGTTCTCACCACTTCATTGCAAACAGTGATGGCGATCGTGATGTCACAAATTTACGTAACCAAGCTTGGAAAACAGCGCCTCGCTGTGAAAGATTCCGTAATTCCATCGATGTTTAAGTTATGAGTAAAAGTGACTTAATTTAGTAAAGAAAACAACGACCAAGTTGTGCAATCTTCAGTAGAGTATTCCAGTAGAGGAAAATGTTTTTGTCTTCTTTTTATTTTCGTACATCGCGCAAACATATAGACTTTGGTCTAATACTGCTCATTAAGATTTGTACCATTTCAAAATATTCACAGACAAAACGTTTGATAAATTATGAGACCCTATCTCCAATCTTGACAGGCAAAATCTTATGAGGTGTACGTCAACAGTGGTTGATAAAAAAATATTTTGAGAGCATTTATGCTCATATTACATAAAAAAATTTTATCATAAAAAATAAATAAGAAGAAAATTGTTTTATTTGTAAGCATACGTCATTAAAACGTTTCCATCTCACGGCAAGCGGTTTGCGCGCTATGTCGTCTGGAGAAATAGACATAGAGCAGTTTGTTGGGGGGAGGAAGAGACAATAACACGAGTGAAAAATCATTTCATTGACGTCATTCACCTGTGCTGGTAGAGGGATAGAATTACACATGTTACTTAATGAGCGAAAAATACACATGAAGACTCATTGAATATAGTGATAGAAGAGCATAATTTCAGTATTTGTGGCATTCGCTAAATTTTCCGCTATGCAGATAGTTACTACGCATTAAAAAGTTTAATCGACCAAAATAGAAAAAGTTGCAAAAATAAATGTTCAAGACGTATCAAAAAAAAAAAAAAATGACGCGTATCTACTGGATTCCTACCTGCAGAGTAGAAGCAGCTGAGTCACTAGTCTCTGACAGTCCCGTCCCTCTCGGGATGCTGGACACGATGTATCTGGAGCCCTTTGGCACAGGCTGTCTGACCACCAGCTTTCCTTTCCTGGTCTCTGCTAGAAACAGACTGTACCAGTAGGCATCGTTGGAGACCAGAGTGGAGTCTGCGATGGTGGAGTTCCTCTCACTGATCACACTGTTCCTGCTGGGAGGAGCACTTTTGCTGGGTTTGGGTTTCTGACACTTCAGCACGATGGTGACCAGGATGGTGATGAGCAGGAGAAATGACACCGAGGCCAGACCGATGACCAGATACAGGTTGATGTCTGAAAAGATGTCGTATTCCAGAGGCATCTCAGTCATGTCAGAGTACGCCTTAACATCAGTCTCCACTGTCAGCAGCTTGATGGTGACTGTAGCAGAGAGAGCAGGCTCCCCGTTGTCCTTGGCAACAACAACCAGTCTGTGGTGGCGCGAGTCTTTGTAACTGAACATCCTCATAGTCCTGATCTCTCCGTTGTATTGGTCCAAGCTGAACAAGGAAGCATCAGTCACCTGGAGAAACTGGTAGGTAATCCGAGAGTTGTGCACAGAGTCTGTGTCTAAGGCGATCACTTTAGCCACCAGGGATCCTTTATCAGTAGATCTGGGGATCTTTTCCTCCACCATTGAGCCATGAGCTCGCCAAGGAGAAACAATAACTGGAGCGTTGTCATTTTGGTCAACAACAATGATGTGGACGGTCACATTACTGCTGAGAGGAGGAGAACCAGAGTCTCTGGCCTCAATGTGGAAAAGAAACTCCTTCTCAATCTCATAGTCAAAGGTTTTCAGTGCATAAAGATTCCCGTTCTCTGGATTGATGGAGAACAGCATAGACATGGAGGTGTTGGCAATCTCCTTCTCTATGATGAAATAAACTAGATACTGGTTTTCATGGAGGTCAGGATCAAATGCAGTGAGTGAGCTGAGCAAGGAGCTAGGTGCGTTATTCTCCATGACACGTATGGTATAAAATGACTGAGAGAACTGAGGGACATTGTCATTAACATCCAGCAGCTCCAAAGTCATAGTTTCATTGTCAGATAGAGGAGGAGACCCTCTGTCTGTGACAGTGAATGTGATTTCATATTCGGGGACCTTCTCTCTGTCTAATGGCTCTGACACCACTAACTCATAATAGTTATCAGAGGACTCCCTCAGTTTGAAAGGCATGTTCTCTGGAATATGAAGATCAACCTGTCCATTATCGCCTGAGTCTTTATCACTGACACTAACTACAGCTATCACTGTCTCTAACTCTATGTTCTCACTGACTGGACTCTGAAAGGATTTAATAGAAATTTCAGGATGGTTATCATTCATGTCTTCAACTAAGATCTTTATGGTACATTGTCCTGATAAACTGTTTGCTCCTTTATCTGTTGCTATGACTTCCATGTCATAAATTCTAAAATCTTCATAATTCAACATTCCTTTTACAGTAATTTCGCCTGTGGTTGGATTCAAATTAAATGTTTCTTGTGTTTTCTCTGACGTGTACAAACTATACGAATATGAAATATCAGAATTTGATCCGTCATCTAAATCCGAAGCATTTAAATCAATAACAAGACTTCCAATGGGAGAATTTTCCATTACTTTGACATTGTAGGCTGCTTCGTCAAATGTAGGTGCATTGTCATTTGTATCTAAAACATGAACGAAAATGTTGACCGTCCCAGATCGCGCAGGTGTTCCTCCATCTACGGCTGTGAGTATTAAATTATGATGTTCCTTCTTTTCACGATCTAAGGTCTTTATTAGAATCAAATCAGCGAATTTTGACCCATCTCTTCCTGTTTGAATTTCGATGTTAAAATATTCACTTTCACTTAAATAATACGTTTTCACGGAATTTGTTCCAACATCAGGATCCACCGCATTACTGAGTGAAAACCTTTCTCCCTTCGGCGTTGCTTCGGATATATCTAGATGAATGGCGTCTCTTCGAAAATGCGGGGCGTTGTCGTTCATATCTAACACTTCTATCTCTATGTTGAATATCCGTAATGGGTTTTCCAGCGTTATTTCAAGTTTAAGATAACACGAGGAAGACCACTTAGTTGTGCAAATATGCTCCCTGTCAATCTTCTCAACAATATACAGCTCGCCAGTTTCTTTGTTCACATCCAAATATTTTTTGTTAGCAATAATGTCAAGGCGCATCTTTCTCTTTGTCAGAGTTGTCACGTCGAGGCCGAGATCGGTAGCGAGGTTTGCCACAACTGTTCCTTCTTTCATCTCTTCAGGCAAGGTATAATGCGTAACTGCGCTTGATATTTTGCGAACGATTAGGAAAACAATAAAGAGCAGCACGTACCTGTGCATATAGCCCTTTGTTAAAACGGGACTCATTGTAAAATTCAGGATGACGGGAAATCAAAAAGAGAAAGTCAAGCTGTCAGCGGCACTGAAAATACTCCTCTGCCATCAATCCGAAACCTTTAAAAGGTTTTAAATCCAGGCAAAATACAGGAAAAAGGCAACATAATTCACTGAACGACGTTTCAGCACCAGGGAGCTGTCCAGTCTCAGCATGAACATGAACACGCTCCGACAAAAAGAGACCTCCTGCATGACGTCCATAAGCCCAACTTTAAGAAAGAAAACAGCGCCACCATTTAGTGATCCAAAGTATGTACTGAAATTGAAAGTTGAAAAGGATAATATGACTATTCATCTAATAAAAACATAACGGAGGCAAAGTCTACCTCAAAATATCCTTTAAATGTTGTGATTATATTTCCTTTATATCGTAGATCCTCAACTTTACTTGCATAAAAGTTAAATCTAAATGACATTTTCAACTGCTATGTCAAATAATGTTACATATAGCTTTCATCCAACCTTCCATCCATCCATCCATCTTACATTCCACTTTGATTTCACGTATATGAGTGCAAGGACTTGTCTCCCAGTCATTAGTCAAGTTGCTGGGTAGTTCTAGGACAACTTTCAATTGAATCCTGATAATCTTTCATAGACGTGTAAATGAAATTCATACAGCATTACCTGGTGAAATATTAATTGTTTTCCCACCAAAAGAAATACTAATATTAGATAGACACAAAATCATAAATTATTTCAGCTCCTGCTATGTTGTTATTGCTAGTAGGGGTAATATAATTTTTTTGCTGATGATATTAATAATGCCAAATTATCACTTAAATTGAGCTATATTATAATTTGAAAATGTTTGTTTATTTAACGTACCATACCATTTTATCAAGATAATTTTATTTATCCTTGGTAAACATCTAAAGAAAAAAATATATATGTTAATGCAACAATGCATCTGATGAAATTTGTAAATAAAATTTGCAAAACATTTTATCTAAGTAGAGACAAAAATCAAAGTGATAATTATTAAGAGAATCAAATATGGTTTGGATGCAAGTATGGGTTTATTTCTCAAATATTTTATAAAATGCTGCATTAAAGATGTGACAGTCCATTAATAATAATTCCTGATTTTCTATTTATGCTTTTAAATTCTTGAAAGGCATATGGTGAATCAAAATGTAAGGTACAGTTGCAAGACAAAAAGAATACAATGTGAATGAGACCGAATAATAGGGACTAAACTTTTTTTTTTTTTTACAGATGGTGTTTTACAATTTTTATTATATGAAAAAAAAGTATGATTATGAAGGGATAGATTTCTAAGTTATAATAGAATACAGTGTAACAATTTAATCTTGGACAAAACCATAAAGCAGTCAAATTCAACATGAAAGGCAAACAATATAAATAAATTTATTTTCCTGAGAAATTATGAAATTCCTACCTGCAGAGTAGAAGCAGCTGAGTCACTAGTCTCTGACAGTCCCGTCCCTCTCGGGATGCTGGACACGATGTATCTGGAGCCCTTTGGCACAGGCTGTCTGACCACCAGCTTTCCTTTCCTGGTCTCTGCTAGAAACAGACTGTACCAGTAGGCATCGTTGGAGACCAGAGTGGAGTCTGCGATGGTGGAGTTCCTCTCACTGATCACACTGTTCCTGCTGGGAGGAGCACTTTTGCTGGGTTTGGGTTTCTGACACTTCAGCACGATGGTGACCAGGATGGTGATGAGCAGGAGAAATGACACCGAGGCCAGACCGATGACCAGATACAGGTTGATGTCTGAAAAGATGTCGTATTCCAGAGGCATCTCAGTCATGTCAGAGTAGGCCTTAACATCAGTCTCCACTGTCAGCAGCTTGATGGTGACTGT
Source organism: Gambusia affinis (assembly GCF_019740435.1). Taxonomy (NCBI): domain Eukaryota; kingdom Metazoa; phylum Chordata; class Actinopteri; order Cyprinodontiformes; family Poeciliidae; genus Gambusia; species Gambusia affinis. Next base: position 14,269,697 of record NC_057876.1, on the reverse strand, counting down.
AGCAGAGAGAGCTGGCTCCCCGTTGTCCTTGGCAACAACAACCAGTCTGTGGTGGCGCGAGTCTTTGTAACTGAACATCCTCATAGTCCTGATCTCTCCGTTGTATTGGTCCAAGCTGAACAAGGAAGCATCAGTCACCTGGAGAAACTGGTAGGTAATCCGAGAGTTGTGCACAGAGTCTGTGTCTAAGGCGATCACTTTAGCAACCAGGGATCCTTTATCAGTAGATCTGGGGATCTTCTCCTCCACCATTGAGCCATGAGCTCGCCAAGGAGAGACAATAATTGGAGCGTTGTCATTTTGGTCAACAACGATGATGTGGACGGTCACATTACTGCTGAGAGGAGGAGAACCAGAGTCTCTGGCCTCAATGTGGAAAAGAAACTCCTTCTCAATCTCATAGTCAAAAGTTTTCAGTGCATAAAGATTCCCGTTCTCTGGATTGATGGAGAACAGCATAGACATGGAGGTGTTGGCAATCTCCTTCTCTATGATGAAATAAACTAGATACTGGTTTTCATGGAGGTCAGGATCAAATGCAGTGAGTGAGCTGAGCAAGAAGCTAAGTGCGTTATTCTCCATGACACGTATGGTATAAAATGACTGGGAGAACTGAGGAACATTGTCATTAACATCCAGCAGCTCCAAAGTCATAGTTTCATTGTCAGATAGAGGAGGAGACCCTCTGTCTGTGACAGTGAAGGTGATTTCATATTCTGGGACCTTCTCTCTGTCTAATGGCTCTGACACCACTAACTCATAATAGTTATCAGAGGACTCCCTCAGTTTGAAAGGCATGTTCTCTGGAATATGAAGATCAACCTGTCCATTATCACCTGAGTCTTTATCACTGACACTAACTACAGCTATCACTGTGTCTAACTCTATGTTCTCACTGACTGGACTCTGAAAGGATTTAATAGAAATTTCTGGGTGGTTATCATTCATGTCTTTGACTAAGATCTTAATGGTACATTGTCCTGATAAACTGTTGACTCCTTTGTCTGTTGCTATGACTTCCATGTCATAAATATTAAAATCCTCATAATTCAACATTCCTTTAATAGTAATTTCCCCTGTGATTGGATTCAAATTAAATGTTTCTTGTGTTTTCTCTGATGTGTATAAACTATATGAGTATGAAATGTCAGAATTTGATCCTTCATCTAAATCAGTTGCATTAAGATTTATAACAAGGCTTCCAATTGGAGAATTTTCTAGCATTGAAACGGTTAGACTGGCCTTGTCAAACATGGGAGCATTGTCATTGGTGTCCAAAACACGGACAATAACACTAGCAGTGCCAGATCTGGGAGGTGTTCCTCCATCTACAGCTGTAAGTATTAGATTATGAACAGCTTGCTTCTCACGATCCAAGTTTTTTTTCAAAATTAAATCTGCAAATTTTGACCCTTCTCTTCCACTCTGAACCTCGATGCTGAAATATTCACTTTCGCTCAGATGATACGTTTTCAGTGAATTCGTACCAACATCACGATCAACGGCATTGCTTAAAGAAAATCTCTCCCCTTTTTGTGTCGCTTCTGATATATCCAAATGTATGACGTCTCTTCTAAATTGTGGGGCGTTGTCATTCATGTCCAAAATTTCTACTTCGATGTTAAAAATACGCACTGGGTTGTCCAATATGACTTCCAGTCGCAGGTAACAGGAGGAAGATGACTTAGTGGTACAAATATGTTCTCTGTCAATCTTTTCCAGAACATACAGTTCACCAGTCTCTTTGTTCACATCCAGATATTTCTTGTTCGCGATTATGTCAACTCGCATCATTCTCTTTGTTAGCGTTGTAATGTCCAGTCCGAGATCTGTAGCGAGGTTAGCGACAACTGATCCTTCTTTCATCTCTTCGGAAATAGAATAATGAGTTACCGAGGTTGATGCGTTGCGAACGGAGGAAAAAAGAAGAAAAAGCGCCACGTACCTCCGCAATGACGTCTTTGTTACAACAGGAGCCATTTTTGCTTTATATTTATCACACTTCAGATGATAAAACAAAAGTTTCCGGTGATCATGAAGGTGTTCCACACAGCCATAAACTGAATATTTCCGTAAAATTTTGATTGCGTCAAAATGCACAAACAAATGTGACTACATTTTCAGAGTAGCGTTCTGGCACCACAGAGTTCCACAGTCGTTGCACAATGACGATGAACTCATAAAGGACCACCCCCGATGACGTTTATAGGCTTTGATTTTAACTGCAAAATAGCGCCACCATTAAGATAAGAAATAAAATGTGTGATTTACGAGCCCAATAAGATAAGATAAATTAGGTTTATTGATTATTTCTTAATCAATTAAGAAATATAGACGCAAGTTAGTAAAATATAATACGTTAAACTATTGTGTTTGAGAAATTAATATTGTTCATTTTCAGAATTTTGTCATTTTATATCCACTTTTAATTGTTTCGACTAGACATGTCTCATATCCTTGTTTCAGAAGCTCCGAATTGCTATTATCTGAAATGAAAATAAAAAGTGTTAAGCAACGGTTCAAAATGTATATGCTGTATTTAGATTATGGAAATAGAGGTTTAAATATTTGTTGTACATAAATAAAATGTATTAGTTAATAACTGCAAAACACATTTCTTTTGCTTAAGAGCTGACGGAACGAAGGGCTAAGCAGCAAGTGACTCGTCGATAACACAATAGTTCAATAATTATATTGATTAATGAAATGATATAAAAGTAAGAATTACGGCATTACGGTCTTGCGGTAAACAATCACTTTTATGTCTTGCTAAAGTGGCATATTATTTTATAAAACACGTAAAAAGAGAAAGTAGCACAATATTAACCTTCAGAAAATAAATGCTCGTTTTCAAAAAATTAAATCATAGCAAAAAAACCTAGGTAGGAATATTTTAGATACAATATAAACAAAATCTTCTAGAAATGAAACTATTAATTTTCTAAAGCTGTAATTTTTTTCAGAGAAGTTGCACATTTATGCTGAGCAGTTAGATCATTGAGGAAAAGTCAAAGATATAATAACACTGAAAATGTGGGAGGATAATGTCAGAACTATGTTTTAATTATAATTTTTTGTCAAAGAAAAAGCACATTAACAAAATCAAATACGACAAACTTAAATATTAGTGTAAAAATAAATCATATGGCATTGTTTGTAAAGTAAGTAAAATCTTGGAGCAACTGAATATTTTTTTAGAAGAAGTGAGTTCCTGTTTTTAGTAGGCAAGCAGAAAAAATGGTTTGTATGACTATTAAGAAAAAATCCACACCTGAATGATAGTTCAGTTGTAGATTTAAAACCGAAAGCATATATATCACTTATGTTCCTACCTGCAGAGTAGAAGCAGCTGAGTCACTAGTCTCTGACAGTCCCGTCCCTCTCGGGATGCTGGACACGATGTATCTGGAGCCCTTTGGCACAGGCTGTCTGACCACCAGCTTTCCTTTCCTGGTCTCTGCTAGAAACAGACTGTACCAGTAGGCATCGTTGGAGACCAGAGTGGAGTCTGCGATGGTGGAGTTCCTCTCACTGATCACACTGTTCCTGCTGGGAGGAGCACTTTTGCTGGGTTTGGGTTTCTGACACTTCAGCACGATGGTGACCAGGATGGTGATGAGCAGGAGAAAGGACACCGAGGCCAGACCGATGACCAGATACAGGTTGATGTCTGAAAAGATGTCGTATTCCAGAGGCATCTCAGTCATGTCAGAGTAGGCCTTAACATCAGTCTCCACTGTCAGCAGCTTGATGGTGACTGTAGCAGAGAGAGCTGGCTCCCCGTTGTCCTTGGCAACAACAACCAGTCTGTGGTGGCGTGAGTCTTTGTAACTGAACATCCTCATAGTCCTGATCTCTCCGTTGTATTGGTCCAAGCTGAACAAGGAAGCATCAGTCACCTGGAGAAACTGGTAGGTAATCCGAGAGTTGTGCACAGAGTCTGTGTCTAAGGCGATCACTTTAGCCACCAGGGATCCTTTATCAGTAGATCTGGGGATCTTCTCCTCCACCACTGAGCCATGAGCTCGCCAAGGAGAGACAATAACTGGAGCGTTGTCATTTTGGTCAACAACGATGATGTGGACGGTCACATTACTGCTGAGAGGAGGAGAACCAGAGTCTCTGGCCTCAATGTGGAAAAGAAACTCCTTCTCAATCTCATAGTCAAAAGTTTTCAGTGCATAAAGATTCCCGTTCTCTGGATTGATGGAAAACAGCATAGACATGGAGGTGTTGGCAATCTCCTTCTCTATGATGAAATAAACTAGATACTGGTTTTCATGGAGGTCAGGATCAAATGCAGTGAGTGAGCTGAGCAAGGAGCTAGGTGCGTTATTCTCCATGACACGTATGGTATAAAATGACTGGGAGAACTGAGGAACATTGTCATTAACATCCAGCAGCTCCAAAGTCATAGTTTCATTGTCAGATAGAGGAGGAGACCCTCTGTCTGTGACAGTGAAGGTGATTTCATATTCTGGGACCTTCTCTCTGTCTAATGGCTCTGACACCACTAACTCATAATAGTTATCAGAGGACTCCCTCAGTTTGAAAGGCATGTTCTCTGGAATATGAAGATCAACCTGTCCATTATCACCTGAGTCTTTATCACTGACACTAACTACAGCTATCACTGTGTTTAACTCTATGTTCTCACTGACTGGACTCTGAAAGGATTTAATTGATATTTCTGGGTGGTTATCATTCATGTCGTCGACTAGAATCTTAATGGTACATTGTCCTGATAAACTATTTGCTCCTTTATCTGTTGCTATGACTTCCATGTCATAAATCCTAAAATCTTCATAATTCAACATTCCTTTTACAGTAATTTCACCTGTGGTTGGATTCAGATTAAATGTTTCTTGTGTTTTCTCTGATGTGTATAAACTGTATGAGTATGAAATGTCAGAATTTGATCCTTCATCCAAATCTGTTGCATTGAGGTGAATAATTACACTTCCAATTGGAGAATTTTCCATTACGTGGACATTGTAGGCTGCTTTATCAAATGCAGGTGCATTGTCGTTTGTATCTAAAACATGAACAACAATGCTAACAGTACCAGATCGAGCCGGTGTTCCTCCATCCACCGCCGTTAATATCAGGTTATGAAGTGCTTGCCTCTCACGATCTAATGTCTTTTTCAGGATCAAATCAGCGAATTTTGATCCGTCTCTTCCTGTTTGCACCTCAATATTAAAATATTCACTTTCACTCAAATGATATGTTTTGAGTGAATTTGTTCCAACGTCTTGATCAACCGCATTACTGAGAGAAAACCTTTCTCCCTTCGGCGTTGCTTCAGATATATCTAAATGAATGGCGTCTCTTCGAAATTGCGGGGCGTTGTCATTCATATCTAACACTTCCAGCTCTATGTTAAATATCCGCAATGGGTTTTCCAGCGTTATTTCCAGTTTTAAATAACAAGAAGATTTTGTATAGCAAATGTGCTCCCTGTCGATCTTCTCGACAATGTACAACTCACCAGTCTCTTTGTTCACATCCAGATATTTCTTGTTAGTGATGATGTCCAGGCGCATCTTTCTCTTTGTCAATGTTTTAACGTCCAGACCAAGATCAGTAGCGAGGTTGGCGACTACTGATCCTTCTTTCATTTCCTCTGGTATGGAATAATGAGTCACTGAGCTTGATATTTCACAAAACACGGCAAAAAGAATCACGAGTAGCACCGACCTCTCCAATGATTTCTTTGTTAAAGCGGGATCCATTGTCACCTTCAGAATATCAACATTGAAATGATGAAGTCGCTGTCGTTTTTCTGCGATGCTTGATTTATTTTCGCAACGCTTCGATTCAAAAAGTCTTATGGATATTCCAAAAGGAAGTAAGTAAAATTAATATGAACGCCATTCACGTAATGGTGTTTCAGCACCATGGAGCAGTCCAGTCTGTAGGAAAACGTTCCGGTAACAGCGACCTCTTATAATGACGTTTTGCACCCGGATTTCAAAAAAACAAAACAGCGCCTCCATTCTGGTGTAATCAAACCCAAACTTGTGAAAATTGTACTATTTCTTAAAATAATGTCATTGCATACTGGAAAAGTAAAATGTCCTAAATATTTTACTTTTCTCATGTAAAAATCATTTCTATTAATTTTCAGTGGTATGATATTCGAAAAACAGGAAATGTTGTATTCTCTGTACAAAATATTATTATTATTATTATTATTATTATTATTATTATTATTATTATTATTATTATTATTATTATTATTATTATTATTATTATTGTTGTTGTTGTTGTTGTTGTTGTTGTTGTTGTTGTTGTTGTTGTTGTTGTTCAGACAAACGTTAAATTAAATCAAGAGCAGAACGTTTTTAACAAATTAAACAAATTCATTTTTTTTATGACATCTTAAAGTTTTTCCTCTCACACATCAGAAAAGTTTTTAGCGTATTTTTGCAGACTGATTGTGAAACTATAAATAAATTCAGTGTGTGTGGATATTGAATTAAATGGATTTTTTAAAGTGTGTTTAAAACAAATTTAAATGTAGGGAGAATAGTCAAGCTAAGTTGTCCCACTAATGTTTATTTTCTGATTAAATTCAAAAATCCCTGAAAAAGATTAATTGTTACATATAAATGGAAAGCTTAAATATATTTATAAAATTTTAAACTAAATAGGTGAGAATATGCTTTTGAGTTAGAGTATTCAACGCACTTTCATTAACTTGCTTGTGGTCATGTGTTTTTTTAATATGTTCTGAGACGGTTTAATAATTTACAAAACCAATATAATAATAATAACTTTTCATAGCTATGTAGAATGACTATGTAAATGTCAAAAAATATATATGATGTCAGAAAAAATACACTGGATGCCATGAACTGAACATAAAAGTGAATTATTATTGTCTGCAATCCTACCTGTAGAGTAGAAGCAGCTGAGTCACTAGTCTCTGACAGTCCCGTCCCTCTCGGGATGCTGGACACGATGTATCTGGAGCCCTTTGGCACAGGCTGTCTGACCACCAGCTTTCCTTTCCTGGTCTCTGCTAGAAACAGACTGTACCAGTAGGCATCGTTGGAGACCAGAGTGGAGTCTGCGATGGTGGAGTTCCTCTCACTGATCACACTGTTCCTGCTGGGAGGAGCACTTTTGCTGGGCTTGGGTTTCTGACACTTCAGCACGATGGTGACCAGGATGGTGATGAGCAGGAGAAATGACACCGAGGCCAGACCGATGACCAGATACAGGTTGATGTCTGAAAAGATGTCGTATTCCAGAGGCATCTCAGTCATGTCAGAGTAGGCCTTAACATCAGTCTCCACTGTCAGCAGCTTGATGGTGACTGTAGCAGAGAGAGCAGGCTCCCCGTTGTCCTTGGCAACAACAACCAGTCTGTGGTGGCGTGAGTCTTTGTAACTGAACATCCTCATAGTCCTGATCTCTCCGTTGTATTGGTCCAAGCTGAACAAGGAAGCATCAGTCACCTGGAGAAACTGGTAGGTAATCCGAGAGTTGTGCACAGAGTCTGTGTCTAAGGCGATTACTTTAGCCACCAGGGATCCTTTATCAGTAGATCTGGGGATCTTTTCCTCCACCACTGAGCCATGAGCTCGCCAAGGAGAGACAATAACTGGAGCGTTGTCATTTTGGTCAACAACGATGATGTGGACGGTCACATTACTGCTGAGAGGAGGAGAACCAGAGTCTCTGGCCTCAATGTGGAAAAGAAACTCCTTCTCAATCTCATAGTCAAACGTTTTCAGTGCGTAAAGATTCCCGTTCTCTGGATTGATGGAGAACAGCATAGACATGGAGGTGTTGGCAATCTCCTTCTCTATAATGAAATAAACTAGATACTGATTTTCATGGAGGTCAGGATCAAATGCAGTGAGTGAGCTGAGCAAGGAGCTAGGTGCGTTATTCTCCATGACACGTATGGTATAAAATGACTGGGAGAACTGAGGAACATTGTCATTAACATCCAGCAGCTCCAAAGTCATAGTTTCATTGTCAGATAGTGGAGGAGACCCTCTGTCTGTGACAGTGAATGTGATTTCATATTCTGGGACCTTCTCTCTGTCTAATGGCTCTGACACCACTAACTCATAATAGTTATCAGAGGACTCCCTCAGTTTGAAAGGCATGTTCTCTGGAATATGAAGATCAACCTGTCCATTATCACCTGAGTCTTTATCACTGACACTAACTACAGCTATCACTGTGTCTAACTCTATGTTCTCACTGACTGGACTCTGAAAGGATTTAATCGAAATTTCAGGATGGTTATCATTCATGTCTTCAACTAAGATTTTTATGGTACATTGTCCTGATAAACTGTTAACTCCTTTATCTGTTGCTATGATTTCCATGTCATAAATATTAAAATCTTCATAATTCAGCATACCTTTCACAGTAATTTCGCCTGTGGTTGGATTCAGATTAAATGTTTCTTGTGTTTTTTCTGATGTGTATAAACTATATGAGTATGAAATATCAGAATTTGATCCTTCGTCTAAATCTGTTGCATTTAGACGAATAACAAGACTTCCAATTGGAGAATTTTCTGTTATTTTTATATCGTATATTGCCTTTTCGAATGTAGGTGCATTATCATTTGTGTCTAATACCCGAACGATAACACTGGCAGTACCTGATCGAGTAGGTGTTCCGTCATCTACTGCTGTGAGGATTAAATTATGAACAGCCTGCTTCTCCCGGTCTAAAGTCTTTTTTAATATTAAGTCTGCAAATTTTGAACCGTCTCTTCCCGGCTGAACTTCTATGTTGAAGTATTCACTTTTACTTAAATGATACGTCTTAACAGAATTCAAGCCGACGTCAGGATCTACGGCATTACTGAGAGAAAACCTTTCTCCCTTTGGAGCTGCCTCCGATATGTCCAAATGTATGACATCTCTTCGAAATCGTGGGGCGTTGTCGTTAATGTCCAGGATTTCAACTTCAATGTTAAATATCCTTACTGGATTATCCAATATCACTTCGAGCTTGAGGAAACAAGACGATTTTGTGTTGCATAATTGTTCCCTGTCAATCTTCTCAACGATGTACAGCTCGCCAGTCTCTTTGTTCACATCTAGGTATTTTTTATTTGCAATGATGTCGACTCGCATTTTCCTTTGCTTCAGTGTTTTGACGTCCAGGCTGAGGTCTGTTGCAAGGTTGGCAATAACCGATCCTGCTTTCATTTCTTCTGGTACAGAATAATGACTGACCGAAGTCAACGAATGATGAACAAAAAAACAAAGAACGGCAAGAAGCACGTACCTCTTCTGTAGTCCCATTGTTACGACACCTCCCTTATTGCGAGCGATTAAAGAAATAAATGCGCCTCCGTGGGTTTTAAATGATGACGTTAAAAAGTGAGCTGAGATTCTTCCTCAATTATTGCTCAATTAATCTTTCTTTGATTACGATCCGTAAACTGCAGTCTGTTTTTGAAATAGAGTTGGGTTTTAGCAGCTTGAAGCTCTCGTTTCTTCCTTTGTACGTCATCCCACTGCCAGAGCCTCACTCTCATACCATATGTGGAATGGATTATTTTCCGGCAAACAGCGCCACTAAGATTCTTAAGTAAATTTTCAACCATGGATGTTTACTGTTTTAAAATATAAATTGGATGATCCAAAGAAACGAATGCGGTATAAATCACGGTTTAATGTAACCTATATATTATATCTAAAATATTTCACAAAATACATTTAAACTGTACAGAAATGATATACACATTAAAGAAAAAGTGATATCAATACTCACTTGTAGAGTAGAAGCAGCTGAGTCACTAGTCTCTGACAGTCCCGTCCCTCTCGGGATGCTGGACACGATGTATCTGGAGCCCTTTGGCACAGGCTGTCTGACCACCAGCTTTCCTTTCCTGGTCTCTGCTAGAAACAGACTGTACCAGTAGGCATCGTTGGAGACCAGAGTGGAGTCTGCGATGGTGGAGTTCCTCTCACTGATCACACTGTTCCTGCTGGGAGGAGCACTTTTGCTGGGTTTGGGTTTCTGACACTTCAGCACGATGGTGACCAGGATGGTGATGAGCAGGAGAAATGACACCGAGGCCAGACCGATGACCAGATACAGGTTGATGTCTGAAAAGATGTCGTATTCCAGAGGCATCTCAGTCATGTCAGAGTACGCCTTAACATCAGTCTCCACTGTCAGCAGCTTGATGGTGACTGTAGCAGAGAGAGCTGGCTCCCCGTTGTCCTTGGCAACAACAACCAGTCTGTGGTGGCGCGAGTCTTTGTAACTGAACATCCTCATAGTCCTGATCTCTCCGTTGTATTGGTCCAAGCTGAACAAGGAAGCATCAGTCACCTGGAGAAACTGGTAGGTAATCCGAGAGTTGTGCACAGAGTCTGTGTCTAAGGCGATCACTTTAGCCACCAGGGATCCTTTATCAGTAGATCTGGGGATCTTCTCCTCCACCACTGAGCCATGAGCTCGCCAAGGAGAGACAATAACTGGAGCGTTGTCATTTTGGTCAACAACGATGATGTGGACGGTCACATTACTGCTGAGAGGAGGAGAACCAGAGTCTCTGGCCTCAATGTGGAAAAGAAACTCCTTCTCAATCTCATAGTCAAAAGTCTTTAGTGCATAAAGATTCCCATTCTCTGGATTGATGGAGAACAGCATAGACATGGAGGTGTTGGCAATCTCCTTCTCTATGATGAAATAAACTAGATACTGGTTTTCATGGAGGTCAGGATCAAATGCAGTGAGTGAGCTGAGCAAGGAGCTAGGTGCGTTATTCTCCATGACACGTATGGTATAAAATGACTGGGGAAATTGTGGCGCGTTATCATTAACATCAAGCAGGTGCACGGTTATTGTTTCATTGTCTGATAGGGGAGGTGTACCTGTATCTCTAGCAATTAGTGTTATGTCGTATTCAGATACCTTTTCCCGATCTAATGGCTCAGATACTATCAGGTTATAATGTGTGGGTCTGTCTAATGATTTGTTAAGAATAAACGGTATGGCCTCGTGTATGAAGATGTTTATTTTTCCGTTATCACCTGTATCTCGGTCACTTATGCCTACCAGCGCGATAACAGTTCCTACAGGTACATTTTCAGGTACTGTGTTTTTCACAGACTGCACAGTAATTTCAGGAAAATTATCGTTCATATCTGTCACGTGAACCACTATTTTACACTGCCCCAGCAGGGGTTGTGCTCCTTTATCTTTTGCTTCAATGTGCATCTCGTAAAATTTCATATCTTCATAATCTATGGTTCCTTTAACTGTTATCTCTCCTGTGTTGGGATTCAGCGTGAAGACGTCTTGCGTTTTTTCCGACGTGTAAAGAGTGAATGCGTACACAATCTCTGAATTACTCCCCTCGTCGAGATCAGTAGCGTTAAGATCAACGACCAGAGTTCCAATCGGAGTATTTTCTGCCATGTTTACTGTGTACGTCTGCTTGTCAAACTGAGGAGCGTTATCGTTTGTGTCTTGTACTCTTACTATAATGTTGGCAGTACCCGAACGCACAGGGACTCCTCCGTCCACAGCGGTCAGGATTAATTTATGCACAGCTTTCTCCTCTCTGTCTAAAGATTTCGTTAATACCAAATCTACGTACTGAGTTCCGTCACTGCCAGTCTGAATTTCTATGGTAAAATGGTCACTGGTGCTAAGTTTGTATGTTTTAATCGTATTTATGCCAACATCTGGATCTACAGCGTTGGGCAGTGAGAATCTCTCCCCCGGCGTGGCGGATTCTGAAACGTCTAGCTCTACTCTGTCTCTTCGAAAATGTGGGGCGTTATCATTTATATCTGTTATTCCGAGCTCAATGTTGAAGATGCGTAGTGGGGTCTCGATGATGAAATCAAGCTTTAAAAAGCAAGATGTTGGCTTCGCTGGGCAAAGATATTCTCTGTCTATTCTTTCAACGATGTAAAGCTCCCCAGTCTTTTTGTTAAAGTCTAGATATTTTTTGTTTGTGAAGATATCGAGTTTTACCTCTCGTTGTGCCAAACCTCCAAGCTCAAGTCCCAAATCCGCAGCAAGATTAGCCACAACGGAACCCCTCTCCATCTCCTCGGCAATAGAGTACCGTGTCACAGACAAAGCGCCGGGCCACAGTGCAGCCAAGACAAAGACAGAGGCCCAATATGCCATCTTTCCTTCAAAAGGGCGTAAAAAATAAATCAATTATTGTTCCTTTGTTGATTTTAAAGTTTTGCAGAAATCTCCACATAAACACAAGGGGAAAAGATAAAATGGGCATGCGGACTTAGTTAAATCATGAAAGCATCCAGAGAGCACTGTGTTCGATACATCCAGTGCAAAAAGGTGTGTCGTGATTTCAAGAAAGAAGACGGCTTTTTTGCTGTAGTGTTCAACAGTGACACCATGTGCCCAACGCCCCTCAAACTGTAGGGATCATTTTCCAAATCTTCTGTATGTTTTTAGAAGAATGACTCATTTGTGGTTTTGTGTGTGATCTTCCCCTGATGCACCATTCTCCATGACTCCTGTGGTATAAAATGAACAAGGGAACTGTTATTAGCATACAGCAGGTACCCGGTTTGTTGCGCTAAATGACTACGCTTTGAAATACTTAAAAAAAATGGGGAGCACTTGTAAGTCTGTTCCTTCATCCATCTCTCAATTTTATTTTATTTTATTTTATTTTATTTTATTTTATTTTATTTTATTTTATTTTATTTTATTTTATTTTATTTTATTTTGGCAAATGACAGTAGGTTTAGAGAAAATCCAGCCTAATTGCAGTTCATTTCACCAAAGAGATGGACAAAAGGACATCAACCTTCAGGCTGCAAGCATTACGTTATTATATGACATGACAATATGTTAATTTGAACGTGGCGTTTTGAACGGTTCTCCTTAAACTTTACAAAAGATAGCATAGTGAATGTGAATTTAGTTTAAAATGTTTTGATTTTGAATTCTAAAAATGAATGGATTTTGTTATAACTTGTGTACAATGAGCTTATGTAGTATTCCTCAGTTTCCAAATTGCTGACAGAGGTACAGGGATGTTTATAAATTGTTTATAACACTCTTTAAAAGATTATAAAAGGTTTTTGGAACGCATCTTCCTATGAAAATATAACAAGAAAACATAAATGGGTATTAACAATATCCTTGCATATTAATTATATTTGTAGCTTACATCCATCACCCTGGCCTTGAAGTAAAATGTTTTGATTTGTTTGTTTTGCATTCTTGAAATTGTGCAAACACAATACAGTTAATCCTTGATGGTCAAATTATTTCCATATTATCACCAATGTTTTGGTGACGAAACAACAGAAACATTTCCACGTGATGAATGTGTTTCTATTTTTTTTTTTTTTTCTTCTGTAGGGCTAAATCATCTTGTGCTGTGAATCAAAAATATTTTAAACTTGAAGTTTCATCACCCAGTTTTGTTGGCCCAATCTGTTCCTGAACATTAATTATATATTTACAACACTTTTTTTTTTAATGACACATAGCACATAAAATAGAATGCTTTACTAAAGTCAAACTGTAATTAACATTTTCCTTGTAGACACAATCCACTAAATCCCTAAAATTACTTCACAGCAGGTTATTTGGGTTCACCTTCAGGTTGCCATAAGGTCTCTAGAATTCCCATTTAATATTTACTTACTAAATGTGATTTTAAGTAACACATAACACTGTAATAATTTGTTTATGAAGTATATGAATCACATCATAGTGGTCCGTAAAGTACAAAACTGCTCACAGTATTTCCTTCCTAAACAACTTTAATCAGTTCCAGGCTTTTAAGGCTTAATTTTCTGTAATAAGTGATACCCTACTAGCACCAGACAGTAGACTGCTGATATTACTTCAAGAATATAATACAATCTTGGTATTTGAGACTTAATACGGATTAATATTAACGGTTGCAATTAAATAGCCACGTTAATTTTGGTTCCTTTCTGAAGCAAATGTTTGTAGTTTTTTTTTTTTTTTCCAAGATTTTATTGTTACTTGTTTGACAAAGTTTATTAGATTTGAATGCAAACTGTAGGAATGACTAAAGAACAATTGTGATGACAAGTGATGGTAAAACAGATGAGAGTTTTAGATTAGCATCCAAATTCATCTTGTTTTAATCCTGCTCTTTCCTGGCACATCATTGGTCTGTATCTTTTATAAAACAGAGCCATGATTTTACACTTCTTTGATGTTGCATCACTGGCTTTTCCTAAAAGATTCTTACTCAATGATGCCATCTGCTGGAATAACACGATTCCATTGTAGCTCAAAACAATTCTTTCACAGAGTCTATATTTACTACATTTAATGTCATGACAATGAATCAGGTCATGATAATAAATCAAGGCGGTTTGTAGTTGCAAATAACTAAGGTTCATAGAGACAATTGTATGAACTGAAAGTCCTTAAAGATTAGAAAACATTTTTGCTTTAATCTAAAACAGCTGAAAAGTAGAGTTTACATTTTCACAATATCATCTGTTTCATTCAGAAACATAATTCTATGGTATTAATTTTTAATCTGAATATGATTTGATTTGAATTGTAAACTTTAAAACCACACAATGTTTCTCAATAGTGGAATAAATCACCTTTACACTGAGATAACCAATAGTACTTAACTTGACAAAGTAGCCAAAATATGAACTCTGCCACCACAACAGCCAGTATCAGTAATTATTCTTTGCTTTGTATTGATTTTGTGGTTGTTGTTATCATCATTACTTTAGGTGACAAATATAGAAATGTAACTTGATTTTATTTTAAAGGTCATACTGATATGGGAAAAAAATTAACAATTGTCCTTACCTTTGAGCTAAGAGAGAAACTACGTGAGCCCCATGAAGCCCAATTAAGTTTAGTTTCATTTATACTATTTACATTTTAAAATGTGTTACTTTATACATATTTAGCTAAAAGATATAAGTCGCATACATTTAAGATGTAGACGTTTTCCGAGCGTTTTGGATAAATTTATTTTTAAGTTTATATAATATGAATTGTATGTAATTCTTAGAATGGATGTCTCCATATGAGTGGGCATTAAGCACAGTGTTCATCCGCCCTCTGGTGGAGGAATGCATAAATTGCAGTTGGATAGGAGAGGACAAATGTCACTGACGTTTCAGCACCTGCAGAAGGACAGCTCCCAGGTCAAGTGACCAGGATTGTTCAGAAGTGCGACAGGCTTCCTCTGTTTGATCTGTATATGCTTTGATATGCTTTATAACTATTACTTCGAGTATTGCACTTAATTACAACTTTATAACCAAAGAGTGTGTAATCATTTTTTATCTTGGTATTTGAGACTCTTGACTGAAATCATCCATTTCAGTCAAGAAAATATGTTTTCCAATGCATTTCTAACTTTAAAGTTGCAACAAGTTAAAAGAAAAACTCTCCCAAATTGCTGTTTAAAAAAAGTGCAGCACCGCTCATTGCTCCTCTGAAAATAAATAGAGCTGACCTAAATATGGCTTCCCCTTTAGACGTCCCAGTGGATCACCTTACAGCAGAGAAGGTTAGCAGGCTCCCCCCATGCTCTCTATGGACACTGGTTTCCTTATTAACAAAATTATTTTCAATCCGAGCCACAGGGCGACCTAATTTCACTGCTCATTTCTGGCCACTGGCCCACTCTCATCTGTTGCTGGTGGGAGCTAATACCCTGACAAGTACAACGCAAAAGGGCAGAGAGAGAGAAAAAGAAGCCACAGGCCCCTGTGGCTTTTTTTATTCAGGTGTGGCATTTGGAGTTGATCCTTGTGCTTCCCCTGACACTTGTATTCGTGTTCGTGGTCTTAATTAAAGTGATATTTCGAGGGAGAAGGTTCTGTTTGTTCAGTTAATGAACCCCAGTATTCTCTGCGGGCAAATGGAAATGCAAGTGCTCCAATTAGCATATGTTAGCATTTTACCATGTTTATTCCTCACTGCAGAAAACAGCTTACCAGGGCGAAAAGCTTCCCAGCCTTGTAGGAGCGGCTGCAGAACTTTTTCACCCCAAAAATAATTGACTGAGGCTAATTAAATTCGATCTGTGGGACCTGCGCTTAAGTGATTTATCTGTGCAAGTTTTGTTTTGAGTTGAACTTTTGCTTCCTAAAAATGAGGAAAGACAAAGTGAAAAAAATACTTTAATTTCATAAATGTGTACAGTACATGTGTGGGGTGGGGGGAAATAGCCCCTTGTTAGAGTAGCTTGCATCTTAGTGCAGCTTGCATATACATTTACATAATATTTGTCATATTTACACAAGCTTTGCTAGCAAATAAAGATACAAAAAAGAAAAAAAATAGATGTGCAAAATAGTGATCTACGTTTGCTTTTTGAATGGAATTGAGCTGCACTTTGATTGTCTAAATAATAATTACGATCAAAATAACTGTAGTAAAGATAATATAATAACAGGTAGACACATTGACAGTGTTGCAGTGGTAAGTTAGATTAAGAGCCATGAGATTTCTCCAAAAGAGAATGTCCATTAAATATTAATATTCACCTGTGGTTTTCTCGTCATCTTAGCTTTCATACCATTTAAAAACGGCAAAATATTGTTGCACTTATTTTTCTCAGTTTCTTCGCCAATTAGGTCAACAGTTGGAGTGTCAGTCATTGTACAGATCATTATTTATCACCGCGGCTTCCCCTTGCGGAGACATCTGAAGACGCCGTTTCTTGCCAAACGTGGAGAAAGAATTGTGGACGTCCAGTTCACTTCGCTGCGCTGTTGGCCGCAGGGTGCAGAAGCCTGACGGAGTTCCGGGAATGTACACATTGTGGTGATAGTCAGGTGGTGGGTGTGGGTGTGGATGTGGATGTGGATGTGGATGTGGATGTGGGTGCGGATGTGAGGGAATCGATGGCTGCTGCTGCTGCTGCTGCTGTTGTGGAGGAGGCGTGCATCGAGGAGTCCAGGGCCGAGAAGGAATCCCACTAGCTGATGGAGACATTTTGTAGTCTGCAGAAAGACCAAGCAAGAAGAAACAACTGCTTATTATGCAAAAACTATCATTATTATGACACAACTATATTCATTTATACCAATCTCATGCAAATCTGGGTTTCGTAGTTCTACCAAAAAAACAACTCAATATAAGAGAAAAAAGTTTTATTACACGATAAAACTAAACATAAATGATGCTCAACATGGTGTCTTTGACAAGAAAGCAGGGAAATCTGTCATTAACTTTAATTGGCAGAGTATACAGTTTCATTAAAGGCCACTTCACTCCCAACATATCTGAAATCTTACCTTTCATGCCCTTCATTTGAGTTCCCCAAGTCCAGTATTGTCCAGGTGCCATTGAAGTGACATAGTTCTCTGGGTCTGCATGCATTGCCTTACGCATAAGTGTGCCATCCATATTGATAGAGTTGTAACTATGAAAAAGTCACATTCATTCAACAGTTTTAAAAATGGTTTAAAAGGTGTTTTTTTTTCTTTTTATAAACATTTACAATTCAGAAAATGTACTTAATGAATGTAAGGAAATGCAACATTGTTTAGCATACCAGCTACTTAAGTCACAATGATACCTTTTGATGGAAGAGTTCTGGGTCTTCGTGAGAGTCCAGTCTGTGTTTGGCTGCTTCAGCTGCAAGGACAAAGATATGTCAGCACTTCATCAAAATTTGACTGAAATATATTTCTGCAGCTTCATGAAGAACATCTATTTTCACAAGCCTTATCAGAACCCGTCTAAAAGAAGGCCTTCCGTCCACTTCACCCTCATAGATCATAGAGGTCATTGAAAAAGGACTGGAGCATTCTATTGTGTCTGTCTTGAAATGGTGGATTATTCCACATGGAATCTGACTGCCGCCTTGTGGATCTATGGAAAAGCGCACCTTTTTTTTTTCCTAGGCGCTCTCGGCAATGGCCAACTTTCACTTTTATCCTCTATTGTGGAGCGGAAAACTGGAAGCTAACGGAAAGCAACCTCGGGACTTTTTCGGACTTGGAGCTCACATTATGCATTCAACGCTTGATTAGTCCATCTAAAGTTGTTAACAGAGGGAGTGCGACGTAAGCGTATTATTAAAATCGGCATTCAAAATAGTCTCCTCGCCAACTACGCATAAAAACCAATTAGAACCCTACAGGGATGAAACGAAACATGATTTTAATCTTCAAAGGAACGCGTACCCGGGAAAAAAAAAATTAAGAAAATTACACACGTCATTGTTTTGTGGACTTTATGCATCGTTTTTCATTAATATTTTTCTGATGCTCCTCGAGCAAGGTTTTTAATTAAAAGTCTCTCAGAGAGCCTTGGAAAAGTTTGCCGCCCTCGCTGAATCAAGTGCACGACTCTGCACGCGTACGGCGCAGTTTGGAGCGCACGTTCACTCACCCCACCTGTCCTGTTTGCTTACCACGCTTGGACGTGTATTTAATCTTCCTTTTCACCTCCAATCCATCAACTCAGGTACGCCTGTGCATTCGCTTTATGCAACGCTCAAGTAGTTTCTTTGTGAGTTGTCTTTTTCTTTCTTTTTTTTTTATTCCTTTGTCATCGACGACCTTACGTAGGACTCGTCTGAGCGCACGAGCAGGGACTCTGGGTGAATTACTGGAACCAATTAGCGAGAGGAAGGGCACTTTCTCCAGAAGGTCCATAGCTGCGGGCGGAACAATCAGCGTGACCTCAAAATCCCTCTCGTGGCCAGAGGTGTTTGTGCCAGTGACATTTCTCCCCTCCCCTCTTCTGCCTGGTGGAGTTTAGTGCGAGCACTCTGACTCTTTGTGCCTCAAGGATTTATTTTTTTCAGGAAATCAGGGTGACAAAAATCAGCATTACGCACACGTTTATGCTCTGATGCCCCGTCTGTTAGGATTAGAAAACACCGGTCTACACATCCTTTTGCCGTAAATGCCCTCTCTCCTTGTCTCCTTCACTCCCTCTTCTTCGATTACACCCTTCCCCTCTCTCTCCTCCCACCCTCGATCGGCGTATCTCCCTCCCTCCTCACCCCCTCTCATACAAAGGACAACACCGGACAGATCTACAGGCAGTCCACGTCTCAGTCCGGCCATGTCCTTGCACCCCTTTCTTCCCCCACCCCCTCCACCTCCCATCCCCTTCTCCTTGCATCCCCCCCCCCCCACCCCCCCCACCTTCCCTTCTGCGATGTCCTACTCTGTCTTTCCGAAACCGCCTGTTTGCCATTTCTCATCAATAATTGACACCCCCGCCCCTCTGCGAATACGCTACATTGTTGATAGTGCAGCCCGGTTGTTGCTTTTGCCCTTGAGGCATAGTTAGTGGGGTTATATGTCCCATATTGTTAGCATGAGAGCGAGAAGGCATCAGGGAAAGCCAACAATAACTGCATGTAACCAAACTAATGCCTTTAACCTTGAATTTGTGCTCACATTCAGGTGCTGGAAGCAGGTGCGCGTGCAGCCTCATTCCCTGACAATTATTGGCAGAGACACCCAGTGATTATTCGCACAAGTAACATCGATTCCCTTTTAGTTCATGTATTATAAGAAAACACTACAATTATTATTATTAAGACTGAAAGCGGAGCCCCCTTCCCTCCCACCTCTCCTGTACTGTAAGTGACATCTCACTTCATTCTAAGTCACGGTCCGTGCGCAGCTTACGCTCCACGCAAGACGGTGCTTCACACTTTCATTAACTTGTCAATTAAAATGTAATTTCGCGTCATGTCATTTCATTCCGCGAAGGGGAAACATTACCACGGATTTCAAAATTGAGATAAATTAGCCTCTCGTCTTAAAAATATAAAATAAAAATAAAAAAAAATCCTAAGACACAGTGAAAACAAAATCACTTAAAATATTTTTATTTCATTTCATTTTGTTGTTGGGTTTTGTTTTGTTTTGGGGGTTTTTAGGTTTGACTTCACACCTGTGTGGCACGCGTAATGTGACCTTCAAGAGATGAAATGTCACTCTGGCGCGTTGTTACAGAGAAGGAAGTAAAATGAAGTAACAAAGCACAGTTTAAACTCCTGTATTATTTCTCCGATGTCGTGCTCACCTCGTTCGGAGTTGTAGCTCCGTTGTTCACAGATGCGCTCCGGCTGTGCGCGTTCCACGAGTTGTCCGCGTTCTTCGCCTCGTTGTTCCTCGGCGTGCTGCTCGGGCTGCACGGCTTCAGAAACATAAAGTCACTTTTGGCTGATTCGGGGGTCAGACAGGCTTTATAACAATATGACTGAGAAAAACTGCTATTTCCATTCACCTCCATGCAGTTCGTGGGTACTTTGGACGAGGATGAAATCTGCAAGTTGAGGTTTGATTTTTTGAACACCTCCGGGGGCGGCTCTGGCTGAAACCCCCCGCAGCAGCAGCAGGCTAAGGGGGGCAGGTTGTAACCGCTGTGGGTCTCCCGGTCCTTGTAGCACTTAACAGCAGCCAGCACGATGATGGCCACCAGGAATATTAAAGATATTGTGCTGAGTGACACGATGAGATACAAGGCAAGGTTTGAGGGGGGTTTCGGGCTGAGTGTTAGATCTCCGAAATCTGACAGCGACTCAGGCACGCTGTCTACAACTGTGAGGACAATAGAGGCTGTGGCAGAGAGCGGCGGCTGTCCGTTGTCCTTGATCAATATTACTAATCTTTGTCTTGTTGCGTCTTCCTCCACTAATCGGCGAATGGTCCTGATTTCGCCCGTATATAGAGCCACGCTGAATAAGCCCGGATCAGTCGCCTGAATAACCTGGTAAGACAGCCGGGAGTTTTGCCCTGCGTCTGCGTCTAACGCTGTGATTTTGGTAACCAAATACCCCGCGTCCACAGAGCGCGGAACCACCTCCGTGGCAACAGAGCCGTTCTTGGGCAGCGGGGACACAATGACAGGCGCGTTGTCATTCTGGTCCAGAACAAACACGTTGACCGTGACATTGCTGGCGAGAGGGGGGAAGCCAGCGTCCTGCGCCTGTACCAGAATCTGAAAGTTTCGAAGTTGCTCATAATCGAAAGAGCGCAGTGCGTATATGTTGCCGTTGTCGGAGTTGATGGAGACATAAGTGGACACGGGCATGCCCTGAATTTGACCCTCCAGAATGGAATAAGACAGATATGCGTTCTGGTTAGAATCTGGGTCGAATGCAGAGACAGAGCAAATGGAAGCGCCGGGGGCGTTATTCTCGGTCACATAAACTGTGTATGAAGGTTGAGAGAACCGCGGGGGGTTGTCGTTTATGTCAGACACTTGAACTAGAATTGTTCTCCTGGTAGAGAGTGAAGGGGAGCCCAAGTCTCTGGCTGTAAGTGTGATGTTGAACTCAGACACAGTCTCTCTGTCCAGCGGCTCGCTTGTCACCAGCGTGTAATAGTTTTTAAAAGATGAGTGGAGCTGAAAGGGGACATTATTCGGAATCTGACAGTCCACGTTCCCGTTCTCTCCCGAATCTCGGTCCATGACGCTGATCACAGCTATTACTGTGCCAGGCGACGCGTCCTCCTGGACAGGTGTGGACACTGATGTGAGGATAACTTCGGGGGCGTTGTCATTCACATCCAGGATGTCCACCAGTACCTTACTGTGTACTGCCACAGCCGACGGTCCTCTGTCTTTTGCTTGAACGTACAGTTCATACACACTGGCTTTCTCGTAGTCCACAACGCCCTTCACACGTATCTCCCCCATATAGGGGTCCACGCTGAACAATTCACGCACCTTAAGAGGTGCGTGCCCGCTAAACGCGTATGTGACTTCCCCATTCGAGCCTTCGTCCAAGTCTGTGGCGTTTAACTTCAGCACCAGCGTTCCCCTGGGTGCGTTTTCCACCAAGCTCGCCCTATAAACCGAGCGGTCAAAGACAGGCACGTTATCGTTGGCATCTAACACAGTGATCGTTATTAGCGCTGTCCCAGAGCGTTCAGGTGAACCTCCATCAAAAGCAGTAAGAACCATTTCGTGCCTTTTTTGCTGCTCCCTGTCAAGCGGCGTATCCAGCACCAGCTCGGCAAACTTGCTGCCGTCATTGCGCGTCTGGATGTTGAGCACAAAGTGCTGGTTTGCGCTCAGCTGGTAGGAGCGCAGAGAGTTGGTGCCCACGTCCTGGTCCTGTGCGCTCTCTAAAGGGAAGCGTGAGCCGGGCGCAGCAGACTCTGTGATGTCGAGATTGAACTCAGTCCACGGGAAGCTGGGGGAGTTGTCGTTGACATCTAAAATCTCCACTTCCACTCTGTACAGTTCTAACGGGTTTTCAATGACAACTTGTAGGTGTAGAAAACAGCTTGGGCTTCTTTCACACAGCTCCTCTCTGTCTATCTTTTCGTTAACAAAGAGGATTCCATTCTCCAAGTTCACTTCTAAATACTGTTTCTTGGCGCCGGAGACGATGCGAAACCTTCGCGCTGAGAGCCTGGCCACATCCAGACCCAGGTCTTCTGCGATGTTGCCCACAAATGCCCCGTGATCCAGCTCCTCGGGGATGGAGTACCGAATCTGTGCAAGTACCAGGTCCACCACACACGCACACAGCAGCAGACATATGACCAGACCAGTCACCGGAACCCAGCAGCCTCTGCAGAGTGTACGCTCCATGTCCGCGGCGTGCGTAAAGATGAGCTTATCCAGACATGCTTTACCTCTTAAAGCCTGTCACCATTAAAGCTGCGAAGTTTAAAATCAAATTAGATAAACCTAAAAGAGTTTGTCCAGATACAAAAAATACATATGTATGTCGCAAGATGAAAAGTTTCTAACATCTATCAGTGTATAAAACTTTGTGGGGAAACTGCAGATGAAAGAACAGCAAGCGAAAGGAGAAAGACGGTGGCTCTCTCTGTGCTGTGCACCACGCGCAGCACTGGTGTGTGAACGGGGGGAGGCTTGCGCTTTGATTTTCCAGTGTATTAGACACTCGGGGGAGCTGGTGGTAAGGCGCGCGCGTGTGTGCGGGTCTCCAGGCGTGTGTGTGTTCATATGTGTGTGTGTGTGGAGAGAGAGAGAAAGAGAGAGAGAAAGAGAAGACAGAGAGAGAAGAGAGTGAGAGGGAGAGAGACGGTGCGTATGACACTGAGAGAGAAAAGGAG
Source organism: Gambusia affinis (assembly GCF_019740435.1). Taxonomy (NCBI): domain Eukaryota; kingdom Metazoa; phylum Chordata; class Actinopteri; order Cyprinodontiformes; family Poeciliidae; genus Gambusia; species Gambusia affinis. The sequence goes on along the minus strand of NC_057876.1, from coordinate 14,246,676 downwards.
GGAGAGAAAGCTAGATGGAGGGGGTGGACGTTGCTCCGCGCTGCTCTGTATTGGAGGACGTCGACGATAAGTGCGACTCTAATTATGGTAGACGTTTAACCCTTTCACATCCTCCTTTTTGACCCATTAAAGAGACGAAAGGGGGCATGTTTGAGTCCAGACGTCAAAGCCAGATTTGGATTAGGAAACGGATAGTGGTCGCTTTCTAGGCTGCATTTACCGGATCAGGATTTGTAATGATGTCCAGGGAGTCCTGCAAGATGACAGTGATGGGCAACATGACTTAATAGTGTTTTCTCATGATAGTGTTGTAGCTTTTTTAAAAAGAATAAACTCACTGAGTGTATTGTTTAGATAACAGGTGTTTCATCCTTCTTTTGCGTTGCTCGAAAGGCCCACTAGTCGCTACCAGCAGACTCCCGGGACTCCATAATGCTTTTTAATTAGAGGCCTTTGAAGATGAATGCCCACACTGCAAAACAGTCCCATTCATTAATCATCACACACGAAATGGGCTTTTACAAAAGGAATCTTTGATGGGTCAGGATATTCATTTTTAATCAACATTCAAATGAGTGTGCCTGGGCTTAAAATGATTACACGGACGGTCCTGACTGGACAGCACAGCCACGCAAATGCGAATTACGCGACTTTAATTCACTTAAGTAGACCTGAACATGTATCAACACAATCAACATAAAAGCTATGGTATGAAGCCATAATCATACTTGTCTCTAATCAGGTATTATAGCCAGGATCAAGTAAATATCCCAAAGGTTTACAGCCTCTGAAGAGGGAGACAAAACGCTCACATGCAGACTAATCCAACAGAGGAATCTTAAAATCAGATTATAAATAACGCCGGTGGAAGAAAGCACCGTCATATCGTTTATGTCAGCAAGAAAGTCTCTCTGAAGCGAGGCACATGTTTGCTTGGATCTAATCTTACCCGTGTTAATCCCGGCCTGCAAGAAAACCGCTGAACGGCAGAGAAAGAGGGCGACATAGAGAGGGAGGAGGAATTAAATGACGCCTTTGTGAGTCCAAGTTCGTCTCCAGACAGACACGAGTAGCATCCTAATGCAAAACTGTGGCGTGAAATGTGGAAGTGTCTTTCTGGGACTTGCGGCACTACCTTGACCCCACAGCAGCACTGTGGACGACGAGTCACTTGTTAGTGAGTGAAAATTTGTGTCAATAAAGAACAGGAAACTGTCATTTTGTCCTTCCTAGTCGAATTTGATCAAATGCACCTGTTACACTTTGACCCGATTGGAGGAAGTGATGGGCTCTTTTCGTCTTAAGCGAACCAAATTTCTACTTTCACAAGAGCAAATTGAGATCTGTTGCGGAGCTTTACGTAATAGCAACCAGGACAATTACGGGAATATAAATAGATCATCGATGTCTGACTTCTTTTCACCATTGCTCGCATGTGCTGTCCTTACTTTAGAGAATGTTGCAGAAAGTGCTACTCCCACTTCCCCAAACAACAATCACAGATATACAACACCCCCCACTCTTCAGGAAATAAAAAAAAAAATCCCTGGGTTTAAATAAGCAGAAAACACAATCTGCTTGGAGACTTAACCTCAAACAGATGGTTAAGCTTCTCCAGAAATGATTACATTTCTGGAAAAAAAAAGAGAGAGAGAGAGAGAAAAATCACCACCACCAGTTCCATTGCTTTCCACTTCTTTTTAATTAACGGAGTGAAGGATTAGTGTACAGCTATCCGGGATCAAGCGTCCTCCAACGGAAGAATACAAATGTTTTGTGATAAATAATCCCAAAGCTCTTCGTCCGGTGCTCCCCTCGGTGCCTGATATTAACATGCATTACACGGAGCATTAAGCCGGTCTCATCCGCCCCTATCGCCCGGTTCACCTCATTGTCCGACAAAAGGAGACCCATTACTTTCTCTGAGCTGATGCGCAACAGCCACCTGACCGTGACCCGTTACTTCTGCCTCGGTAGAGAGTCACAGGATGAAACAACGCATCAAGAAAGGTAATAGATGGTGTCAAGAAGCTTGATTTAATTGTATTTTTTTTATACTCTAGAAGTTTGGGATTTTAGAAAATGTTTTCAACTTATCGCTGGTGGTGTTGCATCGGCCCACGACGTATAGACGATTCAAGCGGATTTATTACAATCATTCGTGATCCGATGGCGCCATCAACTGGGGACTGTGCAGAAATGGAGACGTGTATGAAGTTGAATTTTTCTAACGTAATAATAATAATAATAATAATAATAATAATAATAATAATAATAATAATAATAATAATAATAATAATAATAATAATAATAATAATAATAATAATAATAATAATAATAATAATAATACTTAGTAAAGTTTAATACATCTATAATCTAACACGTTTATTGTTGTAGGGTCATGAAAGGTGCTAGTGCTTATCACAGGTCACATGACACCGAGGGGACAAACGTAACGAACAACCATGCATGTTCAAACTCACACTTATAAGGGAATATAGAGAGTTCGATTAACCTAACCGTGAGAGAACCAGGCATCTCGATTTCCTAGCTGCAAGGCAACAGTTCTACCCACTGTGCCACTGTGCAGCCCAACAACCAATTCATCAGTTTAGAATATACCAGATTTTTAATATAAAGAGTGACGTTATTTCAACGAGTCCTTGATGCAAAGCACTTCAACAGGGTTATTGCTGGCTTCTTTTAATGGGGTACAGCTCCACAGCATACCAGACCTCTACTCAGCAAAGAGAATGAGATTTATTTATTTATTTATTTATTTATTTATTTTTATTTTTTTTTATTTTTTTTAACAAATACTCACCATTTTTTACACCAGACGTACCAGGAGTGGCTTCTGTAAAACAAATGCTTAATTTTATCTTCATCCTACCAAAAATTCTAGTTAATGTGACTGCCGCGTTTAACAAACTTCCTCTGTCCTAACATCTCCATCATCCATCCATCCATTGTTTTCTTACCTGTTTGTTACACTTTGAACAGTGTAACAGTTTAGACTAGATAAAAAAATATATTTAACAATGACAAACCCCGAATCCTTTATTAATCCGCGATCCTATGGCGCCATCTAATGGACATTTATCAGTATAATACCGTCCAGTGGGTTTGTTGAAGCAGGTGTATGACGACATCTTCAACTTCAACTCCACACTTCCAGAGTGTCCTGATGTGTGCTTGTTTGGCGGGCCAACAAGAGTCTCTCCAGGACCTTCATGGTGTGGGATGTCAGGGCAACAGGTCTAGAGTCATTGATGACTGATGGGCGAGTTTTTTTGGTAGCAGAACCAGACAGGATATTCTTCCACAACAGACCCTTCACTTCAATCAAGCTAAGGTTGAAGAGTTGCTGCAGAATCCCACAGAGCTGCTCTGCACAGGCCTTAAGGACTCTGGAGCTGACACCATCTGGACCTGCAGCAGCTTGCTCTGCTGAGTCTCTTCAGCTGCCTCTTCTCTTGGCTGTGGGAGAATTTATATTTTTCTGCCATAATTCAAGGACAAAACATCTGAGGTTTGACAGGACAGCTGTGGGTCAAAGGAGGTGGACGTCTGTTAGACTGGGGTCAGGAAAGGAGGATGTTGAGATTGTTCCTGAACTAAATCTGATGAAGAATGTGGTCAGCTCATTTACCCATCTTAAAATATTAATTAATCATCTCCCAGGTAAATTAGTTGATTCAGCTGAATGAAATCAAAATTAATGCATGAGTATGTTTACTGATCACATTTAAAACGGTATTGAGTCAAATTTAACCTGATCATGTTTGGTGACTTTAAGGCCTTTAGCATTACATTTACTTATGGCGCCACCTGTTGGACATTACGCAGTGTAACGGCTATTTATGGAGAATTTACTTATTAAAAAGACTTGTAGATCGTAATTCTAGAAAGAAAGAAATGTCTTCTAAATAGTTAGTTTGTAATTTGAGAAGTTTTTACTTTTCCTTGTCATTTACAGGCTAGCCCACATGGAACCCAAACAGAGATTATAGATTGTACTTTTCCATTTTTTTTCATAAATTTCATTTATATCTTTGTCCTTTTCAGTATCGTGGGTGACTATTTTAATAATTTTCACAACATAGAAAGTTAAAGCTTTTTTTTCCGTTTCTTTCAGCACATTTTTCTTTTTCTTTTTTTTTTTGTCTTTTTTTTTTTTTTTTCGGCGAAAGAACCCAGATAGTTTTGGGGAATCCTGCATTTACAACTGGATTATTATGTCGTTTTTCCATCGTTTATCGTTTCTCTTAAGATAAACAATATAAAAAATAAAAATAAAAAAAAGACATCGGACAGCGCCCGTGGTCGAACCCGCGGCTGTTAGGCCGCTGGTTAGAAACTTGAACAACCTCATGTTTGATGTAACCACTGAGCTACGCCGACGCCGGAAACTAAACCCGCACAACATGATAATAAAGTACAACATCAATGGAAATATTATGAAGTGCTATTGGTGTTGTTTCTGGGCATTTGTTTAATTCCTCTCACTTTCTTGGTGAAACGCAGAAGAATAACTGCCGCAGTGATTTATTTTTGCCCCATAAATACGCGATTGGTTACGACAACGTTTCCGCCATTTTGTGAGTGGCAATCCCATTACACAAGGCGTTGGAGAATAGATTTTATATTCAAAAGAGACACAAACGTTTAAACCAAACAAATTTTCTATGTATCAAATGCACAAGTACTAACAGCTGTGATCACTGAGAAAAAATAAATCAGCAATGCCAAAAATATAAAATATAACATAATAACCACACAACAGCACTTAGAACAGAAATGAAATCTTTAATTGTCCCAACGTGGAGAATTCGGTTGCAACCAAAGCATCAAGCTATATAGGTTCACAAAGGATTAAAATTTGCAAAAAACACAAAAACACACAAAAAACACACTATGCTTTATGGGTTCTTTGTGCCCGCAGCGGTGACGTCACATCCGCATGCGCGAAATGCGGCCTGCTTGCTTGCGCTTTGAGTTACCATGACATCTAGGAAAGACAGTCTATTTCAGAAGCAAGTAAAGCAATACCACGAGCAATGTTGTCTTCCAAATATAATAGGCTTTTAAGTTTTCATGGATTTCCAAGTGACTCTGAATTAAGAAGACGGTGGCTTGTAAATATTCGTTGCGACAAGTTAAAGTTAATTATAATGTTGTATTACATAATCTTAAAGTGTCAGTTTAGCGGAAGAGCCGCCAGACCACCGCTACCAACCCACAGCTACCATTGACCCCTCTTCTATTGCGGGCACCGGTAATAAGATAAACGTTGGTTACGTAAAGAAATCAGATACATTCACTATTGATACTTGAGCAGTTTAGAGAAACAGCCTGACAAAGCCTGGGCCGTTGCTGCAATACACCCGCTATATTAGAAGTGGTCTTATGAATTAAAGGAATCAGCTTTTATCGTTTCACAGACATCATCATAGTCAAATCTCTCTCTCACGCCAGAACAAAAGAGGACAGTGGCTGATTTTTAGATTTTTGCCGAAATAACATATGTGGATAAGATCGGCATCATGTGTAGCTAATTATTAGTTGAGCAGCAATCTCCCAGAATTAAGGAAATCGGCGACTCATCTTCTGGCCAGTGTTTCTGCTAGCCAATTTATTTGCTGGCCGATTTATAGGTTCATCCTATAAGTGGCGATTATGCTGTGTAATGTCCAAAGGATGGAAAATCAAATCATAAGTGCAAAATTCAGCTTTCATCCCAACCATTCCAGGACACTATAGGTCCACAGAAAAGAAATTTCAATATAATATCTTTCAACGGGTGTTGTAATCATCTTTTTTTTTATTGCTTTTGTTGACATTTTGTTTATCTTTATGTAGCAACATTTAGTTTAATAATTTTATTTTCATAGTTTTGCTTTTTTTATGTCAATTAATTATACCATGAATGCATTTTTATACACATATTGCATAAGACTAAATATTATGTGAAGTCATGTTTATTTGTATAGCACATCTCAGCAACAAAGTAGTTCAAAAGTGAAAAAGGCGGTGGGATTGCAGTTCAGTGTGGGGATTATTTCAGAAATGTTCATGCTGACAAAGAAAATTCGCAAGGGGGAGCCAAAGTCAAACAAAACGCGTAACAAAATATTGATTTCAAACTTGTCTTCTCTCACACACTAAGACTTGTATACACTATCCAGAAAAGAAAAAACCTTGATTTTAACAAAAAAGTCACGGACTTTGTTGCGCTTTTAAATAGTGGTGCATATTTGTGGAGAGAAAAATCCACTTCACAATATTCTCCACCTAATATTTTTGTAGAACCATATAACTTTCAGTGCAGTTGCAGCTGTCAGGCTTTTGGAGTATGTTTCTACCAGATCTCCATATCTATAAACTAAAATTGTTGTCTGCAGACGTTCAGTTAGATTAAATGGATAGTATGTGAAGAGCTTTTTGTTGGATTTTGTTCTAGACTCTGACTAGACTGTATTTGTTTGCCACACATGGTGCTTTGCATGTAGGCCACAGAGTTTAGTCTTGGCCTTGGTCTTCGGTTTCTTTAGCCCTCACATGGCTTGTAGCTTGGACAGCTTATGATAATCCACATAAGCTTTCTACTTGTCACATATTCATAATTGGCATATTTATGGAGGACAAGACTGAAAATTATTCACTGAATAGAGTCTACCACCTTAACTGCAGTTGCTCTGTAGTTACTAGGGGCCTTTCAGCTGTTTTTTTCTGATTAATGCTCTTCTTGCCAGGCTTGTCAACGTTTTTGAATGATGGACCCAACAGTTCTTCATGAGATGTTCAAAGCTTGGGGTATTGTTGTCTAACCTAATTCTTCTTTGAACTTTTCCCGACCTGCCTGGTGGGTCATGATGCTATTTGTTCACTAATATTGTTTAACAAAGATTTGGCAAAGCAGCTCCTTCTATATTGATATTAAAACACATACAGGTATATATGTGCTAACAAGGGGAGTTCGGAGGATAACTGGCTTTTTTGTTTGGAAACTAATTCATCTTTATCCCCCAAATTCAAAATTATTCACTATATTGTGTAGTTTTATCAGATAAAAAAAATAGAATGCACCCATGTTTATGGTTGACACGTCACAAATGCAGAAAACCTCAAAGAAATAACTTTACAAGGCAATTTAGCTTTTTAGGTTTGTATACTATGATCTTAGCATTCTTGCTAAGCCTGTGCGCATCCATGAGAGTCTTTCAGAGAGTAAAAACAGAGCGATGGATAGACAGACATAGGCTGAAGGATGGGGTGAACAGAAGCCAAAGGGAAATGAGCGGACACAACAAAACACAGAGACGTGATGAAAAGCAGGGTGACTTCCACCTGCAATTAGCTTCACCTCATCACTCCTCAGTTTCCATAATAACCTGCTGAACTTTGTCCGGTGTGTGTCACCACAAAATCTATCAGAGGAGATACACTCAAAAAAGAAGAGATGAGGGAGTAAGAGGTGAGTTTTCAAGGTCATGCAAGACAAAGAGATATGAGCAAGAAATCATGAGGGAGGAAGGCAGGTGAGAGGAGATAAGACACGGACGACAAAGAAAGGCAGCAGATAAATGTTGATGATACTAGCACAGCGAGCAGTGAGGTGATTGGAAAAAAAAAAGAATAGTTTGGGATGGGGGGAAGAAGAGGGAGGAAAATAAGAGGCAGAAAGAAGGTTTTTGTCCACATGCTCCTCAGCTGTGTAAACTGAAGGTCTCTGCTGAGTCTCGGATTCCCCAGAAGAAGGGGGATATTTATAGGAAGCTGGCAGAGGCAGTGAATGGGCCCTTGCTCTGTCACACCCACTAATATTATCATTATTACCTTATATTCACAAAAATGGAAAAATGTCAGCAACCTGAGATGCCTACCGAGACTATAGACCGTGTCCCACTTGTCTCAGTGTGAGTCTCCTCGCGTTCCTGAGAACCCGCCTGTTGGTGAGACGTTGTTTTTCTAACAAAGAGAGAAGAGATACAAATTAGAGAAAACAGAAGCAGTGGGAAAGGCTGGCATGTATCAACCAGTGGTACACCAAAACCTATTAGAGCTGTCAAAGAATGAAAGATGGAAAAAAAAGACAAAGAAAGAAAGGAGCGAGATGGAGCAGAGCTAGGCAGAAACAGACATGAGCACATATTCCACTTCCAGATTATAAAATTCCCGCAAGTGGCAAACGTGTTCAGACTATACACACACACACATACAGACACATTGGCATTTAGGTCTACAGCCACATGGTAGCAGATGCAAACCCAGGCACACATGCAGAAACACAAACAGTATGGTAGACATAACAGTAGTGCACGCGCATGCATGCATGCTGGGAAGAGAGGAAATTCCAGAGGGAACAGGTGGGAGTGGCGATAGCAATCTATCAGGATGACTTTGATCTCCTCCATGCCTCTGTCACTGCCGCTGAAAAACTCCCAATGAATCAGGACAGCCTCCAATCAATCATAATGTGTGTGTCCACACTAAAATGTCACCACCCAATGGAAGTACTTTTAACTTGAAAACAATGGTTAATCAACTAAGATTTAAAAAAAAATGTGCTCACTATTATTGCATAGAGATTCATAATTCTGGATTGTATGCCATCTGTCAATTTGCCCTTAAGACAGAAAAACATTCATCTCTTTTCTATTTATGCCTATTTTCTGGGGGCAGGGGGCTCACAGTCTCTCACTGGCTACTTTATTAGGTATACTGGTTTAATTGCTTGTTTTCACAAATAGAAAATCAACAAATTGCAAGCCAGCAACCTATTCCATTTATGCATCTAGAAGTGGTCAAAAGAATTTGCTGAATTTCAAACTGCTCCTCAACTTATTTAATGTGTATCAATGATTTTGATGATGCCACACATGAAAGTGTAACGTCTGTTGACTGGTTTTCTCAATAGTGGAATGTCTGGTGTTGCTATGGCTCTGTATTTTTGTGTTTTTATGATGTAAAGCACTTTGAACTGCCTTGTTGGTGAAATGTGCAATATAAATGAACTTGATTGATTGATTGATTGATTGATTGATTGATTGATTGATTGATTGATTGATTGATTGATTGATTGATTGATTGATTGATTGATTGATTGATTGATTGATTGATTGATTGATTGATTGATTGATTGATTGATTGATTGATTGATTCCTTTAGTCCCAACAGAGCCTCATCTAGTCACTGTAACCAACCTAAGTGCAATCAACCTCTGTAAAACACTGATATTATGATGGCTATTTCTATTTGGACAGTGTCACAAATAGACACTATCCATTATATAGTTACAAACTTTTTCCTTGAATATGATAAATGAGTTCACTGTTTTCCAGTGGCCTCCACAGTCACCAGAACTGAACCCAAATCCATTTTGGGATGTGTTGGAGTGGAAGATTCATGTCATTTCAGACCAAATTTATTAGGAATAGTTCCTGCTGCACTTTGTTGGAAGATCCGCGACAGTTCAAAATTAACAAAAAGGTACTCTAATAATAATAGCAAAGTGTATCTAATAAAAGGACCAGTGAGTGAATTTGTTCAATAATAAAAATGACCTGCAGAGGGCGGTGTTGAGACCAGACACAGGGAGTTGAACCGGGTCATACCTGAAACCTGACAAAAAAACATGATGAGAGTGTTTGGTTATTCACTGACGCGAACCAGCAGCGATAATGCTTTCACACTGGATCCTGCACGGACGATTATTGGTCTCTTGATTGTCAGCAAGATGATCTGAGATTGGAGGTAGTCGAGAAAAACACGAGGAAGGAAGGGAATGGGAAACAGAGATGTGATGGATGGAACCAAGCCAGTGTCTACTGAGAACAGAAGTCAGCGGTCAAAAGATCTTGTTTGTGGGTATGTGAGCGTGTGAGCATGTTCTCAGGGTGATCTGACCTTTGAGGAAAATTAAACAATATCACCAAGTAAATGCCTCATCACATGAAAGTGCACAGACCGACCATTATGTCAGCCAACACCATGTATGTGTGCTTGTGGTTGTTTGTGTGTGTGTGTGTGTCCGTGCGTGTGTGGGCGAGTGCCAGGGTGAGATGAGTGTGGAGAGCCCCTGCCTTAGGGGACGGAGCAACAGCTGACTGACAAGCTGCAGGAACATGATCGTGCCTGCAGAAATCTTTTTCAAAGCGCATCTTATTAATAACTTTTTAAGAAAAATCGTTTATCCTCTCATTCTTCCCTTACTAGTTTGTTTCATTGTCTGCAACCTTCTCCCAACTACATCCCTCCTTCACCCACCTTTCTACTTCTCCAGCAAATACTGGGAGGTGGGCTTGTGTTATGACACTCTGGCATTTAGCAACATAAAACTCATGAATGGAGGAAAATATTTGCACATAAACACATTGGTCAGCTCGTAAACCGTGCTACATGGGCAAAACATGAACAACACAACATGCAGGGAGAGAAAAAAAATGATGAAAACTGTTTGCAGAAATTATTCATTTCCCTTCCTTTTTTATTTTCCCTATGCTCACTGTATACCCCTCCCACTCCCTTGTTTCCCTCATTCTCTCTCACTTAGTTCCTTTTGCACATTTCATTTCTTTTTGCATATCTCCAGACTATCATACCTCCAGACACACACAGCGAACCTCACAGCTTCTAAAACAACTCGCCTTCCCCCCATTTCTAGATCTCTCCCCATTTTCTTTCTTTCTCTCAACCTCATTCCCGCCCTCCCCTCACTACCTGACATTGTGGCTCAATGCCCAATGAGTCACACCTCTGCTAAAATCATCAGAGATGGAAGGAGGAGGGAGCAAAAGAAAGAAATTGTCAGGGAGAGAGAAAAAAGTATGTTAGGGTGAAAAATATAGAAAATAAAAAATGGGAGGAGAGAACGTTAGGGAGGCAGAAAGAGAGAGTCTCTGAGGAGAGAAAGGAGCATGGAGTGCATTTAACTTTTTGACTCCGGTAGTCAGTCTGTGCATGTCAGTAACAGTTAGTCTGTAGACAAACGACACACACATGCACGCTCAAATACGCATATGCACGTAGAGCCATATGCAAACATAGCTTGCTCAGTGACATTGTGCATGAGCCCACCTGCGTCCTCTGCAGACACATGCATGCTCAATTTTAGCAATGAAAGTGCAAACAAACCCCAAGTTCAACGTGCGGCTGTAGCCCTGCCTCCGAACATCAGCCTCCCCCCACCCTCTCTACCAGTTACCCCGGGATACCACACAAACACTCCCTGTTGGGCAACACTGGGAGTTAGGAGAGGACGCACATGGGTCGCACACCTCCCCAAAGCCCTGAGAGTTTGAGACCAACTGCATTTGTGGATGTGTGCAAGTGGGCTCTGCATATGTTGGGCAGCCATATTCTTTTTCTATAAGGGGCAATGTTTTCTCACGATCCATTTCCTGGCCGGATGATAGAGATGAGTGAAAGATTTGCTGTAATGGTGGCAGACGAGGTGTAAAACTTTCAAGAGACAGTGAATCAAAGAGGATAGGAAGGTAGATCGGCTCAGGAAGTGTAGAAAAAGTCCTTGCAGAGTCGCTGGTGAGAAGAAGTTTTGTTTACTTCAGTAAGTTTCACTTGTTCTGTGATTTACTCAAATGTCCCTTATCCCTGAACTGTGAACTTGGCTTGCCTGTCACAGAGGGGGCGCTGGCTTTAACGAGGCTTATGTTTTATGAACCCTGAGGGATCCCAGCAAGCTGTGTGGATGCTGCAGCGTGCCACGTGCCTGTCATCGTTCCGCACTGCTGTTTTTGAACACATCTCTACTCCATACTTCTGAGAAAATGTTCTGTTTTTCATCCTTTTATTCGTTCTGTTGGTAATTCAGAAGGTTAGGACCGTAAATCATTTAGGTTTTCTTTGTTAGATCCTCAGGTTGCCTTATCAACACATTTCCAGATGGGAGGAAGTCGACTTGGTTTCAGATTGTCTTTGTGTTTGGCTTTCAGGGATTCGTTTAGATTTTAAGGAAACTGAAAGACTTTAGCTGAAAGCTGTTTAGTACGTCTACAAATGATACAGTCAGTTCTGCTTTGATGGGGTCAATCCTATCTGAAGCTCTGGGTTTAGGAAGCGCAACAGGCTTTTTCCCAAAGCCCCAGTGTTTTCAAAGCCATACCAGCCAGCCGCAGCGCTCCGTTCGCCCTTTGTGCTGAGCACACCAGACAAAACCTTGGAAGGCATCCACTGCAGAGCACATTCCCAGAGTACTTCTTTTTTCTTCTTTTTACAAGTGTGGGATGGGGTCTAACAACAATTACGGTAAAATGTGACTAATATGTCGCAGACACACTGCTGTATGTGTGCGTGTGTGTGTTTTTTCTGACCTGCTCTTTCTCTTTTCCATCCACTCCTCTCTTCTTGAAAATTCTTCCCTCTCACTTCAAACCCCTGTAATTACAAACAAAGCGCTGACTCCTCTCCAGCTGAAACAATGATAATGATGGAGAATCAAACATATGTGTGTGTGTGTGTGTCTTCATCAAAGCGGCGCTGACGTTGATGGGTGTAGAGAAATGTGTGGAGGACAGTAAGGATTAACACAATCTGGGCACACGGCCCCGTCACTGAGAGAAATGGTGTGTGTGCATATGTTGACTCTGGTCTTGATAGCAACGATCCAACACACAGCTGCTCTCTGAGCTTGGCATTTAAATGAGGCAAGCAGACAGTTGGAATAAATGGGACGCAGACTGAGGCGGAGGTATTGGAAAGGTTTAAAGAATAGAGAAGCAGGTTGCTCTTAAACACGAGCTTTAAAGGTTTCAAAAAAAGGGGGGGAAGAAAACAGTAGAATCTTTGAAGGCACAGAAAATAAAAGTCATATTTTTTTCCTAATAAAAATCGAACATGCTTCGGGTTCAGTAAAACATTTGTGTTACAGTTTATCTGGGCTGCATAAATGGATGGTTGAGAGGTAGAGTGTGTACTCCCTGGTTGTGTTTGGAGCAGGCCCAAGCCAGAGGAGCTCAAAGCGCTGAATGTCATCATCAGAGCTGTCGGAGAGCCAAGCAGTAATCACACCCAGATCACCTAAACGCTCACGCCAACTTACAACACCAGTCACTCCAGAGTGGTGGGCGTGTGTGTGTGTGTGTGTGTGTGTGTGTGTGGGCGTGTGTGCGTGTGTGTGTGTGCAAGAGAGCTCTGGTGGAGTGAAAGAAAGAAGAAAAAATAAAAAGACAAGAAGTACATGTCCATGCAGCAAGAATGCATTCGATATTAGTGTGAAAAAAGCATGTGCGCGGACAAGCTATGTGGTCATAGAGCAGGCACGGGGAGGGAGGAACAGCTCGGGATGTGTGGAGAAGAGGGTGTATTTTTTCTCTCCTCTTTCTTCCTCCCTCGCTCCATGTCAGTCTCATATCCCACCCCTCTATTTTCCATTTTTACATGGAGCTCCAGATGTGAAGGGAGTGAAATATTAAATTACCAAAATGGGCTTGTTTCTGCACTTTGGCTACATCAAAAACAACCCAGCCCGTGCTCTTTCCTGACCTTGCACACACACTCAAGCACATTCACACTTTCTGATAATATTTTAAAGTGTGCTTGATCATTTGCTAAAGGAAAATGGACAAATTAATCATTGTTCCCTGGTCATTACTGACTTTGCTTGGAGTTGGTGCTTTCAGTTGTGCTATATATATATTTTTTTATTTTTCAAACTGTTAAGGCATTCTCCAGGCCCATTAGATCCCCATGAGTTACTGGGCTTTATGCACATGTTGTTGCTTGGTCTGCCACTTGGTGGCAGTGTCAGGAATATGTGCAGCAATATGAAATGTTTGCTGGGCAAAGTTGGTCGTATGTTATTTGTGCTTTTGTTTGTTTGTCTTACTTGCTTTTTTCCCCCCTGAACATTCCGAAGTTGTGGTGAAAGAACTGGGTTATAGGGTGCGACTGGGTTGCTATGGATACTGATCAGCGGTAAGTGAAGCCACTAAATGTACTTTTCATTGCCATGTTTTGGTTCATCTTTTCTTTGCTGACTTTTTAATATAAGGCCCAAGACCACAGTTCTTTTTGCAATGCTTATTTCTGAAACTTCTGGAACTCTATTTTAATTCCTTAAACTCTTTACATTCAACATTAAAACAATTGTTTTCACGCCACTTGATTAGCATTTTAGTGAAGGCTAATAGTCCAATAGAAAACGTAACATTTTAAGCTAGTAGTATAAACCAAATAAATTGTGACCTTGCAATAACAATTTAATAGCATACTAATGAATTGCTCATTTTGCTCTAAATGAAACCAGACAACATTTTGTCCTTTATTAAATGAAAAACAGGACCAATCTTTTCCACATTTTCTCACATCACTCAATGTTACTAGAATTTTATGTGGCTCAGGAGGAAAAACTGATTTTTTTAAAATAGTGTTAGTGTCCCTTTTCAGATCTAAATTAGAAAAGTGTGGGTTACTAATGTATTCAGCCTCTGAGTCAGTATTGTTTAAAAACTACATCGTACAGCAATCATAACTCCAAGCTTTTTGGGGTTTGCCTTTCCTAGTTTCACACATGAAGACTGAAGCTCAGCCAGGCTGTTTGGAGAGCATCTGCACATCTTATGTGATATATTGCCTCATATTCACAAACAGATTACATGCTGAATTTTATTACTAGGCCAGTTCTATATGGTAAATGGCAAATGACCTATACTTGCATAGCTTTATCAAGTTCAGAGGACCCTAAAGTACTTAACACTATAAGTCATTCACCCATTCACACACACTCCCACACTGATGGTGGCAAGCTACTGGAATGTAGCCACAGCTGCCCTGAAACAGTCTGACGTGAATACACATTGATTTATGGTGTATTACAGTGGATGTGCAATGCCTTGAAAAAGGACTCATGATATTTAAACTTTTTAACTTCGTGTTTTGCCACATTTAAACCGCTTATATCTCTGTAATTCTTTTTTTTTTTTTTGAAATTCTTTGTGATAAACCAACACACATAATTGTGAAGTGTAAGGAAAATGGTAGAATGATTTTCATAAGTTTTACAAATAAATTTCTATGTTCTTCCCAGCTCCCTTCCAGTTGTCTACCTTCTTATTTGTTCTCCTCACTCTTGGTCATATCCTAGTATAAATCCTAATCAAAGCATTTAAAAGCAACTTGTGAAATTTATGTAAAATGACCCAGTTTAGGTTTGATTTGATATTATGTTCAGATGAAAAATCACGAAAAAACTTCAGAAGAGTCATTTAGTGTAGCACAAATATGAAGCAGAGCCGCACGTAATTTTTTAACCAGTAAATGATTAAGAGCAGGAGCCCTATTCTCACAGAACGTACAGATTGTTTGTAATTTATTTGTTGCGGGGGTTTTTTTCTCTAGAGAGAATCTAAAATGCTGCTACATAAACAATTTAAGAGGAGGAAGCATCTTCAGGGCTTTTGTAACTGCAGTCAACACAACAGGGCAACTTAATAACGGCAACTTCCTTCTTTTCTTCAAAATAAAAGTCTACAGCGGTAATATCGAGTGTCAAACATTAAGCACACACATAGCTCAATCCATGTGTTGCCTTTTAGTGAAGATGGGAGCTTAAATTAACAACATGTGCCTCTAGTTAGCCATCTAACTTGTTAAGTTGGAAATACAAGCAGTTAAATCTGCAGCATTGTATTGAAAGCAGCGTTTTCTTTTGTAACTAATTTGAGCTTGTACTTTCTTCGCCAAATTACGTGCCGACAGCTAATAGTTATCACATTGGGAGACAGACTTAAGTTTCAATATCACATCACTCCCATCAAGAGCTTGTTAAAGCCCTAGTAAAAACAAATCCACTTTTGTATTTTTAAGGTGCATTATTATGAGTATAGATGCGAAATCTGCATTTTAACATCACACGTGTTTGTGAATACACTCAGGAGTTGTCTCAATGAGAAACCTAAACGGCATCAAGGATTTAGGTAAAAGGCAAGCAACAGCCTTTTAATGGCATTGTGTCGGAAGCGAACCATTACAATGTTACAACATCCTTAAATTCACAGTCTGCACATATTGTGCTGAAGGCCTAGCCCCCCACATTCTTCCTTCTTAAACCCTGTGAAATCCAGGGGATCCACACGACCTATTGATTGAGTGTAGAAAACCTGATAGGGGTTTAGGATCACAGCAGCGTTAACAGACTGTCAAACACTAAGCAATGAGCACCTCAGCAGCAGGACAGAGGAGAGCAATGTGCTCGAGTCGTTGAGTCGGGGCGTTTGCGTGGCTGCGCATGGTATATGTGAAAGGGCGAGCAAGGAATGAGTGTGTATGTTATGTGTGCATGGGAGTGGAGTGTGTGCATACGTCTGGGTGTGTGTGAGAGTGTGTGTGAGGGCTACCCTGCTCAGGGCATTGACTGAATTGTTTCCACATGTGTCTTAACACAGAGTTCTGGGCGGGTTTGGCGGACAAGGGAGAAGAGGGGGCTGCTTTAGTTGGTGTTGAGGGGGGGTGGGTCAGGTTTCATAGCACCGTGCAACACATCTGGGCCGCAAGAACAGAATTACCGTTCCCACGACTAAGAAGACATAGCCTAAACAAAATTACATACGTGTACATGCACCTTGATGAACCACTGGTGGTACTCAAGGATCTGTGATTTATTTGCAGGCATCACGGAAACCCTCTTCACCGTAAACATCCCTGCAACACGAAACATGCGTACAGACCCAGTCAGCTGCCACACACGCTGCACAACGAGTCGCACAGCTTGTCATTTAAGCCGTGTGAGCAAAGGTTTACTGTACCATGGTCTGCTGCTTTTTAACCCCGCATCATATTGTCGTGCTGTTGCCACATAAACACACCAAATGCGCACAGAAACTCAAACACCACTTCTTCCCTGGCACAGCTGTCTTGAATGCAGCAGGCACACGGCTGTTTCACTGGCACAGCATGTGGAAGGAAAATCTGAATGTGTTCTTACTAATCAGTCCTCCATTCCACCCAGAGACAGAGAGAGATGAGGTGGGACAAGGAGGAGCAGAGGACTGTGCGACCTGCGCAGCAGGTGTTGGGAAGCGAGGAGACCGGAGACAATGTGAGTGTTGGACCGAAAGTAGAAGAAGAAAGACTGAGTGACAGCGCGAGATAAAAGCAGGTTAGAGGTGAATGGATAGGGAGAGAGGGCGGGGGAGAGGAAAAAAAAAAAAGTCAGGAGTGAGATGGGATAAATGGGGGCATGCCAGTTCCATAAATGTTTAATTGCCAGCAGGTTTATTCATGTTAAGCTAAAAGAGGGAGCTCAGGAAGAAAAGAAAGAGAAAAAGAGAGAGAAGTTAAACAGTGCAAAATCTGTCTAGCGCCCTTAAATCAATTTTACACAACAAACAGAGAGGAAAGAGGGCAAAAACAGAGGAAGGAAGGGGAAGAAAGAGAAAAGGAGAGGGAGAAAAATGCTAATTGGCTACAGTTGGTCTCGTCTGGCTTGAGATGAAAGAAGAAGAAAGGACAGAAAACGAGGAAGCAGGAGGAAGGAACAATAGTACAAGGAGATGAGTAGAGGAGGTGAATTGATGGGTGGATGAATTTCATGTATTCTTTCTTTACAACCTTTTCATCTTTTCCCCATTGTTATTATACCTTATAGTTTTCTTAAAAATACAAATGAGAAAGTAAATGAATGAAGGAATGCAACAAGAAAGAGAAGTGAAAATCTAAGTTCTAAGTGAAACTATGGCACCGTGTGTTCAATAGGTCTTAAATTAACTGTCCTGATTCTGCAACTTGAAAAGGCTGGAAAACAGATAACTAGTTAAATATTATAGTTTAACTGCTAACCTGAGTTGAAACCATATTCATCTCAGAAAAGTCAGAATGATACATGCCTTACAGGACACACACACACACATGCTTCTCTACAGCAGCACTGCTGCTCCATTCAGACTTTAAACTGGCGGATGATCAAAAATCCTGATATTGGTAATCGCTTTAATCTGAATCGCAGAAAATAAAACGCTGTAAAATGTTCAAACCTTACTGTTTGAACATTAAAGTTTAAAATTAAAATTCAACTATTGAGAAATGTAACGCATCCTCCCCGCACCAAGAAAACCTTTTGTTCAGAATGTGAAAAGTCCCTGCCTTGGCTCATTTTTGGATAGGTTTCTACTTGTTTTTGTCTGATTTGGCCCTGGTTCCAGCAGTGGAAACTACACCTAAAACCAACTGATTCCTGAAGTGTAAATGCACTGTATGCTTTGATCTAAAATAGCCCATTGTAGGTCTTGCTAAGTGTTACTTTCCCTTTTTTTCTGTTTTAGCCCCCTTCTGTAAGTCTTTTACAGCTTTCGACATGTTTTCTTCCAGTTTTACCCTGAATCCACCTCCATCCATCTTCCCTTACACTCTGGCTCGCTTCCCTGTCTGTGCTGAAGAAAAGCATCCCGCCAGCACGATGTTAAAACACCCTGGTGATGGTGCACAGGAGGATATGCAATGTCAGTTTCCCTCCTCACCAACAAGTTTAATTTTACTTTATCGGACCAGAGCACATTCTTCCACATTTGTTATGTCAAATCAAAACCAGGACATATTTCGGTTTTCTTTCAGGAATGGCTATCTTCTTGTCAGTCTTTTATGTACATCAGTTTTCTTGCGACACAGGTCATCTGTTGGGCTAATGGCTTGACTTTGACTAGACCATTCTAACAATCCCCAACTTTGATTCTCAGGCAGGATTCGCTGAATATTTTAAGTATTTCTGCTCTGCCACAAGGCTCATTTAAATAAATGGGTGATTGATAGGCTTCTATAGCACTTGATGGCATACTAAGGAGGTAATGTAAACATTTGAATTAGTTATGTTGCAGCAGGGACACACCCAGTAGCCCTTGAAGACCAGATCAAAACCATTTCATTTTACTTTGCTGTCCAGGGTGCACCGTGCCACTCACCCAATGCTTACTTGGGATAGACCATATACAACCACTTGACCCTATGCAGGGTAGAGGTATGTTGACTTATCCCACCTGACACCTGCTAGATTGCAAAATAAATACTGGACAAATATCCAGTCTTTCACAGTGCTAATATAAAAGTAAATGCGCGACTGGCGATTTTCAGTCACACTGCCAATTTGAGTAAAGACTGCATTTCATCATTCCAGTTGTGTTTAAACAGAAGCAGAGTTTTCCCAGTCATTGCAAGCATCATTTGCTAATGAGTCAGATTGGACTTTCCAAGCAGTGCAGAGGTTGTGGGACTGTCTGCTGCTGGTGCAGAAGTACTGGAAACAGTCAAAAGACAGTCCTTCCTGAATTATACAACTCCTAACTTCAGCTGCTGCACAAAAGGTTAAAAATCCATTTGGGGTCTTGTTCGTCTCATATTCTCTCTGTTAACGTTCACATTCTCTTTCCGACTCGCCCCATTTTGACTTGCCTCTCCGTTTTCTTTGTCCTCATCTCCTGTTTCATCACAGTTTACACCTTGTACCCTTGTTCTCCTTTTGTTTTCACTAAAGCCTATTCTTGTAGTTTTTTTGGGGGGGGGGTTTGTTCTCTTTACTCTTATGAGTCACACGTCAGGAAGACAGCACCCGACTTCCCAAAGACACACATTACATGACAGCTTTGTTCAGGCAAAGGTCAGTGTGTTTCCATGGCTCAATGAGCCTGAAATTGTGTGTTTTTATGGCCTAACAAACGTTAGGGACATTCTTAAAACGTCCGTCTCCACGTCTTTCTCCCTCTGTAACGCAGATGTTTTCAGGCGAATGCGGCATCTGTGCTTTGTTAGACATATCACCGTTACGCAAGAATCTAGGATGAAGAACAACAACACTTGCTAAATATGTTGTTTATTGACATTAAAACTGCATCCAATTGTGACCATAAACTCAGCTTGAAAACCCTTAATTCTGATAAATCGCAAAAACAAAGCGAAGGTAAATAAAGGGAGGCCAATGGTGGAGGATTTGCTTTTGTGCGGAGCAGAGTAGTTTTGGACTGGGACCAGAACCAGGCAGGGAAAAGCAGTTCAGGGGGTTGTTCTTCTGCTGGGGATCTGCTGAGAAGCATTCTCTCTGCGTGTTTTTGTATTTAGCATGATTTAGTCAGTTGTCCGATTTACAAACATTTCACCCCACCGCCATGCGGTCTCGTTTTTCATTTAGTTGCCGCCCAAGGCCATGTCCCAGATCAGAGACAGCCACACAGCACACTGCTGCCGTCTGCTCCACAGCAAGGCACTTCCCTCCTTGTTGTCTGGTCTGGTCGCAGGAGATGAAGACCTGCCCATGACCCCTAAAGCTTGAAATACGCACATACATTCTTGCACGTTTCTATATGCATGCTCACACACAAGCCTATGCTGTAAGCAGACACTTTTTTTTTTCCTCCTCGAGCTCACAAACACACGTAAAGCAGATGCAGACAGAGCACACACAGACAGACAACATGCGGAACAAGCCCGTCTAATGCCACTAATGCGAGTAAAGTCTGTAGGGGCAGACAGGTATAACACAGCAGCCATCAAAAACACAGAACAGAGACATTAAAAACACTTCAGTGCAGAGTTACGTATTTAGTGAGATTTAGCTGAAACACACTCTGCAACAGCTCCCCACACACACTGAAACACATAACCTGCCTCGTACTCGTCCATTAAAACACAAAGATGCTCGACCAACTGCTGCCTATAACGAAGCAGAAACAGACCAAAACTGTGCACGGCCAAAGCAGATACAAACGTCTGCACACAAACGCACACCTGTGGTTTCAGGCCCGATCACAAGAACTCTTTAGTCTTCAAGCTGTCTGCCTCACTTAGAGTGAGCGGTGCTTGTGAAGAGGACCTGACAGAAAGAGAAAACACACACATCCACACGCTCCGTGATGAGTACACTGCCACACCAGAAGACCTGACTAAGCTGAATTTCCCCCTGCTCCCCTTTCCTATTTTCCATCTGCCTCAGCATAGGAGAACCTGCCGAGGGAAAAATAATGCCCACCATATATGCGCCAGTCTTCACTTTCTCAACTCTTGCTGTGGCATTTGAACATATGTACAAATCTAAGAGAACAAACTACTAATCTGTACACTATCCCACATTTCCCTCTGCTTTCAAGTCATAGTTTTAATTTCAAATCAGACTCTTTGTCTACTTTTTTTTTTCCAAATTTCCAAACTCAAAGCTTATCTCAAAGTTTGCCTTTCCGTTCCTTTTATCATTTATATGGTGCAGTGCGGTTGACCAACATCCAGGGAGAGACAAGTGCAGAAGTTCTGGCCAAACCTGCTTGCTTCACTGCCCAAATTATATGGGACAGTCCCAATTACCCTGTGGCCAACCAAGGCATTTCCTGGGTTAGCACTGGTGATGCATGCACCCCTGCCCCCCTTTTACTGTGGTTACAGGGGGTGTCATTAGACGCTTGTTTTACTGCAACCCCAAGAACGTGCCCGCCGGCCGCATCCACGCCACGAGAAGCACAACTGCAACGTTCCAATAACTTTGCTGCGCCTGATGGATGACAAATGGCAGAGCTGCTGGGGTAACACTCCAGTTAGTAGTAAATTCCTGCTGGCTAACAGGGAGAGAGAGAAAAGGGAACATTTCAAGGAAAATGAGAAACTCAACACAGGGCGTTGTGATTTCTGGGGGGAAAAAATTAAAAGCTGTTACAGACTCATTCAAGAAATTAAAATATCATTGAAAAGTTCATTTGTTACAGGAATTTTATCACTAAGCAAAACACATCATATTACACACAGTATGATGTTTGTAAACCTTTATTTCTGTTAATTATGTTGATTTTCCACTTAAAGGCAATGAAACGACATTTAAAAAGATGGAATTTCATCAGACTAATAAAACAACAACTTTTAAAAACAAAAATGTGGGTTTAATGAAAAGTATGTTTTATGCCTGCTTAAAGGTTTTTTTATTTTGAAATAATACTTTCAATATGACTAACTGCATTCATTGGGACATATCAGTTTATTGAACATGACTATAGAATTAAATTAACTCAGATTTCATAGGGCTTACGGAAGTATTGTTTTTAAAATAACAGCGACGGTGGTAAGAGTTCTCTCAGTCTGTCTCAGTTGTTGCGTCCTTGGGCAAGACTCTTCACTCGCCTTGTCTGCTGGTGGTAGATGGTAGCCTCACCTCTGTCAGACTGTCCCAGCCTCTGTCGGTCATAATTGCATGAGGAGGATGTAATTCAGTTGCTTGATTACGTTCTGTAAAACCAGAGACACACCTGGAATCTCCCCACAACAACACTGAAGAAGTGGAGTTTGCACACTCTGCACATTACTGACTCAGAGTGGAGCTGGGAGGGGGGGTCGCTGTGAACAATTGTACACCACACTTTTCTGCTTTTGATTTGTAAAACACTTTGGAAACCTCGTAAAATTCCAATAAAATACATTGAAGTTTGTAGCTGCAACACAATGTGAAAATGTTCAAAGGATTGAAATGGTGTTCTCAGTCACAGGAAGAGAACGCCTTCTTTCTCTTTCAGTATTTCTTAAAAAATAAAGGTAAATATCAACAATACATTCATCTGACTTTCTCACATCAGTGATTGATGTGTTATTGCAGTTATTTATTGCATTAGCAAAACCAAGTCAACAGTATGTGACTATGATAAAATTGTCCAAGAATTACAACGTTCTCAGGACTTGTTATTCATTTCAGATGAGCTGAATTTAAAATGATTTCATGGATCAGAATTGAAAACTGCATTCTTACATCATGGACACATCATCCTATAGTCTGGCACAAAGACGGACCACCTGCAAGTAGTTTAAAAGCAGGAGTCTATGTTGGTATGAGGATGCATTGATTAGTGCGTAGAGAATAAGTAAGAAGGCAGCTCACTAAGCTGCACATTTGTGAACACTGAACAATATAGACAGAATTTGTTGGAACATATGTCACCATCTTTTCCACGTGAGGCCATGCTTATTTAATCAACATAATGCCAAACCACAGTCTGCACAAATTACCACAGCAGGAATACATAGTGGAAGAGATCACATGCTAGGTATCAGAAAGTTATTATTGTTGTTGCAGCAGAGGTTTAGTTATCCTACACAGTATTTCTTATTGAAATAAAAAATACCACAGACAGACAGTTTAACAATAATCAGCTTAATGTTTGGAAATTAGTGGACATTTTTTTTTGTTAATCCACAAATATGACTTTGAGCTAAAAAGATGTAGTACTTAAAAATGTCAGCAGTAAATCACAAAATTAGCTTACATGGGAGAGTTCCACGTTGAAAACCATTTATGACCGAATACAACCTAGAACAGAACCAACCTTCTTTATCAGCTTCTTGAACCTTTTTAGGTCTCTGGCTCTGATGCTACTGACCCCCTCCAGATGACGGCAGAAGAGATATCACTCTTGATAGACTTGTAGAAAACACGCATCGTCTTGCTCCAAACCTTGAAGGACCTACGCTTCTTTAAGAAGTACAGTCTGCTCTGATCTTTCTCGTGGACATCTTTACTGTCGCGTCTCCAGTCCAGTCTCTTGTCCAGATGAATACTGAGGTATTTATTTTTCTATATCACCTCCACTTCTTCGTCCACGATGGAAATAGTGTTTGACATAACCTTGTTTCTCCTGAAATATGCAATAATCTTCTTTGTTTTGTTTACAGTCAAGATGAGAGGATTGTTTCCACACTATGCCACAAAGCGGTCCAACAAGTCTCTGCACTCAGCTTCTTGACTATTTCGCAGAGACCCAGGTACATGTCACAATTCTGGTTAGGGGTTAAACACACCATCATGTGAAACAAGTGAGTGATTTCTATTTTTTAGTATGGACAGAGAAACATGTTAGTTTATGTGAAGATGGACACAGCTGTAAAGATTAACAGAAGTACCTGTTGAAGGATGCATCTCCATAGCATAATGTTGCCACTGTGTGAATATATAGGAATCTGCCATTCTTTCAGATGTTTTTTTTTTTTTTCTGTTGTAAATGACCGCAACATTTTCCTTTATTGAACCACAACTTAAAATCCTCGTAAAATATAATAAAAGGTTTGCGGTTGCACTTCATTAAATGCAAAAAGGACCACATGCTGGTTCAATGGGGATATGAATACGTTTGCAAGTCACAGTGGCCGTGCTTGTTACATAAACCAAATGTTCTTGTTTCAAAATTGAGAATCAAAGGAGGGGAAAGAGAAACCAAGATGAATTTCTGTGGAAAAAAGCTTTAACGGCAAAGGTTAAGAGACTGACGCACAGAGCAGGATGAGGGTTTGGAGGGTGTTGGCGAGAGATAGAGTGACGTAATGGGTGACAGAAGAGAAGGATTAGCTGAACGACAGAGATGAAGGGATGCTCTTTTGTGTCGTTCTTCCACACCCTCACGCCGTCCATCATTCACTTGGAGCTTCGCGGCAGAGCGCGTGGCAGGCACAGCGTGCCAGCTGTGCGCAAGTGCATGCTTGTGCAATCAATTTGTTTGCATACATTTCAAAGTCTGTTTATGCACATGTGTGCATTGTAGGTATTAATATTCCTTCTGTCATTCTGTCAGCATTAATACGCACCATGTGTCTGCGTAAAAGTGCACATGTATGTATAAAGTGTGTGTTTTCGGAGTCTACTCCTAGTTGCCCATCTGGTGCTGCTATGCTGAGCCGCTCAGCCAGCTCTCTTAATAGCTCCAATAAGCCTGTGGTTTGCTGCTTTGTACACACATACGTACACAGTTATGTACACATTGGCACACAAATGTGCTCACACACATGCTTGACACAAACCTTTACACACATTCTCATCGAGCTGTTATCCTTCTTCCAAGAGAAAGAGGCCGAAAAATGGCCGAAAAATTTGTTTACTTTGAGCTTTGGAGCTACAGCACCACAGCCTGCCTGTTCCGTGAAAAATAAGACAGAAGGAGTCCGAGGGTGAAAAAGAGCAGGGAGTAGGAAGGCAAAGGTAGGTGATAAACAGAGGAGGCCAAGAGGACGAGCCTGAAACAGGCAACAAGCTGGCACTGTGAAAGGGGTGTGAAGTAGCGGGGTTGTAGTTTTGTCCAGATCAGAGTTCAGTTTTGCTACAGTCTCACTTGGGCCTCCATTTCTGGACTTGGAACAAGCAGGGAAACAAACGCAGGCAGGGGAGAGATGGAATTCACCTCGAGCTCCTGAAAACACATAATTCAAATGCTTCGCTCGCATTATCTATCAGCTGATTTTCGTCCATGTTTAGCCGTGTCTGATAAGACAAATTTAGGCTCACCTTAAGAATTTCAAGTATTTTGAAGCATATTTATGTTTGTCTAGGTCTGCTGGAGCGATCATGCTGCCCTGCACAGCCTGCTCCTGGCCCAGCTGTCGGGGCTTCATTCAGTAGTGGAGTGTCTTTCCAGCTTGCGGGACCACAGCGGGTCCAGATCCAACAAACTGAGAACTTATTTACATTCTGGGGGAAAAATACGCCTTTTCAAATGGGCCTAACAAGTGCTTTCTAGCCAGAGAAATATTCCTACACTTGTAAACAGAACAAATTGTCAACTTTGCTTTGACGTGATTTCTCTGGATGTGGTGGATTATGCTCGGATTCAAAGCTGGGTTGTTCCAGTTTATCCAACAAAACAGGTCTCTCTTCAACAAGATGTTTATTTGAACCCTACTGGGAAAAGCCAGGTGTTGCCAGTGTACACAGCGACTAATGTGGTTTAGGGAGTTTGCTTCAGCGTACAGACTACAGGTGCTTTTAGGAGTGTACAGCAGCACACGAGCGATAAGGTGCTGAGATGGGAGGTGAGCATGTGTGTCCCGAAATGCAACATGCCGTGGGTCAGCACAAGGATACAATCGGCCAGATTGAGTGACGAACTGACGGACGGGGCCAAGGTTGCCACAGTTACCTGCTTTCTTCTACTTCTGCCTCTCCTGCTCTTTTTCATCCCTCTCAATCCCTACCCTGCCTTCTGTTAATCTGTTCCAGAGCATTGTGATCGCATGGAAAAAAAACATAGCAAGTGCACATATTTCCCCCTTAGCCAAGAGCGAAAAAAACATACACGGGGGCGGAGAGGGGTGAGGCACGGGGGTCTGGGTGTGTGATGAGAGAGAGAGAGAGAGAGAAAAAAAAAATAAAAGCGAAATAAACTGTTTATTCAAAGGCAGCGCTGAGCCCTTTTGTTGTGGTAGGGACCTGTCTTTTATTAGCAGCCTGAAAAGCCTTCAAAGGCTGGAAAGACAGAGGACATGCCAACAGACGAGTATATACAAGACAGAGGAGAGGAGGAGGAGGAGGGTTGAGGCTGGGGGGCAGAGAAAAGGGGACGGTGAAAGGGACACAGTGAAAAGGTTTAGAGAAAGGCAAAACGAATGGGGTCTGGGGACATGAATGGGCAGAAATACCTTGTAGAGGAGTTGATGGAGGGCTGAGAACTTAAATTTTGTGCCACTGGCAGTAAGGACATGAAGTAAAGACGTGAGCAGGAGAAAAGAGGCGCTCTAAGGCGACTCCAGATGGAACGTAATGTGGCTGTTAAGGCCTCATCTCATATCTTTGCAGGTCTTGTGGAGATTTACAGAACCTTCTTACTGAAAAAATATGTTTTTTGTTTTTGTTTTTTTTATCAAATATTAATATTTGAGGGGATGTTCAGACTAAATGGCTTTAAGCTGTGAATATACAGGTGAAATAGGTTTTCAGTCTGGTTGGTGTGGATGCTTATTGCCATAAACTTACATTTTTAAGGGACAAAAAAATGTGTTCGGTGATCGCTTGGAGCGGAAAAGGAGACGTCTCCTCATTGCGTAACTTTGTCTCTCTTATCTCTAAGAGCAAACTGTTAATCTGTGTTCCCACCTCTTCCACTCTACTTCTTTTTTTTCATCCCTCACTTTGACAGAATCAAGTCTGCAGGGATGCAGCCTTTCTGCGGTTTGGCCCCTACAGTCCAACCCCGATGCCTGTTGTGCACATATATACACAGATGATATGAGCAATGGTGCTTGTGTGTATAGGGGCACGCAGAATCCAATCTATTTTAGAGCTTGTGCAGAGTGACTACTCTTGAAGCTGAATCAAAGTGTTCTGCTTTCAATAAAAGTCACAATCAGCAAAGTGGCAGCAAGCAATGACATCACTGCAGCTGGGTCCCCAGCTGGAGCACAGAGAGGACTTTGGCAAGTGTATGTGTGTGTATGTGAATATAGGGACATGTGGGTTAACAGCATTTGCACAGTTTATTTGTGATATGCATATTTCACGAAAGCCGTAAACTCTGCAGCAGAGCAAAATGCTAGCAGGTTCAGAGCATTGTGGAGCCTTACCTCGCAGAGTTTGTGAATATATACACATGTGGGTGTGTGTGAGTGTGTAGGTATATGGTAGCTGAGAGCATAAGTGAGATTTCCAACCTCAGTCATCCCCATGAGTTTCAGTGCACATTCTGTGCCGTGTTTCTATTGGAGCAGACAGTGCTGCGGTGAGAAAAACAACAGGAATTTCATCTGTCATTGATTAAGCCCATTAACGGTGGTGTCTGATGTCTTTTACACTCATTCCATGCACACCGACATGCAGCTGCACTCACAAATGCAGACAGTAACACACACACACACACACACACACACCCGCCTTGACTCTCCCCACACGACATTGCTACCAAGACTACCATACAGTAAAAGACACAACATGGAATATCATCAAGAGCCACACCATTAACAGGAGTGCGTGTGTGTATGTGTGTGTTTATCTTGGGTGTGAATGGATTTTCACACGCTAAGTCATGCAAGCCGGAAAATACTGATCATAAACTTCTAACCAGCATAAAACACCAACAACCCCACAAAGAGCACACAATTACACATTGAAAACACATATTTATGCCCATTTCAATAAAGAAGGCAAGCAAATAACTTGATTTTGAAGCAAGGACCTGTAGGCAGGTACGTAATATACACATACAGAATAAAAACCCATGAGAAGTAGTTACTGTGCTCACTTTTCAACTACACACCAAACAAGTGTCTTATCCTGTCACTTTGGCATTTACCACAGCACCAGTCATTTTATAAGCCAGTCTCACAACTTTGGATGTGGGAGCTTTGTAATTTGTTTAGCTGATTGGTAAAAATATAGCTTGTATAATGTGACAGTTATTGGTTGAAAAAACAGAGCTGTAGTTCTGTTTCTGTTTCTCTTTCACTGCTCAGCTGAGATGGCGAAAGACTTCATCGTCTCTTCTTGAACACAGAAACCTTTTTTGTACACATTGAGAACCAGATAGGAAAAACATGTAAAACTAATACGGTTAGAGAACTGCCAGAGGAAGAACTCATCTGCAAAACATAGAGAAACCACAGGACAGATTGATCTTATTCAAGAAGCCCTCGCAAATTTGAGATTTGCACTTCAAATAGTTCTGTTGAAAAAACTGGATTATCTCTGGATAGACAATGCCGTGCACATGGAAGCAATATTTTGTAAGTAAACACATGTTTCATTAGTAGTACTTTCTTGATTTTGAATTTGAACAGAAATATTGTTTTAAGTACCCCTAGAAAATATTTTTTTCTGAAATAGGTTCAAATCAGAAAATACCTCAAAATGGCATAATTGGGTTTCCATATGTAACTAATAGGCAATTTTATGTCACTGATTATCACATAGCTGCCCCTCTAGCATAACAGTCAACTTAAACCCTTTCTTTATGTGGTTACAGGTATTTATGTGAATAAAGATGGGGTTTAGGTTGCATTAGGTTGCAGTTTTCCATAGCTAATGCAAAACTGATAAGGTTCAGTTTAATAGCTAGAATTTGTAGGAACGTTTGTTCTTTTCAATGTTTTCAGTGTTTTCGTGTAGATACTTCTAGTGAAGACACCTTGTTTACAAGAAAAAAATTTTAGCAATGAGAAATTGATTGTTTTGGAAAATCTTCAGACTGGAAAAGATGAGAGTTTCTACACGTACTCATAAAGCATTATACATGACGAAGAATGATTAGGATTAAACACTTCCCACACATATCAAATCTGAAGTGTACATAATCATAGAAAATGTTGGGAGTACAGCACACTGGTTTTTCTGTACAGCTGATTTACTTGGTCAGACAGACAACTTCAGTCTCATAAACTAGTGTCTGTTTTACAGGTAGGCATTGTAGTGTGTTCTGGAGTTTCTGACATAGTAGATCAGGCTTCCTTGAGAATTCAACGAACATGATCTTGGACAGTGGTGGAACTTCACCCAGTAGTGGGTGCCAATTCGCATCCTCGCCTCGTCTGTCTTAGTTGTTGCATCCTTGGCCAAGACACTTCACCCGCCTGGCTTGGACTTGATAAAGCGCCATTCTAGTCCTGCCTGCTTTGCTCTTTCAAAAGTGAATTTGTTGAATCAAATGCATGCAGTCTGTGACGATAAGTAATCTCAGGTGTTAGAACAACAGTCTGTAGTCAGGACAGATGGTACAAGGTATGTTAGATTTCATACCACTGGGATCTTCTCCAGTGGAACATAACGAGGTTGAAGGGACACAGAAGGAAGAAGGTGGAGGTAATGGTTGTGTCCAACAGTGGATCATCACCAAGATACATAACTAAGATGAAAATAAGAAACCGAAGATGTGACACGGACCCTTTAGATTCAGGGAGCGTGGAAGACTTGTGTGGCTGGGGTGAGGAACAGAGGATGCAGATCTTGCACCTAAAATGAACCTACTGAAGAATGTGTTCAGTACATTGGCTCTGTCTGGACCTCCATCTATCTGAATGTCCATTCACTTGAACCCTGTGAAATATTTTACCCTTGACCACAAAAGTCTAAAATTGTTTTGCTGAAGCTCTCTTTGGAGTTTTCTTATCTTGAGTTTAAGTTATTTCTGCACAATCCTCATTAATTCCCTGTCTTCCTCCCTGATTGCTTGTTTTACTTGTTCACAAGTTCTTTCATTTTACTAATGACCTAAAGTTTGTATTGGGTGAAGTAAATGTTCTGGTGAAGATTGGGCTGTCCACACAAAAGTTTAAACAGCTTGTCACATACTCAGCTATTGGCCTGATGTTATCTTCACATGCTTTGCAAGTACTCTCCAGTCTGTTGCTGCAAACCATCCTTGGAAAGCTTAGATTCATTAAGCATCGCTGCCTGTGTATTCGTTCTCACAGTTCTTTTGGTCACAGTTAGTCGCAGACGAAAGGTTTACACACAGAACAGCGAGAACATGAGCTTCCCTGCCAAGAATCAGTTGGGCATAATGCCTGCACTGATCCCTAACATTTGTATAAAACAAATAGTATGTTTAATTTTCTCTGACGAAGCAGTTGACAAACTGTTAAAATGCTAGAAGTGGAAAAAAATATGGTTGTAGTTAAAAACTTTAGATATTAGCACAAATGCATTGGGTTGTTGTGTCTGTTGCTTAACAACAGGTAAGTCTATTACATCACATGCAGAGTGGGTACCAGCAAGCAATGGTGGAGTTATTTATTAGGTTACGGGGACGAAACCAAAAAAAGTTAACTGTTCCACATCTGGGCTACAAAGACAATATTTCCCAGTAGCATGTTCTGATTACACAATCTGTGGATGACAAGAATGCAATTCATCACTCTCACCTTTACTACTCTTCTTGAAATCTTTGTCTGCAGTTACTGTCCGAATGACGGGCAAATTTTTTTTCGAGTTGAATATATCGTT
Organism: Gambusia affinis; assembly: GCF_019740435.1. Lineage (NCBI taxonomy): Eukaryota > Metazoa > Chordata > Actinopteri > Cyprinodontiformes > Poeciliidae > Gambusia > Gambusia affinis. The sequence goes on along the minus strand of NC_057876.1, from coordinate 14,216,015 downwards.
TGCAGACCCATATTAGCAAAATATGCAACAATACATTCCTAATCCTGTGACTGGATCTCGTCTGAGCTCCAAGCTCATTAGCATTTTTTATTTCCCATTGTCACTCTTTTATCCAATAGCAGCCAGCTTTGGTTGTCATTTAAAATAATTTCTTCGTAATAAGTCACTTGTCACCAACCAAACTAAATATAGAAATTGATCCAAAGAGAATAATTTAAATAAGTGGTTCTCTGGAAGCTGTCTAGATGTGATTCATTCAATGTTTTGATTACTTAAGCAATATGGACCTATGACTCCGGTGACTTGATTTAAGAGATATAGCTTTACAAATCAATTCATCACAAATCATTTGTAGAACACTCAACCTTTCAGTTAAAATCAAGGAGAACAGTTATGAACAGGGCGGTCAATTACATAGCAAGCATTTTACACGTCTTTTTGATAGTTTGAACAAAAGAAAAGAATAGAATAGATCTAAATGCAAAGCTTACAGCAGGCCAGGAGACTGAGCCAACAGCAGGAACCCATGGGATCTAAGCAGTGATGAGGGATGGCAACCAGAAACCCAGAGAGTCATATGGGTGTGCACAGCAACCCTCAGATACATGGCCATACAAATACACAAACTGGAAGAGTTGAAGCACACAAACCAAGGCCTCACGAGTACCTGCACTTGTCTGAAATTAGAGCGGACACCTGAAAAATGTCTTGGTTTCAGTACATATTGAGCGTATGCTCCTGCTAGTAATCATTCATCTTTTCTTATCTGTATGTCTCCTCTAATCTTTCTCCTTGGATTTCTTTCTACATCTGTGCCCCTCTTCTTCGCCCCTCACGTTTTATGTCTCGATCACAACAGACATTGCCACAACCTGCTGCTATCCAGAGGTCCACTGCTCAGACCAATTTACTAGTCTCACTCCGGAGTCCTGTCATGTACCATAATTTAGCTCTCTCCAGAATGAGTTGCTTCCCATCTCACTGTCACATCCAATTTTTCACTATCATTCAACTCATTCAGGTCATTTGTCAGAAAAAAAAATAAAAAAATCATTTCTGGCTAAGTGCGCAGAGGTGTCATCAGAATCTTCTTTTAGTCTTCATTGTTTCATGACCCCAAGCACATCAAATTTAACTCTAAATGACAGAAGGGGAAAGGCAGGTGGGATTACACAGGTTGAACTGAGAGAGAGCAGGAGAAGCCAAAAAAGTTTGTATTGGTGAGGGGGAAGATTGAAAAAGAAAAGAGGAAGAATGAGAAAAAAAAATGAAGCAAAAGGCAAAGTGGGAGAGAAAAGAAGAGGCCAAAATCATCCGTACAGCGTTTTTTTCTGTTGCTTCAACAGGACAAAAGGTTACAGCATGACGGGGTAGGTGTCAGGTGATGTGTGACAAGTCCAAATTAAAGATGACATAATGGTGGGGGCCTGGATGGGGACCAAACTGGGGCTTGACTTAGAGCGAGGGTGGGGGCAGGCCATGACAACGAAGTCGAGATGGGCCACGCTAGGCTGGGCTGGGCTGCGACTGGGCAGCAGGGGGCTACCCTGCAGGCTCCTCCATATGGAACGCGTTAGCCTAGCAATTGCTAATGAAATGCAGGCTGACGTCAGGCAGGCACCCACCCATTGTTTTGCTGTTTAATTTGTTGTAATATCTGTCTTATAAATAAGGATGTTGCCAGAACAGACAGAATAAGGAGTTGTGAGTGTATAAGGGTGGGCATTAGGAGACGAAGCCTTAAGTCAAGGCCATTGCAATCACTGTGTAAGTCACGCAAAGCTGGGGGTTTGAGCATAATTGCCAACACGAAAAAAGCAAGAGGCCTAATATCTAAGTTGTTGTAAGTCGCATTTACAATATACCTTTCTGTTGAATGTTATGAAGAAACAATTCTGTTTCTGAAACTCCATTGAGCAATAATGCTCGCAGCTGCTTGCTTGTTCATTGTATTGTTATTTATGTCTCTGTTGATTATTTGCAGTACCTTTTGCTCATTTACTTCTTTCCCAACAGAGAAATCTTCCAAAAATAGCCAAAAAGCTGCACTTTTAAGAATGCTTTGGCTATTCCAAAGAGCTTTTCAGTAATTGATCACCACCTGGAAGTCTGGCAGAAGTTATTTAGCTCAAAAGAAAGGGAAATGAAGTGAAACAAGGTAGGTGTAAAAGTAAAATAACAAGAGGAAAACAAAATACATGAACAAATCTGGACGGAAGAACTGGGAAAAAAGATGAATAAAGAAAGGAGAAGAGCTATGGAAAAGTCCAAGCAGTGCTCCTCTCTTTCGTTCTTCTTTTTCTCTCTTTTTCACTGACATGTCAATTCTGTGGTGCTTTATTGGCATGAGTAATGATGGGAGGTGTTGCCAGGGTAATTACATAGCACATTAAAGGGTTTCATAAACATTACAGTTCCTCCTCTGCTCGGTGGCAAGGCTAAAGGGGCAGGAAGAGGGAAAAAAAAGTGAATGGGAGAACCGGACACAGCGAGAGGGCGCAGAAGCAACACCAAGTGGAGCAGAAAGGAAGATGGAAGAGGAGAGGGCAGTCAGTAGAGAGGAGGAGGAGAAGGAGGAGGAGGTGAAAAGGCAGGAGTGTGGAAGAGATGAACAGAGGGGATGACAGTAGTGAAAGCTACCATGCGCATGGATTCCATTGCGGAGCACTTGAACATGAAACAAGAAGAAAAAAAAAAAAACAAACATGCCAGACCAGCGTCCAACACAAACCACAGCTGCAATTCACATCACAGTCCATTGAACGTGACAGGATAACAGTCTCACATACACACAAAACACAAAACCTAACTGGGTAGACACCCCTGTTGACAAAGCCTCTGCATATACCCAGGCAGCAACCATTCACGCTGGAGCCACAAATCCCACACTCAGCTGTACACAGTCTGTCACTGAGGGTCATGACACACACTCAACCAAACACACACAACCACAAGGACCATAATTAAACAAACATCCATCCACTTGCCGAACATTGCATATTTATGTACAACCTCATTGGTCAAAAGCAATTAACTTATACACACTCTCAGAGCTCCACAAATGGTTCCCACCAATCAGTGTCAAGCAGCATGCAGCGTCATGCCTGCTTTTAATCTACATCATGCAGGTTTAGCTGTGTTTGCGCCATAGTGTTGTTGCATCTGTCTTCAGTTTTGTACAGCTAAATGTCAAATATATTACTCAGACTGTCCCTGTTGTTTATGAAATTCATGTCTGTGTCTGCTTTAACTCTGCAGGGATGTTCTTGAATAGTTGGCTCTGGTCACAAGGTCCTGTCATGAGTTCTTGAAGAGAATAATTTATGAACCAGGTGCACAAAGATGGTGCCTTCCAAGGTTGATGTCTTTATGATTTTAGCATACCGCTTCATCGATGCAAAATGTCCAGGCTTCCAACAAACAAGTCCTGCCAGATGGCCCAGAGGCAAGGATGAGACAGTGTTGCCGCTGGATTTAATGTATTATTGGATGTTTTCTAAGCATTGGTTTATATGAAAGGAGCAGATGTTTGGTATTATTGAGCATTTTATTAGACCTCACCCACAACAGTGACAATAAGTGGCTTAAATCACAAAATAAATAACAGTTTTGAAATGTTTGCTGCTAAAAAGGCAGGTGTAGATTGAGGGGATCAACTGTGTAGGCATTATCTTCTCCAATTGACCAAAGTTTGGCACAAGTGAGATTGCTTGAATAATTACCCTGACTTGTTTCCAAAGCTGCATCAAATCCTCTAACCTAAAAGTGTCAAAGTAAAGTTATTCCAGTGCTTTAGTTGGGCTATGTATAGAGACAACAGCTGCAACGGATTCCAGGATGAAGCCGAGCAAACGTTCATATTTGCTGGATTAATCTTGCAAAGGGAGAGAGAAGGGAGCAGGCTGTGCACCACCAACATTGTCGCTAATAAAAACAATATTTTGCTTTTCTATTCATCTCAGCCGAGGCTCACTGTTGCTCTCTGCTAATTAATTCCTGGTCTCACTTGACTGCAGCTGTCGATTCTCTCATCTTGCAGACGCGAACAAGTGGCAAACAGGTTCTTATTTCAAAGCCAAGCACACTGTACACATTCCTTAACTTTGCATGGGCCCCTCTGTCATCAAAGGGCCTTTATTAAGTGTCTCATACATTTACACATTGGGAAACAGTTTAAACTTGGCCCATGATTAACGGAGTGTGGATATCTATTCCAGATACCAATGTTAGGCTGACATCTCAACATCTGATGAGAAGTTTAGGGCCCATGTCTGCAGGTATTAATCAAAGCCACAAGATTCATTTTCCCTCCACAGATCTTGCATATCCACAGGCCAACCCGCCCATTCAAGCATAAACGGCTCACGCCTCATACACAAACCTAATTGGACACAATCAACTGCACTTGACACATCTGAAAGCTCCAAATCTGAACAGTGTGTTCCCGGGATGATGGATTGCATTCAGACTGTTTAAAGTTTTCAGCATTTGAAACACAGAGTTAACAGCAGGGGTGTATTGTTATCTGTTGGCCAGCTTGTGTATGGAAAAAAAATCCAAGCCAAGCTGTTTCTGCACTTGACATCTTACGCACACCTCCACACTTGCATGCACAACTGCATTAACGAATCAACAACTGGCCCGCAGTTCAGAACACTCCGGGCTCTGCATTAGGTTGTACTCCAGTCACCCAGAACAGAGAGTCACGCATGGTGACCTTTGGGTCAGGCCATGATGCCCTCATTTAATGAGAGTGCTGTTTGGGGATTTGTTGAGCTCTAATAGAGAAAGAGTGCGAACACGCAGTGCACCCTGGGTCTTTGTCTGGGTGCTGACGATATTGACAAGAACTGATCGATGTTAATTGCTAAACAGAATGGTAATATTGACCCAGCTTCCAGGATGAAGAAGGCTGCAGGCTAAGTCAAACAGAAAGAAGTACGAAGAAAGAGAAAAAGAGAACCCAGCAAAGGCCTACGAGAGATGCTAACTGCTACAGACACACACGGGTCTCTTTCACTTCAATGACTCTAGCAAGAAACACAAAGGCATGATGTCTGTCACTGCCAAGATAGATCTACACACTAGGGGCATATGCTAAATAATCTACAGTATCCTGTCACTTTATGTGAGGTCACAAGGTAAGACAATTTATGATTTAATTGTGTGGCAAAGTTAGGGTACTTGAAAGAAAGGCTGTGTTGGGAGAAATGGAAATGAGTAGATCAGTGAATGCAAGGAGGTTTGTGCCTGGTATGTGTGGGTGTGTGCCTTATTGCTGAGGATCAATAGGGAAGAGCTGCAGAGCAAAAGACATGAGCAATCGATATGCTCAATCTGAACGGGTGTGAGTGTGGGAGGGGGCAGATCTGGAAAGAAAGACAGATTAACAAGACAAAAGAGCAGACAGAAAATAAATGAAAGAGAGGGAGATGTGTTGGCAAAAACAGAGAGAACAAGAGGCATTGATAGTTTTATATAGGTTAGAAGCAAATCTGCATTTAAAAAGGAAAGCATCTAGAAGTACCTTAATGTAATTAGGTGATGTTCATTTTGTTCACTCTATTTTGTACCTTTCTAGTCTGTCATGTGGTTTCCACTATAGTCTACACCGGCAGCAGGTCATATAGAGGTTTGTTGATTTAGGGGTAAAAATCTGTCAGATTTTATAAAAGTAAATTGGGATTAGAACAACACTGATTGGGTACTTCTGTTGCTCAGTTATGTTGCTAGTCATAACATAACTAGCAATTCAGCCAATCACATGGCAGCAACTTAATGCATTCAATTATCTACAAGTGTTGAAGATAATTTTCTGAAGTTCAAACTGATGTGGCATGGTTATTCTATTAACATTTCAGTCTGGGGGTGGTATAATGGTGCAATGGCAATTTTCTTGGGTGAGCCTTAACACCACAACCTACCTCAGTGCTGCTGCTGCTGCTGTCTGTGTCAACTGCTTTGCGACTACTAGTAGCGACTTTCAACAGCAGAATGTACCATGTCACAAGAATCAAACCCTTTCAGACTGGCGTATGGACATTGTGAGTTCTCAGTACTCCAATGGCTTCCACAATCACCAAAAATCAATCCAAAAGGCCACCTTTGGGATGTGGTGGAACAGAAGATCTGCATTATGCATGGACACCCTGTAAAATCAGCATCAAATCTCATTCTGCAATGAGGGGGGGATGGAGAGTTGTCCAGTCCAATCTTAGCAATGTGTATGTTCTAAGACGTCTAGTGATGCATAGAAAGTAGAAAATGGGGTGCACTACAAAATAACGGGGAGGGGAGAGGCACATAGAGCAATATCATTGCACAATCAAGTGACTATGCTAACTTCAGTTGTTATTAAAAAATGCTGTAGATAAAATCATGACTTAAAAGGAATGCTCCTCCATTATGATGTTTACTGATGTGCATTTCCACCAGGTGTTTGGCAACTGCTGCCACCACTAGTCTAATGGAGCTGAGTGGGAAAGGTGGAAACCGCTGCTCCAGGGAGGAACTTTGTGAAAAAAGGCGGCGCTTTGTGAGAGCAAGCATTTAGGCACCCCCCGAATGGCTGCCAAGGGGCAGTCAAGGTTTCTTCAATTATGCAAGAAAGAGTCAATGTAACATACAAAGTGGCAATGTGTGGGTATTAATAGGTGAAGGTGTGCGTGTGTAAATGTTCATCATCACTAAACACAGTTTTTTGGGTTTTTTTTAGAAACAATAAACAATCCACATATTTCTAGCAGTTTTGCAACTAAAGAGTTTCCAGTGAATATTGGTCAAACCAATGCCATAAACCAGTGTGATGAACCTTTTCATCTTAGGAATACCAGACAGGCCCATACCTCATCACCAGAATGCGGTTCAAAACCCTCTCCACAACATTTACACTCATGTCCCTTTGCAGCATTGTGGTGAGCAGACAGAGAGAAAACAGCACTCGGACACAGGTGCAACGATGAAGAAAGCCAGTAGTATGAAAGAAGGCCAATGCCTTGTCTATAATGCATGACTGGAAAGGCTTTCAACCACAGCACCCCTACCCAGAGCCCTGCTCAACTTTGTCCAGTTGCAGAAGTCTCTCTCTCTCTCTCTCTCTCTCTCTCTCTTTCTCTCTCTCTCTCTCTCTCTTTCTGCGTTTGTGTTATGGTTGTGCGATTTGACTGAAAATACATTGTTAAAAAGCCTTGACTTGGTACTGATACAGCTGTCGCTAATACAGGGGGACAACATCCTCCCACCTCTATCATTCACACTCACTCACAACGCAAACACATAGGGAAATAATAGAGAGCAAAAGTGTGTGAGTGTGTGCGTGTGTGAATGAAAGGTATGGCAGGAGTGCTGTGTTGGCTTGGCTGACCGTCTGCGGTTGTGTGGCGGTGAGAGGGAGTTTTGGGAGCGCAGAGCGGGCGTTGCTGCCGAAATCCCTGAGAAATGTTCGTTTTGGATCGGTGTCCGTGCTTACATACCGCCCTCCCGACTGTCTTTCATTCTCCTTTTCATTTTATCCTCTTAAGGTTTAACTTAAAAGTTATGAAACGGGGAGTCAAAATACATCACTTGAAGGGTGTGTGGGTGTGTGTTCGTGCGTGCGTGAGTCTGTGTGAGAGAGAGAGAAAGAAAGAGAGGAGAGAAAGGGGGGCGCACTGCCTCTGCACTTTCCATTTTCAGTCCTGATTCCGGGGCCAAACCGAGGGTGCGAGGGCGAGGTTATCTTTAGAGGAGATAACCAAGAACTTCGCTAGGTTTCATTGCAAATGTTCACCTGACTGAACATCTTTTTTATTTTTTTTCCGGGAAACATTTCCATAGCTTCTCTGTGGCTGAATTCACTCCAGAATCGATTTATACCGAAACACAATTTGATTGTTTTTGTTTGTTTGTTTTGTTTTGTTTTCTCGGGCCGTGAATTACTCTCAGAGCCATGACATCATCCTCATTGTTTCCAGTGCATTTTGCTTGTTTGAGAAATCACCTCGAGCACACAGACACAGAAGTAAAGCAAAATCTTAAAGTTCGTTTGCATCTAAATGGTGAATCTTTCTCTCCTTTATTAGCAGATGCGTTTCGTGCTGAGGCCAACTCTTCTTAAAACTGATATTTTTGCATTGGAAGTTTGGTCAGCATCGCATAGCGACCAACTAATCCCATTTTGATCCAATAAGTGTGCGCTTGTGTGCATGTGAGTGAGAGAGAAGGAGAGATAGAGAGGGAGAAGGGAGGGAGGAGAGGCGGGAAGGAGGGAGGATTGATCAGCGTCTGTTAAAATCTTGTTCTGGTTTTTCTTGGAGTGAGGTCTGTGCCTGCCGACGCGCCTCTCCTGTGCAGCCCCCCTTCAAGAAGAGCTATTAAAAAAAACAGAGAGGGAGAGAAAGGAAAGAAACCTTTTTATTTTTGAAAAGAAGAAGGATCTGCATAATACCAGTGAAGTGGATAAAAGCGCACGGCTGGATTCTTTTTGCGTTCTCTCGCGTTTTTCCCCTCTGGTGTCTGAATGAAACAGGGAGGCAGAGACATGGGAGAGCAGCGGAGTGTAAGGTTTTGCTCTGTTCTGGGGGTGTCGGTCTGTCAGCATGACTGAGTAAACACCTTCTGCCTTTAACTTTTATTCTTCACAAGCTGGTGAGTTTCACTCCACCGCTTCTTTTTGCAGCCCAGAGTTCCCTTTTCTCTTGGAACGCTGCAGAGACTTTGGTGTTTCGCCCCCCCAACACACTGTCAGGGAAACTGCCCTAAACTTTTCTGCGTTTTTTTTTTTTTAGATAAATAAATAAGAATATCGTATTGCACCCCTCTTCAAACATTTTGAAGGTGATGTCATCGTGCTGTGTTTTGGCAGGTATTGTGTTGAGAGGGCGCAGAGGGGACTGCTGCAGCCAAGTGGTAACCAGCGGCTGAGTAGAGCTGCGGGGGTTGGGGGGGAAGAGTCCGGAAAAATCAGGTGCAAAGTGCGGCATGTCATTTCCTCGCCGTGTCGCGGGTGGCTGACTCTGCCACCCAGTCGCAGCTGCTCCCATCATCTCCAGTCACCTCCTTCCTCCATCATCTTTCTTTCCCTTCTATTACCCCCCCTAATTCAGGACTGCCCATATTCTTCCATCTGAGCTGGACCGCTCCGGGACCTTATCAACGTCTCCCTGGAACAGCGTTTGCGGGTGTTACCTGAGCTCCAGACCCGCTGCGTGGAGGCGCAGAGATGACCGAGATCGCGTTGAATTATCCTGCGCCCGCAGAGCCCCATCATCCAGGTCGCAGTTTGCTCCAGCCGCCAGCCCAGGAAACCCGCCTGCAAGAGCTCCAGAACCCGCACAGCTTGGATTAAACCTGCCTCTACTCCCGTCTGTGGATCTCAGCGAGTTCGGTTTTTCCGCTTTTTTTTTTTTTTTTGCTTTTTTTTTTCCCCTGTAGCGCCGAAAACTTTTACGCACTGGATTACGCATCTGCTTCTGGGGGTCAGCTAGGTCGATCGGTGCAGGCAATTTGTAGCACGTGAACGCGCTTTCACCTGTTCCGCTTTCTGTCGGGAACGCGCAGCCCATTTGCTGCCCCCGCCCATCTGTCCCACCACCGGTCAGGACGGCTGTTAAAGGTTGCCCGGCGGTCATCACTCACGCCGTCTCGTCTGTGCCATCCACACCGGGAGGACCGGAGCACGCCGCTGCCGCCGATGCCAACAAGAGTGACAACTGACTCTTTGACTCTGGACAGCATCCATCAGGTTCACAGTGTGAAGGGAGAATCTCCGGACTGTCGGACTGGCTCAGACCGAGCGAGGAGACCGTCTCTGGGCCAAGTTCCATAGTGGAGGGGGGAAGCAATGTGGTCCCTTCTTTCCACGTTGACCGTCTTGTAAGTCACATTTCATCTATTTTCTTTGCTCGGATTCCATTGCTCTGGTTAAAAGTCTTGGGAGGGTCAGGGCAACAGATGAAGATGATGAAGATGAGGGCTGTAATGTCTAAGGGGTTACATTACTCCACAGAAGACATAGGAGTGCAAGGGTCTGTTTTGATTGGCTGACAGTTCAGGGCCATTGGGTCAGAGTCAGGGCCTTGTTGCTCATAAAACCTGCCATAAACATCTTCATCACCATCTGCCCTCACTTTGGGGATGGCCAAGCTCACAATGGATCAATTTTCCTTTTTGTTCAACAGGTGTGCTTTCCCCCCGGTTTGGAATATTTTAAAAGTTATATTAAAAAAAAACAAAAACAAAAAAAAAAAAAAACACTGGCTTTATTTGTGGGACAGCTAAATTATAGAGCCAAGAGCAAATATATGGAAGGAGGATGCAGAACCAGGGAGAGTGCGGAGGGGTGCACATTTGAGATGTTCCTTCTCAAAAGTCAGGGGGTTTATTTTTCTTCCTTTGTGTCGGCTGTTCGTCTCCCAGATGGCAGTCATCTTTAGATACTTCTCATTCCTTACACAACCTGGACAGGGTGTGTGCTGCTGTTTGTGTCTCCGTGCCTTCCTCTCACCTAACTGGCTACATCTGTCTTCTTTTCTTGCCCATACAATTTCTTTTTTTTTTTTTTTTTCCACTGATACCTTCTAAGATTAAAAGAAGTATAAATTAATAACTGATGAATGACGGTGCCCCTGGCGGCATCCGAAGAGACACTCTCTGTGTTTAGTCTGCTGCTCTCCCAATCATCTTTTTATTAATTTCCATCTCACTTACCGGTATTACCACAGCCACTTTTCATCCTCCAGATGCTGTTTTGATCACAAGTTTTAAGTTTGGTTTGAACAACCTGTTAATTTCTGTGACTTGCTCAAACTTCTGCTGCGTCATCAGCCTGGAGTGCTACTCATTTCCCCACAGGTCTAAGCAAAACTCTAAAACGGGGTCTGCTTGCAGCACATTTGAAACTTTTGAACTTTGCCGAAGCCCACTGCTCCAACTTTGGCGTACCACGTAAACCACTGCTACACACGGCTGAAACCGCCACTCTGTGCCGAGTCCCACAGGTCAACCACTCTTCTCCACGCTAGTGCCCAGTCTACAGTGCTGAGGCCTACTCTCCTAACCGCAGCCTCCATATGGTTGATCTGCTGGGATGTAGGTTTATGATGTCAGATGGCTGCTTGTTTTGGCAGTGGGCCCGGGCACATTGGGCTTTCCCTCTTTCTCCCCTACCTCTTTCTGTCCTTATTCCTCTTGAATTTTTTACTCTGCACTCTCTTATTTTCTCATTTTTCTCATCCCTCCCCCCACTGCCGGCTGATCCCATCTCTCTCTTTCCTCTCTCCTTCTCCTTCTCTCTGTAGCTGGCATAATATGGAGTGTCTGTGGTTTTTGTGGGAGCGGGGGAATCCAGTGCAGAGGCACTTTTCCTACAGCGTCCTCGGCAGTGGTGCAGCCGTGGTGTTTTAACAGCTGAGAGTCCTCACAATGCACAGGCGCTCTGGTTTTTTCGGCTGCACAGGCAAAAAGTGAGGGCCAATGCTCCGCTGCATTTCCCAGGATGTCTGCGTCTATTAGGACGACCTGGAGTGAGCCAACAACACCGGCTATGGAGTCTTATGAGACAGAAGAGAGAAAAATAGAGGGAATCAAGATGGCTATGATGGTATATTTGTACGAGGCAGGACACAGAGACATGTTACGCAACACTAAGCACATGTTGAACCCCTTCCACTTCCACTATTTGCCCTTTTGTCTTCTCGTCTCGCCTTGCACTTTGCGGTTTCACCTCCGCCGTTAATTTGCTTGGTTTTCTCCTCTTTGCTTTGAGATGTGTAACCTCTGTGTTTTTTGACCCCGTCTCCCCAGCTTCACGTTAGTACATCTGCCTGTTCTTTCAGATGTTATCTCCACTCTCCCATCAGCCCTTTTCAGCTTCATCTCTCCTCTATTTACGCTCACATTATCTTCCACAGCCCTTCTCTCAGCCTGGGCCGCTGCGTACCTCTTGGCCTACCTTTCCTCTTCTCTTTGCTATCTGCCTCTCTCAGCATGTCTTTGCTTAGGCCCAGCTGTCAGCTGTCTGCCCCTCCTGTATACACATATTCACCCTGCACACATCTGCACATCTGTGCGCGTACCCATGACAGTGTGGAGGAGTCACCCTTGCTAACCCTAAACATAAAGAAAGATTGGAGGCAGGGGGGATGATAGGAGAAAGGTAGAGCGGAGAGAAATGACGGAGAGGGAGAGATAAACTCGGCGAGCAACAGGGAGGACTGCGAGCCAGAGAGAAAGAGAGAGAAGAAGCATGCAGAGAGATAGCAAAAGATGAGGTGGGGAAAGACAAAATTCATAGAATTGCTTTTCAGCCCACACACTCAGTTTTGAACTCCATCAAGTGTTCAGCCACTAATTCAGAGCTGCTCAAGGACTGCCAAAGAAGATTTTGCAACACAATCACTCCCTTACAAAAGCTGTAAATAACATGCGATACATTCAAGGTCAAGGTCTGCATGTCAATTAGGCAAGAAAGTGAGAAGAATTTAATTATAAGCATAACCAGCTGTTTCTCCTGTAATAATTAAAAAAACTTTTAACTAGTTGGATAACTAATGGGCTTCAGGTAGACAAAACAAAAAATTTTCGCACCATGCCACCATAAATCATTTTTCCACGTCTTAGCTCTTGTTCGCACATATTCCAAGCATCTCCAAATGTAACCACAATCCACCGCTCCCGAAAGCCACATCACAGCTGAATGAACACCTGTAGTCCAGCACAGCTGTCTACATACACAAGCAGCCAAATGAGCCAACCCGTTTCCTTAGATGTCCGAACCAAAAACGTGTTCTACTCGTCTCGGCATGTTTGCCATGTCGTTGTTGGTCCAGTCGGGTCATTTGCAGGCCAGATTTTTGGAAGGGCAAAAGTCACAGATGGGTCAGAAAGTGGGCTCGGACAGGAGGCTGGTAGCGTTACCGTAAACACTGCTGTGGGTGTTGTCTGTCTTTCGATTCCTGGACATCTGCCGGTCCGTATGTCAAGTCGTCGTGCCAGTCTCACGCCCAGGAGTGTGAGTAATCACCCGAGAAGGAAATGAGATGTTGAACAGAGAGAACAGAGGAAGAAAGAAATGGAAATGATGGTGTAATGCCCTAATCTTCCAAGATTTTACATTTCTTAACTCACTGTTTCTACTTTTTCCAGATGTATCCAGATGTTACTGGTGATGTGCAATCCATTGCAGGTGAGAGACAGCATGCATCACAAAGGAGCGATTGTGTAGCGTGAAAGACGTTTTGTATATTGATTTTATGCATAGTTCTTCAAACATCTTCACAATCCTCTGCCAAACTGCGGATGTGCTTGTGGGTGTTCCAGCAGGTACTTGGCGTGGATGGAGTCAACTTCAGTGTGCATGTGGAGAACCAGACGCAGGTGCGAGACACCATGAGTCGGAGACACCACAGAGTCTACCAGCTCTACAGCCGTACGAGCGGCAAGCACGTCCAGGTGTTGGGACGCAGGATCAGTGCCAAGGGAGAAGATGGAGACAAATATGGTAAGACACAAGCACAAACGTACAATGAAAAGCAGAGTAGTAGTACTTCACTACTTCACTACTAAATGTGCTCTTGTCCTATTTGCACATGCAGACTGCCTTGCAAAGTATTCACACCTTTTGAAGATTTTGCTATGTTGAAACCTACTTTTTTTTTTTTTTTTACACATTTTTACTGACAGAACACCACCAAGTAAAAATCAGTTTTGATGTAAAAACAAGTGGACTTGCCGTTTCCTTTTCTTTTCCTCATCCTGAGGTCCATAGTAGAACAATGAACAAACAGCAACATAAAGACAGACAGGCTACATATAATTTTAAAGCAGAGTTACAAATATAAAACAATGTTATCACATTTAAGCGACTCACAGAACACTGTTGAGTCCATCATTCAAAACCGGAAGCTAAACGCAAGACAACCTTCGAACAAAAAACTTGTTGGAGGCTGTAGGAGACTTTAGATAGACAAGGGTAGAGATTGAATCTCCCACAATAGCCAGAGCTGGTTCAGATTAAAGCATATGTCAGATTAGTCCAGTCATACTAAAGGCTTGGAAATTGCAGTAGAACCTATTTATGTAACATATGCAATCTATCTTGCAAAAATATCACTCTTCAGATGTGCAAGCTGGCAGAGACATTCCCCAAAAGATTTGATATTAAATAAAAGGTGATTTTACAAAGTATCGACTCAAGAAAGAGGGTGAATGCACATGTATGCCACACATAATTCAGATTTATATTACCAAATTTTAATTTTCCTGATACTTTCCAAACATGCACTACTTTGTGTTAATCTGCCACATAAAATCTCATAAAAATACATTGAGGGTTTGGTTTGTAATGTGACAAAAAGTGAAAAAGTTCAAGGGCTGTGCACACTTTAGTGAGTCACTGTAAGAAGAACAAAGACTTAAAAGTTGACCAGACCCACGCATCATTGGAGATGCACATAAAAGCACACATACAGGCCTTCCGCGGCTTTGACAAAGGGGCAGTGAAGCTTGTCTTGGGAGCACAAAGACCACATTGACTGGCTGCAGACTCAGTGATTCACAAGAGAGAAGACACAGAGAGAAAAGGTGTCACGAAAGAAAAAAAGTCTGAGATAAAGGAGGAAGCCTAGCATCGATGCTCAGATAGAGCATCGGACCGAGTGTTAGAAACTCATCTCTTTCATTGATCCAGCCATTGATTTTTCATCCTTCCTGTTGTCTCCTCTGGATTTTAAACAGCAGGCTTCTTTTCCCTCCCTCCATCTATCGTCTGACACTTTCTCCGTCCATCCCCCAACATCCTTCATCCCTCCTGCTAGATGTGTAATCATGGCTAAACCATTCTTAAACAGCAGAGAATCAATTAAGCCTTTCCATAAAGCTTCGTAATTCTGTATGTTGGCACATCCTTTCTATTAGTTCCGGGTCAGATATTTGTCCGTTTAGCCCCAGGCGCAACACATTCAGAGATGCACCTGTTTTTATATGAACATTTAAATTATGACATGACTAAAAACCAACCAACAATTAGACCAGTAATTTCTGCGTCCGAGCTACAGGCACAGAGAATAAATCTGAAAAAAGGTATATGACAGTACAAAGATGAAGAGTAAGAGCAGAAGGGAGATGAGAAGACAGTTGGGGGAAGAGACATGGGGGTGGGGGGGGGGGGGCAAGAGGGAGGGAGGTATTGATTTCTGCTGACCCCTTTGTTGACTAAGGTCATGTAGGAAGCATTTTAGGATTTATTTTTAAACAGGCACAAACACTCTCTAAAGGTGTGTAGTCAGGGAAGCAGCAGCCTGCTGCCTGGAAGGTTGAACACACATTGTGCACCTGCACACAAAAACACAAAGGGCACCGGAGCACACGCACACGCCTTAAAACAACAGGATCTCAGACTGAGTGTTCTTCGGCTCCCCTTGGCTGCCTTTTTTCCCGGCTGTTATCTTTTTATTTTTCTCAAGGCTCATGTGCAGTCAGAGTTCTCACATCCGTATGTGTGATCAACCTGCTCTAATAGCCATCTGTCCTGCCAGAGACGTTCACATCTGCCTGAGATTTATTGTACAGGTAACAGGAGCTGTGAATCTCCTTACTGTGACCCAGAGAAAATGCTTTGACTGGTTTAAATTTAATGTTAGCCGATTAAAACTCATCTTTTGTCCAGGCTATTGACGCCATGTGAGATGTTGAACGTATTGTTATTTATTCTGTTATCTTTTATTATTCTTAATTCTTTTACTCACATGGCTGCTTTATGTATTTTTGATCGTTGTTGGTATTTTATTCTGGGTTTGTTTTTCTGTACAGCACTTTGGTATACTGTGGTTTTCAAAGTGCTTTATGAATAAAATTGGATTGGATCATTTGACTGTCTTTACATGAAGACAAAATTTATATTTCAGCGAGATTTTACGAGATAGAGCAGTGCAAAGTAGCATATATTTGTAAATAAAAGCATAAAGGATTTTCATAAGTTTTGCAAATTAATATTTATAAAGGGACATGCCAGTTGAAATCAGGGGTACTGGTAAGTGCTGGACGTCAGAAGTCACCTAAACCATTTACAGAGTTCACCTGAATGTATGTTAAAATCACAGTCCAGATAATGAGAGCATTAATCAGAAAAGCCCATGAGGTCCATAGTGACTCTTGAGAATCTGCAGAGATCCACAGCTCAGGTGAGAAAATCTGTTGTTAGGACAACTATTAGTTGTGAACTCCACCAATCTGGTCCTTATGGATTAATGGCAAGAAGAAAGCCATTGTTGAAAGGCCATTAGAAGTCCTAATTAATGTTTTTCATTTTAAGAGGATACAGCAAACACACCGAAGGGGGTACTCTGGCCAGATGAACCCATGATAAAGATTTGACCTATGTGGAAAACCTAATCGGTGGCGGAAAATTAACACTACATGTCACCCTTAACACACCATTCCAGTCTGCGGTTGTAATGAGACAAATGTTCCAGTTATAAGACTCTGTTTTAGGGTGTGAACCTTTTTTAACTTTGGATGTCAGTTAAGTTCAGATTTTTGCTATTGTGATAGATGACAGGAAGCCCTGAACAAAAGGAGATCAAAAGTTTTGGATTTCTCATATTTGTCAGATAAAATGAACAAACTTTGGAAATCTATAACTTATTAACAAAGGGGTTCATGCAGTATTTTTCCCCACACACATTCATCTCTAATGTTTGTCTGTTTCTCTGTTTGTCCCTTAATAAGCCCAGCTTGTAGTGGAGGCAGACACCTTTGGTAGCCAGGTGAGAATCCGAGGCAAAGAAACCAACTTCTACCTTTGCATGAATCGACGCGGGAAGCTGGTGGGAAAGGTGAGGAGTTTTCTTATTCAGATGTGTTCATAAAACAATGTCTCCAAACTTCCTCACAGGTCTCACTTTATGCCATTGTGTATATACCTGTGGTTTTTCTGCTCTTTCTCAGAAGGCCAGTAACCGAAGTGCTGACTGCGTCTTTGTGGAAAAGGTCCTGGAAAACCATTACACAGCTCTGATGTCTGCGCGCTACACGGGCTGGTATGTCGGCTTCACAAAAAGAGGGCGTCCTCGCCGGGGACCCCACACGCTCCCCAACCAGCAGGACGTACACTTTATGAAACGCTTTCCGCCAGGGGAACAGCCTGACCTCACCACACCCTTCCGCTTTACTACCATCAGCAAGCGGGTCAAAAGGGTCCGCACCACTGGGACACGCTAGTAGTGGCTGACGCTAGCACCCACAGTTTTGAGGAGCACAAGCCTCACCCTGAGCCTCCAAATGGCTAACCCAGTCATCTCTTCTGTTGCACTCGACTGATCGTCTATCCCTTTGATGGGGCAAATATTGACCAGAAACCCAATGAATCATTAATGGGGTTCAGCTTTAAGAATCCTAAATCAACACTCATAGCACCTGGTTAGTCACAATTTCGCTAACCTTTTGTTCCCTTGGACCGACTGGACTGTATCTCCAGTAACGCTGGAAACTCAGAAAGAGTGACAGAGAGCCTTAAGGTCAGTTGAAGTCCAAGGCACAACAAAGGCCTTGAATCCAGAACCACATAAACCACATCCCAACCATAATCTTGTCTGGAGTCCAGGTGGACTATGTCAAGCGTGGGATTGTAACTGGACCATACAGAGAAAGATTAGCTGGGGAAAGTCTAGCTGAACAAGACAATGAGTGCTTAGCCTATGACAAAGGGAAAATTGGAACATGAAAATGTTCTAAAGGATACAGAGATAGTGATCCGCACAGATCCAGAGGACATTTAATGAACTGTTGACATGTGGCACACTTATCTGTTTCACTACTAAACTGGTGGGAACCTGTGGGACTGTTGGGCGAAAAGCAGGAAATAAAGGATGAATGAAGAAATATTAGAGTGAATGACACTGAATATATGCATGTTCTTGAGAGGCTGACGAGGAAACGTGTATTGCATGAGTGCTTGGAGATAAAAAATCACAAGAGGTTCTGGAAATGGACCGTGCTGTCCCAGGACATCTCGATGCAGGGACCGAAGCTTTAAGAACTGGAACGTACTTAATAAACCAAGCTGCACCAAATTCTGCCAACAACTCACTGCAGACCAAACCAACTGCAACCAAAGAGAACTGGAGACTTTCTTTATGATTCCTCCTCTTTCTTTGCTTTCCCCCCCGAGGACACTACATCCACAGCTTTAAGGTGCAGAAGGTGATGAGTGCTTGGCTAAGCCCAGTGGGGAGTGTGCCTTCTCTAATAGCATCGCTATAGAAACGACCCAGGGGATGATGCTCCTGTGAGATACCGTGGATACAGAGTGCTGCTACCAGGACATTCAGTGGGATATCCAAAGTCTCATGCATACACACAAGGGAAGAAAAATTAAAGGGAACAATTTATTGAAAGTATAAATATATATATTATATATTAAAGAAAGACAGAAACGTAAATAAGCAATCTTACTATGATGGTTACTATAATTATTACGATAAAATTATTTCATTTATTTATTTCAGCTCTGTGTGCAGCAGTCTTTCTTGACTCAGTAAACCTTTCAGAAACATTTCAAATGTCTCCCAGTTTCTTTCAAGCAGCTTTATCACTTTATCTTTTCATGCCAACACAAATAATTTGCAAGCATTTTTTTTAAACCAAGTTGCCATCCATCGTCTAGCTTCATTTATTAATTTATTGTTGGTGTGGTCGCTTTTCTAGTTTTGTTTTTTTTTTAAGGAAGGGGCAAGGGGGCGAGGTGACGTTGACCCAAACAATTCTTCCTCTTCTAGCCTCCCAGTCATAACTTCTAAAATTAAACATATAAAATGGCACAAAAAAAAAATGGTTGTGTAATGCAAAATATAGTAAACATCATTCATTTTTACCATTCTTGTTGGTTTAAATTCTCTCATCGTGGGCTTCATGGTATATTTTGAGGTTTTTGTGATGTATTTGACTTGTTTTTTTCCCAGGTTGTAAAAATGATGAAATTTTAGTGATTTTTAAAAACAAGAGTTGCACCCAGGCTCAATTGAACTTACATATCCAATCTAAAATATGGTTAAATGTCTAATATGCTTTTTGTAGCCTCAACTTTGGCTGGCTGATTGCCCTCTTATGGTTGAGGGAAGGCCCGTTCAAGAAGCCTAAGGTCTTCCTACTCTATCCATTCCAAAATCATAATATTCTGGAATTGTGAAGTGTTTAGGTTCATCGTCTGGACAGCTGTGTCCAGTTTTCCAAGCAGTTGAACTCAAACATTGCCCCGAGTTTCGATGAAGTTGCTTGGGCCATTCAAAACAACCCAGGAACCACCAGGGCTATAATGAAATTTAATGTCCTGAAACTCAAGTTGACTGTCCACAGAGAGTTCTACATCATCATAGACTTTGAGCGGGTCTGCCAAGAAAGAAGTACTTGCTCCAAATTCAAAACAATCAAATATGACTGAAATCAACAGCTGCCCACATAGTTACAGTGAATTGCCTTCTGGAGAAAAGTTGAAAATCGAGCTGTTTGGTCATGATGATGACACTGTATGTTTAGAGGAATCAATGCAAGGCTTCCAACCCCCAACAACAATGTAGCCAGTGTCAAGCATGGTGGTGGTAGTATCATGGAAATCATCTGTTTCCCTTCTGTGGGTACTTGTGCGTGACATGAAGCAGGTTGAGTAACTAAAAACGATCACCACCAAATTCATCAACATCACCTCCGATCGACAGCTAAACAGCTGAAAATTAGACACAACTTTGTGTTCCAGTAGGACAATGATACCAAACAACACAACTCGTCACAGAATGGATTATGCATGTTCGCATTAATCTTCTGGAATTGGACTTGAACACATTTATGGACTGTTTTTAAAAGCCGGGTCATCTGCCATTTCCTATAAGATGAATGGTCAAATATTCGGCCAGAATTATCCCAAGACCTTTGCCAAGGGACCCAAATGTTATTGGGGTAAATGTATATATTTGAGCTTGTGTGAAAGAAAAAAATCAGTATAAACATTTAAATATATATATAAGGCTATACATTGTATTGAATAATGTAAAATATATATTAGCACTATTTAAATGTATAAATCAAATCCCAGTAGAAATAGGACATTTATGTCAATGAGGGCATGTGAACATCTGACTACAAGTATATAAATTTTCTACAGTCCACCCAATAATATATTGATCTTGATTTTCTCTGTTTCAATTAGATCCATGTGATAAAGGTAGTGAATCTATGAGGAGAACCACATTATGGTGGTTATGGCAGTAAGTCTTATATACCCTGATTTTTCTACTTCGTTCCTGCTAATGAGAATCACTGCACAATAGATTCATGAAAGTTCTTAATGCCAGTAGTAGACAAAACCCAAGAAGCAGGAATATTCTTTTTTTCTTGAAAAGGAGCACTTTTGAGAAATTTGACAGCGACCATGTCCTTAAAGCTGCCTTTAAATGGAAATTAAGTCCAAACGGCTGAAAGCTACAGCATAAGATATGGTTTCTGCCAGTAAGCACAGCAGCTAGGACTTTTAATGCTGTTGAAAATATTATGCCAACATTTATCAAACTCTCAGAGCAGCCAGAGTTTGCCAAAATTCACCTTTATTTATCAAAAAAGAAGACCATGAAGAGTAGTGGAAGTTTTCTAGCCGTTTTCTTCCCTCTCATCTCTCCTGCTCTTGTCCTCCATCCCTTCCTTCCTGATCTTAGCAGGAGGTCACAGAGGAGATGTCACTGCCAAATGACCCAATCACTTCGGCAGACACAAACAGCTGACTCAGGGGGAAAAAAGGTTGCACCAGAGGATTCCTATTGCAAGGCAACAGGAATCTTGCACCGAAGGGGGGGTTGGTATAAGGAGGAGACAGTGAGGTGGAAGAGAAAATGGGTGTGGAATAAAGAAGAGCGAGTAAAGGAGTAAAGAAGGGGGGGACCGGGGGGAGGTGTTGCTGGTGTAAGTTGTTCATTTCTGGAACGTTGCTTCAGTTCCACTCGGGAATGATGGAAATATTCCGCGTAGCCAAACCCAGAGTGGAAGGTGTATGGTAATCATGTCGGGGAAGGAATGCCAAATATGTGCGTGAGAACGGAGCTGTGACCTGAGAGCTGCAGGAATTATGGGCCAAAATCCCACAGACCCAGAGGAAGCACACACACCCATATCCAACACATACACACATCATATATTAACAGTGCTCCACCAAGTGCAAATGTGTCCCACATAACTTGTACTCTGAATCTTAAACATTCAGTTATACTGACCGAAGCGGAGCAGTAGAGACCATCCCCTCACAGCAGGCCACTTCTTTAGACTGGAGAAGACACGTTGAACGAGTGGGCTAACGTATTGTGAAAGAAGAAAAGCTAAAGCACATGCAGACGGCCATAAAATGTACCGCATTTCAAATATATCTCTCAAACTGACAGCATTTACAAGATGTGGTATGTGATCCTCTGTAACAGGTTGTTTAGAGTCCAAACTTGGCCACCCAACTGTCAGAGTTAAAGCCTTAAAAACAGGTTGTGCTCTAGCAGGAAAATGAGTAAATACTCCCATCTGGTGGTAAAAGTCAGAAAATATTCTTTTACGTGGAAAAAAAACAAAACATTTGCCGTAGGATTTGCAAACGCACACAAACGATTCCCATTCATTCGTGAGTCTAACCGGGCTGTAGATTACATTTTGTTTCAATTGAGACCAAACTGATGCAACCAGGTTTCCCACTTGGTAAAATGCCTGAAACAGAACAAAGTTATTATAAATGCATGATTGTTTGGGTTTTTCAAGCAAAACTTCCATCCATCCAACTTCTGCCTTTCAGAGATCTGGTTGTGCTGCTGTTACTAATCCAAGTAGGGAAAAGCAAACATCCCTCTGCCCAGTGGCCCTGCCCTGCTCATACTGGACAATTTCAAAGCTCCCAGTGGAATGTGCCTGGAAGACCTTTAGAAGGAAGCGTCCAGGACCAATCCTGATCAGATACACAAATTTACCTCCACAAACTGTCTTTTCTTTGATGTGTAGGACTTCAAACAGCTTCCTTCAAAGGTCAAGTCCAGCCTCCTTTAGAATGCAGCTCCTTTCAGTCACTTGTATGGGACTTTAGCTTTCCAGTCATAATCCATGTGATCGTAAGTGAAGTTTGGAACGACGACAGACTGGTAGTTTTGCTTTTTGCTGTACCGCTTTCTTGACCACAACAGTCTGGCCTGTGTTGCTGTTGACGAGACCACCATTAGTCTTTGGCTCCATCCCACCGTTATCCATGGACAAGACGTCAAGACACTTGAATTCCCCCATTGAGACAAAGACCAACCAACAACCTGGAAAGGGAATGCACCTTTTTCTGTTTGAGAACCTTAGATACTGATTTTTCGGAGCTAAAGCTCAAAATGGCTGTTGTACACTCTAATGCACATTAAAAGTTATGGCTTGAAGACAACAGGACATTGTAATCCACAAAAAGCAAAGTCTCAGAGGTTCCCAAACAAGATTTCAAGGTTTACGCTTAAACCTTGAAATCTAGTCGATGAAAACCACCAGCAGGTTAAGGACTGTGAAGCAGTTTTCACCATGTCAACACTTTAACTAAGGTTAAGTCTTTCCCAATGCCTATTCCTGACTGGGTACAATTCTGAGTAGGTCACATGGAGAGAAAGGACGACTGTGAAATCCACTCATAACACAAACACACACTTTGCACACACACTTGCACACAGGTGAGAACACGCAGACATTCAGGGTTACAGTTGGCTCAACACTCCACCACTGTCAAGTACTTTATTCACAATAAGGTCATTTTCTTCTTTAAAAAATCATTTTAATATACAACACAATTTTTGACAAGACAACTCCGTTTACAGCTAAATTTTGAGCTCTTGAATTCCAGCTTCTCTCGTTACCAAAGCAAGCACTTAGGATGATGGGAGAGAGAAAGATGGCGTGAGAAGGACAGAAAAACAGTGGGGAGGGGGAGTAGGTAGAAAGAATGAGGAGAAGGGCAGGGAGAGAGTGGCAGGAGAAAGAACTATGCTTAGTATGATTTTCTTTGTACTAAGAACCAAAATACTCAAATAAAGTTAGAAAATAACAGTTATAAAAAACAGTAAGAAAGTAAGAATTAAAGAGGAAAAAAAGCAGAGGTGTACCAGGATGCTGTATCCAAGGCAACCTCACATGCATGTCTGACGCTTCTGCTCTGTTCTGCCATTTTCACAAGTCCAAATACACAAAAACACACACGTTCAGAGTGTGCGTGTGCCCCCCCTTATTCCAAACGAACGTGCACCTCGTGGGAGGGGCTGTGAAAGGGAGGCTAAGTGGTGGGGTACGGGGAGAGTGGGGCGCAGAGAGAAAGAGAGAGAGAGAGACGAGGAGGAGGAGCATAATTCTGTGAGAAGGCGCAGGGAAACCTTCTCCAACATTTCTCCCTCTTTCAGTCCCTCGATCTCCCATCCTTCCCTTCTTGCTTAAGAGCCGAGTAAAGAGTCTCTGTCTCCCGTATCACAGCTCCAGTCATCTTCTGTCCAACTGTGCCACTGTGTCTGCTTTTGTCTGTGTAATATATAAATATATATCTATAAGCAATTCCATATCTGTGGAGACCTGTTTTTGGCAGGGGTTAAAATCTGAGGAGCAGAAGCTGCTTTAAGTTTGCTTCAAGGGGACCCAAAAAAGAAAAAGAAAAAAAAAAAAAAAAGAAAAAAAGAAAAAAAAAAAAGAGCTTGTGGGGTTTTGCCAGGTTGACGTTAATACTGTCATTAGTGTACTTTACAAAACATAAATTAGTAGCGGAAGATGAACTTCTTGGGAGAGTTGCGTTGGTTCTGCGGTAGGGAATCCTCATTGGTGTTGGCCTGTATGTACGTTGCTGAACTGGCAGGCAATGAGCACAAGCTTAAGAGTCTGTCAGAACGGGCAGGAGGGGGCTGAGTGGGAGATGGACAGAGAGATGACAAGGAGGAAGGAAAAAAAAAAAAGAAAAAAGATGCGCTTCTTTTCGCAACAGATGCACCCATCAGCCAATCAGCCCTGGATTTCCTCCTATAAAGGGTGAGATGCATTGCGCCACCTAGGGGAAGAAGCACAAATAAAGGGATGCTTGTGAACACAGAAGTGCATCAGGAGAAATGAGAATATCATTGAAAATGTCAGTAAATTAAAGACACAACTTTATTTAAACGTTAATTGGGACGATAAGGCTTTTAGCAACTGAAAACCCAAAAAATGCAGTTTTTTAAAAAATTTAACTGGAGTTGGTTGACTTCTATAGGGGCAAGCTGCCTTCTCGGGTCAATGGACTGATGAGGTGATGATGTATGATTTGTAAAACCAGCCAAAAGCAAAATTTACAACCATCAACAAGATGCAGAAATCCTTTCTGACAAGAGTAAGGAGGTAAGACATAACATTTAAATTTGGAGCGCTGGTCAGCCAACAACAGGATTACTACACTGAGTTCATCCCCCCGAGATGCAGAGACTCTCAACCCAGATTTTATGCTCAGTGTCGACTTCAATGCTGAACAACGCATCCCGTCACGCTGGCTTGCATTTTAAAAATAACAGATGTGCGGAATAAGAATGTATCCATTTGTGATTAATGCATGGCTATAGGGAGCTCAGAGACGGCTCGTTTTCATGGGTTTATGACGGAAATGTTTTGCGAAAAAGGTTGCAGCGTCAATGCTATGTGAAACCCAGGTTGCTTTAAAAGTGGCTGTAATTTCATTTCCATTTCTGGATCTGATGTTCCTCTTAAAGCCACCAGCGTTCAAACCAGTGATCTAGTCAACCATAGTGACACCACTGTGAACAGACCAGATGGGCCTATCGCAAAGCTTGTACAAGTCGTAGCCCATGTTCTGGACACATCTGGGTGTAGGTGGAGTCTTTTTGAATGGACTTTGCTTCACAATCCTCTAAAGGTTGCTTCAATTCCTTCACAGTCATTCATTCCTATCAAATTCCCATTGCTTTTCTTACAATATATTGCTCTGAATAGTCAGCTTCTTTAGTGATTACTTTTTCTGGCTTATCCTCCTTCTGGAAGGCGACGGATTTTTTATTTTTTTTTTGTCAAATTTTTGGCAACAATATCAAAACTGACTAATTTAAGTTAGTTTAATTTGTCACTTTGTGTGCAATAAGGATATAGGAAAAACATTTGATTTTCTTAAAACTGAAACAGATTTTGATGATGACCGAATTTATTGACACAGTAAGCTAATGACATGAGACGGGACATTGAACAGTGATGCTTTTAGGATACCTGCTATCTAGAAATGTACGTGTAGGTGCGGGACGGAGATCGCCCCTCTGACTGGCCATTAGGTGAGACGTTCAGGAAATCCCAGATCAGAATGGTGTCGTCGTGAGAACTGCTGATGATCTGAAACTCATCGAACTGCAGGCGGAAAACACGGCCAGAGTGCTCCTGCAGAAAAACAAGGTGCAAGAACCGTTAGAGTGACAGCTAGCAGAGAGGACATTTCTGGTTTTTTTCTCTCTACTTCTACAACTTTTATATAAACAAGTTTTACATTAGACCATAAAGTCATTTTTCTGGGTGACCATAATAAATGAAATCATTTTAAACAAGTCCTTAAAAGTGGGATATTACAACCTAGCTTGGTGGCATGTGCAAACTACCATTTAGAAAGCAATGCCAAATAAATAAATAAAACTTAACTTATGTTAAAGATGCATTTAAAGACTTGCCTTTTGGCTCCATTTAGTAGGTTATTAGTTTAGAAAGTAACTTAAGGAAAAACAAAAAACACTGATTGGAACAGCTCACCACTAGAGTGCGCAGACATAATGTGCTAGCAGGGGCTCGTGGGTCAAGTGCTGCCTGCAGGTCCCACACTTTTATTTTGCTGGAGAAACAATAAGTCAGAAATGTCAGCAAACAATTCTAGTTTTAGCTAAAAAAAAAAAAAAAAAGTCTCAATAAAACCTCACCCATCGTAGGCTCCGCTGACGATCCTTTTGTTGTCGAAGCGAATGCAGCGCACCAACTCCTCGTGACCTTCCAGCACTCGCAAACATGCCCCGCACTCGATGTCCCATAACCTGCAGAAAGAGAAGCCGATATTAACTTTAACAGCTTCCATTAAACGGCTCAGACATGAAAGAATGACAGATAAAAACACAGCTCATCATTAAAATAATAAATAATAGCTTTATGCTGCTCTTCTGATGTTGTCTGTTTTCAGGTTGGAATGCTCAGGCAATCTGCTACTAATACAAACTTTATTAGAACAATACCCAAACTGTAGAAGTAAAAATATGATCTTAAATCACTTCAGTTGTCATTGTATTTAAAATGTTAGGACTTTCTAAAAAGACGTTTTCTGATTTAGATCATTTGTCTTTTTAATCGCTCCCTACATATGATCTTTACAGGATTCCCCGAAACTTGTTTCAAACTTCATACTTCTCCAGAATCAAATTTCCCTCAAATTCAACAAATTTGGGAAACGTGAAAACACCAAAGTTGGTCTCCAGTTCGGCATTGTGGTAAATGGCTGCTGGATCAACAAAGGACAGCTACATTTCAATTTGATAAATTTTGACTCAAAACTGGACCAGTATTTTCTACAAAAACTACAAATCGTTTATTTAAAGCACAGTTTGTGATATTAACTGTTTTTACTATTATTTTTAAGAAAAGCTACCTTTGAATCAGCTATTTAAAATACAAACTAAACAAGGCCTACAGGGTGAAGAAAAAAAGCTGTGAAATGGCCCTTTTCCAATTTATGAACGAGTGTGCATTTGTGAATGTACTCTAATATTTTAAATTATCAAGTATGTCACAATCTTATAAAAGGCATAATTCTGAGGATTTTTATATATATTTTTTTTATATACCGTAAATCAGATCAAAAGGATTTCTCACATTACCCTATTTGACAACTCCTGCAAACAAAATAAGTCAATTTCAGACAGCAGTGCTGGAACGCCAGACATACCGGATTGTGTTGTCAGATGAGCCGCTGACTACCAGACGATCTCTATACTGTAAACAGGCAATACCCCGCTTGTGACCATTTAGAGTGCGCACAAACTCACAGGTGCTGGTGCTCCACACCTACGTTGCACAAAAAGCATTTTGCATTTATGAGCAGTAATGAAAGCGTGGAAGCACTGAAACTGAATGAAAGCGTCAACAAAACTTAAGATTTTAAGACGACAAAATAACTAATTTTATTAGCCCACCTTGATGGTGCGGTCCCCTGAGGCGGACACAATATATTTATCATCGAAGTCAACGACATTGACAGCAGCACGGTGTCCCACAAGGACGCGCCGCAGGCTGATGTCAGTAGGCGAGGCCATGTCCCACACTGCAATCGAGCGGTCCTTGGAGCAGGTGACCATGAGACCGTTTGCGAATCGCAGGTGAAGAACAGCCTCGTTGTGATGGATCAGCGTGTTCAGTACCTCACCCGTCGTGACTTCCCAAACCCTGCAGAGACGTACAGAGAGACAGGCAGAAGATGGTAAATAGACAGAGAATCCACATTTTCTACATCTGTATCTTTCTAACAGTATGGAAAACCCCACCACTCTCCCTGAGCTGGAGAAATTAAAAAAGTAAGATCAATATCAGGCCACATCATTGGTCCATTATTACTGAATGTAAAGCTTTACTGCACAGTACATGAAATAAAACCTGAAAAATATTGCATTTACACAATAAACTGAATGATTATATTACACACAATGACACTGTGACGGCGACTGGTAAGATTAATCAGGGGTTATAATCAGACCTATTTCACAAGAGAAAAGAGGTAACGACATTACTGCCACCTAATGTTAGCAGCAATACATTACAACCAAATACCTTTAAAGACCTATTAATTTTATTTGAAAATCTGAAAATGAGTGGGCACCTCTAAATGACAGGATTAAATGGAATAGGATAAGACAGAAAGCAAGAAGATGAGAGTGAAAAGATGCAAAAAAGTTTAAGAGGGAAGAAATAAGAATAATGGGAGCAGGACTGAGAAGGAAAGAAAAATAAAATGAGACAGCAGGAAAGATGGTTGGGAAAAAAGATAAGAAACGATGAAACGGGAAGACATGAAACAGAAAAACAAAAACGGAGGCGTGTGTGAAAGAAACCCGTTTACTGTTCCTACCAAGCAGAGAAGCGCCGATACCAAACAACTGCAAAGAGTTTGCATGTGTGAACCCACAGCTGCTTATTGCTAAACTGCACCGCTGGGCACTGAGAATCAAATGCAAAACACATTGGAAAACCTGACAACTAAACCTCCAAACAAAGTGCCGTCAAGCTGTTGCTAAGGAAGTGAGGTCATATTTTCCTTGGATATTATCCAGCAGGCACGGCTGAAGTGTGAAATAACAAGAATTAAAATTGAGCTTCTGTGTGCAGTAGCCAAGCATATGTCAACATAAAAACCCACACCAAGCCTTTGAGTACCTGCAGTGAAACGTATGCAAAAAATCTTTAGCAACAGCTTTGAATGAGTAAACTTTAATATTCATATCCTGTTCCTTCTAAATGTGGTTATTGCCAAGCTGTGTGTTAACAATTAGGAGTAAATGAACAGCTTCCTAATACATCCAATTTTTGGGGAAAATTATACCATCATAAAAAAGCTATACGTTAATGCTTTTTTTTTAATTTTTTTTATTTAAGTACACTTTCCATTTGACTCCGTAGAAAGACTTCAGTGAATCATTTTTATGCAAATTTGTCATGCAAGACACCTCTGCTAGCGCAGCAGAAAAATTTCCCATTTGTGGCTTTTCAACAGCATTTGCTCTTTAAATCTAGTCATGTTGTCATACTCCCAGCAACCACAAACATCTAGTCATCTAAACAGCTAACAGCTTACCATTCGGCACACTGTGGACTTTCAGTCTGTTAATAATTTTCCTGGAAGATAGGTTTGGATTGTACCCAGATGTACATCTATACAATTGTTAAAAGTCGTCATAAAAACGGGTGAGAAACAAGTGAAATGCAAAAAATGCGGGTTCAGAACTTTGACCTTACTTTATCTGATTTATATATTGAGCTTTGCTGCAAGAACAGGCGTCAAAAGTGGGCATGAAAAACGTTTGAGTATTCACTGAGGTATTGCGTATTTGACAGAACGGGTTGCTTAGTGACCATGATCATATGTTTTTCTTGATCCAGAAGATGGGAGCAAATCAGTCAATTTAAAAGGAATTCAAAGCATAAGAAGCAATAATGTTGAATAAGGTCTAACCACTATGGGGTTTAGAAAAAAATATATTTTTCAGCTTTGCATTAATGCAGTGAAAGCCTGACCCCATCAGCCACTGGGGGCTCCCTGATGTCTGACGGGATGCTCTTCATTCAGCCATGTGGGAGAGTCCTGAGCTCAGCGATGTGCGCTGCTGTAGCATTAGTCATCAACTATTACGTCGTTTAAAGCAGCACAACAAGTTTATGAAGCAGGAAACAAGAAACATAAAAAGTAAATAGGTTTGCAAATAAAGGACTGCCAAAATAAACATTTTAAAGCTGATTTGTCAACTAAATGATCTAATTGCAAAATTACAAAAATAAATAAATTTAAAACAAAACTGGCAGGTAACGTTTAAATACCTATATAAAAACAAATACCTATTAAATGTAATTGATCCCAAATCTTATTTCTTTATTTTTTTTGTTACCTTCCACTGTTAAGAGACTAATTAAAAATAATTTTGTGGAAAAAGGTATAAAGCATTTTATGACGAGTGTGTCAGACACTGTCTCATCCTATTAGGATGTTGCATTTATTGAGTTTGGAGGCAAAGTGAACACCAAACAGGCTTCTGTAGTTCCCAAGCACCAGTGGGGGTTTTTGCAGATGGAGGATCTGTAGTCTTGCTGCCATGCGAGGATAATTACTCAGCAAAAAGTTCAGTTCAGTGACAAATGTCTAATCTTAGTGGCAACACCAGGTTGATGTTATTTTTAGATAATCAATTGTCCTAATATTAGGATGGATCAGTGTGTAGAAAAGTGATAGGGTGTGTCCACGAAGTTAATAGACACACCCTAGAGAAATAAAAACTAAATAGTTTTCAGGCAAATGAGTTATAAATTTGTAACACAAAGAAAAGTAGAAAGATAAAAATCCAAATGACCATAAATACATAATTCTTACAGACCTTCACCTACATACAAATAACTAGCAGACAAAGTTTTGTTTTCAGTATTTAAAGCATTTTATACAGCACCAAGAAAATCTACAAATTGAAGCCGCTAAAGGTTCTCTCAATAAGATGCCAAAAAAAAAAAAAACCTCTAGAGAAAAGAGAATTTGTTTCCAGCTTTTTGGAGCAAAGTTGCTGCATTTCCCTCCTCACACATTTCTGCTTACTCCTAATTATTCTTACCCTTTGTCACTTATTTGTCTTTCCAAAAGGACAAATTCTGGTGTTTGAAACTTTGCGTCATTCAAACTAAATAAGTGTCAGACATCTTTTTATTACGGCAACATTTTTTTGAAATTAAATGTTTGAAAAGTGGCGTTTTTGGAAAGCAACAGAATGTAGGCTGGCTACCTGAGCTGATAACCTGACCAACCGACTCGCACAAGAACATATCTACAAAGGGCAAAAATATTCTGCGCAATAAGGACAGTTTTTATGAACTGCAACAAAATTTAACTGGCATTTGAGGAAATAAGAAAACATTTTAAAGACTCCCACTGATTTATCTTAAATTCCCTTGTTGTGGCTGCAGTGGAGTTACTGCCTGTAGATGAAAGAAGCCGTTTTCAAAATGATTGTCATGACTACAAGAAAAGCGACCGATTCTTCAAGCAGCAACTGTCAACACACTCACCTGTGTTTTCTCACTTACCATAAGCAAGTGTATCTGTGTATCGATATATGAATGATATTGTACTTCAGTTACATTATCCGCTCATATTACAGTTCGTAGTCTGTGTGTTTTAGTGCGACAACGCCATTCAGTCCAATGCTTACTCTCTAATCAGAATCAAAAACACATGCTGTTCTTGCTGCAGTAATAAGTTTGTCATACCTGACAGTCGAGTCAGAAGACCCAGTGACGATGACTCTCTCATCATACTGGAGACACAATACTGAGCCTGTGTGGCCGGTCAGTACCTTCAGACATTCCAGTGTTTGTTTATCCCAGATCTGCGAAAGAAAAGGAAGGGAATGAAGAAGATGAGTGTGTGAAGGGGAGATCCTGGCAGGGAAGGACACTGTGAAAGAGAAAGAATATGTGGTTTTGCAAACAGTGCAGATTTGGGTCACGCCAAGAATGGCCTGTTCTTGCAGCCATGTCCTTTCACCGTTTATGCTCCATTTCTCTGCTGCTCTGCATGCAAATCAGAGCCATCAGGGTCTTCAATGGCCATGTGTCAGCCTCCTCCATAAAATTTAAGAGTCGCTTCTCGCCTCCCACCATTAACCCCTTGCTGTCTCTTGACTCAGGACAACACACCAGAGCCGAATCCTTTTATCCCATAATTCACTGGTGCCTGGTCTAAGTACCTGGTGTTTCAGCTAGGCACCACAAAGAAGAAGGATGTAAGCTAGTCTGCGCCAGAACAACATTTCATTTCTAAATACATAAACACTGGCTTGACTAAATCAACTGTGCTGAGAATGCTGCACTGCTTCGGGCAACGCATTTGGTTCTCCTTTGCTGGTGGTACCAAACAAAGCCATTGGGATCAATGTTAATTACTTCAATGTGTCCATGTGGACCAGAGAGGCAGACAGAAACAGGTCAACAATGTGTTTAACTGTCTCGGTTCAAGAAAACAGGTTGGGAAGTCTACAATTACTCTGTAAAACTATACAAGTTAAGTGTGGTGCTGAACTTTAGCTGCTGATGCACTTTAATTTCCCAACTGAGGGACAAACATTTACTCTATTTTTGACCAATTGGCTTTATATTGGAAAGATGAATGAGATTAGAGATTAGAGACCACAGCTGCCTGTGAATGGTTAAAAGCTGTGAATACTTGAGACCCCCTCTAAAAGCAATTATAGAACTAGATTTTCTTTTAAAAAGTTCTAAAAGAATTCCCATATATTAGAAAGATGAATGAAATTAGAGATTAGGGACCACTGTACTCACTACTCAACTGAACAGGGAGTACAAATAATATTAACTTACATTCCAAGGAAAAATCTGCAAATTGGAGAATAAACAAAATGTATTGTACATTTTGGCTACATGAATATTAGTCAAAGTATTAAACTTAATGTCATCTTTGAAAAAGCATATGCGGACAATCCTTTTTTTTTTCTCTTAAGCAACTTAATTGTGGTTCAATTTGTGATCTGAATTATGTGGCATTCATATCAATATGTGTTTAAAAAAAAAAAAAAAAGGTGAGGGGATAGTTTTGCAAATTGACATACCTTGATGGAGTTGTCCCTAAGGCCACTGATGATCTTCTCATCATCGTACTGGAGACAGTAAACACCTTTACTGTTTTCTGAGCGACACTGAATCCTTTGCAAGTTGTGTCTGCCACATCGCCAATTAGCCTCAATTGTCTGCAAAGAGGAAAGCAAAGATAAGAATAACAAAATAAACAAGCATTCATAAAATAAAACAAAAAAAAAACAAACAAAAAAACAGGTACCATCACTAAAGTATCAAGAAAGTGAATTCCTGAAATGTGAAACTTGCTGTTGCTTTTAACAATACCACCAGCGGAAAAGTAAATATTTTGTTAATCCATCATAGCAACACACTTCATTTTAGTTTAGCGTCAATATTAAAATATGTGGATAAAGTCGCACAGAATAAGCAATCACAGGAAAGGCAGATAATAAAAATAAGTAGAACCACTTTTTGCTAATTGACGAGAGCAAAAAATATTTATGCTCAATAATAAGCCCTCTCTGACACTAATAACTTATTCTGTTGTGCGCAACTTTTGATCCTCTGATTTACGCTGCACTTAACTTGGAACATTTGGTCTTTCTTGGCTCCAAGCTCTGCCAGCAAAGTGAAACGAGCAAGAAACATGAATTGCTCTTAACACATCGCGCACACCAGCCAAGGTGGAGTCTTACAAGACAAAATTTACTTCTTGTAGATAACAGTTGCACAAGCTCCACAAAAATATTTGTAGGGAGCCTCCATTACTCAACTGAGCAGCGAGTACAGATCAGGAGCCAGAGCGATCTTACTACAGAGTCTCATAGATGGTTACAAAAAGGGTTATATCTAAATACCCTAAATCAAAGATATGGGGATATTACAATAAATAACTCCAATAAACTCCCCAAACAGAAATTAAAAAAATGAATGCAAGTAAATTATGCACATTTCAAACTAACAATTAAATGTGTATTTTTTTTTTTTTTTTTATTTCTCTGGACACCATTTATATAAAACAGCCATTTTTTTTTTAAATGAGGGTGGATAAGATGTCATAAGCACAAAAAGAAATGGCATTTTGCCATTTTAAATTAAAACTAAACTAATAAATAATCTTTTAAAATAATAAATTAAACTATGCCTTACCTCTATGTCTTGAATGATCTTAGGATAAAGAGAGTGATAGTAGGAGTTAGGTGGGATTTCTGATGTGCGGTTCTTGAACAAATATTTCTCCCTGGGGTATGACAAAAAAAAATATACAACATAAGAAAGGCAAATACAGTTTTTAGCAGAATTTATTTTACCTTTAACAACCTGAAGACAAGAATAAATAATCTATTACAGTAATCTTGATGTTTATTTTATCCAACTTCTCTGAAGATACAAGACTAACAACTAGCAACCTTTTTTGCTATAAAAACTGGTTTTGCTTTTATCCTCACCACTGGTGTCTTTCAGACAGGCCTTTCCAAAGCGGATCGGTCCGGACCATTCGCTCAATGAGCTTCTTCCACAGCATACCCTCAGAGATTACCCTCTGCCACTCTTTACATACCAGCTCTGCAGCACAAAGCGAACGTGCATCCAGAAAAGACAGGATGTTCTCTGCAATGTGATCCAAGCCTTGGGCTGGAGAGAGGGAACAGAGGTGAGCGTGAACAAGCCAAGGCAGCAAATTAACACAATTCTGTCAAGTCAATTTTCGTTTGCCAATGGGTGCGTTTTTGTTTCTTTCTTTTTTTTTTTCCAGCAGTTCTGCAAACGCATTGAGCAATTTTGCAGCACAAACTTACAATGTTATTTTCTGTTAAACAGCTTTCAAAAGTTTTCAATTCCTATGATTTAAAACTCAATTTACAGGGCAGCGAACACCGTGCTTATTAAAAGTTGTAACCGTGTTACATTACTGCACATTTGTACCTGGCAATGCAGTGATGAAATCCCTCTGCAGCATGGGTTTGAGGTAGGAGTTGATGTGGCCGTGCTGGTAGTGGCACATACGGGATATCAGCCGCTCGACAAACTCCACTTGGTCGGCCTCTGACCACTGGTCAAACAAGGCGATGCAGTGTTCCTTCTCCTTCTCATAGTTCCCTTCTGATGGACGCTTGCGAGACCCTATTAAAGGACCGTTAGTAAGCTGAAAAGCAATAGGAAAAGCTGATTAGTGAAATGTCCCCTGCTTGTTCTGCTTAGCTTTATAGCATTTTCATAAGAGTTCAACTAGATACAATTTATGTAAACGGAGATAAATCTGGTATAAGTGATAACTTGGGTTTTGGTTTTCAGTTTCAAACAGTTTGATGTTATCAGTGGAACAGAGTAAATCCTATCCATCTAATGATACCAAGATCCTGATGCCATTTTCATTGCATCTGTTGACACAAGGTTTCTTCAAGTCTCAATAAACTTTATTTAGGAAGTGTAGTTGCTTTTTAAAATTAGAAGTTTATTTCAACACCTGCAAGAATTACAAAAATTAACCTAAGGAATGTTTCGACTAAAGGAACCTTTTCCAAGTCATTTCCTGTGGCCAACTTTTAACCCCTGGAGGTCAAACAACATGCAGAGTAAAAACGCATTAATGGGGTCAAATTTTAGGCCCAGGTAGGAATAGCACTTTTCTATCACCCCCGAGGCTTTGAGATGTACTTGTGCAGAACATTATGAGCATTATATTTCGGCAATTTTTGTCTGAAACTCTTCAACAGTACAACATTTCTGTTAACTTTAACTAAAATCTCACAAAGTGTTTGACACCAATGCTGGTGTTTTCCTTAAATTCAAAAGCAATTGCCACAGAAGCTAATGATTCCTGACAGTATCAACATACTATATAAAAAAAAGCAAAAAAACTATATGTGCCACACATTAATTTTTATATTGGGGTTTTACAAAAAGGATATGTTTCATCCAAAATTGAGTATTCATATTAGGTCATTTCCAGACACACCTTCACCATTGTAGTCTTCTTTGGCGACAGGTCGTCCACTAAGGTCTGTGACTCCATCCCTGACGTGGTCTGTAGAAAAAAAAAAAAAGAGAGACAAAAAACACAAAGAAGGCAAAGCTTAGTGAAGCTCTTTATTATAGAATGTAAAAGCAACTTTAGGCGTTTAGGAAGGCAGCAGTGTGGACAGAGTTTTGCAAAAGTAGAGTCACAAATGCAGCCAAGGACAGACAGGTTACCGCTGAGATTTCAGATAAGTGAACGCAACAAACAGCCGTGCCTACACACACACACACACACACACACACACACACATACTGAAACAAACGAAGAGTCTAAAACAAAAGGAATCTGTTTGCTTGTCTGTGACGTGGGCTAAGTAGTCTGGACAGGAAATTAAATCGCAAAATTATGGGCATTTCATTGGCACCAACTCAGGCATGGCAGCAGAGAAAGAAGAAAGTAGGACAAAGGAAAGATTCTAACAATTTCTAGCAGGGATTCTGGCCAAAATGTATTATTGTTATTATTCACTTATATCAATTACAATGGGAAATGGTTTATTTACCAAATCATTGCTGACAGAAGAGTGAGAAACTCCTTTCAGATATATATTTATTATGCAAGATTGTTTTAGCTCACATGGACTTCACAGATTGTTAAGCAACAGTCACAAATTTAGAAAATTGTTTTCATCATAAATTATATGATGACAAGGTCCAGCTGCATTCTGAGCAAGGATGGGCGTTAGGCACTTCAACTTTTATTACAATAATTAGTATTTATAGCAATGACGTTGAAGTGACGATATAAAAGTACAGACAAATTCATCCCAACCTTTATGGCATAAATTTGATTGTGCATACTGTCAAAGCAAAAACAGCTTAAAAACTGAAACCACTATTAAAATGGGTAATGCATGTAAAGAGTGACATTTAGTAGTGTGACTACAAATAATGGCATTGAAACATATTTTTGAAAGATGGTTATATGGAATATTATGGAACTACCAGCGGGGGAAAACAAAAACATTAAAAAGTCAAACTTTTGTGATATTAAGACATACTTTTAAACAATACTGATCAACTTTGTGTTTGCAGCATGTCACAGATTGCTTCTTACAGGTTTGCGTATGTCCAAAGCTCCCAACTCTTGATGTTGGGTTAGGTTATCCTTCTAAAACAGTCAAAATTGCATCTGTAGTAGTAAAATGTTCAACGAACGCTGGCGTGATCGTGCTGGTTCTTTGAAATTAGCAGAACATTGAACAGAACAGAGTGAACCGAAAACTAAATGACATACAGCTCAACAGCCACATTCTTATCGGAATAAAAATGACACACACACACAAACGCTTTACCTTCAAATGAATCATTACTATTCTTTGTATTTACTATTCTTGTGGTGAGTCAGAGCCACACCACAAAAATGACTTTGATTGGGGCGGGGGGAAAGTAAGCAAAAAACAATGAGGTGGTAATAAAATGACAGTTAGTGCTACTGTGGCAAAACAGAAGTTATCATCAGTATTCTGATTTATAAGCACTGGAACAGTTAAATAATGTGGCCCTTCTGTGGCCCAAGAACAGTCTGTTATGCAAAACTGGGCAATTTTGGATTGATTGGTCCTGTCCAGAGACCAGCAGATAAGAAACTGAAAATGATTAATAAAATCACAAAACTGGGTCATGCTGATGCAAACACTCTACGTCTACTGATACAGAACATGACGTACTGAGGGAAGAGGTGCTAAAGAATGAAGTGAGAGGAAGGACACAAGGTGTAAGAAGCCATTTAAAAGGAAACTGCACTTTGATGACGTCTAGATGCTTGTGGTTTATTCAAGATGCAGGAAAGTGAAACTTATAGCAGGACGAAACAAAGGTTTTGAGCTTTTTGTGCTCTTAGTTTGTTTTTATAAATTCTAAAAGTATGGGGCGTGCTGTGGTGGCGTAGGGGATAGCGCGACCCACGTTTGGAGGCCTTGCGTCGTCGATGCGGGTTCAATTCCCGGACCCAGCGACATTTACCGCATATCTTCCCCCCCTCCTCTTCCCCCCTTTCCTGTCAGCCTACTTTCATATAAGGGACACTAGAGCCCACAAAAAGACCCCCTGGAGGGGAGGAAAAAAAATCCTAAATGTATGGTAAATATTTAGCTAGCTGATAATACAAGATTTTAAAACTCAAAAATTGTGACATTCCCTATACGAATAATGCTCACAGCAGAAAGCAGAGGAAAATAAAGTTGTGAAAGCAGTTTTTAATACCTATTTATAGAGAACCCAAAATATATTGACAAATATTTACAAAACCAAATATTGGAAATTGGTCACAATTCTGTTCGGTGCATCTTTATAACTTGGTGTTAAAAAAAAAAAATAAAAAATAAAAAATAAAAAATAAAGTTTTAAAACCTGAACTGGTATTTTTTTTTTTTTTTGTAAAATCGGCAACCCTTCAACATTTACCAAAGCAGACAGGAGACACAGCTGGGATGGTCTTGTTGGTGTTCATGCAGAGCAGAAGAAGATGAGGAAGAACAAATCAAAAACTGACCAGGTTACGCCAGGCAGGCAAGCAAGCATGTAGCCTGTTAAGAGCTTTAAGGAGCCCCCCCCACCCCCTGACCCTCACACCTCCAGGTAGGAGAGAAAGTATTACTCCTCAATGCAAGGTTATTCTCTGGTAGCCATGGGAGTACTTTCTCGATTTCCTTTGAAGTACTTCAATATTTTGAGAATATTCAGCTTGTCTAATATCTAGTTTTATAACAAGCAGCTTTGTTTCTTGGCAAAAATTGGGCTACTAGCAGGCGCAAGAGAACGGGACCAGAGAAGAACCCAAAAGCTGAGCAGGGGAAAAGGAGAAGAGAAGGTTGGATGGTAATGTGGACTGTGAGTGGGTGCTGTCTGTCTGGACCAGGGTGGCATGAGCAGTCATGTGGAGAGGTCAAAGTAAAAACAGAAAGGATGAAGAGATGGCAAGGGAGGAAGGGAGAAAGGGGGGAGTAGCAGAATTAAGAGGAGAGAGGCAGAACCTGGTTGTGAGCCCGGGTGGAGGGGATGCTCTGCAGGCACCTGAGTGCACACAAACTCTCAGCCACCGAGGAGCAGCCCAGCCAGAGAGAGCGAGGCACAGAGCACTGTGTGAAAGAGAGAGAGGAAGGGAGGAAGGGAAGAGGAGAACGAAGTGGAAAGGGTGAGGGAGGAAGAGAAAAGAAAGAGCAGGAAACCAGAGATGGGTCGTAAAGAAAACAGAAGAGGAAGGATGACGAGGAGAGTTGATTGAAGGAAGCCAAATAATTTTAGTGAATGGATAAGTCAATGGGTGGACAGATGGGTGAAGTGGTGGAGTTGGTGAACAACAGGACAAGTGAATTATGGTTTCAGTGCAAGAGTACAAAATTAATGGGTAAATTAATAGGGTTTGGTTTGAAATTGAGAGAGGGCGAGTGTTTAACCATCAAAGGTGAGGAGAGAAAAAGGGGAAGAGGTGGGGGGATAGTGAAGGGAAAAACCAGTATTAGAGCTACACACACATTTGGCACAGTGAGCGTAGGAACACACACTCATTCACACAAAAGGTACAGACTGGTAAACGCACACACACACCAAAGCAATAATAGACATGAATAAAGTGGAGATAGGTAGAGGAGAGGGAGGGGCAACGGGATTAATTTGTAGAATATTTTCATTTTTATGGTGACAGAAACCCAACCCTCTGTTCTGCCATCCCCACTCATGAATGGTTAGTGGATAACACCAGGACAAATAAATAAATAAATAAAAATAATCAAACCAATCACAAAGACACAAACTAAGCAGGATTCAAAATTGCTGACATGCCTTAAAATCTTCTGTCCACTTGACCTAAAGAGTTTTTCAGTTCCATGTGTAAATTTCTTGATATCTCATTTAAGAAAATAAGGAAGTGGAAAATCAAAGTCTATAAACAACAGATGTGAATAAGAACTTAAACAAGCAATTTCAACTACATCTGCAGGTTTAGTAAGTTTGTTCCTGAATCCATTTGTAGTTTTATGCATTAGACCTTGTCACAGTGTTCTTGAAATTTCACAATTACGTGAAGAGACCACAGAAACTTCTATTAAGAACACAATACTTCTATTAATCAAGTTCACACGTAATTTTCTAAATCATACTTCTCTGAACTCGGGAAAGCTTCTTTGTTTTGGGATAAGGTAACAAAACAGCTCTCGAATATATTAAAAAACAATGTAACTTGACATATTAGGCTATGTGCGGTAGGTTTGTATTTTATTACAAGAGGAACCGAGAGTCGTTCGGTATTTCTAATGTGTAATATCTATCCAAATAACTGTATATTAATTATTTTATGTTTACGTTTAAGAAAATAAAAGTGTTTTTGAATTATAAAAAAAGCTGATGCAGTTTTCTCCAACTACTGCCGCTATAATGTTAATCTTAGCTAAGATTTGTTAAGCTAATATGGGCTAGCTACCTAGCTCACAGAGAAGGCTAATAAAAAATGCGTTAACGGTTACCTAAATATCATATTTTTCGAATAAAACTGATATTAAGGCAATAGTTTAAATTAATACTTGCCATAGGTACAAACATTCGCTTTTTAGTACGGAGATGTATGTGAAGAACGTGAGGTATATTTAGCCCGCTAGCTCCGAAGCTAGGTGCTAATGCTCGCTGACAGTGGGATAGCTATGTGAATGAAAAGGCAGTACACTTCCTTCTACGCACTTTAGAAATATAAACAGACGATGAGCATTTTGTTACGATAGTCGCTACCTGTAGTTGTGTTTTTGTATATCTGGTTGATCGCCAAAAATGCTACAATGTGTGAAGTCTGACCATAAACAACATAGTATAAAGGGGTTAGGCGTATATTGACGTGGTTCGTCGCCTCTTAGCCAGTGTTAGCCGGGTAGCTAGATAAGTATCAGACAGGGCCCTGTTAAAGTGGCGCAGCGTCACCGCAGTGAACACTACACCAAGAATTCTCACCAGTCTTCCGGCGACGACCAGTTATAAGCCCTACTACTTCGTCATTAGTTATAACCTCGTCTCAAAACAACACACATTTAATATGTTTTAAATGACCGTCCGAAGCTCTTGT
The DNA here is from genome assembly GCF_019740435.1 of Gambusia affinis. Classification (NCBI taxonomy): domain Eukaryota; kingdom Metazoa; phylum Chordata; class Actinopteri; order Cyprinodontiformes; family Poeciliidae; genus Gambusia; species Gambusia affinis. The sequence continues at coordinate 14,175,604 of NC_057876.1, read as the reverse complement.
TTGACCATCGCTGTGTTAAACATTCGTAGCGAAATGTACCGATATGTTCAGGCCCTCCCTCTCTGATTTCTGGTCCCCCTCCTTTCTCCTCCACCTCTCTCGACAAGCCGCTTCAGTTCACTCCTATCGTCGAATCGAGCTTCGGCGCCTTTACCAAACAAAAGCCTGACAGCTACCTCGTCGGATGTATGGTGTGCTAACACTGGATTTGATCTTACCATCAGTTCCACCGTTTTGTCTTCCATCTCCGGCTCCATGTTGATGAACCCCCCCGAAAGTCGCTGTGAAAATGGAAACCCAGCCCTGCGTCGGCGGCCCGCAAATTCAGAGACGTCATTCACTTCGCGCAACCACACAGCTTCAGTAAGGCAGCGTTAAAAGGGTGGGTGGGGGATGGGAACGCCCATCTAATAAAGAAGCACGCTGATTGGATGGATTTTGACTAAGGAGGTGTGGCCTATCTGCTTCGGCTTTTATTGATTGGCTTACTGCGCTACTAAGGCTTTCCCCGGTGACTCCCCCAAACAAAAAGGCAAATGGATGAAGATGCTGTTGCTATCCTGAAGAGGGATACACCAAGGCAAAATCAATCATCCGCATAGCGTTGCTATGAAATGATGCAGAATGTTGGCCATTGAAACCAGTTGTGACTAGAGGGCTGTGTCAGAATTTACATAATACACAGTGTTCAGTATTGTTTGCAAATACTTGGAAAGGTTTTAAGTTTCTTTGCTTTTCCATTAAGTTACAGCATGCCTCAAGTTGTAACTTAAGACAGCATGAAGCATTTCCTTATATTCGGATAACACTAAATATAAGAAAATGGGACTAAAAATGCACAAAGTTTGAAAATGTAACAGCTTTCTTTTAAAATGTACTTAATTATTTAATAATACTCTTGGATAGAATGCAGTCACTAAAAATTATGTAACAAAATGTTAAACACACTTAAACGTTTTCTAGGGATATTGTCTCAGAATTTTGAATGTAATATTTTAAGATATGTTATTTCAGCCAATGGAAAAAACAATGCACAGGGATAATGAAAGTAATTAGTTTTTTTCCTAGACAAAATGCAAAATGCACTGAGTATTAAAAACTTAAGGTTTATATACATATATATATATAACAAAAAATTTAACAACTAACCTCTCCACGTATTCACAACCAATTATTGATAGCCACTTATTTAGCAAATAAAAGGAGCTTACAGTCTTTTCACAAAACTTAGCTCTATTTAAACATTTATCTGTATGATTACATCGATATATTTAGATTGTCAATTTAGTCAAGAACAGTACATATTTTCATAATCCATGGAACCCGATAAGGACACTTGTGAAGTAAATTTGCATCTCAACAACTTATACCAAATAGATATTGAAACGTGTTGAAGAGATTTGAGGTTACTTTTTTAGGCAAGTTTGAATGTATAAAGCCAGCTTGCATCTGATCACAAGGTTAAACTCAGCATGCATCTTTTAAATTTTACTGACACAGAACTGTCTTGTACATTTCATTTCATTTAGACCACATGGGAAATAAAATAGGGGTTGTGGCATCTTCAAAAACAATTCATACACGGCGTAGGATCAAGACCAGAGCACAAGGAGGTCGAAGTGGTTTTCAGCAGTTCAAATTTAATACTTTGTCCCCCTTTCTCTACAGAAACCCAGGTAAAAAAAATCCCCCACTCTCATAAAATACAACAGCAGCAGTTACCAGTAAAAAAATGAAATGCAAAAAAAGAGAGAGAGAGAAAGCAAAGAGGGGAGGGAGAAAGAGAATAGGAAGATGAGTAGGCAAAAAAGGAAAATATATATTTTCTATATCTGAGGAGCGAGTCCAAAGTCCATCATCAGACCATTTAAGGGAGCAAGAAGGAATCTGGGAACTTGCTGTTGTGTTTGTTCAAAACTGAGGGCAGATGGGGCCAAAAAAAAGAAAAAAAAAAAGAATCAAAGTGAGTCAAGTCCAATCCAACTAGGGGAAGGAACCAGCACTCTAAGGCAGGGATTTATTTCAGGAAGGGCTCTCTCCCTCTCTGGATGAAAGAAACTCTCACTCCTCTTCAGCCTCTGTGATGCATTTTGTCGTGTACAGATGTATTTTGCAAGTTTGTGTATGCAACAGGTAAATCGGAAGGTGTGTCTGTCATATATATGGTCAACACAGTTGCCCCTCTCACTTGCTGCAAGAGAGGTGGCATTTTTCTTTCCTTATTTCTTCATTCATTCCTTTCTTTTTTTTTTCTCCCAATATCAGTCCAAGACTACCTAGTAGTCATCCAAATCAAAGAACTCGTCGTCCTCTCCTTGGTACTCCATGCCCTGGAAATCCACCCTGTACCGCAAGATACCTGTATGACACAAACGTGAATGAGTGACTTTCAGAAAACTTTATTACTTTTGGCAGAATTACTGCGCCATAAAGAAGGATTTCTATAACTCAACAAATTAGTATCTAAAGCCATTCATAGAAAACCAGATATTATCCTATAATTTGTAGCATACCTGGTTGTCTAATTTTCATGAGCTTTTGTATTCGTGCTCAGTATTGAAGCATTGCTCTTCTAAATACCAAAAAACATCCATCTTATTTGATCAAATATGGAAACTATTACAGCTGCAAAGATGCTTTGTGTATTTCTCAATCTCTTGACCTTTTAAGTGAAGTTTATTTGCCACAAATGTACTATTCCAGTTTCTTTAGTTTTACTAAAAACAACAGCACACTGACCCCCGATGCCTCCAAAGCCCTTGACAAATTGGGACCCTTCCTGACTTTTGTCTGTTACAATTTCCAGCGTTGCTCCAAACTTCTTGTAGTTGTTTGCAAACCACTCCAGCAGTGGCATGCTCTCAATCAGCTCGTGTTCCTGCCCCGTCTTAAAAAAAAAAAGAGGAGTTAGGGAAACGCTTCATCATGTGTAATAGGTTTTACTTAATCCAGATGTATGTAGTGCTCACCTCCTTGTCTGTAAAGTGTGACTTGTCTTTCTCTTGCTCAGGTGTCAAGTACAAAATCTTCTCATCTAATGAATGACAACATAAATATCAGAATTATATTGAAATAAAAATCACATGGCTACACTGGAGTTAAAAGGTACATTAAAGGATAACATTTCATGTACCATTCTCTGCCCCGTTGCTCTCTGCCCCATGCACACGTAGAACATAACGCATAGTGTCCAAATTCTCATACACTATAAGGATCTCCACTGCTCCCATTTCCAGGGCTTTCAGCGTGTCCTCCACTCCAAAGCAGTACTTCCCTGTATCCTGACTGATCTCATCAAAGTACCGCCCTGCAGAAAGAAGAAAAAAACAAACAAAAAAAACCCCATCAAACAAATTATGGCTACCTATTTCTCTAAATGAGAACAAAACAATAAAGAAATCCTACCTATGAGTTTCTTCTCCTGGATGAACTTAACATTAGACAAGACTTCTGCCGACAGCTCGATAGCTTGGTTGAAACCGTTTTCTCCTCCATATGAGATGTCAACCAGCTTCAAAACCTTAGCCTGTAACCTCTGTGGTAAAATATATAGAAATGTGTTGAATATCTAAATTATTTTCTGGACTGAATTGAAATCTGATTGTTTTTAACTACAAAAACAAATATGGCTTTTAAGTTTTTAATGTAATAAGTTGTACAAGTGTGAAGAAAAACACACTTACAGGGTCAAACATGTCAGACTGACTTAGTTCAGTCTTAAAATCTGCAGAGCCAGCCAAGACCATTCCCGCCACATTAACTTTGTCGTTGGACACAAAGAGCTGGACAGCAGTCTCAGCAACTTTCCTCACGTAGTTATGTCTCTTTTCCATTCTTAGACGAGCAAAACGCAGAGCAGACTGTCCTCCTCTACCTGAAAGAGGGTGATAAAAAATATAGATTTTGAAACTCTGTAAAAGCAAAAGTAACAACATTAAACCAGAACAGGCTATTATTTAATGATCCACCCTGCCTTTAAAAAGAGAGAGGGAAAAAAAAGAACATGTTATCATTGAGCTCCCGCACCGTGTTTCTTGGGTAGGTCCACAGTGAACTTGTGCAACACCTCCCGGGTGTTGCCCTGCAGTGTGCCAAACAGTGCCCCGCTACCGTCGATCACAATAAAGCCAAATTTGCTATCATCAGAGAGCAGGGCTGTCAATGCCTGGGAACAGCAAAGTAACAAATGTGTAACAATGTTGAACAAGTGAAAGATAAACACGTTCACACATGAAAAATGATTTCCAGAAGGAATATGAAAGAAAGAATTTGAGTGAAATCTCTCACCTCGGTGTGGAATTTGTTATCACAGAGGTACAAAGAGGTGTTGATTGGTTTAAAAGGCTCAAAGTCGATATTGACTTTCTTCTCCTTGCCTTCTTCTGTCACAATTGTGCCACAATACACAACTAAACCATTTGGTGGCACTGACGAAAGAAGGCAGACATACAGGTTAGATACATGTTAGGCTTCAATAATGATACACAATGTTTTTTTTTTTGGAAGGGGAGAGGGGGGAGTAGCTAGAAGTTGACTATTGTATAATACAGTATTTAAAGAGAATAAACTACTAAAATAAAACGTTTTCAGTTGGAAAATGACTTCAGTTAAATAGTTTTTCCACAACTAGTGTAAATATAGTTCCAATCTAATGTTTTTGTAATGTACAGTTTGTGGGCATAAGCATGCTTTGTATTATCATTTGAAAATTACTTTTCTGAATTTGTCCTTGTGTACTGATTAGGATAAACTAATGGTGTTTGTAATTCTCAAAGACTGAGTATGACTGGGATTATTACTTTTGGCATGTGAACCATTTCCATTTCTGGTTTCATGAGCTCAGCAATAATGCCATTTTAAAACTGTAAAATAGGATCATATGTAATAAAGGTGTACTGTTTAGCAGTTTACTAAAACTGTGGTAGCCTAGTAGTTTTTCTTAATGGGTAAAGTTTATTTTTAAAGCAGTATTTATTTTTGTGAGACTCTTACTCCATGCAGTGATAGATTTACAGCGGAACAGACTGTCGAGTTACTATAAATTACTTTTCATTGTCACTTATTCTTATCAAAGTACAATGGCTGTACAATATTTAAAAATCTTGTGACTCTTAAAACTATAAATATTTTGATCACTATATTAGGTATGACATGTGCCTATTGTCTTCTTCCCTTCATTCCCCATTTGCCTTTACATCTCTCTGTGACCTTTAGCAGTTCACATACTCTGTATGTGATGTGAGCATTTGCTGCCATGATACTCTGCCCAACCAGCTAAATATTACAGTAAGGTGTATACTGTCAGTTAATAACATTTAGAAGGCAATTGTTAGGTAACAATTATTGCACTCCAAACAGTCCTTTGCTATATTAATATTGAACACACCAATACACTTATTTATTTTAACACGTACCCTTGTTGTAGAGTTTTAGTCTTTGCTGTACAGAGGTGATGGCCCCGAGTACGGAGAGTCTGTTAACTCGACTCTTGATGTTGGAAGCAGTGCCAAACTCATCAGCCAACATCTTGGCTACTCTGGAAATCTGGTCCTTTGGGGGAATGATCAGTGAGATCATGCTGGTGCCATTGCTATATAAGAGATGAGGATTTACAGTTAGTGCCTAAGAAAAGTCAGAGATGATATAATATGCAATTATCTACTGGTCAACTGTTGGTGATACTAATATAATGAATATAGTAAATTAATACCAGATTTTATTTAATTAACTTCTATATGACCTTCTGTTACTCCCATAACTCCATTTTTATTTCTTTATTATTGTGTAAACACACAGTGTTCCTTACTAAACGTCACAAATAAAAAAGGTTTTAAAGTGATGGGTCAACAAAGATGGTCTTTCATCTGCACACAACTAAATCACTGCCCTTGAAAGCAACGACTGTGCATGGCATGTGTATCCTTTCACGACCTGTTGTGAAGACAAAGCACACTGGTAGAGCCTGACACCGGACACAAACACTCAGCGGCAGGTAGCAAGGGCGGGATGAATGTAGGCAAATGGTCAACTGTGTGTGATATGGAGGGCCTCAGAGCACAGCACTAAATGACAAGCTGTCACAGAACAGACAGTGTAACAGGACACACGTTTCAGATGTGAATCCTGATTAGTAGAGACACTTAAAACGCTCATGTCCTTTAATAAAAGTACAGAGCAGATTGTTTTTCACCTTTCTGTCCTAAGCAGGTCACTCTTCAGCGTAACACTCAGCTGACTGCTGGCCATGAGGTGACCAACATAATGAATCTTTAGGGGATTTTTTTTTTAACTCTGTCATATGAGCCATGTGTAGCAAACCGGGTCTCAAGCTGTAAAATGTGTCTTGGGGTGCACTTGGAAGCCAAACTGTTCGGTACGCATTCCTTCTTTCTATTAAACTGCGTTTTTATTTAAAGCCACCCATAGCGGCCTCTTTCCAGAGATGACGTCTGCTAGCGGACTGTGTTAGCAAAAAAAGCTAGTATCGCTGCTTCCACATTGCTACACTTTACCTTCAGAAAACATAAAAAAAATCAGAATAATAGTCTGACAAAATACAGCTTAAGCGAAAACATCCTCGCGTTGTAACACAAAGTTTATAACTCTTTGACACATTGATAGCGACGGTAGTTAGCGCTTAGCAACCAGCTAACAAAATAGCAGCTAACGTAGCAATGCTAACCACTCCCAAATTCGGCCTCATTTACTCGATGTCCAGCTGTTGCTGCAGTACACATTCACACCGTTACTCGTTGCCATAAAACTGAGGCGCAACGACCGCGGGCATCACATTGACACATAGGGTAAATTAATCGCTTACCCGCGGGCAGCTTCCAAACTTTTGATCAGCTTCTTGATTTTCCATATCTCCACGTTTCTGTCCGCCGCGCTGGGGTCGTCCGCCATCTTTCTGCTGTAATAGCTTCAGCACCTGAAAAGACGTTGAAATAACAGGAAAACATATGCAGTGAGTCATCCGGTAAGCTATCTGTCTAGTACACAAGACCTTGTTAGGGGAATATGTCTGCTATAACTAACTGCACCGGGTGCCGCACCAAACTGCTAGTCTTTCACCGTTATATCACATGACCACTATTGGCAGTTGAGCTGACCGTGAGGGAAGGGCTCCGCTTGGTCTGCCGCTGTTAGCACAGTGCGCGGAGAATACGAGGCCTAAAGTTAACCAGGCCCTAGCGTTCTTATCTAATACGACCTACTTTCTTCGCGTTCCCCTGGAAACCGTATGGAGACCATATGGTCGCTTTTAATATATCGATACTATGAATAGAAAAAATGCCGGTATATTACCTGCCTCGGACAACGCCGCTCCACTCCGCTCTCGTTCTGCTGCGTTACGTCGAGTCGGTGGTGTGAAGAATGACGTTGCGTTCCTAACCGGTTTCTCTGCGCGTGGTACTTTCGACAGGAGCTCACATGTGGGAGGTGGTTAGAATCATGGCGTTCACTTCCTGGAAACCGCATAGAAACCAATGAGATATCTTAAATGATCTGTCAGTTAAACCAAACTGAAATACGATTGGATACAATTTAAGGACGTCCCCCTAAATGGGTGGAGACCTTCAACTAAAATTCATGGGACTTGTAGTACTTCGGATAATATTCGAGCGGGTGTGCAACATCTTAAATAAATAAAAACGATCAATAGGATCCCTAGGGGCTTATGTAAATAATTCAGAATCTTAGCTGCAGTATAACAGAACATAATTTGTCATGTTAAATAACACACAAAAAAGGCATAGTAAATTCGACTGCCTAGAAAATATTCAATTATGGCAGCAAATATATGAATACACGTTTAAGATGGCAATCCAGTTTAAGATCTGTTTGGTCAATTTCTCAACTGGCTTTAGTTAAATAAAGTTCACAGTAAATAGAAAGTTTACTACTATGAAAGTTTATGCTTGTGTCACAAATAGTTTCAGATCATCAATAAATTGTATTATCTACAAAGAGAACCGGATTAGATACAAAATATAGTTTTTACATAATGATTTAATCTCTTAAGGGAAAAAAGCAACCCCAGCAGTCATCCCATGTAATTTCTACCTGAACCTCATACTTGGCTGTACCAGTGATGGCATCCACTGCATTCAAGTAGTTGTGATAAAGTAGTCATTTTTACTTTTCTGTTAAAGAATATTGTCCCATCTTGCAGAGCTGATGTGTTGGATGTTTTTTAAGAAGGAATGTATTATTTTAGGTCATGCCACAATATCTTAATTGCATTTAATTCCATACTTCATTTATTTTTTGAGTCCTTGCTTTGGATTATTGTCTTGTTGCTTGACTCACATGCTCTTAAATCTTAGGTCATTAACTGATGCCCACAATTTCTCCTTCACATTTTTTAAAATAGAGAACAGAATTGATTTTTCCATTAATTACTACAAGTTATCCCTGATCTCTATGCCTATTTTTGGAGAGTTCTCAAAAATGACAACCTCAAAATTAATTCAATATATCTCAGGAACTGGAAGGTGTATTTGAATGGTTCTGGTATAAAAATGAATTTAACAGTCAAGAGAATACTCTAGAGGTCTAAAAATCAACATTTCTACTACTGAGTGAGAGCAAATAAATATGGCACACAACGAAAAAAGCAAAAATGAAATAAAAAATTCTAATAGAATATGTTTTGTGATGTGGATTTTCCTTGAAACTATGCAGACATCCAGATCCTCTAGCAACCCACAGCACAGGCTCTGCATTTACTGTATCAAATTTCCTCCCAAAAAATGAAATAAATTGTTAAAAGTCTAGGTGAACATTCCAAATGTTCAATTTTTGGACAGTTTGGCACCATGCGTGCAACTACAAAATTTTCTCTTTTTTAAAATGTATTTATTTATTTATTCCCCAACTTACATCTTGCAATAAATCTCCCTTGAAATTAATAACAATGGTTTTTGAAACAATATAAGAGTACTGTTAAAAAGTACTCTCCTGTGCACTCTGGTCATTGAAGTATTCAACGTTAGCGTCTGAAAATCAAACACTGCAGGGCAGTTTATCTATAACCCATTAGAGTTGTTTTGGATGATTGACACATTCAATAGCCAATAGAATCAGTGGGAGTATACACAATCGCATAGCAACATTATTCACCAACCTCAGTGAGGGAAACGGCATTTGTATTAATGAGGAAAACGCTCACCTGCACTAAAGTGAATGAAAGTTCGTCTGAGTTTTCTCCACGGTATCCAAGGGGACAGAAAAGTTGAAAATAGCGAGGAATCACATCGGTGTGACAAAAGGACAATGGATTTAAAGACCTGAGTGGAAATATTCATTCAAACATGGTTTATGACAATGAAACAGCAAAGGTAGGACTCAAATTATGTTTTTGGCTTCGTGAAATGAGCCTTGTTTTTCGTCTTCTTTGGCTGCTGGTTCAGTGAGTTCTGCACATAGTGGGGAAGCTAGTGGAAAGAGCATAGCTTTGATTTTAATCTGATAGGTAGTTTGTTAGGACCGTGTTGCACTATTGCTGCTGTGTGTTTTACCGGATATGCCTCTTTAGCGTCTATTTACTTTCTTTATTTAGCTGCTTAGTGTTGTAGCTGGGTGTTGTTAAGGTAGAAAATATATATATATTTTTCTGTCATTTAGATGAGCTTTTGCCCATTACGTGGAGCAATATGTGTTTGGATTGGAATAATCTTGTTGGCAGAAGTTCTGCGGAACCCAAAATTGGGCCGCTAGCGATGTAGGTTAAAGCAGTACAGGAGCCACAGACCATTCAACCGACTATGTTTTTCTAAATGAATGGGCCTGTTGGGTTATTTTTATTCAGCAGTGGTTTTTGCCTTAAATATCTCCCATGGAGTTAATTTTAAGTAACAATTATTGAGGCCTAGTGGTATATGTTATTTTTGGGTTCTTTTGTGGCTTCCTAACTTATTTCTTGATTCGATCTTGGAGGATTGTTTTTTGGTGGCCCTCTTCTGAGACAATTCACCAGTTTTCTACATTCTCTTTGTGAAACCTACTTGACATTGACTATCTCGCTGTAGTTCAAAGGAATCTGCTCAGAAATGGCTTCATAGCCCTTTCAAGGCCGACAGATGGCTCATCATTTCACAAATTTCTTTAGATTGGGACAAGATGCTGCTTTTTAAATTTTTTAACCTTTCTCGTTATATATCATTTTAAATGGATGTCATGGTGTCAGTTTTCAGTAGCTAGTGAAAATTCCAGCTTTTCTCCAGCTTCATATATATATATATATATATATATATATATATATATATATATATATATATATATATATATATATATATATATATATATATATATATATATATATAATAGCAGAAATATTATCTACCAAATAGAACAGAAAATGAAATAAGTTGTAAATATTTAGTTATTCCTTTACAACTGTTGATTTAAATATAATTTTGTCTGGTTTGCTAAACACAAAACAGTGTTTAATCTGAGAGGAGTTATGTGTTCATTTTATCTTCATCAGCACTGAGGCAGCCTGCAGTTTTTTTTTCTTTTGCTTGTTTTTATTTATTTATTTATTTATTTTTTACAGTGATTGAAAGTTAAGGCCTTAGCAGATTTACACCACTAGATGACAGCATTGGTTAGTGGGGAAACGAATGGCTAAGTCTGTGTCTGTCATTAAATAAACATTCTTGATGCTTCTGTCTCTTTGCGACACTCAATAAAACATTTAGAGCTGGGGCTTTTTTTGTTTCCACGTCTAAGTTTGGCACACCGTTTGTTAGGCATTGTTAGGTTGCCATATGCTGTATATTAGTCAATATCTTTAGTGTATTGGAACTGTTTCAATCATAACAAACAGCTGTTTGAGTATGGGGCAACAGGCTCATAGAAGATCCCTGCAGTATTATGAATCCCTGGTGAATAGAAAGGTTAGAGGGAGGTGCAGCAGAGCTAGGGAATTGCTCTGGCACTGCCAGGAAGACTATATCGTAGGGAAAATGTGATGAAGCGGTTTGTGAAACTCACCCCCTCTGAAAATTTCTAGCACTTTTATCAGTGCCAATTCATCACCATCTGTCGACCATCAGTGCTAGAGCAATCTGTCGGCTGGAAATGGATGGTGTTCACTCTGCTGTGAATGGGGCCTGCCCTGAGCAGCGGGGCTATTCCTCACTTCATCTGATTGTCCGCATGAGCATAGGTATGCAGAGAAAGTTGACATGGAGTTAATTCTTTTTTTTTTTTTTTTTTTTTTTACTTTTTTGCTCGACAATTCTTCTCTTTCTCTTTCTGTCTTGCTTTATCCTTCTTTATCTTTACCTTCGCAAAATAGCTAAAACTCCATCAGATTGGGTAAATAGTGTTTGTGAAAAAACATTTTTAGCACGCCATTTATTGAAGGCTGGATTGGGCTTGACTGTGCCATTCCAACAAATGAATATGCTTTGATAAACCATTCCCTCATCATACTGGCTATGTTTATGGTTTCTGGACTGCTGAGGAGAATTTCTGCTCGAGTGTTTTAAACTTTTGCAGTGACACGTTTTTTCCAGTGGATTGCCCTCTATTAACTTGATCCGTCTTCAAATCAGCTCAGACCAGCTTCTCTATCCATTTTAGAGACTAGCATTCTACAGCATGATGCTGCCACTACTGTGTTTTAGCTTGGTGTGTTCAAGTTTATGAACTGTGTTAACTTATCTTTTGTTCTATAGCATTTTACAAGTAGGTCATTTGAGTTTCAGTCTTGTCTGACATGTTCTATGTTTTCTATGTCATCTCCCTTATTTGTGGAGTTCATAACTAACAGGTGGTCTATCAATAGACTTTAAGCTGTGGATCTCTCCAGCTCCCAGAGAGTTGCACACGGGCCTCTTGCATATTTCTTTAATTAATACTATCCTTTTCCTGTCAAAAAAACAAAACGACTGTTTTTTTGGTGATGAACTGAGGAGATGTCTGTGTTTTCAACTTTAGAAATTGTGTAATAACCCAGTCATGTTTTAAGTGTCTCCACAACTTTCTCCCTGAATATTAATGACTATTAAAAATGTTTTCACTTCACAATTATGCAACATATTTACATTGATCTTTCATCAAAATAGCAATAAAATATGTTAAACGCGGTGTGAAACATGATGCTGTTATTGTGGTTCCGTTTTGACCTGTTATTGTTGTTGTAATGGGACAAAATGGGAAAAAGTTTTAGGTGTGAGTATTTCTGCAAGGAGATCTGTAAGAAAATGTATGCCCCTTAAACTTGAATTAACTTATTTAGAATAAATTTGTTCAGAATACCACTCAGAGGCCTTATTATAAAAAAAAAAAAAAAAAAGAAATAAATACCAGAAAACCAGATAAATTGATCACTGCTTATTTTTCCCTGATGAGCTATTTTATTCACTAAAATTAATTCCTAATTTAACTGTTGTAATTTTTTGTTCTGGCCTTCAGTTTATAGATAAGATGGACGTTCATCACTCTGTGCTCTGAGCCAGGAAACCCTTTATTCCCCAGCTTGTAACAAGAGCGCATAGCAGTCAGTGTCACATCTGTGTGTATCATGAAAGCCAATCCATAACGAAGAAGGGAGCCTCATGCGAGTGTCTGAGGTGTCTATGTGCTTGAGAGTGAGAGAATTACTGTGTCTGCAGAGTGACCCAGAACAGATGCAACCAGGTTCATTGAGGCCCCATTTCCATTTTGTGGCCATCTGCTTAAGCCGAGTAGAGCGGAGAAAGAAAGAAATTTAGGTGGGAGGAGGGATTCACAGGAGTATTCAAGGACACCGTCTTGCACGTCATCGTCAGAAGTCGATACACCACAAATACCTGAAGTAGTGACACAATTCTATCAGGTGTTTAATGAAAAAGAAGAGAAACTTCTTGAAGCATGTGTTTCTATGACTTCAGTGCCTTTTCTTCCATTAAAAAATATCTGCCACTTTACAGGGCTGCTAGTAACATATAGACCAAAGAAAACTCTTCAGAGGGATGAAGTATCTCTTACTCTCTGCTGACTAGCTAATCTGTGACACAGCCTGTGCTTGTCTCTCAAGCTTTCATTCTTGGTCTTTCCAACAAAAACAGAGGATCAGAGTCATCAGCATTTCAATGGCATGCTGATGACTTAATCCAATCTTCTTAGGTTGTTTTGCATGGAAGCAAGCATGTGCAAATGTTGATGTCTGGCTGCTATCCATATTTCCTTTGTCAATTTTTACTTAGGAGACAACAGCAGAGGAAGCAGAAGGGATGTATTTTTGTGTATTTGCAAATCTCAGAGTTTGACATTCTTGTCACATCCCAGGCTCCCTTACTGCTCCCCACATAGGGAGAAGGAGATTTAAGGATCTGCCCTGTAATATTAAGTGGATTAATCAGGAATTGAGAGCCGAGGTTGTCATAAATATAAATTAGTTCTTTTAAGGCATAGGGTGAAGCATGCATCAAGTTTGCACAGTTTAGGCTATTTGAAGTTTATTGGAGCAGTGGATTAAGACCAGTAACCTCAATTTAGAAGCCAGGACATGATGTCAATCTTAATGATGCATTGGAAAGGGGTTAAACCCAAAGGTAATATTTACCAGCTGGCTCACATACACCACTGACTGACCCGGGGCGTAAACCAATTGTCTGTCATTCCTCAGGGAGCAGAGGGTTTAATGTGTTTTGCAGTTTGATTTGAACTTTAAAAGTCCTAATGTCATTTTTCTGCTTGTGTAAAGTAGGCACATTTATATTTTAGGATAAGCTGAACAGCTTGAGCAAACAATGTGGTACAAGTCTTTGTCCAATATTGAGATTATGAAAAACACATCACATGACAATTTAATCCCAGGGTTTGCCCCAAAGCAATCCATATCCTAGAAATAGAGAAAGATATTAACATAAAACCCCTACATTAATGTGCGACAGCATAAATACTAACCAGCTAAATACATCTTGTCTTCTTGCACTGCTGGCATGACTTATAGAAGTATGGATTCCACAAGACATAAGAAACCAAAATATTAGAAGCAGCTCTGTTCATTTGTGTATGTATGTCATGGAATGAATAGTTCTTACAAGGCAGTTACATAAATCTTTGTCTGATTTGAGACAAATCAAGACAAGAAAAAAAAATGACAGCTGCTTTTTAAATTTTTTTTTCAAATTCCTCCAGCCATGCCAGAACAACTTTGAAATAAGTTTATTTGCTCTAAAAGGATTTTCAAAAATGGCAAAAGTCTCCAAGTTCAAAGTAACATGAGTACGATTGACAGGGCCCAAAACCAAAGCGTCCCAAGATCTGCTTCCCTTCAATGCCTCCTTCTGCAATCCAGATAAATGATGGGGCTCCCATATTGTTGAAGAAAACATGATTTATAAAACCAAGTCACTTTATTTTATTACTCCAAGGTCTCTTGACCATTTATTTCCTCTTCTCACAAGAGACAAAGGTCAGCACAACCATTCCGACTGCTCTGTGGCTATGCTGCCTGTGTGATCTAATATCTATATATCATAAGGTGGAGCTAAAAACAGTTTTGCTGAAATTTTCTGTCTGGTTCTAATCTGGTTTAAAGCCGTACAACTCTACTTTCTTATTAATTTAGGTCACCATCTTAAAAGGTGACCTAAAAGGATATTGTCAAATCTTTGAATAAAATACTCAGACCTAATTGTCAGATTATAACTTACTTTGTTTATTGGCGGTTTGCAGACAATTGAATGGTGCATTACCAGTGGTATGTGGTAACCGGTAGGCAATGTGAATCAGGATTTTAATATCTAAAAAAATATATTTCTGACCAGGAGCTGATTAACTAGAAAATATATATACTCGAGAGCTGACTGATGAACAAGAGCAAATTGTGGATTAGAAAATTGGGTGCAACTGTGAGCGAATTAAAGAAACTAGAGTTGAACAGAGGAAATGGGAGTAATGGCCCTAGATTACACAAGGAATGTAGGAAACTAGTAAGCAATCTAAATACACAGACTGTATCCTAAACCCAAATACCTCAGAATCATGGCACTGCCGTCAATCAGATTATCTGTGTTGACCTTTCTGAACTGAACCAGAGTTTGCTATGATTGGTTTCTGCCCTTCTGGATCCCAAACAAGCTAAAGAACTGAATGTCTGCATGCTACTCTAAAAATATTTGAGACTGATTTACAATCATAGAAAGCCCGATGACTGCATGCATGGTCAGACAGTAGTTTGAGCCGCTTATGCAACTTTATGCGTTGGTTTGCAAATTTATGTGTTTTTCCAATTTTGCAAGTCAAGTTTATTTGCATAGCACGGTTCAGTGAGAAGGCAGTTCAATATTTAGTTGAATATTGTATATATTGTTGCAGATTTTGGCGTTTAAATTTTTGAGTTATTTTTACAACAAACTAATTTCATTTTCCGTTTTCTTAGTAGATATCTTATATCTACCATTTGCATTGAAATTGTCTGGTAACCTTGTTTTGCTATTTTCTTCAAGCAATTGTACCTAAAACATGCCCTATCTTTCCATTAATTCCTGTGCCTCCTCCTGGCTTTCAGCTCAGTCCATCACGGAAAGGAAGGTCTTAGTTTGTTCTCCCCAAGAAAATCAAGTTTTTCTCAACCTTATCGGTAGATGCATAATCCATGCCATCACTCAGGCAGTGCAACTTTAAATCAGTCTGAAATCATTTTATTGAAGCCACTACCATGACAACCTGACAGATAGAATGAAATGGGAGGGAAGACTGGAGGAGTGGATGAAACAGAGGAGAAATATGGTGGAAAATTGATTTTCTTTGAGCTGCATTAATCAAATTGACAACAGAGAGGGCATTATCTGTTCAATAGATTCAATATGGTGAATAAAATGAAGACAAAGGCGTGCCTACTGAAGCAAAGATGCTTTGGAGGACGAGGATAAGGGGAATGATCACTAGTTAGTACCATGTGGAAACACAAATGAGTCTGTTCCATTATTTGCTTAAAATACCCATAACATCATTATGAATATTATCAGCTGACAAAAAATATGCAGGATTTTTGTAAGCTCTTTTTAACTGTAGATAATTTTCTGTTATGACATAAAGACATCAGAAAATTCCACAACAATTTCCCTGTAGCTTCTAGCTTCCAACAACAGAATCACATATTGGTCAACAAAATAAAGATATGAACACAGATAAGAACAGAAGCTGTTGCTGTTGTAGCATTTGCTTTCTTAATTGCAACTCGGCGATAATTCTGCAAATGAGTTGACGAGGTCATGAGTTTGATACAGGATCTTGTTTCTTAATTATATTCCTCTATCAAATCAAATAGTTGTCTAAAATGAGTTGTGCTGTTAAAAAAATCAGTTTTTAAAATGAATGTCTTCTACAGGAATGCTATTAGCAAAGTATGTTTTCCTTATTTCTGTTTTTTTGCTACTATTTTGCTATTACTCAGCCAAGAAAGCCAAATGGGAAGAGTTCAGTACAAGAATAAAACAGAAAGTCAGAAATCTATAGGTAAAGAGTTCCTGACTGCGGCCGCTGTAAGGATTCACAAACTATTGACAGAATGTCAGTTTGCTGCTTTTTAGGAAAGTGTTGAGCTCATACATATTTTCACCATTATTTGAACTCTTTGCTTTTCATAACTTACCATTTGAGTGTTTTACATAATTATAAAAATATGTTGGTTAGCATGGATATTAACAACCAAAAATCAAATACTGATAAGGTTTTAATACCTTTGCATTAAGACCAAAACAATAAAAATGTTTATGCATTAATAGGGGGTGGTCTGGTTAAGAGAAAAAGTCAAATCAGAAAAATGCACTTTTTTTTTTTTTTTTTTTTTTTTTTTTAAATCACAGTTAAAGACTCACCCAGGCAACGAGAAACAGTGTGCAGCAAGGTTTTGCCATCAAACTCTAATGAGTAGATAAAGCACACTGGCAATGTGTAGTTCAGTATCTAATCCAAGGACACATCAACATATTAATAGGGAAAGAAAATGTAAAGGCAAGAAAATGAACAGACTACCATGACTTTCCAAAAACTGTTTTTTTGTCTCAAGGCATACATTTCATTGTAAAAACGTAATTACCTTTTGTGGACAGCCCAACGTTGTGACACTGTTAAACTCTGACTGCACAGTTTTTTTGTTTTGCTTCATAACTCAGTAAACTCAGATGCATGCAATATCTAATAATGTATGTCACCACATCTATGCTTAAAACGACAAGTATTTTCAGTAGCTTCCTTTTAATAAGCACATTCAACGTCTAAATCTAATCTCAGGAATTAAATTTTCTATCAAGACGTTTTTAGCTGTCAATCAAGCTTGTGTATGCACCGCTCACAACCTCCTCCTTGTTCTCTGCTGCACTGCAAATTCTTCAGGACATATTTCAGTAACAGCAACAGAGACTAACCTGAAATGAAATAATACGGGCGGACGTGTTCTTCTGTCAATTGGTTTGGAATTGTGACAGCGAAATGATCAAATGTTTAATCTCCTCTCTGTCTCTGAATGCCACAGTTTGCAGCAACTCACCAACATCATTAGGAACAAACTCTACAGCAGTGCATTCTCCGCATGTGTTCACAAAATGTTTCTCTCTGAGACCTGGTTTCAAAAGTTGCCGAGAGTCTGCAATCACTGGTAAGATTTACTGGTACACATGTAAATAAGTAGCTGGATCGCAACGATTATGGTTTCACTGAAAATCAGCTTTGTGTAAACGGGGCCTGAAGGGCCCAGCATGGTCAGGTCAAAGTCAAACAGTGGACGGCCAATCACGTAGTTGCAAGACATGAGGGAATGATGTTACATTATATAAAGTTCACAAAGTTGATTTTGCACAATATATCTCTTAAATTAACTAACCAGCATTAATGTTTAGTATTAATATGAGGAAGGAAACTAAATGCATAAATTATAACTTTAAAGGTAATGACAGAACATCTCTAAGCCTTGCAGTCTTCTTTTGATGACTCACAAACTTAAAAGCAGAAAGGTGCCCTTTTGTTCGGTAGGAAAAGCAATTTTCTGATGAGAAATTAATAAAAATGTCCTTTATGAAATCAGAACAACAAAAAAAGATGCTTTAGTATAAAGACAGACTTCTGTGTGGTTTCCATGGAGACCACCTAGTTATCAAATTAATACCGTACTCCTAAAAGAACATTTTTTCCCATGGAGAGACAAACATCAGTTTTATTAAAAACAGGACTAACTGTTTCAGAGCCACAATGGCTTGTCTGCATGCAGTTGCTTCTAATATTATAAGGAAATATGGACATGTAATTTCCAAAAATGTACATGTATTTTTTATTTGTTTTGTTTTTGAGTGAAGCACAGATCGTTTCTGCCCACTGCATCACCATCCACAATGACTCTTTGGTTGAGGTCTAGCAGAGAGGATGAGGGATTTAAACTAATCTTTGCTTTAAAGAACATATCAGGATTTTGTAGTGCTCAGCCTACATGTGATGTTCTTATAGTAAGCTATCAGAAAAAGCAACATAATGACAGCCGTTTCAACATTTCCGGTGGAGATTTGTCAACAAGATGTCAATGAATATAATTATGAAGCCTTGCATTTGTATACCAAGGAAAGAACTAACTTTTTACAGCTCACCTGAAGCCATTTGTCTGAAAATGAAGATTGCACTCGGCTTGTGGTCTTTAATTCTCCTGCCATATTGTTTTTACAGTCTGTTTTTGTTTGATTACTGCAATTAGTTCACATTGTCACTCATCCTCTAACTCTTCATCCAGTTCCTCTTTCAGTCTTTGCCCTAATCTTTTTTTTTACGCTTTCCAGTTTGATCCAAAATTGATGTCTATATAACCCTTTTGCCAGTTTCACATGGTGTGACCCAAATTGCTTTGGACAGGCACAGCAGTGCAGCATGTGATGGAAGTCCTTTTGTTGTGAAGTGAATCAGAAAGCTGAAGCAGAAAAAAAACCCTTGCACCCAGCGAGGCACACAATGGAGCAAGATTTGTTGAAACAAAATGTTCTATTAGGTGTCTCTCAACAGCACAACGGGCTCAGGTCAGCTCAAATCTGTCAGCCACGGCAAAACCTAAATGGCTCAACTAAAAGTATAGAAGAGCATTTCTACTTCTGCAACATGATGTTTAGTACTTCAGTGGTGGCAGAAGTAGGAATGAAATCTTTTAACTCTGCTCAACTTATTGTTAATAAATAGATTTCATCCCAAATTTAACACCAGGAGAATGTACACTGGGCAGGAGGAAAGAATGGGACTAGTTCACATTAGTGTTGTACTTAAGAAAAAGTCTACTACTTTGTTGCAACAGAGCAATCATTGAAGATGACAACGCAAATCAAGGAGCAAATCAGTAAGCTAGCAAAGCTATAACAAAATTACAGTCCAGGTTATGTGAAATGTTTAATGTGAGCATCTGTGGAAAGTTGCAAAGCAATGGAGAAGAACAAGAATAACAAAGTTAAGTTCAAGTCCGATACATCGGTTAAAGTCAATGTGTTGCGCAGTATATTGTGAAACACATGACACAGACAGGGAGCTGCAGCAGCTAGTTCAGTCTCTCAGTTATGGTGAGAGACCATAACTGAGATAAGGGTATTGAAATCCCCTTTATAGCCTTTATTGAAAAGGATATGAAACTATCATAAAATCAGAACAGTGTTGAGTGGAGTTCACTTAGAATATCCGATTGTTAAAAGAACAAAACAAAACAAAAAAAATCTAAACTGGGACCTATGCCCACCTATGCCTATAGAGTGGTAGGGTTGTAGCTCTGCTAAGTGACAGAAAATTTAGAATGAACGAATGTACTATACATGAACTATATACCAAGAGTAAAAAGCAAAAATTTGGCATGTAAGGACACAGTGATGCCAGTGGTGATCAAAGCCCCCCAGCGGACTGTGACCTCTGAGTGATCAGCTTCAGCAGGGTCCCTGGAACAATGCTTGTCATCTGTGAAACTTCAGATGAGAGCATATTCTCTTCATTATGTCTTGATGCTGAACATTAGAGGGAGTGTGAGTCTTTGTCTTCCTTTTTAAGAATGTCTGGTTCTTTATTTAGACTTTAACTTTTTGGATAACACAGAAAGGCCAAAATAGAATGTTTTCTATGCAGGAGAGCTTTTAAGAGTTTAATGAAACAGAATTCCTCTGCAAATTTTTTCTGGTGAGTGCTATAAAAAGTATCCACATGTTTTTACAGTTTTTGGATTTGTGCTGCTGGATGGAGGATTAATATAGGCAAAAGAGAAATAACAGTTGGACAGAAAAAGGAAAGAGAAATTGGGATACAAACTAAAACAGCAACAAGCAAACATTTATTTTTGCAAAAAATATTTACAAATCCTTTATATGCATGGTCATAATAATTTGAGCTATAGTTTAAAATTTGGATGAATGTCGATTAAAGATAAATTTCAACATACTGCTATATTAGGATGTTAAAATACACACCCTAAAGGGTTTTAAATGTCTAAAACTCTGAAAAATACTGTATCTGCACAAACTTCAGGGAGATTTTGCTCACTGTTGCGGCACTTGTAGCTACACTTTCAAGTAACTACAGAAAAAAAATTAGATGTGAGCCTCATCTCACGAATTTCAGTTTAAGTTTCACTATCACTATCACCTATTTGATTATTGAGAGCCAAAGACACACTGGGATTAGAGGGGGTGAAAAAGACTTTGTCGATATATAGACTGAGCCGAGAGGATGTCTGAAGATCTCTCTTTGTGTGTGTCTGGGCTTTAGTTGTACACAGTAGGAAGCTGTAGTAAATGGTCAGAGAGGATGCCAGTGTTATTCTCATCAAACACACTTTATTGATCTCGGCTACAATTCAGATTAAAAAAAACTGCTCATAGTTAGGAATAACCTTCTACTCTCTCTCTATCTTCCTTTTCTCTGTCTCCATCACACTTCTGTTTATGCTGCATTTATTTGATGAGATCAATAGGTAGTGACAACAAACAAAGAAAAGAAATACAAAATATTTCTTACTCAAACAGAATGACTGAAAGGATTTAGTCACCTCAGAGAGCACAGTGTTGACTTAAAGGATAGAGGATAAACCCTAACTCTCCTACAGACCAAGAAGATGAAAAGTATTTGTTGTTTTAGCAAAACAAATAAAAGAAATGTCAAAATTTAAATAAGCTCAATGCTGATGTCTCTAGATGTAGCAAGTAAAAGAAGAATGCAATGGTTCAATCCACATAATAGCAGCTATAGATGGTACCTATCTTTAAGTAAACATTTCTTTATCTTAAGGAGCAACATAAAGATTCCAACGAAAGGTTTATCAGTGTTTACTTGCAACATTAAATCGCTTAAATTTGACCATAGTCCTTAGCTTTCCATTGAGGACTTCGTAGATACAATTGTTCAAATTAAACATCTATTACCTTTGTTATTCTAAACATGCAGAATTTCATATTTGCATGGCATTAAGTCCTTCATAGAGGCACAAGAATGCCAGTAAAAAGTATGTACACACGTTTCCCATTTGAATCTGCACAAGCAAGGGAGGGGAGAAATGTCGAGAAAATCATTTATCCTCAGCAAACAGATGCATCCATTAGGCAGCTGTATAGACATCCCATTAGACACGGAGATCTTCAACGACATGCTATTATTCAGCACAGGAAAAAGCCAATGCACAACAGAGAGCAAAACACGCTGTTTCACGATGTCTTTTAACTGAATAAATCTCATTTAATAGGAAAAACAGAGTAAGTCATAGCTTGAATTACTTAAAAATTACAATTACACATTCCTTCTGAGAGGATTAGGGACAAAAACTGTTCAAGAGTATCCCATAAACAAGATGGTGACATGTCAAGGTTATTGTAGATAACATAGCATAAATGCAGTGGCACTAAAAAAAACCTTCAAGAAAATGTTCTCCACAGATATTTGATATTAAATCTTAAACAGAAATGCACATTTTCAACACTTTGTCTTGCCTAAATCCTACTTAATTCTACACAGATTGGCATACAACACACAGCTAACACCTTGAAATAGAGATTTTGCTTAAAAAAAATTTTGTTTTCAGTAGGGGAGAGGTTGTGATTTGAAATATTAGCTTTCCCAGTTATTTTCAACATACCTTATTTATTTAAAAGAAAGACGACAAGATAACAGAGCAATCAAATTATCTTATTGAGTTTATTTAAAAAATTTTAGTAGTATGAGTCAAAATGTACAATAAAGTTATGAGCAGATCCTTTAATCCTTGTTTATGGCTGAAGATGTCCCTTTTTTGGCATCTCTGTGACAGTAAAAGAGTGAAAAACAGTGATAAAGCAACAATCGCCTTCTCAATACAAATAACCACCAGGGGGCAGAAATATGCCAAGAATTAGCCTGCTTGGAGCAGAATTGAAAGAAGGATCTATTGCTACAAAATACACAATAAAAGCATCCAATGGCAGCACAACCACAACCAAAACAATGTTTAAAACAATGTTTTAAACATTTTAAAAAGAAGGAGCTTGTTTTTAATGAAATATTTGAAATTTAGTTTCATAGCTAGTCATTACTTAGCATAACTTAATTCAACATTTTTTTAATAACAGTAAAGCTGAATTTCTAAAACACAACAGAATAACACTGCTTTTATAATACTGAATGTTTTTCTTTTCTCTTTTATGAAAATCATTTTCTCTTGATTGCTTCTGAAATGTTTACTTTTTATACAGCTTTGCCCTTCATTACATGATTTATTTTCTCTTTTACATACAATGCAATGGAAATAAAAAAAAAAAAATAGTGGTACAGACCAGGTGAGATTCTGTTTTTAATCATCTTCATGGACAAACAAGCAGGACAGCTATGTTTGTTAGCTTGAAGGTGGGCCAAGCTATCACAATACTCCATGCGGAGAATCCTTGTGAAATGCTCATTAAAGGACAAATGGAATCATTACCAATTTTCTCCACTTTAGCCTCCATGGAGATGATGCTCTTCTGGTAAAGCGATGCACCTGGCTGAAGGTGAAGGTGACGGAGGTCAAAGCAGCTCTCTGTAAGAATGATCTCATTTCACACAATACAAACACAGATTATTTGTAGGTGACAGGCTGTAGAACATGGGGGATAGCTAGCTGTTAGAGGCAGAAAGAAGTGATAAAATAACAACAGGAGTCTGGAGGAAACAACTATTTGAAAATGTTCATAATATTTCTATTAAATAATTGGATGGTTTGGGGAGTCTGTTTTTAAAGACTAAAGGTCACCATGTTAACTATTTAAAGTAATTAGTAATAAGGAAAGACATACAAATTAATCACTGAACTAATATTTAATTGTATAACCACTCAGTGCTTCTCATGTCTATTGCATTGAGTTGAGCATCTTCTGTCATAAGCAGAAATCTTTAATAGATAGACAATACCACTTATCAGATAGATAGACAATACCACTTATCAGATAGATAGACAATACCACTTATCAGATTTAGGGAGGCAGACTTAATGCAATTTCAAATTAACTTGCTCTTAATGTTATTTTACATACACAACATGGATCTTATTGCCAACAATTAATAGTTACATAGCCGAACACTGTTGCTAGTCTTTGAACTTCAGTGATGAATGAGACTCACATTCTAATTTATTGAACATGACTATATGTGAATCATTGTCATATTTGCTGGGTCTGATTTATCTGTGATCCATCAAGGTTGTACAGAGCTTCTCTTGAAATGACTGTTGAAGATAAGAATAAGAATGAAAAAATTGCCAGTTTGATAGGTGGTCTATTGAACCATTCAGAAGGCAATTGAATGTGGCGGTTGAAGCAGCTGACAAAGAAATAATGAAAGATGAGAGAGTACAACTAAAGGAAATGGCTGGATTTCGGCACTCTGCACTTCTTTGAAAACATGCAGGCTGCCAGCACTTACATGCAGGTCATCATTTGACCCTCTCTTCCACAGGTCAAGGCATTCTTGGAAAACCAAAGAATCATACAAGCCCCTATCCTAACTGTAGCTAGACTTTTATAGTGGGTGAGAAATTTTGTTTGGTCTTTAATTGTAAAGACTTTTAATCAATGGAAGTATTTTTCTTTTTTCTTTTTTTTTTACATAACTGTTTGTGCTGGTTTATCCGTTTGTGTAGTTAGCTTATTGTGCAATATGTGAAAACCAAACTCCTATGCATCTAAAAGCAGGTGACATTGTTGGTGGAATACTTTTCTCCATATGTAATATTTCTCCCCAAAACAGACAAAAACAACCATATTTGACATGTATGTGATTTAAGTAGGAAGCTGTTCTATGTTGATAGTGGACATCTTATTGTTTCTAAAGTTGGTAACTATACCGAGTGTCAAACAATAGTTACTAACAGTAATGTAGGAGTTTTCAATTGGAAGGTGGTAGAGCCAAATTCAATTAAATTCATTATTGTTATGTTTATAAGAAAGGAGGAATATAATAAAAAGTCTGACAATAAGCAAAAATAAATGGCAGCAGAAAAGGGAAAGCCATTAAATGTAATTTTCTGGTGCAGCTCTACAAAATGCAAGTGTAAGCAAAAAGATTAGGAATGCAGTAACTGTTATTTTTCATGTTTTTATTACTTTTGGTGTATTTGTCCTGACATTAAAAAGCAGACCTTTTGCATTCTGTTATGATTGAATCTACCAGACCTGAAATTTCCATACATGGTAGCACATTCCATGAAAAACATGAAGCTCTCCATGTTTTAGCTAAAATTCACCTGATTTACCATATTTTTTCAGTATTTGAAAACACAACCTCACTTTCAGTTTCTGATTGACCTTATTTTGTCACTTCAGTTTTAATAATACATCAAAAGAGGCTTTTATGAGAAAAGGAAAACGTCACACTCCTGACGTTTTTCTAGACAAGTCAGGTTATTTGCATTGCACAATTCAACAATAAGGCAGTTCAAAGTGCTTCACATCATTAAGAAAAATATGCAAATCAATTATAAAACTAGAGATTTGGGGTGTGAAAAGTTCTTGCTGAATTTTCACTCTTAAAGAAATGAGATCAGCCATTGAGGTTAGGATAAAATTCTCTTTCCTCCTCTAATCTGGACCAAGGTCAGCAGTAATCAGATTATAAAAATAAACTGTCATAGAATGAGTCTTGTCACAGTGATGAAAGTGGCCTATAATTTTTTCACTCGGCATGAAGTCAAAATATTTTTATTTCTCATGTTATATGTATTTCTGCCAATATCTTTACTTTTTAATTCTCAAGCTATCATTTGGTGAATTTCTTAAAACTTTTTACATTTTTTTAGCTTCTTCATTCATCCAACTTCTAATAATGAATAAAGCCCTCGGGGACTAGATTAGATGTATCCGCAAAGGGTTTTTGTCATCTAGGTTGTGCATCCACACCACAGGCTGAGCTAAACTTTCCCGTTGTCTGACGTTTTGTCCGACAGCGTCAAAAAACTCCAGTCATAATCTACTTTTCCCTGCTAAATTTGAAATTATAATAATGACATAATCATTCATTTAATTTTCATTTGGCGAAATGAATATTCAGTCCAAATAAGCTGAGCAAAGAATCCATATCGTCCTATCACACATAAAGCTGATGTTTGGATGTAACTTTTTCTCTACAGTACAAAAGCCATTGACTTTATTCAAGTAACTACATATAAACAATTAAGATAAATGATTGTACGTAAAATATGAATAGTTCACCTGGTGTGGCCTGAAAGTACAGTCTCACCTCTTTCTCCTGGTCTGAATTGACCTGAATTCCACACTCGTTTGTCTCAAATGTCTTGAGGTTTTGATGTTGCTTTCAAAGCTGCCACACTGGAGCCTGGAATTACAATTGCCTCTTCAGCCAGAGCTTTGAAATCATGCAACATTTCTCTAATTGAAGTGGTCAAAAGTCAGCAAGACTCTCCAAACAAGCGGTTTTCTGATCCTGAAAAGCCCTCGTTTCTGCAAGAGGAAATGCTGCAGCATGCACTCCCTCTGAACCAAACGGACTCCAAAGCCTCGTGACTATAACTACTCAAAGCCTAGATAGAGAGATCCATTGAGTTAATTGTCCAGGTGAGACAGGATGGTCTGATAAGATTTTTAAAAAATTAAGATACCTCTGCAATACTGTGGGCATAAAATTGAAAATGTCTGCACTGACACGTGTAAATTGTAATCTTTCAAAGTGACAGATGGCCTTTTTCCATTACCATTTAAAAAATTTGTTAAAGACTGAAAATATTTGTTTAATCTGACCCCAACGTTAACCCTGGTCCACACAGACGCACCATTTTGGGAGACTGGTTGGATTAAGCAGGAGAATTGAGGCAAAGAAAAGGTGAAGACCCACTGAGTGTTTATTCACCGACACTGAACAGGTACAGAAACGGGCTGAGAACCCTGTTCCCCAGGTTCTCAGGATCTCAGCAGCAGCAATCAAACTATGTGACAGCCTTTTAGTTTTAAGCCTTCTTCCTCCTGCTGTTAAATAATATATGCACACTACCAAACTTATACAAAATAGCTTAAACAATAAAATACTTTATCTAAGAAACATTATGTATCACTTCTACAAAAACACATTTCTATGCTCAGATGTACATCTATAATATTAAACTCTGAAGTTCGCAGCACACTTCCCTTCCCTTCCTTCAATCCAAAATGGTCCCTTCTGGAATCTTTAAAAGGTGCTCAAGCTGTATATGAAGAAGCAGTCTTGTTAGCTATATATATGATTATCACATTTGTAAAAAATAGTTCACATTTGAATCTAATATATTTAAGTGAGGAAAAATAATGAGGAGACTGTTAATATTATAACGAGGGAAAATAAAGACACTATAGCCATTCCTTAACCTACCATGCTGCACAATACATACTGTATTAACAAGACCTATACCAAAGGGGACATGAAGAGCACAAGTATATTTGTTGTGTACAGTATTGATATAAGTAAACTTCTAAAATAGCTCTACAGAAATGTGTCCTCTAATTGATAAATTATTCTGTTTTAAAGTCAAATGGATTAATCTAAAGCAAGATCTTTATCAATAAAATCTCCTCCGCAAAGGCTGGGATCAGGTGGTGCTTCAAAGAGGCTCCTTCAAGCGTGGACTTAAACTTCGAACAGACAGTAAGAAATACAGCCAATCTTAAGTCTAAATACAGAACCATGGCATGCAGAGACTCCTGCACTACTAAAAGGAATAAATATACCTTGTTAAACTGCCTCCAGCAAAAGGGAAATGAAGAAAGAGGTAAATTGCACATATAGATGTACAATGCCAACTAACTTTATGGATTTCAGAAGGCAAGATTTGTTTGCTTTACCTTAGAGCGTGGGATTCCTTTTATCTAGTTATCCAGTGGATAAATCTTTTGCACAATCTATCTTCTGGGTTATTTTAGTGCATCTTGGTATCATATTTTTATAGTAAACAAGAGGCTATATATTTTAGGGGGGGGGGGGGGGGGGGCTGCTTCTTGTCACTGTTCATCCATTGATGTTTTATGTGAGTTATCACAAACTCAGCAGGACAAGTCAAGATGAAAGATGTGAACTTTGTCCCAACATTATTTGTAAATTCTGTTTGCAACTTGCAGCAGTGTCTCTCACAACAAGTACGAGCACCATGAGATCTTGTCAGGTTCAAATCGAATGATGTCATAGTGCTACAAAATTCTACGCATAACAAGTTTCTTCCCTTTTGACTGCAGCTCTCTGCATTGGGGGATGTGCTTTTTTTTAACTCATCTTAGGTTATCTCATTAAAATTTGTTTCGAAGATGAGTCCTCAGACTGATTCTGACTAAAGGTTTGTTTCTTTAGCCTAGCACATAGGCAGGGACAGTTCTTTGTCTTCATGTGTGTTGTGCTTTCAGCAGCTTCTTGTCTCCCACTAACCTCACCCAACCTCACAGTTAAGCCAGCTTGGATAATGTGTCATGATGTGCATACCTCTGGCATGCCCCACTGCTTTTTCTTTCTTCTTTTTTTTTAAACTGAATTATAGTTGGTGAAAAGAGAGATTTAGTCTTACTTACTGATCATTCATCACACAAAAATGTTCCTGTTCCACTTAAGGTATATTGCCATTATACCTTAGGCTGCCTTCACACTGCAGACTGAAATGACCCAATTCCAATATTTTGTCAAATTGCATTTTTTTTGCTGGGGCTGTTCACACTGCCACACATATGCAATCCGTATGTGTTCTGCAGTCTGAATGGGCAAAGGACCTAAAAGTGTCCCGCATACGCAGTAGAGGGTGCAGTAGCGTCAGTGTTCAGTATTCTGCCAACCGCCATAAAAAGAAATGCTCAGTGTTTGAGTAGTAAACATGGAGGCTAACAGTGGAGCATCGCTTACATATTTGAAGTTGTTGTCTGACTGGAGTAGCATATTTGCAACTTAGTCTTCGTTATAGTGTTGTTATACGTCCCACTTGCACGTAACAGGGTGCAGAATAGCGAGATTTGTCCAGTATCAGTGACATGACCTGAACGTTTGGTCGCATTTGAATCCAATACATATCGGATATGCAAGTGGCCTGCGACCGACTTAAGATCTACGGTACTTAAGCTGTGTACTGTAAATGTTGACCACATAGACTAGTAAAAATATAAATCCAAGTATGGAATTGGTAAAGGTAAAACCATACCAAACCAGGGGTTCCCCATGAAGCTTTGAGGAAGTTTGGACAAACAAATTATTTTGTTGTTCTGTATTACTAAATTAAACTTTTAAATTTAAATTGCTTCATTTTAATTTAAGTTTTCATTTACCTCCCAACTTATTTTGTACGCTTAATACATTCATAGCATAATTACAGACCTTTACATACCTTCTCACCTCCTATTTGTAAACAAAATAGAAGTAAACAATAAGACACAGATTGACGAACATAGTTTAATTTGTCCAGGTAGCTGAATATATCTATCTATTGTGCAGTTAGACTATTATAACAGGTGTCAAATGTAAAGCATGTATGAAAAAGATAAAAAAATATATAAAAACATAAATAAACAAATCAACATAAAACCCTGGGCTGCACAGTGGCGCAGTTGGTAGAGCTGTTGCCTTGCAGCAAGAAGGTCCTGGGTTCGATTCCCGGTCCGGGGTCTTTCTGCATGGGGTTTGCATGTTCTCCCTGTGCATGCTCCGGGTTCTCTCCGGGTTCTCCGGCTTCCTCCCACAGTCCAAAAACATGACTGTCAGGTTAATTGGTCTCTCTAAATTCTCCCTAGGTGTGAGTGTGTGTATGAATGGTTGTGTGTTCTGTATGTCTCTGTGTTGCCCTGCGACAGACTGGCGACCTGTCCAGGGTGAACCCCGCCTCTCGCCCAGAACGTAGCTGGAGAGGCACCAGCAACCCTCCTGACCCCAGTAGGGACAAGGGTGAACAGAAAATGGATGGAACATAAATCCTAATAGACTTTATAATTCTTTTTCTGCTTACAAGTGTTATAGCGCTTTCAGGTTTGTGCTATAAGGGAAAAATCTTAAATTTTTTTTACGTTTTGTCTAGTGAAAAGTTTAACGGAGTAATTTATGCAGCCCTCCTGGTAGATTTTGTTTACATAAATTTAACTTGTTTTTCTGACAGTCTCCTCTGCCTGCTTTATGCCAGCATGATGGGACTCAAAGCGAACATTTGGAGTTAAAACCTTAACTTTTTCTATTTAGGTTTATGTGAAAGACATTACAAGGAATAAGAAGGAGCACAACTCATATTTGAATAGCCTTTTACTTTGAAATTTGGTTACACTCACCTTCTCCATAATAGAATAAAATTAAAATTTGCTAACAGTTGCTACAACGTGGCCATTTAATTTCCTGACTCAATATTGTGTGATATATTTTACATGACATGTTGAAAAGAGAATCCCAGACAGAATACATAAGAAAATCCCAGCATATATAATCCATAAACAGTTAACAGAAGTTTTAACGATCCAAAAGAGACGAAGCATCATATTTTATTTAACAATCAAACATTTCTCAGAGAAACTCAAAAACATGAGAAATTAATATCATGTAGCTTTCCCTTGCCTGATAGGTTTGTCACTAAGGAGATGGCTTATATTGGCCGCATCTCTGTCCAGTCAGATAAGGGTCACAAGTCAGAGTGTGTTTGACCTCAAATCTTCCGCTTTCGGCTGCACAGGTGAAACTGTTGGCTCCTTGAATTAGGTACCTCACACAAGATCCAAGAAGGTCATCATACCTCAGATCCTCATCCCAGATTTCAACTGCCAAAACCTGCTGTGTGTAAACCTGCATGGAAAACAGAAGTCATTATCCTTCAAAGTTAACGAGTGAATATTAAAAGAAGAAATAAAAAAATCCCAATTTATAACACATCTTTATGAAAAACATTAGTTTTCAGCTGTTGTTTTATTTGCATGAGAGACAGTAAAACACCTCTCTACACTCAAAAGACATGACGAAAACAGTACACTAGGACAACACAACACAGAATAACAAGACTACAGGAGTAGAGTCTAGGCTATAATTATGATATATAAATAATGATGTATCATCTACATCATGATCACTGGACGTAAACCTTAAGTGAAGAGAATGGCTATTGTTATTTGGGGCAATATAAGCTGATTTTTGATGACTATGTTAACTGACCTTGCCGAAATTATAATAAACGTTCCAATAGGGATCATCTGAATTGATAACATCAGTTCTGTAGTAGGTGGAACCAAATGACATCTTCACATAGCTGTAAGAAGAATAGGAGTAAGTGATTTAAAAGATTATATAGCATATTTGCAAAAATCTCTAGACAGTTACTATCCAACCTGTCCGTGGTGCCAGCATAATCTCCTTTCAGACCCCAGGCTCTGATGCTGGTAACCTTCAGTGTCCCCTTCAAGACCTGCTGGGGACAGCAGTTCCTGGCCAAGTTAGGGGTGTTCCCTTTACATTCTGGTTCTCTGCGTGAGCTCTCCATGGCATTATCCTCTAAGTATTTTGTAGCAGTAACTTTTATTCCCACTCTTTTGGTTTTAGTTGGGACGAGTAAATGGATTGGTCGAAGGAAAGAGAAAACAACATCTGGGTGATCCTTGAGAGTATGCTGCCAGTTTTTGAAACCCAAGGAGTCATTATGGGTTAGTGAAAACTCCCCTGACTATCCATTGCCTCCAGATATGACTGTATAGTGATGGTGGATGTAAGAGCTGAAGACGGTGGAAAAGCCATGGTTCTGCAGAAACTTGGAGCAAGCACTTGGAACATTTGATAGTTTAAAGTTTCCCAAGCCAACTTCAATACCCGTCGAGACACATGAATGAACCTGTAAGTCAAAAAGGTATGCAAGGTTTTAAAGAAAGCCAGTGATTATTTTTTGCAAAGGATGTGTGATTTCCATACGTCATTTGAAGACATTCCATTCAGTGTGGACAAACAAGTTCTTGCAGCTGTCACTCTTGCCACAGAACCCCCAAGACGAACCTAAAACAAAGTTTGTTATTTTTTGTTAAAATTTTTTATTTTTTATTTATGAATAAACAAACTGAATTTGGCACATGTGTCTTTTAACCTGATGAATGTAGTGAGTGCCATAGGTGTGTAAGAAGTCCTTGTAATGCGAAGAGGTGGAGGAGTTGTAGTGTCTTGGAAGCCTGGCTACATCTTTCAAGAATTCAGAGCTGAAGGGTGGTGCAGTTGACACTCGGTAACTATGCACAAAGAGACAGCCAGCAAATAACTATGTACATAAACCTTATAAAACTTGATTGATATTTAAATTCAGTAGAATAACGCAGCAGTGTTCTCAGTGGACCTGTAATGGCTGAACGTCCTCTTTTGTGTGCTGAATGTGTAGCGGTCCTCTCACATCACATTTGAAGCAAATTTATACAGAGTGGATTGAGTTCCTACAATATCGAGTCTGGCAGATGCATATTTCCTTACATCCAGCCCCATCTGATGTCACAAACACACACACACACGCACGCACACGCACACACACGCACACACACCCACACACACACACACACACACACACACACAAATCTTAAAAGCACCAATCATCAATGTTGTTGTGCCACAGCCTGCTGTAGTCCAAGACTTCACTTCTGTTCAAACCTGGTGTTGACAAAGGTTATGTTAGCAAAGACAATTAGTACTAAAAGGTGTCACATTCTTGCAATTGTGCTAGATCAAAACTTCCAAGACATTGATGCTGTAAGTTTTTAGGTTATGGAAAAAATATATCAACATCAACCTGATAACTTCAGAGGGCAGCTGTTAAAGCGAAAGTGCACATGACTTCAGGTGCTATATCTGCAGCAAGCAACTATTGAGATGTTAGACACACTTTGAACTAGTCCCCAGTCCACCACATGACAACAAAAAGACACACAAAACAAACAACCCTCTAGGCACACACATACCAGCCACGTTTTTGGAACATGAGAGGAAGCGAGAGTACCAGGAGAGAACACACACTTGCACAGGAAAATCAAGTGCAAGATGACAATCCTGACCTCTGCTTGACCATCAACCTTATTCTAAAACCCAAATTTCTTATCAGTATAGAATAGATGACGTGTCTGACCTTCCAGCCCTGACTTTCTTCTGAGACGTAATTGTTAACAAGTGAGCTGTGGAAAAAATTTAAAACAATTACTAGGTGACATGCAAATTGATCTTGGTAGATCCAACTGATCTGTGGTATTAACTTAACCATGTATTTCCTTTGACACCAGTGTGTTGGTATAAAATATTTCAACAGGCTACCTCAGTGTTTGTCTTTAATTTTAGGTTATAAACTAAATAGGTTATAATGTAATGTCATGTGCTGTTGTGTATTTGTGATTCTATTTTTACGATATTCAACAGATTTAAATGTAAGACATTTATAGTGGTAGAAGGTGTACTTCCCATGTTAATAAAATCAAAACTGTGCCTGTGGAAAAAAATATGGCCAAATGCTTTACCTAACAGAAGTGTGGAAACCACCATAGGAATAGGTTTTTGTTTGGCTGAATGCACGCCAGTCTAACGCAGACACAGGCAGCTGAAAATAAAGGTAAGAAAGAAAAAATTTAAGGTAAAAAAAATGTAGAATAGAAGAGAAACAGCCTTTATTGTTCCACTTTGGATATATCGCTTGACACAAACATTTATTACTGTTGAAATAAAATATAAAAATAAGGATTGACAATAATAGTAATATACTGTACAAGAAATATACAAAATCCATCTTTTACTCGTTAAAATTACTTTCTGAAGCTGGTGGTCTTGAAGTCGATTGGAGCAGAGTGTACAGGTACGATTAGGGTTGAGGTATGTCTCCATGTCAATCACGTACGCTCCTTTCCTTTGCATTGTGACCATATCAAAGCCCTCCCCTACCAAGTTGTGACCTGGTACAAAGGGGGCAGCGTCACACTCGTGTTGGTCTCCAACCCGACAGGAGAGAACCTGGGGCTGAACAGTGAGGAGGCTCAGGAGGAGAAAGGCCAAACCCAAACAGGAAAGCATGCCTGAAATCAAAGATTAAAAAATGTAGGGCAAATGGAGGGAAAAGAAAGTGGAAGAAAACTTAATAAAAATCAGACTTAAGAACCTAAAATGATCAAAACTACTTTAAATTAATAATAATGAGAAGAATATGTTGTAATCCGTAATGTGTTTTGTATCTGAGAACAAATGAATTCTATAAATCCAGATACTTTTGGATTTCTGGCCGGCCACACTCGGTAGATTACCAAAATATTCATACTCCTGGCAAAAATACTTTTGTTTAGCCAAGAAGTTTATTTCTTGGTGAGAAACATCTCCCAGTGAAAGACATCTCCCAGAAGGTGATAAAAGAAACAAAAAGGAGTATCAGCCTTGAAAAAAGTTTTTACATTTTATTGGAAAAACAATTTCAATAAATATGTATTCCCTAATTTATAATCAACTGAAAGTACTTCGATGGAATTTAACACACACTACTCATTTTTATTTGTGAAGGAAGAACAGAAAAACTCCAAATAAAAATGGTTGTACTGTGTATAATATCGTTATGAAGACTCAACACTCATTTCTGCAGTTCTGTTATTGTGAGTTTACCCCTCACTTACTCTGGTTTTTTATGTGGTGGCAAAATGACTTGTGTCTGTTCTCACCTATTGACTAATACAATGGCCCTTTGTTTCATAAGATCTTTATACCCCTGGTAAAACCGGTCATGAATTACCAAATTTCAACAGCATTGATGAGGTGGCCTAACTGTATAAAGTATGTTTATGCTTTATCTAATCTTCTGTTGTGGCAACAAATTTCATGCCAGAGCATGTCTAGCTCACAAACTAACCCAATAATCCTCAACATTGCCAATATTCTGTTAAACCACACCCATTAAATAAACATATTGAGCAAACGAACATTTTGATACAGTATATTTTCTGCCTCTTCTTTTCTCTTCATTGTGGCCAAAGCATTAATTTGAGAGGTTTTGAACAAAGATGTAATAGGTAAAAGCATAGTCAGAGAACAAAAGTAGTTGGATCTTCATATATTCTAACATATAAATATTTTTTTATTACATTTAAATTAAATTATAATGTGACGTAGTTATTTATTAAATAGACTTCATAATGTTTTCAAATGACAGTAGAAATCTAAATAAATACATTATTACAAGTAACAGAAATAAGAAAAAATATGGAAATAGATATTAATTAACTTATTGCTTATTAACTTATTACTTAATTAACTTATTAACTTATTGCTTTATTATTCAGGTATTGAGATGTATACCGTTGAGCCCAATATTATTCATATTACTAGCAATTTAATTTTGGCATAATCTTGTTGGGAAATATACATAGATAGATCCATATTATATCATACAAATATCTGCCCAAAATCTTATCTTTGTGCATCCCTACTTTTGGTTGTATTTGCATGTTTCTTCTTACTAGAATTGATCTGAATGTTTTTGAGTGGCTCAGCCAGAGATCCAACTTGGATCTGATAGGGAGTCTGTGGAAGGAGCTCAAGAATCATAAAAAGCTGAAAATGTATGTTATTCATTTGCAAAATTGATCATTTTTGCTGACTTGCTGTATGTTACATTGCTATTAACATGTATAAAAATAAAGCTTGTGTTTACAAAACCTATTTGTTGCAATAAAAACTGTTACTTTCCAAACCAGCTTGGTAACTGCTCTTCCCTTTCATCAACCCTCTGACCAACACCTTTCTGCTGCTGCAGCAACTTCTCATTGAACACCTGTTTTCTTACCTGCCATTTGATGCCTTAAAGACAAAAAAATATTGAAATCCATTATAATAATGTTTTCTGTCTTTCTGTCCCTGTGCATATAAATGGAAGACGAGGCTTGGTGATTACAAATGATGCAAGGCTTCAACATTTTTGAAAAAAAAAAAAAAAAAAAAAATCATTGTCGTCTTCTGTTTGACTTCAAAAACAATTTTAAATAATTCAAACATAATAAAGCACTTACTTGTCAATTTCCTGTAAATCACCAAGAGACGGTGTGCATCCACAAAGGCTCAATCCAACAATTAAAAAAAATCGAAAAGAATTATGCACCTTCCAAGTGTTTCGCACTATTCTAAAGTAGGTTGAATATTGTTGCTCAATCTTCACTGAAAAGGGCAGCATTTGTACAGAAAACAGGATCCGCCTACCTTCCCACTCACACCTGATTTACTTACTTGACATATTGTGTTAATAATTATATCCAATAATTATATTCAATAATTAACTGTATATTATATTTATCCTAAAAGCTATCGGATTTATTAATATCTGGTTCAATTCTAATTAGACTCAGAGCATGAGGACCATATCTACAATTTTCAGTTGAACTTCTCTCAATGTTATTTAAAAAATAAAAATGACCAAAAACAACCAGACAAACAAACAGAAAATGTATTTTATTTTCAAATTCAGAGAATCAGGCGATCGAAACAAAGCAGCATTTCTCTTGAATTGATGGGAACACAAAAGAATAGCAATAACAAAACAAGTGTATGCATGTTTAGTGCAGTTACCTAATTCTCTGCAGTCTCATCTAGAATGACAGTTTTATCCCCTTCCAGGTCACGTGTTACTAAATCGGATTTGGGGAGAGATGATAGAGGAAATTCATCTCTCAAGTGTTCTGACCATAGAGCTCAAAAAGGCATGATGTATTCAATTTGTGTGTCGAGTCCTTATTTTAATCAATAATAGACGTTACACTTGTGCTGTATGTAACAGTTGCAATTTGAAAATAACCGGGATTTGCAAGTTGATTTATGATCAGCCGAACGAAACAAACCTACATATTTCTCTTAATACTCTATGTTCTAACAATAAAGTAACATGTTTACACTAACAGATTGGACAGTACTCTGGGAAAATTATATAACGAGATGCAAACTATGATAAGTTTGCATTAGATTAGCAAATGTTGGGTAAAACACACACAAAATGAGTTTCACAGCCAAGAAGCTGGATTCAAATGCTTTTTAAAATGCTGACATGCTTTCTAAGATGGCAAACAGCTTTAGAATGAATACCACATCCGGTCTTTCAAACATTTAAAGGGGTTAAAATCTTTAAATTACCGGTAATCCCTTTCTTCAAAAGAATGAATCGTGTGAAGTCATATGTTATTTATACATGAGTAAATATCATGATTGTTATAAATTCATTACACCTTTACAGTGACATATTAAATAAGGCAATGAGGAGAAGAATGTTGACAATATTGTAATAAAAGAAAAAGACATTCATACAGAAAACAATAGAGCTATTTCTGGATCAGCCATGCTTCACAATGCATACTCTTTTAACATATGCTATACCAAAGGGGGCATGAATAGCAAAGGTGTATTTGCTATGTACCATAGTATTTATGTAAGGAAACTTATAAAATACTTTTTCAGAAATAGGCTCTCTAATCAGCCCTGCGACAGATTGCTGACCTGTCCAGGGTGTACCCTGCCTCTCGCCCGGAACATTAGCTGGAGATAGGCACCAGCATCCCTCCCAACCCCACTAGGGACAAGGGTGTAAGAAAATGGATGGATAGATGAAGGCTCTCTAATCAATAAATTACTTGGCTTTAAAGGCAACTGGACTAAATCTAAAGCAAGGCCTTTATCAATAAATGTCCTCCACAATGGCTGGGATCAGGTGGCGCTTCAAAGAGGCTCCTTCAAGCGTGGAATTAAACTTTGAACAGACAGTAAAAAACACGACCTTTAGTCTAAACACAGAACCATTAAAAGCATGCAGAGCTTCCTGCTGAAGGAAATAAATATACGCTCTTAAACTGCCTCCAGCAAAAGTGAAATAAAGAAAATGTAAATTTCACATACAGATGTACAATGCCAAGGACTGTAAGAGACTCGTTTTATGGAATTCACAAGACAATCTTTGTTTGCCTCTCAGAGTGGAATTCCTTTTTAATCAAAAAATCTTTTGCACAATCTAGCTTCTGGGCTGTCTTAGTGCATATTGGTATCATATTTTTATATTTTAAGCAAAGGGTTATTTCTTCTTTTTCGTGGGCCAGCTTTTTCTTGCCACAGTTCATCTATTGATGTTTTGTGAGTTACTGCAGACCACAGCAGGACAAGTCAAGAAGAAAGATGTGAACTTGTAGGGTTCATTTGTAAATTCTGTCTACAACTTGCAGTGCTTCAGACAAGTACTAGCACCATGAGATCTTGTCAGGTTCAAATCACATGATGTCATAGTGCTACAAAATTCTACACGCAACAACAGCTTTATTCATTTTTGCCTGCAGCTCTCCACTGCCTACATTGGGGGGATACATGTATGAACATTTTGACCTCAATAGGTTAGTGAAAGATTGCATCTTGAAAGAAAATCCTGGTACCCAAAGTAAAGCACAGTCTGCTGTTTTTGTATCTGATGATGTAGCCAAAAATTAGACTAGCCATCTGAAACTGGCTGGCTGAGCTTCGTTTTACAGAATTTGGATAGGAAGAGGCCTGGTCTCTGTGATTTTTCCCTATTCCCTGAAGAAGACAGCATTGAGCCCACTGGCCAGTGCGCTGACTTAGCATACCAGGACTTGGCAATTGCTCACTCCAGCCAAGAGCATCTACCATGCTACTCTGGCCCCATGCTGACCCCGTCACAATAGGAGGCTGCGCCAGTACAGAGTAATCAATTAATTAATTAATTAGGATAAAACAATTTAAGTATTGTTCACTTCTTGATGTTTTGTTTTACTTCATTCTGCTTTACACTGCTATGGAAAGTTGAGGACTGGTAAAGAGCCACTGTTCTTTTGTAACATGTTCCTATTGTGTTTTGGCCATGTTTCATTTTCCTCTTCTCTCACTCACATCCATAAATAAATGCCTGTATAAACCTTACAGACATGCGAGGTGTTTATCCTTGCCACTAAAGCGAAAGTTTTTAGCTTGCTAAGGTTCTGCTAATGTTAACACAGTAGCGACCATTAGGTCAGTTTGTTAAACAGCTCACATTCTCCTGATTGCAATTGCCTGTATTACACTACTGAGTTCATACAGATATTAATATGATATTAATATTTATATTAGTGGTACCTAAAGGTGGCTGTAGGACTTGCAGGGGTTGTTAAATAGTGCTGCATACACTCTTTTTGTTGATGTGTGATGACCCGCTAAGTCTGGGTGTGACATCACCATTCTGCCATTCTGCCATCTTGTGAGATGTATGTTGGTTTTTGTGTTACCATCTTGCTTGTTCTTGGCTTCATACAAATTGTCACCATGATGGTTGATAATGCAACATAAAGAATCAGGCGTCCAGGCATGTTTTAGTGAGATGAACACGCCAATTCTTGCTCTTTGTTAGCTATAGATAAGTTGGTCTTATTCTCTATTCCTCATAAGATACACTGATTTCTGAAAAATAAACATTAATGCTGAACTATGATAATATACTTTTTTTTATCAGTGTTGCAGTTTTATTCTTTTTTAATTGTATTAGTCTTTAGTTTTTAGTATGAGTTTATTTTTTCTTTTTACTAGGTATTTTATCTGAATGTTGCTATTCTAATTTAAGAGTTTATTGACTGAAGTTCAGTCAATAATATAAACTTTTTTTAAACAAAATGTTTGAGTATTGCATTGATCATTTTGCTTGCTTTTAGTGAAGGTCATTGCATGAATTCACTACAGCCAAGTCGGCCTGGTCAGTGGCAATGTTTTATAAATGTTTTATAAATGATGCATTTCAAATAATTAATTAAATTAAAATATGGATTTCAAAACATTTGATCACACTGCACTTCTAAAAGGAAACATTTAAAGCCAAAGCCCATATGGGTTCTTCTATAAAACATCTTGTCGGTCATGCTTTATGCTGTTGCTTTGACCATTTAAACGATTTATGACATGACATAGGTTAGAGCTGTGCAGTGTATGTTTACCAAACATAAAATGCTAGAGGCAAGAAAGTATTGGTGGATCTGAGACCTTGTGTATAAGTGTGGTTTTACTTGGCTGAAAATGGTTTTCACACACCCAGTCAGCTATGATAAGAACACATGAAATTTTGAATAATATTTAAAATATTTTGGCTGAGTTTTACCTATTGAACCGCCAATATGCCAATGCCAATATGTCATGCATCACTAATAATGTTTTCCACCAGAGATAAAAAGACACTGGAGCAATGCTTCACAAATTCCAAAGCTGTAAAGTATTTTGCTTCCCAGACAAACAGGTTGGCCGT
Organism: Gambusia affinis; assembly: GCF_019740435.1. NCBI lineage: Eukaryota > Metazoa > Chordata > Actinopteri > Cyprinodontiformes > Poeciliidae > Gambusia > Gambusia affinis. The sequence continues at coordinate 14,135,931 of NC_057876.1, read as the reverse complement.
TGACACAGTCAATTGGGGTCTACACTTCATTCTGCACCACTGAGACCTCACAGGGACATTCACCTGGAGGCATAAACCGATATGCAAATGGTTAGGCGTCTTGAGGATTAAATGCGTTGCCCATGGGCACATCACCATTTGACAGAAGGATGTTGGAATAACCTCTGTGACCTCCTGATTGCAAGATGACTATTCTACCACTGAACCACAATGAAAAATAAATAAATAAATGCCAGCTTTCTTCTTGGGTTGTTTGTCAAGATAATCTGTCATGATTTACAAAATTCTAATCAGAGAAAGAAAGAAAAAAGCGTAGCCATTCAGGTAAAATATTGATCTAATGCCTTTTATCGCTGCAGTTTACCTCAGCTCCACATCATTCTTTTATTCAGCCTTACGCTAATTAAAGCACAGCAGTGAGATTTTAAAGACACACTAGCTGCAGGCTTTGTTTCTTCTCCAATAACGACGCCTACCTTCAGGGCTTATTTCCGATTTGTGAAAAAACAATTTTTCACAACTAGAAGTCTGCTTCTACATCTCAAGAAATCGTCTATTTGTCTTATGCTTATTGTTGGAAGAATTTTATTTTGATTTTATTATCATTTATTTGCTTTACCTTTATTTCATATTACCATCCATTCATTTACCTTTGTATTTACATATGTGCTTTGAGTGTTTTGAAGTGTTTGCAGAAACTCTGGAAGCGGCCTGCTGAGGAGTGAAAAGGAGGATACAATGAATGAGACATTCTGGAATTGATTGCCCAGAGGAACTGCAAATCTATATTCTTACCTTATGAAATACGCTTTTGAAGATGGTATAAATGAGTTGTGTTCATGGGAGTGTGCAGCTGTTTTCTGCTCCTTCAGGGCTGCCCGCTGTCTGTAACTAGGGTGTTCCCAATTCTAATAAAAGGAGGGTAAGACTCAGTTGAAGCTTCAGAACATAGGCCGAAATCTCTAACTGGGTTTCACCTCTGTTCTCCCTGCAGGTAAAACTAAATTCTTACTCTTGTCTCTTCTTTGTATCTGTGTTTAGGTAATTTAGACCTAACACTTATTAATGTCTGGGGAACAATGCATTATATTTTTCCTCATATATCTGATGTTTGTGTGCTGTATTTTTGACTCCTTAAAGTGCCATTATTGTTTATTCAAAGGGGTCAGAGATCAATTGACTTGGAGCTGCGTGGTGCGCAGCACTTACAATTTACATTAGCTTTTACTCTTTCCCTGCCCCTTGACCACACTCAATACAGATGAACAGACACAAATGCCCCTTTCAAATGCATAGCATCCTTTTGTGTTGATAAGAATTTAATTGACTTTATCTCCCTTGAGCAGTCTGCCTCCGCTGTTCTCAATGCCGTTGCGCTTTTGTCTTTGGTCTCGTCATTGTGTCAGAGGGTTTCTCTGCAGACTTTATCTTACTGATCAAATGTATGAAGGCGTGATGTGGTTGAGCACTTGTGTCTGGGTCTTAATTTGTTCAGCAACAGAGATGTCGATCTCTCTAAGAGCACTCTTCCATGAAAGCAAGTAATCATAATAATCTGTGAGGTTGAGGTTGTGGTATTGATATTCACTCAGTGTCCATGAGCAACAAGTGTAGTTCACATAGCTGAACATGCTTTGTAGTTAATACGAAATTATCCAAGAATGTTATAGACTGAGACTAAGCAAATCTAAAAAAAATCCCAGATGTATTTTTATTAATTATGTCATTTATAGTTAATAGAGGGATGAGAGACGCAACTGGCATTATCAGTTGCATCAGTATAAATAACATGAAATGTCAAATATGTTGATGCCATGAAAAAATGAACTTAATTTTGTTGGTGCAGGCTATCAACCAGTCAAAACTAGACCCTATTGGTTAATTTCAGACCAGGCCATATTCTAAGACGGTGTCATTTGTATGGCAGCATATGAGTTTTTTTTTCGTGACATTTGGTCAACACTTCTCACCAGTTGATGATGGTAATGCTCCATCAAGTTGTTTGCCAACTGCCATTACAGAAGAAGTAGAAAAAGAACTAATCACAGTCCCTAAAAGACAGTGCAACACCTAGCAAAAGGGTCAAACCCCCCTCCTCATTAAGGGGTTTCTGTTGACTCCTTGCCCAATCGTTAATTTCACACAGCAGGTTTTATTGCTCAGTTCTGATTTTTTGCTGAATTATTTGTTTATTTTTTTCGTTGTTTATACTGCTAACTTAATGCAGCTGCAATCAGACATTTGTGAATAGTTTATGATCCCAATGTGAACTTCCTAATGGCTAAATTGTTTCTGACTGTAAAATACTTGCTTTGCTTGCACATGGGTTGTGGGATACATTTTTCAATATCAACTGGATCTAGGATGTAAGAATTTTAAAAAGAAGGGATAATAATAATGATTATAAAATTATTACTGCAGTCTACATTTTCAGACATGGGTATCATTTACTCCCACCACTCAAAGTAATAACTCCCCATTATGAGAGGGTAGAAAGAATTTTGCCAATTAGAGAGAGAGGATACCAGAATTCATCTGTCAATGTCACTTTGCAAATAAAATGATTTGAAAAGATAATGAAATAGCTCATTTGTCAGATGACAAATTATGGTACTAACAGTTTCTGCACCTTAAAAAAAGATTTTAAAAAATTCTTTTGCCACTGCACACTCACCATAGGTTTTGCTATTATTGTCAGAGTGATGAAAAGGTGTATTTTAAGAGATGTTATGATTATTGTCAAAACCTGGGGAAAAAAATGAGCCGTATCAAGGTGTAAGGTTGAAAGGGTTTACTACAGCAAGCAGAGCAAGAAAAAGGTGCATCCAATTTCCTTTAAGTTATTCCAGAATATTACCCATTCTAATAGACCTGTCACAACTCGATCCACACCTCAGTTTTGCTCAGGCTGGCAAGTAAACTTTACTCATGTATTAAGTCCGCAGTAGGTAACTTATAAAAATTTATTTTTTAAAATATTTATCAAAACTGTGACCATGTCATGACAGTATAACAGGAAACAGATGATCTGTAAAAAAACGCAAATACTTAAAGAGTTTGAAGACACTACATCAGTTTACATAAGATTACACTGTGAAGAGAAGGCACCATTTATCAAACAAGAATATTCTGTGCACATAATATATGTATGGCTCTTCCCAGGGTATAATTAAAAAGGCAATGGTGCTGCTTGCAGTTGTTTTGTTCTACTTTCTTCTGTGATCAGCATGGCTTATCGGGTCCACCAGTTCAGCAAGAATGTAGAATCAGACTAGAGTGATTTGTTCAACCGATTATCTCCCCTCCCAGACCACTGATCTGTCCCACTGAGATGAGACAAATCACTGAGAATTAGCCACCAATTACACTCTGCAAGCCTGCTAGCTTCACCATCATCTGTCATTCTCAATTAGCTTTACAAGCAAATGTTTCAAGTTAAATACTGATTAGAGGACTATTCTCAGCTAAATGATTCACACTCTCTATTCAAGCCTCAGTTTAATATGTCTTCAATATCCATGTCTACTGAATCAGTTTATTTTTTAGAATCAATATGATACTGTTGTATGACTAAGGTATGTATATGATGATATCAAAATGAGTAAGGATTAGCAAAAAGAACAAAACATAAATTTTCCTTAGATTTGCAGATTGTGGTGCTGTTCCAAAGATTTATGTAAAACTGCAGAGGAATCAATTTAAATTGCATGTTGACTTGAACAATCCAAGTTAAAAGCCAATCGTAGACTATCACATGTAGCGAATCCCATTACTTGATTGCTTGGCATTACTGTAACTAAATGTACTTCAACCCTCATTTCTTTTAATGGCCTTACAAGCCTTTTTGAAATGGGTATATTTTTTACAAAATGTGAAAAATTTGTAATGGATTCTAAATATATATATATATATATTACAATTGTATAGTTTTGGAGCTTTGCATTTTTTTTTAGCTTGTGCAAGGAACTTTGTGTGAGGATTTGGTTTTTCTGTGTGTCAATTTAGTTCCTGTCTGCCCTTGATTGCTCCCAGCTGTGCCTCGTGTTCCTTGATTACCCCCTTGTGTATTTAATCCCACCTGTGTTCGCTGCTCTTTGTCAGAACCTTGTTGTGTTGTCATTGTCTCAAGTCGTGCTAGCAGTTGCTACCAGTGTCTGAGCTCCTTGCCTCTGCTCACCTGTGCTGCCTGGATTTTAGTACACTTCTTCATTAAACCATCATTTACTCTACAACCTGGGTCCACCGTGTCTACCTCACCATCATACAACCACAACTCATGACAGTTTGCACTAAGCAAAATATAGTTTATACAAGAAGAGTTCAGTTTTACTGTCTGAAAAGTGGAACGATTTTACAAGCTTTAAGCTGGTACCGTTAAATGCTAATTTCTGTTTATCAAGTTTGATTAGCTACAGTAATGGTTCCCAAATACAGGCCTCGAGGATCGGTGTCCCGCAACATTGGTCCAACATATCTGAATCAAATGGCTGAATTTCCTCCCCAGTATTCAGTCAAGTTACCCAGAGTCCTGCTAATGACTCCATTTTCTGAGGAGATGCTCAGTTGTATGCAAGGGATTCTTATCTTTACAAAATCAGAGAATCTGCAGGAAAATCTGAATTTGAAACACCGCCAGATTGAAAATAAGCTAATTTACCACACACTGACAAGGAGCTCTTGAGTTTCTAAAATAAATTAAATTTGAATTCAATTGTTTACTCCCAACTCCGCAATTTAATTCATAAGATGTTGGAATTTGAGAGCATCAGGAACAGAAATAATGTTTCATCCTGTCATAATGGGTGTGGTGGAAGCGGTGGTGAGGTAAACGCAGCAGACCCAGATACGGTTAAATGAGGAGTTTTAATGATAAACCAGATCACAGGGAACAGGACGACGGAGGGACGAGACATAGACGTAGACGCGGATCCGACAAACACACGGAGACACAGGTGACATTAAATACACGAGGTAATCAGGGAACGAGACACACCTGGGAACTAATCACGGGGAGACAGGACAACACAGAGACTCAGACACACAAGAAAACTAGAAATAAATACACAGAGAAACATGGATCCTGACAGTACCCCCCCCTTAACGGGCGGCTCCCAGACGCCCAAAACAGAAAATACAACGAGGGTGGGCGGAGGGGAGCTGGACGGGGGGCACAGAGTCTATAAACAACGAAAAACAACCCAAAAATAATTGGGCGGAGACACAAGGGTCCAGAGTCCAAAAAACCAAAACAAAACAAACCCAAATGGGTGGGCGGAGCACAGAAAGGCTGGAACCACGGAGGAGGTCAGGGGGCCGACCTCGGCGCCGGAAGCGGGAACCACGGAGGCTGTCCGGCGGCCGTCCGCGGCGCAGGAGGCGGGAACCACGGAGGCTGTCCGGCGGCCGTCCGCGGCGCAGGAGGCGGGAACCACGGAGGCTGTCCGGCGGCCGTCCGCGGCGCAGGAGGCGGGAACCACGGAGGCTGTCCGGCGGCCGTCCGCGGCGCAGGAGGCGGGAACCACGGAGGCGGTCCGGCGGCCGTCCGCGACGAGGAGGATTCTCTGGGGCCCCACGGGGGCGGCGACGAGGAGCATAGAGGGGCTCTGGACTGGCACTAGGGGGCTCTGGACTGGCACTAGGGGGCTCTGGACTGGCACTAGGGGGCTCTGGACTGGCACTGGGAAACTCTGGACTGGCACTGGGAAACTCTGGACTGGCACTGGGAAACTCTGGACTGGCACTGGGAAACTCTGGACTGGCACTGGGAAACTCTGGACTGGCACTGGGAAACTCTGGACTGGCACTGGGAAACTCTGGACTGGCACTGGGAAACTCTGGACTGGCAAGCCGCCGGGCCGGCTGCGGAGGAAGTGCGGCGAGCCGCCTCGGGGCCGCTGCGGAGGAAGCGGCAGCCGCTCGGGCCGCTGCGGAGGAAGTGCGGCGAGCCGCGACTCGGGCCGGGCAGCTGCGGAGGAGGCGGGCGAGCCGACTCGGGCCGAAGGCGGAGGAGGCGGGCGAAATGACCGGGCCGGCTGCGGAGGAAGTCGGCGAGCCGCTCGGGCCGCTGCGGAGGGGGCGGCGAGCCGCCGGGCCGCTGCGGAGGAAGCGGCGTGGCGAGCGCTTCGGGCCGGCTGCGGGAGGCGATAGCCGGGCCGCTGCGGGGAAGCGGCGAGCCGCCGGGCCGCTGCGGGGAAGGCGGCGAGCCGCCGGGCCGCTGCGGGAAATGCGGCGAGCCTTCGGGCCGGCTGGAGGAAGTGCGGCGAGCCGCCGGGCCGGGCGGAGGAAGTGCGGCGAGCCGACTCGGGCCGCTGCGGAGGAAGGGCGGCGAGACCGGGCCGCTGCGGAGGAAGGCGGCGAGCCGACTCGGGCCGCTGCGGAGGAAGGGCGGCGAGCCGACTCGGGCCGCTGCGGAGGAAGGCGGCGAGCCGACTCGGGCCGGGCCGAAGGCGGAGGAAGGCGCGGCGAGCCGCCGGGCCGGCTGCGGGGAAGTGGCGGCGAAGCCGCCCGGGCCGCTGCGGGGAAGTGCGCGGCGAGCCGCCGGGCCGGCTGGGTGCGGCGGCGAGCCGCCTCGGGGCCGGCTGCGGGGGAAGTGCGGCGAGCCGCCTCGGGGCCGGCTGCGGGGGAAGTAATGGCTCCGTGAAGCGACCAGGGGCCGGGTCCACCGGCGGCTCAAGTCGCTTTCTCGGGGCAGGAAGAGGAGGCGGTGTTCCCGGAAGGCGACGAGGGGCCGGGTCCACCGGCGGCTCACGTCGCTGTTGCCGGGCTAACAGCGGAGGTGGTGTTCCCAGAAGGCGACGAGGGGCCGGATCTACCGGCGGCTCACGCCGCTTCTTCCGGGCAGACTTCGGGAAGCGACCAGGGGCCGGGTCCACCGGCGGCTCAGGTCGCCTGCCTCCCTGGCGGAGGTAACGGAGGGGACCGAATCCGGGGGGTGCCAAGACCAGTCTAGTCCCCCGAAAAACCTCCCGGTCCAGCTGGGCCAAAAATTTTGCGACCTCACCTCGTTTGTGTTGGTCGGATCCTTCTGTCATGATGGGTGTGGTGGAAGCGGTGGTGAGGTAAACGCAGCAGACCCAGATACGGTTAAATGAGGAGTTTTAATGATAAACCAGATCACAGGGAACAGGACGACGGAGGGACGAGACATAGACGTAGACGAGGATCCGACAAACACACGGAGACACAGGTGACATTAAATACACATGAGGTAATCAGGGAACGAGACACACCTGGGAACTAATCACGGGGAGACAGGACAACACAGAGACTCAGACACACAAGAAAACTAGAAATAAATACACAGAGAAACATGGATCCTGACACATCCAGCCTTTGTTACGTTTCTTGTCTGGCTTACCCAAAAACTCAGTGCTTTTCAGCTGTATTCTTTCTCTTTTTTTTTCTGTTAAAGATGTCGTCAGATTTAAATGTTGGACCAATTTTTAACTTAGGTGATGTGTTCTTGTTCTCACTCAGATTCTCTATTATTACATTGTGATTGTCGAATATATAGCCTAACCTCTGGTTCTGAAATTTGATTTCTATGTTTGGTTTTCTTTGAAGTGCAGTTGAAGATAAGAGGTCAACATGAACAATGTGTGCTTTGGATCAGTTGTTCAGCATGCTCGCATGCAAACATGCAGCTGTTGAGTAAGCCCTAGTGCTGGTTGCGCAACAGCCGCTTTTCCTTTTTGCTTCCAGCTCAGAAGGCACTTTGACAGACTCTCATGTCAAAATCCAAAACCAGAGCTTTGTTCTTAAAGACGCTGGCAGGCACATGCTTCAGCAGAGGAACTGCTTCATCACCCACACTGGATACAAATCATTACCCACAGCTAAAGGCGCCCTAATTCATCAAAGTGGCTCAGCTGGTTGTGAAAATTGTGGAAAAAAAAAAAATGAACAACCCAAACTTTTCCCCCACTGAGATATGACACAATGGCTCATTCGGTCCCCTGTTCTGCCTTATCAGAAATTTCTAGCTTTAATGTTACCTTTTCACCCAGCTTCTTTCTTTGCCTATTTCACTCTGTAAATGTTTGAATTTTCCCCCTGTTTTACCTTAGCCAAGCCACCTTGACTTCTATGCTACTGTTCATGAAGGACTAGTTTAGAAACTTGGTATCTCTTTGTCCTAGACTTCTTATCTCTTGCTGTGTCTAACAATTTTTGAGTGAGAGTTTTTAAAGTCATGCCAGGTTGTAGTTTTTAAAAGCAAAAAAAGTGTGATTTTATTTTTATTCTTTTTCTTCAAAAGCCTTTTTAATTTCATTGCTAATTAGGCGAGATGATTTCATAAATGACTGACTAATTTTTTGGATCTATATAATCCATCTGAAGGGGAAACATTGCACATGTTGCCCCAGCTGTTATGCTGAACTATTAATTAAGAAAGTTACCTGAAAAAGTTTTGTATGTCTCACCAGGGAGCAATACAACCTTAATGTACCAACTTTTCTTCCGATGATAATAGATCATTATACGGTTAAGTTGCACAAAGCGGAGATAAAAGGTGCTCCTTAGGATTTGTTGTAAACGTAAGCACATCTCATGGTCCAGATTACACTCCAAGTATCTAGAGAGGCTCTTGTGTGGAGTTGAAAACAGAGGGCATCATAGTTATTCTGCTCTCCGAGCTTCTATTTGATCATTTACGCTATCTGTGTTTGCATCCAAAATATCCGTGTTCATTTTGCAAGCTGCAGAAGCAATAACCATGTCGCTCTGGGAATTTCATGCATTCACATCAACAATTCATCATAACAAAGTAAGTGATAAAATGTCAATGTTTCATCATTTACATTTCCATAGATGATAAACATTAGTTCTGAACAAAAAGCCCAGAAGTACAAATACATGATTTCTAATTGTAACAGCACATTTTATGAGTCAATTATACTATATTCCACTTGCATTTTATTCAGAGCCATGCCACTGTAACTGTTTGGTACAATTACATTTTTAACATTCTCTTGTAAAATTGCTCTGGGTAAAAGAGGTGAACAAATTTACTGTTTATGTATCCTCTTCTGTAGTTTTCTTTGCTTTTGTCACAAAACAGAAAGCAAATATGAACTCTTCCAAAAAAGGAAGGGAGGGCATAAAGTATGAGGTTAACACTAAAAGAATAGTTTAAGTTTGGCTCTATTCAATTTCTTGACGGTTCTTAAAGACATACAAGTTATTTAGAGAAACCAGCTCTTGTGTTGATTAAAACACACTATTTATTTCTTTGTTTGCACAGATAGGTTGTGTTATTAAATTACCACTGGTTTGCAGAGCAGAAAGTACCTTAATACTTATAAAAAAATGTGTTTAGACATAAACCAATGCCTCAAAAATACAAATTTTTTACATCTGCTGCAATTTTTATATTAAGATACTATGCAGTTATTTGAATCCTTTCCCACAGCAGGAGTGCTGTCTTCTCCTGCAAGAAGAACAAGAAGCTGTGCAGCAGGTGGTACCAGGCCCAGTGAGTCCTGATCTGATATCAATGAGATCACAAGAAATGACAGAAACCCCTGAAAGCATTCAAATTTCTGAAAAAAACATTTGTCATATTCTTTGAGATGCCTTTAAAAATTAGACTTTATTGTATAAATATGTAGTTCTTATTAATTCAGTTTAAGTGATGATGCTTGCAAAAGAAAGTTGAGGGAAATCTTCTTGCTAGAGAAGATTGTTGGATATTCTTTGGTGTATCTCATTTTTTTCTGTCTGAAATATTCTTGGTAAATCTGAATGCTGTTTACTTCTTGACTAAAATGAAAAATGACACAAAAACTATTAATTAAATAATCCACAGATGAAAGAGGCTTTAAAGAGAATTTTAAACCATTAACTCTCATGCTGCTCTCAGTTATGGAAACAAGCCTTTTATACTGATAAACATTACTTCATTCTTTATGAAAATATGATGCATCCATTGGATGGAGTGGAAAATGATTTGAGTGGGAAACATCAAATCATTAATTAGCTCACAGTTTGTGATTCAGTCTTACAGTTAATGCAGATTAACAATGATTATGAAATATGTTGCAATTGCAAACCACACAGGGCAATACTCTAATAATTAAAACATGTTAACCACTGCTGTAATTTCACAGAATAAAAACTAATGCTTTAAGGGAAACCTGTTGAGGAAAAGGATGCTTTCCAGCAACCACTGAACAGAAACCTCGACACACCCAAGCCCTTTTCTATTTCTATGAAGTATGAATGGAAGGAGGGTTATAAATAATCATATTTTTCATGTTTGTGAGAAATTTTTATAGCCCCCCTGCTTTTTATTCTGAAAACTGAAGTCAACCAAGGAACGTATTTATTAGGAATAAGGTGATTGCACTGCTCTGCTGGATACACAAGCAGACACAGAGGTGCACACACTGTGGCTGCAGAATCCTGATAGCCTTATTTGATGTGCCACGTGATTCCAGACACTCTGAGGGCCAATTATATGGACTAAAAGAAGGTGGTGCAGAGAGGGAGAGATACAGCTCAGAAGGAAGAAGACACTGACTCCTTTCTTCATGTGTTTCACTGGGTTATGCATCGTGTGCCCCTGTTAATCATGCACTCCTAGGATCTTGATGCATTATGCCATAGGAGTGGCTTTGCTCAGGCATAATATTTTCAATAACAGATTCTTTGTCTAAGAGCAAGGAGAAGGGGCAAAATCTTAACTGTTTTCCCGTCAGTTGTTTCACATTTGGAAGGTGATGGAGAAAATGTGCCCCAATATCAATAGTACATATAGCTATTTTCTAAAGTTTTCATTAAGGTTATAAGGTGTAATTGTTTGAGAAAGCAATGTCACAAGGCAAAATTCTTACAGACCACAAGTGATTGGCCATGAGAGCAGGATAATATACTTCCAGAGTAATGTTGATCTGACATTGAGATCTGTTCAAGACTGAAAAAGATGTTAGTCCTGCATGCTAAACTAAGTGCATACAAGACTCTGGTGTGACGTGATGATCAGTGAACCGTTTGAACCTGCTTGAATTCTCAATGAAATCTCCACTTCTTTTATTTTAAATTATGAAGCTGTTTTTACTCTAGTGCCTTCAAAGGATCTTTATGATCCCTTTTAAAAATTGTAATGTACAATGTCATGTAATATTGTTATGATCCACTGCTGAATGGGGTTATTAACAGTATGGAAGAAAGGACTTTTTTTTTTTTTGGCAAAAACAATGAATCGCTCTCAAAATATAAGAAATAATGGTTCTCAGGATGTAATTCTAACTGAGTACGTTTCACGGTTCTTTCAAATTTCCAGTGCTCTGTTACAATTCTCATATTAGATGAGCGCATACTACTCTGATAATAGCTTTCTCCCAAAGACTTATTCACATGTATTAGAAGTTTTCACTCTGAAATACACTGAAATATAGATTAAATTTCTTTCTTTCAGAGAAGGCTGCATTTCCAACAGTATTGGATTTGGATGAAGATTAAACACATCATGTTTATTCTCCAGAAAAAGAAAACTAATCCACGTGACCAGCATACCTGCTGAATGAGATGCATTTGGTTGTAGCTTGACATTCTTCAAAGTTGGTTCTTTTTACTTTACTTGATGAATGTTTTATAATTCATTACTTGTTTAGTTTCTGTAACAGACATTAACCAGTTTTCTGCAGTAAATAACAGCTCTAGTATGAATAATTGAAAACAATGTGGAAATTAAGCAGATATTGGAAAGCAATAATAATAATTAAAAAAACCCTAAACATGATATATTTAACTAATCTTCAAACACAGAATCTGTTTGCCGCACATATCTGATCACAGGACGCTATCATCATCACTGCTGCAGTTTAATGCTGCTGGTTTCTCAGCTGTGATCACAGCAGCCATGCCACCTTTCATTATTAATGTCTGAGATGCGACCTTTCTTTAGTAAGACCCTCATTAATATTTACATGTCCTCATCTTTAAAAGCATTAACACGGTCTCTTTTATCGTTACCTCAATGTCATTTACATCCTTTGAGAGATTTAAAGAATCTAAACTGTCTTTTGTGATCTTATCATCGTTTTATTGCTCCTGTCTATTTCCTCTTTCAGAACGTATAAGTAACAGAGTTATGAGGATCTATTTCATCTCGCTACTTTGAAAGCTTGCAGACAGGATTTAGAGCACTATCAAAATGAATGATGCATTTGGCATCTGGCGTTGCCTTACAATGGTGAGAGGAGCCGGATAATCGTCCAAAGCTAGACACTAAGGTGAGTCACACATTTGCAGCTTTTAATATTTTTACAGGCTGAGCTGTAATTGTTATGGAAATTAATTCACAGATGATAAACTCTGAATGTACCTGTCAGAGAAAAGAGAATACATTAAATCTTAAAAACTAACAATTAACTTGCATATTCTGTCATCAATCTAGCATGGCCCAGCTAGACTAAATTATATTCACTGAATCCTGAAGGTGGAAATTAAATTGTCACCAGGATGCCCTGCATTATAAAGAATGCACAAAATCCATTATGGGAGGAAGTTTTGCAATATGGTGGTTTGTTCACATAGGGACACAACTTTAATCACTGAGTTATGCCACTGATTTGTCTGAACCAGATGGTTCAAGTGACTTTCTTCAAGTGTTTCCACAGGTAGCATGCATTTGTTATATACTTGCGGCAGCTGCTGCATCAGCTGGACAGGATGTTTCCTGGACACCAGGGAGGAATTTTTCAGCTCTCACATAATAGACAGGGCTAAGCCATTTTGTAGAAGCCCATTTGCTGCCTTCATGGTAGAGTTATTAGGCAGATTTGATTTGCAGATATGACAGGATGGATTTGATCGTATAGATGAATTGATTTCACACTGCCTGGCTTGCACAGCTGCATAGATTTTGGAATAATTTATGATGTGTGGCAAAGAGAATATTTAATTAACCCTACAATCTACACAGCTTCACATTAGAGTTTTTAATAAAAATATTTGTAAATGTGTGTAGATACTACATTTTATTGGACATGCTCTTACAAAAGATGAAGTGTTTGTGTCTTAGCAGCTGTAATATGTGATGACAAATATATCCCTAAATATTAACTATAATTTAGTGGGAGAATTTGATGGATAAAAGAGCTTAGGCTCCTTCTGCTGAATTGTAGAGACATGTCCGCTTGTGTTCAACGATGCACAAACAACCAGCTGTCTCCACTGTTCTGATGGAGTTCACCAGAACCCATGTTGTGCAGATTCGCCAACATGACAGGCCCAGCTGTACATTCACAGTTAAATTTCAGCCTGATGGTGAAGTAATGTCATAGTACCTACTATTGATATTCCTAGGTCATATTAACGCAACACAAGACGACCACTAAACCTGAAATACTCATGTCAAACTCGGAGAAAGGGAAACAAGGAAAACGTGTCAAAGCATGGACCGGATAACGGTGCAAAGGTTTTTCCTTAATGTTACAGTTCCAAAACCATCTAAAATTTCCGTTGAGCTATTCCAAGTCCTTCTAATGAGATATGACACTTTACACAGTTTTATACTGCCAACTTGGAAATTAATCTGGCTATTGTGAGATACAGGCTTGGACACAAATAAAAAAGGGAATGCGCAAAAACCAGCAAATACGACAATTAAAATATAAGCCCATATTTCTTCGCAATAAAATGCTGCTGGTATACCATAAAATAAACAGAATGCTCCCTACTAAAATTCGTAAAGCTCTATCTGTTTGTGGACATTTCCTTTAGTTGCTGTTGGCATGTGTAAGTCTACAGCTTTTGTAATGACTATACGGTGACATGCTCTTTAAAAATGTTACACAGCTCAGATGTTATTTTAAGGTTTCTGTTATACATTTTCCATCTAAATGCTGAATATCTTTCTGTTCTTAATATTCTACATTGTGCTGTCTCTTTTGATTAACAGATGATACGCATTTGAATACAAAACATCTGTTTGTTTACTCTTTTTTTTAAGTCATATTTCATTGTTATTATTATTATTTACATGCATATGAAACATTAAAATCCCAGTATGTTCTTGGTTTTTGCCTGTTTAAGATATGTTTTTGTTCCTGTGCCAAACATCCAGAAGAAATTTGGATGTGGCTCTGTTGAAACTTTAATGACTGCTAGCTCCCATTGCCTCAGAGCTACATAATGATGGTAACACTCTCACACATACATATGCATACGAACACTGCTTAAGGAAGCCAAGAGGCAGTAAACTGTAACTCCCACTAAATAGGTTACTCACTGTGTGCTGTGCAGCTGCATAAATCAGGTCTCTGACAGGGGTTGTTAATCATACTGTCACATTCAAATATAAACACTGTAGTCTGAGAGTAAGGGATACATTTATGCAGAGTAGAAATATTTTTATATTTTTATAAAATCTACAAATCCCTGTAGCAATAGTGCCATGGCAGTGTTTTTAGCTGTGCTTGTTTTTTTTTTTTTTAGAAATTGTGTGTGACGCTGGGTGGGTTTTTTCATAGGTGTTCCAAGTTTCCCCATGTTGTCTAAAAACCACAATGCCAACATAAATGATGACTCTTAAAGGGATTCCAGGTCATTTTCATATCTATTGATCTGTCTTTGTGACACATTTCTCCCTGCTTTGGCTTGTTTTCTGAGAAAAGCTAGCAGCATGCCAGCTCTGTTTCTGTTTTGGCCCTGTTGTGGACTTGCAGACTGTCCTATGCATTTACCTGTTACGTGCTCAAAGTAGGCCTGCTTCATAGATATGCCAGAGGGCACTGTCAGCAACTGGTCTTTTAATCACGTGATGTCTCTGGTATAATGAAAAGAAGCATTCCCACAATAGAAAGAATGGCAGCGATGTCGGTTCAGGGTCAAAAATGGAGATTGGGTCTCTTTTTCTGGGGAATATATGGTTCAGAGATTCCTTCTATGGAATTTTAACTCATCCACGATTATAAGAGAAGGGATCATTTGGACCTCATGACTTTTTTAATCTTTGAGTCCAGGTACTGAAGCACACGTGGGGTCGCACTGACCCCGTGTGTGCTTTTACAACTTTTTTTGTGAGTGGATTTGGAAGCTGATGGTCTGATGAGACAATCCCGCGGTTTCCTGCTGTCCGACTGTGATATTTGCCGCGCTCTTTCTGAGCATCGTGCTAAGACCATGGGAGGGCTAAGTAAACCAGGGTCAAGGTTAACTCCTTCAGCCAGAATACAGACACCGGGTACATGAACAGTTGTCTAAAATCACTTTGGATTCGGTGCTATTTGGTAGCATCAGTATCTTTTTCTGCCTGCAAAGTCCCCTCCAAGGCAGAAAAAGAGTGGGGGGTCCTCCACTGTTGGTGATGGCTTGTTCACATGTCACATGTTCACAGGGTGAGATTCCTTCTCTTGTTCCTACAACTAGTGGAGCGCATTGTAGGATTAATAGTGCTTGTATAATTCCCTGCAGCTTAGTCCTTCATGGCTCAAGGTACAACAACCATAAAAATTGACTGAAAATTCAAAAACACCTTCACATCATGGCAAAGAATTGTATACCATCTCTATGAAGCAGAAAATTGCATGGTTTATCCCAACACATACACACTGCGCAGAACAGAGGCACATCATAGCTGACACCTGTACCTCGGAAAAAATGAATTTTTCAGTACGCCAACATACATGACAAAATGGAAGACAGTTTAGCAGGATGTATCTCAGAATCTGTGCAGCATATGATAAACTCAGCTCACATATTTCATACATTCCTCAACTGGCAGCTGCATCATTTGTGAAGGAAAACAGAAGTGTATTTTATTCATGGCCTAGCTGGCACGTCAACATCTACTTTCCTCTTGCTTCCCTTTGTCTCTGAGCTGTGTTGGTAGGGACTGAGACAGGGTCAGATCCATCCATTGGGCTAAAGGAATGTGACTGAGATATGGAAATGGATTTGGGTGTGGAGGAAAAACAGCTCAGTTTGGAAAACAGAAGAAAAAGGAACATGCACAGAATGTGAGATGCTTTTAAAAAAGGGAAAGATTGAAAGATAAGCAGGAAGAGAAATTATATGTTAATGGAATGAAGAAAAAACTGTCTAAGAAGACAAACTATGATTAATGGTAAAAGATAAAAGCACACTAATAGTATACTTGTGCTACAGTTGGAGCTTTTAAAGATCAAGTTACAAAAGGTTTCTTTTTTGCACATTTGACTTGATTTACTACAATGTAGGGAGGAGAGTTCTGTGAAAAATACTGTTATTGATATAATGATGGGCATGGGTAAAAAAACGCATGGGCACAACGCCATGTGGGAACAGGTGCATGGTGTTATTTCTCTCCTCTCCTTCCCTCTGCAACACACACACACACACCTACACCCCAAGAAAAAAACCAAAGAATGATTTTAGTGGGAGTATCACTCCACTGGATGCATTTAACAAATACAGAAAACATAGTTCCTAAAAAAGTAAAACTTGCAGCTTATGTGACTACAATTTTCTAATCATTTTTGTGATATTTAAGAAACAAGTCACTGAATCTTACAATCCACATTCCCAGGATTCACATTATTTAATTCTGGTTCCACACCATGCAGCTTTATGGCTGCTTTCAAAGAACACCAGCTTCCATAAAAGAGGTCGCGCTTTATGCAGCAAATAAGGCCGGCAGTCCATCAATTAGCCACACAGAAAATAAAACTGCACTGCCAGAGGGTTACAATGCATTGGGTGAGATATTATATGGATATAGAAAAAGTGTGTGAGAGAGCAGAAAAGGAAGACGATTTATAACCTATTAGAGGATAGTAATTTACATTACACATAATCAGGAAACGTAACAGAAGAAACGGAGCAAATTTGCTGCACCTCATGGCCAACTGAATGCTAAAGTGTAATTTGCACCATGATTACAAAAAACTGATCATGTGTATTTGTCTATACTTTGATATTCAGTACTTATAGAATGCCAATTAAGGTAAGGATATCAAAGACTGACTTCATAGTATACACTATTTCTTCCATTTTGTTGGTCTTCATTTGCTCAAGTAGCGTCATTCTTATCAAGTCTTTTGTACCACAAACAATCCATTATGGCCAAATTATGATCAAAAACTAAGATAACCAAGCTATTCTGATGTAAAGCACTTTGAACTGCCCTGTTGCTGAAATTTTGCTATACAAATACATTTTATTGACTGATTATGTGTTATCTAGACTACCTGAAGACTGTTCAAAAATTATTATTGAGCATGCTGTGGTGGCGTAGGGGATAGCGCGACCCACATTTGGAGGCCTTGAGTCCTCGACGTGGCCGTCGCGGGTTCGATTCCCGGACCCAACGACATTTGCCGCAAGTCTTCTCCCTCTTTCCTGTCAGTCTACTGTCATATAAGGGACACTAGAGCCCACAAAAGATCCCCTGGAGGGAAAAAATATATGCACATATTTTTTTTTACTTGCTTTGGACATCTAAATTACCTCATCAAGGAAAACATAATAATTTACATAAGATCTCGTCAAGAGAAAATATTGTTCTTGCATCTGTACTTCAAATAAATTAATAGAACATCAATAGATTAGATGCATGCGGCTACCTGTATAGCAGACCATAAAAACTCTTTTCATCCACCTTCGCCAGCAGCTCTGCTGTTCCTTTTGTCGCCGACTTTGTAAAAAAAATCTGTTGACAGACTAATGAGTCCTTCTAGAATACAACCTTCCCAAAGGGAGGTCTGAACTGAGTGAAATTTCGTTTCACTACAGAATAGAAAAAAAAACAACAATTTGAGTTGAGCAGCTGAACTATCTTCAGAAACTGTTACTATGGAAACAACAACTCAACAAAAATTAGAACCTTCATTTTTAAACCTTCTTTGTTTTATCCCATATTCTTCTATTAGGCAACCATGCAGATGTGTTTTCTACTCTTCAGTCGTGTAAGGTTCTCTGTAGGATGTTTGGAATGAATCAGAAATAGTTTTGGCTCACAAATCTTTATCCTGCCATCAGTTTGATGGCTGTAACCGCTATAAAAGATCTGCAGGTTGGATGTGATTCTGCTGCTTCACTTGAACTTATAATCAAACTCAAACTGCAGTCCCTGTCGACCTGTGACCCTGAAACCTTTAGATGTGTTCCTGCTTCAACCCCTGCAAATGAAATAATTAGGTCATTAGTAGGACTGTGTGGATCTTAATTGTATACAATCAAACAGGGTGTGTTGTACGACCCTGTTTGGATGCTGGTGTGTGGCTGTGCATCTCTGTGAGGTGTCTTATAGTAGAACACTGCATCAATGTACACGTCAATTATATTTTGCTAATAAACTAAATCGGTTATAATAACTCTAATAAATTAGAGTTATTTATGTGCTTCTATGCAAATTCAACCTCTTCTTTTAAGAAAATTTGTTTTGTTCAGTATTTTGTCTAAAACTGTCTCAGTGCTGGCCTCCTTAAGGTGAATAGTGCCGAAGCAGTTGCATTTGAATATAAAAGCTTCTCACTCAGACACTCTGCCACAGGGGCAAATCAGGAGTTGAAAAACATGCCCTTTGCCCACTTTAGTGGAATTAAAAAATAAATGTTTGAGTGGGGTTATGCATCCACAGGGATATTAGTTACACTTTAAGTATTGTCAATAATGTCTTCAGTGACACATATTTACTTTGTCATACTTTACAATTTCCTTTCAACTTTTAACATTTTTAATACAAAGAACACAGTGGGTGCTGAGCTCTCTCCTTCTGGGCTTAGCAAGTGTTCATGGGGAAACCCTGCATTATTGGGTTATATCATAACATCAAGACTTGATGCTGTTGTTTGTTGATGCGTGCCTCTCTGATTTGGAGGGGCCACTTGTGAAAGGTACTCTCATCTTCTCAGCCTATGGCTTGATAATCTTCCGCCTGATGTGTTTTACTGTTAATGGTATCCATACGAAGACAGGATAGAGCCACAATGATGTTCAGATTATTTTTTATTAAATAAATTAAATGACAGGATTTGATGGACTCACAAAGAAGACTGGTAGAGGGGCCAGAAATCCTGGCAGTCTAATAACAAGGATCAACCAGCAAGAAGTAAATAAAGACCACAGGACTGAAAACTGAGAAGCAATGGTTAATTGTGCAAAGACTTTGTGAGTCAAATTACCTGAATTCATGCAGCTGAGAGGGGAAAATGATTGGAAGGAAGCTGACATAAAATGACAACACAAGGGATTAGGAAACTAATCTAACACTGGAAACAGAATAAACATTGATAGATAGATAATGTGTTATCTATATACCAAATAACAGATAATACATAACTTGTAGAATATGACAAGTATGAGATAAGTTTCAAGGGATTTATTTGAAGTGTTTAACAGCTTAATATTTAATAAAGTTTACATAAATTTAAGCGCTGCCATTATTGTATGAAGATTAAAATGTAGTTGAGAGTCTTCAGGAAATACTGTAACCAAGCATTTCTGTAATTTTGGAGACTGTCATACAGTTTGTGATAGTCTTATTGCAAAACCTTGAATGTATAATTTTGCGGTTCGCCAAACAGTCATTGTTATTACATGTACAAAGCAGACTGTATTTCTATAAAAGCATGTCCCCAGCCAGGGCAGCATATCAGTCATTCATATATTAAGAAAAGAACTGCATGAGGTCATATTTCCTTTGAATTTGAAGATAAACAGAAGTCCAGCTGCTTGTTCGATGTTCCATTTCCATTCTTTAGGCTTTCATTTCTTTATTAACAACCTAATTCCCTTTCTGAGTCTTTTGTCCCTTTCACTGTCAGTGTTTTATGTTGTAAGATAATGGCATAAAATTACATGAAGCTACTAAAGCCTTTATTTAAACACTAAGTTGAAACTGCAACTCTTTCTGTGAACTTTAAAAAAACCATAATACTGTTTGTGTAGTGCTGTTGGAGGGGTTGTTCAAAACAAATGAATGGTGATTCAAAGAAGGCTAAAAAAAATGTTACCATCTATAGTGAGGATTTTTCAAATCAGAACATTATTAGCCTCGCAGACGTTTGGCACAAATCATAGTCCTGCCCATCCCTCCAATTCTGTTATAAAATATAGAATTGTATTTGAATTACTGGAATCTCCACATTTCCAGAAACAGTGGCTTTGTTTCAATATAAAACAGCTCTTTGATTGTGCTACCTAAATGCCTTCTGTTTGAACCTGTCCTTTACCTTGCAATGCTACATGAATAAAGACTGAAACTAGCTCTTACTGGCGTGGAGCCATTTCAGAAATATGCCTCACACTGAATCCTGAAAGCTAGAGTGATGTAAAATAAAAAGAAGAATAAAAGAAACACCTTCAGCACACTGTCAACTGAAGTGCCAGTCAGTTTAAAGCAGCAAGCTTATGGCAAAAGGTTTACAGGGATCTATACTTACACAAAGAATTGTGTTGTCTGAAGTTCAGCAGCCAGACGGGTGAGTTGTAGTAGCACTGGTGTGAAACACTGCCAACAACAAAACCTAAGTTAGTATTGCAACAGTGCCTGTTGCACTTAACATGGAACAATCACTAAGTTGAATTACTAAGTGTTTTGTGGAATAAACCACCATAATGAAGTGCTTTACAGCACAGTGAAGGAAGAAGGCACAACTAATTTGCTAGTTCTGGAAGAGCTGCAGAGAGACAGTTGTGAAGCTTCAAACCGGTGTTTACTGATTCCTTCACTGCAATCTTAGCCTGGTAAAAACTAGCTTTGCTTTGTACAGAGAAAGAACAACTATTAACCCTAACCTGAGCAATCAGCTTTGAAAAATGACTTCTTCCCAGAGGCGTGGACTCTATTAAAGTTTTTGATGTTACTCAATTGCTAACAGATTGCTGTGATGCATGTAATGAGTTAGTTTGATACCATGAAGCTCACCGGAAAGTTTCTGCAATGTAAAATATCACCTTCCACTATGAAAAAGAGAAGTCCCAAAAAAGATGGCTGTTGATCTTAATTCAGTATTTGGAAGCATTGCCAACATGGACCCAATGGCTCAGGTCACTTCCTTTGTTGGTATCGCCAAAACTGTGGGCAGATTACAACCTCAGCACTGAATGAGCAGGCTAATCCAATCTGACTGAGCTGGAGCTACGTGAACATAAAATTCAGAAAACTCTAAGAGACTTGTAGCTGTAATTTCATTGGAAGGAACTACCTGAGGGGATTTGAATACACATGGCCAACATTTTTATAACATGATCAAATGTAAAAATGTCCGAGGGACTTAAATACTTTATTAAACTGAACATTTTTGTAGTTTTCTAACCAGCTTATTTGTGAGAAATATTAAATAAAACAAATGGGAACCACTCTGAAATGATAGTTCAGCAAATTTGACCAGTGATATCGCTAATATGTCTGGATGTTTTGCTTATAGGTTGAAATAACACTTAACTGACCTGCATAGCAAACTCTCTTATTTCTCAAAACATATTTCTACTACATTCATCAGCTTGAAAGCATTGACTGACAAGTGCATTGCAATTTTACCTCTCTAAAATAACATAAAAAGAACGTTTAAATGTGACTTTAAACATTCCCAAGAATCCTCATACTTTTTCTTTTTAAATTAAAAGTTTTTAACTGATTTTTTTTTAAACAAATGCAGTAAACAGTAAATATCCAGTGCATTCCTGTGAGCCCCAAATCAATGGCTGACCAGGGAGTAAAAAAAAGTTATATTCAGCAGAAACACTGAGGCTATAGGCCAACGACTAATAGGCTTTACCATCCTTATCAGTACAGTGCACTCTCCCCCCTTCCACACCACACACATACAGACACACAACTAACAGCTTTCTCTGCCTATTTCCTTGCTTCCTTCCAGTCCCAAATGGCCTCTTCCTGTGTCTCCTTAGAGTTCAGAGCTTAACAATTTAAACCCGTTAAGTGCTATATGGCTACTGATAATGAGGGAGATGAAGGAGTGAGAGGAAAGGTTTGCAGATTAAGTGAAATCAAATTGAGGATTAACTCATAAATGTATACGCTTGGCCGTATTTTCTGATTGCGGTCTCAAATGTATGGGTGAGCTACTATGAAGAATAAAAAAAAAAAAATGCAAATACGGGAGATGTATCTGAGCCAGTGAGATGCAAATATCTTCACTCCTGATGGGGAATTTGAAGAGCTATTGAAGTTGACATACGACCTTTATTTCTTTTTAATTGCGGACAGTTCACGGAAATGTTCATGCATTTTGTATACAGTTCGACCTGCTTCCATTCTGTCTCGTCTGAAATGTTTTCAATACTTTACTTGAATCCGCCTTCCAGTAAATTGAATTTCCTGGAGCTATCCAGGAGGGTGCACATCTGTCTAAATAGGGTTTCAAGCACGATGGTGTGTGTCAGAGCGAAAACGAAGCCACGGGGTGAAAAGAATTATCAGTAAATCTGCGAGGCAGGAAAGTGTTAGGTACATATCAGGATAAGAACATCTCTGCAGGATTGAAAAGCTAAAGAGAACAGTAGCCCTCATTCTATCGCTCCAATCTCTTCCATCAACTCAAAGAGGTCCATTGCTGTGGACAGACATTTTCGACTGCCTATGGGGGAAGAAGGTTTACATTTTAACACCAGCAGAACTGTTCTAAGAGGAGTTCACAGCTACGAGCTAAAAAGAGTTATGTATTAAAAACAACTTTTGACCTGGTTGGAATGTTTTCTATCCAACATGGGCTGTTTTGGACCGATCTGTCAGAAGGAATTGGAAAAAAAACAACCCTTTGGGATAAAATTGTCTTTTCAAAGAGTTATACAGTGAGCATGAAGACATTCTGTTTGAATAATTTAAATAAAAGCTTATGTTGAAAACAAACCATTTATGTCTTTATTTTTATTTTTGGAAACACTCCATTAGATAAAGGTCTGATTACTGATTCCATTTCAGAAGTACTTTTAAAGTATGAATCCAAAAAGGTAAAGGTCATGAAAATGGAAGCTGCTTTCCAACCTAGCATGAACAGGCATCCGAACTGTTTCCAATACAAGTGAACAACTTTAAGCATTCTAGTTTCCACCTGTCAATAAAGTCTGATCTGAAGAATATGATTAATATTGCTTGCTTTACATGCAATGAAATTATGGCACAGTGGGCTGTCGACAATCCTATTATTATCTTAGCTGATATTTATGTAAAATTGACAATAAATTCAATACAATAGCTTTCAAAGGTTTGTATTTCCCTAACAATGCCAGGTTTTTGGGGAAATGCAATGTATTGCTGCAAAAGGAAGAAAATGCAGTAAAATCAAAATGGTGAAATAATCTTGCTCCATAAATGTGCACCTGGCCTTAAATAAAGGTATCAGCTGTGAGAGGTGTACAAAAAGTCCCACTGCATCAGGTATTTAACATGGCTTAATGGAAATGGGCCAAAATAACTGGGGAAAATATAGGATGATAGTGAAATTAAACTGGATTTTGTCCAAAATAAATGAAAAGCAGAAACTATTGAATAGGTATGAACAATCTTTCTCCAATGCTGGCCAGCATCTCCCAAAACTACCAGGGAGAGTGTGTTATCATCTGATGAAACTAAACTTGAACTTTTGGGCAACATTCCAGAAGTCTGTTTGGCCCAAAAACAAAACCACCAATCAGCAAAAGAACTTCATTCGGACACTGAAAACATGATGGTAGAATCGTGCTAGTGATTGTTTTCCATTTGGAACTGAGGATTTTACCAAAGAGAAGAAAATTATGAACAGCGATAAATACCAGTCAGCTTTGGCCCAAAACTTTAAAGTGCCTGTTTGAAAGCTAATGGAGATAGATATTTTTCCTGGATTTGGATATCTGGAGTTTCTTCACTTTGAACTCAGAACAAGGTTATTCATGGATCACTCAAAAAGTTTGACTGAGGCAATGCGGACATCAAAGATAAGTGAAAAATGCGGGTGTGGTGTCTCAAAGTTTTATTAAAAAAAAGACAAAAAGACTTGGAAAGTCATTTAAATGTCATAAAAAACTAATTTATTTGAGGACCACTTTATTATAGAATTTTTTTTTAATTTAGGTAACCTAATATAATAGTTTACTTTGATAAAATAAAAATAAAAAATAAATCAGCTAATCAAATTAACTTTACATTGCACCTAGCATGAGTGCTGAGTGAATGTAAGGGAACATCTGGCACACCACAGGGAGGCTGACTGTTGCTAAATGATTTATTAGAGACGTTGCAGATTATGGCAATCAGCTCAAAAACAGTCAGCCTCATTGTTAAATTAACTGAAAACACTACTTGATTTCTACTAGTGTAATTTACTGAATTTATTTATATAACAGGAAACAAAGGGGACAACCCTGTCGCATTAGAGGAGGTATAGCAGGTCAGTTGGATCTTTTAGGGCAATATGTCCCAACCCTGGTCCTCAAGGCACACTGACCTGTATGTTCCCTTCCTTCAACACACCCCACTCAGATGATTGCAATTCAGCAAAACTCTGTTAATTAGCCATCCATTGAAATCATATGTATTGAAGCAGAATGATGCCTAAAACCTGCAGGGCAATGTGCCTTGAGGACCAGGGTTGAAAAACACTGCTTTAGTGGATCTGAGGACAGGTTACTTTTCAGACGGCTAACTAATGCAAATAAGAGTGATTTTGTCTACCTCTCAGAGTGGTTCAAGTTTGGTCACATTCAGTCCATTTAAGGGTGTTTTTAGAGCTATATGGGTGTGAGCAGACTGCCTTGGATATGTTAATGGAAACTCTGAAAGGAGTTGCAGAGAGTTTGTGCGGTCAGTGAGTTTAATATTGAACTAACTCAGTGCACATGACTGAGTTTCATATTTATTTTAATGCCCTCTGGATGGAAAAAAGAAGAAGGAAAAGAAGGTAATGCAGCAAGGACTGAGTATACTAGTGCTGCACAGGGTTGTCTCTACTGTGGATTTTTGTGACAGAAAAGTTAGTTAAAACTGAAACTTTTTTCTGTTTGACAAAACTGTGTTTAAAGATTTCAGTTACAACTGTAGCTGTCCTCGCATCAGCTCCATGAACCTGCCACCTTGTTGTTGTCAGTTGGGTTTTTATCACTGTGCTTTGTTTTTATTGCTGTTATCCTCTTATCTGAGAGAAAATCACCAGCCTGCTCTCACTCTGACTGACGCAGCAGTTCTTTATATTTTGAGCTCCCTTCCGTAGTGTTTTATACATTTTTTCTTACTCAAAATGTTATATTTGTTTGTCATCTACATTGTTATTTTTTCTGAATGCTTTTTTTAAATCTAGACAATGACATCAACTGCCAAGACATACAAGTAATGATTGAAATAAGTTTGGGCATACACTGTTTCTAGGATATCTAGCAACATGAAACCCACTAAATGTATCTTAAATGATACAACTAGAAAATTTCTGAAGAAATTTAAACGGGGCCTACCAAAGCGCGCCCGTCGGTCTGGACCCGGCGTTCCTACGCTGAAAGTTAGCATCGACGCCACAGAAAGCTGCAGCGCGATCGACGGTATGAGGAGAATTACGAGAACGTCGACTGACATGGACTTGTGCCATTCAGCGTG
The DNA here is from genome assembly GCF_019740435.1 of Gambusia affinis. Lineage (NCBI taxonomy): Eukaryota > Metazoa > Chordata > Actinopteri > Cyprinodontiformes > Poeciliidae > Gambusia > Gambusia affinis. The sequence goes on along the minus strand of NC_057876.1, from coordinate 14,110,421 downwards.
TTAAAATGAGCATATGAGCTAAAATTAGCCAAAATTTTAGCTCATATGCAAAATGCTGTCGGTAGCATGTGGGGCATCACTAGCATGTTGTCTGTACTTCACTTACTCCTTTCAGCAAACTAAACATGGCTAGTAAGTCAGAAATATGGCTAATAGCTTATTTAAGCTAACAGGCTAATGCTAGCGAACTGCCTAAGCTTCGCTAAATAGTAGTCAATAGTGCAGGGGTCACCAACACAGGGCCCGCAGGCCCTTGTCTGCAGAGCAAGTTCTAAAAATAGCCATTGTCATTAGGGAGCGCTGCCAAAGAAATTATTTAATTTAATCTTTTTACATTGTAGTAATAACATTTGTTTACATTTAAAGTTTGAAAATTATTAAGAGGTTTAAAATAAATTGCTTTATGGCTAAAATTCTTTTCTATGGTTAAAGTTCAGAACTGCGCAGACGGCTGCACACACTCTGTCTAACTTAAGATTTACCTTGAAGTAAAAAAAAGAAAATAAATTCATAAAATAAAATAAATTCATTTTTCTGTAAGCTAAAAATGAATGACAGGAGTTTGAACCTCCCGTAGTTCTAAGGGCGTTGTTTGGATCCTGGCGGAGCTTTTTACCCTGTGCGGTTCTGGTGGGTCGTCGGTTTATGAGCTTCTTTGATGTTTCCTGAACTGGAGAGCTGATGGGTCACCTGTTAACTGACATCTGCTGCTCTTCCTGGATTAAACAATTTAATCTAGTCGAAACTTTCCCCAATTAATCAAACATTGTTGCTTCACCTCCTCCTTTGGACGTCTGATACCACCTGAACCTGGAATCTACATCCTCCTCTTTCCGTGGATCTACCGGGTCGGCTTCACTTCCATGTCTTTAATATTTAGCATCGTTTGTGTAAAAAGAAAAAGAAAAAAGTGTGCGCTGATTTAATGGTGTAGGTTTGTGCTGGTTTTGTGTAATGCTCACATGATGCGCATTGGATGCTGGTTGTGCTCTTGCAGGTCAGGTGCAGTGATAGTTTTGTACCTTCCAATCTGTCTGACATTTTTTTTCGACATCTGCTGGTGTCAGCCAACAGATGAACCGTCAGCTTTAAGTTCGCGAAACCACAAAAAAATCTAATAAACCCCCAGAACCGCGCACTGTAAAAAGCTCAGGTGGGATCTTAGAACTACGGGAGATTAAAACTTCACTCATCATTTTTAGCTCACAGAAAAAGCAAACTGACCAATAAGATTTAGGCTTTGGCTGCCCTTTGACCCCCACAGACTCACAAAGATGTGCTACATACAAGATGTTCTGGCACAAAAGAACTTTTTCATTTCTCCACAATTTTGTTAATAGTAAAGAGGGTTGGATGATAAAAAACACAATAACTTATCTTTTTTTATTTATTATAAGAAAAATCTCACAGTTCGTCCAGCTGTTCAGCTGCAGCTGCAACAATCCAGACTCTCAGTCACTTGTGGGAAATTTAGAATCAGACAGAAAATCTCCAAAAGGGAATCAAACTTAAAACTCTGAACTAAGAACTTCTGATTACATTAAAACAATTAACCATAGCTGCCATGGTAAATTATTACTGATAAATATTGTCAGTAGTCCCTAACATTGGGGAGCCCCTGGTGGCCGGGCTTTAACCCACAGAGCCCGAAAAGAGCCGATGGGTTCTGGCTAGAAAGAGTCGGACTCACTGCAGTGCATGGTTCTGGTTCTGGAGCCAGTCTCCTTGAAAGGGGGTGGATGTTCTCCCACCCTGGAGTTGCCCCTTGTGAGAGGCGCTGGGCAGGAGTGGGCTGACTTGTTGAACCCCATCTTGGTGCCTGTATGTTGGGGTGAACAAGAGGAGCCTCTCCCTCTACCTCCATGTAGGAGGTTTAATCTGGACTCCTACCTACGGGTTTGGGTTGGGTTCTGACTGTCTATCCAGCCTTTTTACGTCCTTGGAGGGGGTACTGGAGAGTGCCCCTCCTGGGAACTGCCTTGTTATACTGGGGGGGGGGGGAGGGGGGGGTTCTCTGCGGGGTCTCTGGGCTCCTTAGAGAAAGGATGAGAAGCCCAGAGATCCAGGAGTCACTGATGTTGATACATACATACAGGGTTTCCCCCAGTGCATTATAAGCCTCCTAACCTCCTACATGGAGGTAGGAGTCCAGATTAAACCCACCGTGTTGCTCTGCTGTGCAGCTCCATGTGAACTGCAGGTATAACATGTAGTTGTGCTTGAAGAGGAGCATTGAGTGTGCGGTGAGAAGGATTTCTCTTTGTGAACCAAGAATTATATGGCATTTCCCTCTGAACACACTGCCCAGCGTGGCTCTGTCTGCACTGTAAAACAGGGTCACCAACACGGGGCCCGCGTTTGTGACCCCGGTGGGCCGAGGGGACCTTGTCAGTTGGAGCGAGTTCTAAAAATAGCCATTGTCATTAGGGAGCAAAGAAACTATTTAATTTAATCTTTTAACATTGAAGTAGTAACATTTGTTTATACTTATAGTTTGAAAAAAGGAAATGATAAAAACTTTTAAAATAAATTGCTTTTTGTGTAAAACTCTTTCCTACCATTAAAGTTCAGAACTGCGCAGATGCCTGCAAGATTTTATCGGAGGGCAGCAGCGCCTGCAGCTGTACTGTGCTTTTTACCGTGTTGGTTCTGGTGGGTTGTTGGTTTAGGAGCTTTTTTGATGTTTCCTGAACTGGAGAGCTGATGGGTCACCTGTTGGCTGACATCTGCTGCTCTTCCTTTAATTTAATCTATCCAAAATAGAGTAGAAATTAATCAAATATTGTTGCTTCACCTTCTCGTCCTCTGGACGTCTGACACCACCTGAACCTGCGATCAACACTGGTGATGGCATCATCATGCTCCAGGCCCTTGAGTAAGATGAAGAAACCTTAGACTCTACACTCTACAGGTTATTTTCGTCAAAGTTCAATCAAAATTAATAAAGTGAATAGTTAGAAATACCTTATTTATATCTTATTTCTGGCTCCATACAAAACGGATCAAAACTAAACAGGAAGAAAGATTTTATTTTTCAGTGTCACAGTAAGTCCAAGCAAGCATCCGAATCAACAGAAAAATTTGTTTATGATCAAAAAGGAAAGTCCATAATTGGAAAACCTGCAGAGTCACTCAAGGAGTAACGAAAGATGTCTTCATAGTTATGCTGAACGTTTGCTAAGAAGAGCAGGCAAATAATTTGTCAAGTCACAACGTAGCATTTAAAATACTTAACACTCAAACTGAATCAAAAAATGCTTTAACAAATTGTTCGATCAAGGCCATGCACGGTTATGCAACACAGTAATTTATTGATTTTTTAAAATTTTTTTAAATTCTCATAACAGATCATTTAAATTATACAAGACGGGTTTTACATTGTACATGGATCTAATTTTGAAATAAACTTACAGTTTTATGATTTTTACATCTGAAGGTCCTGATATTTTTGCCTTAGACATTTGATAGCTACCGTGTATACCACACTGGCAGATTTAGATTAATAAATTATTTTCATTCTACCAAGAAGATTGTGTTTAATAGAAAAGCACATAGCTATGTATCTCCTGAACAATAAAAAGAGAATTTGCAAGGGGTGTCATTTAAAAACAATAAGAATTAATTTGGTTTCATTTACGTTTTATCCAAAAAGGGCATTCCTAAAATAATTTATACCCTTCTTGATAATCAATGAAAAAAGAATTATTGACATCTTTGAGTCTGGAGGTACTCCTTGCAATCATTCTAAGTTGCAGAGATGTTAAATACTTTAACCATTTTGAGCCTTCAAGTTCTCAAATGACCATTTCTTTTTTCTCTCCATTTGTATCTTTCATGCTTTATTATTGTATCTGTCAAATTCAACACTAGGGATGAATAAAATCCTCTTAGTGAGGGGCATTTGGCTGAGGTAAGGTAGGCGAAGTATCTGCCTCAGGTGCCTCTGGGGCGGCTCTTAGGTGATGGTCCGAAAAAAAAAAAAACATGTCTGACCAGGAGGACACCCTGGGGCAGATCCTGGAGAGGTGGGAGAGATTAAATTTCACAGCTATCTTTGACAAGTCTCTGTATCCCTCTGGGAAAATCTGGTGGAGGTCAGGGAGGTCTGCAGACTGGATACCAGGGTGGAAAGATGTTGATTGTCACATCAGTCTACATCAGAAAAATTATATGGATGTATTCTCACTATTGACTTACATTTTGAATCAGTTACATTGAACAATTGATAGATGTCAATCAGTAAGATCGGTTTTGTTCTCAACACGATGAATTTGTGTCACTCAGTGAATAACTTATACAATAGATCTGAAGTAAAGAAATGTTAGAAATAAAAGGTTTTTCCACTTTTCAGCTGATCAAGGAATAAAATTGTATACAACATTAAACATTACCAGAAAACTACACAGAAAAAATTCCAACTAAGCAAGTGATGCAAAATGCATTGTTCTTTCTCTGCAAGCTGACAAACTCACATATTCGCTTTTAAACTTGAGTCCAGAAAATAGCAACCTTGACAAAAAGAATAAGGTAATAATAAAAGAGCTATGAAAGTAAATAATTCATCCATCTGCAACAGCAACCCTAGCTGTCAATCCAGCCCCTGTACAGCTGTCCAGTCAGATGGAGGGTAACAGGGATGACCTGGTCTGCATTGTCCAACCAGGAAGTGTGAGTTGTTGCTCAAGGTTATGCTGCAGGAAGCGGGGCAATTTTGTTACAGACTGTGGTTAGACTGATAGTTTTGCATGCCACTACGTATCACACATTTGTAAATGTACATGTATTTGAAATATTTTTTGAAATTCTGTAATTAGTATAATAATGGATGCCCATGAACATATTTGAGTTGGCATTTTATGGAGTGACCAGTCATTTTTCTTATTTAGCTCACAAAAAATGATATTTTTAACCCATTTGTGGACTTTTCCCACAGTCCCAGGAGACGTTGATTTAATTGTTTTACTTTTTATTTTTTTGTGATTTCGGGAGCTGAGAGGACACCACCACCATTTCCTTATGACATCTGCCTCACTCTTCCCGAGTGTCAAGCTGGGACTGCAGGAGGGTTGAGGAAATATGTGTTATGGTCACGAAGTTAGTCTTTCATTTTCACCAATAGTTTTGTTCTTTTACAAAGTTTTCCCCAGAAAGTTTGCCAGATATGTTTCTTTAAGCAATTCGCATCTTCTCCTTTTGTGGTTTTGTAGAGACAAGCAGGGAATAAAATAGCCTGACCAGAACCATTAAACCATTTTTTTTTTTTATTGTGTGCTTTGACTACTGAGCAAATGAGAAACACTATCATGACTATCAGAGTCAAACAAGGAAGACTAATTCCCATCGTGAGCATAAATAAATCCAAATGTTTATTTGATAACAGCAGGAAACTTATTCAAATCCACAGACTAATTGTTGGGTGCTGGAGTCTGGTCTTGTCGGGAGCAGTTTTTTCCACCAGGAGGAGCCATGACGTTGCGGTCTGTTGGAGGGTGGTTCCCGCGGATCGGTGTGTAATTGGCATAATCATCGCCAGCATAAGAGAAGCGGGCAGCGGGTTCTCCTTAGCCTGAGTGTTATGCCAGTAATGGTACCCAGAGGCCCCTGAGATATTTCTCTGTGCTTTTCCCGAGAATCCAACTCAGTAATCCTTCGTTGTTTTCCTGTTTTCAGGTGCTTCTTCGTGACGCAGAGTATTCTTCCTGTGAGGACCCTGATCTCACAGGAAGAAGTGGGAAAAAAAACAACTTTTCCAAACATGAAGGAAAACTTGACCAACTCCTGTTAGCTACTGTGCTAGCCTTCTTTATGCCTGCACTAAAAGCTTACTACCGCCACCTTCTGGATAAGAAATGATTATGTTTATACAAGGTAACTATCACCTTTATACAATATAAGTATCACATTTGTGCAGTATATTATCGTATTTGTATGTATTATCAGATTTGTACAATATAACTATCACGCTATAATGTGATAGCGCTCGAAAATGTATTTTCCTTCATGACAGCAATACCCTTCTGTATTTTAGTGTTTATTTCTCGCAATTTGAAACAATTTCTGAAAAGGTTGAACAACATCATGAGAAAGTTGAAGTCTGAGCCATGCTTTCTCTTTTAGACTTTCACCCACACAGCCTTGGCAATCTGACAGGCAGCATTGTAAAGCTAGTATAAACCACAAAACAAAAGAATTTTTTTCTCTCCTGCTCCTATATAGCTTATTATCTACATTGATGGTGTCTTACGTTTTTCTTATCTTCTGTACTGCAATTACATTTGACGTTTATGTAAATACGTCTACATGGCACAAATTGGGAAATCCCATTAGCCGCCTAATTTTATTTTATTTTTTACTTTTTTTGCTTAAACCATGATGCTTGTATTTAGAAGATTGCACTAGTTTTAGTGTACTTCTAAATAAATTACTTCTTCATCATTATCAACCAGTCATAAAGTGCTCTGTATTCAGCAGTTACAAGAGCAAAACCCTTTAGTGTTTTCAATGTCATCGTCACAGTGTCATGGAACCCTTTTCATTCACATCAAACGCAAACACATTCAGAAATTACTTTAAAGATGACAAAGTGTATTTTCATTTTGTTAGCACAAAAGGTTTGCTTGGATGAAAAGATTCTGTTCCATTAGGAAGTCAGGATGGGTTACAGAGGGTTGAAGTATACCTATCGCATTATCTATCGTAGCTTTAAAACGTATCAATTCTTCTAATCACTCTGGTTGATGTGGAAGGTAAAAAGATATCTCAGGAGAAAAGCAGCAAAACCTACAGAACATCAACAAAACATGTCGCACCACCGTATTGTATAAAAAACATAAAATGTACTTGAAGATTATTAAACTGTATAAAGCAGTTTATTGAAGCTTAGGCATATATGTAAGTTAGCAAAAGCAGACTCTTGAATTGCCAGAGTAAAAAAGAAAGGATAGTTTAACAAAGGAAAACAAACTGAGACAAAATACCAATGTGACTCTGACTGTTCATTTGAAGATCATCATAAGATGTTGTTAATTGTATTGTAAATACAACAACAATGTTTAAAAATGAAATGAAATGATATCAGATTTATAAAGCCATTTTTAGGACCCTCAGAAAAGCTTTGCAATGAAATCAGTCATTACCATTTACACACACGTTCACACTTTTAGTCACAGCTGCCCTGGGGCAGTCTGACAAAACATACATATGTGTGTGTGTGTGTGTAAATGCAGAGCTTACATCTGCTGCCCCCACACACACGCAAACAAACACCAGATCAAGGCTTTTATTGAGGTCTAGGGGTAAGCAATATGACTTTTAAAAAGTACTTATGTATGTCTGCATATTCTCAACTTAGAAATCTCAAGCTAACTAGCTGGTTGTTTTTGTGTCCTGAGGTGAAGGTGCTTTACATTAGAATGCAGGAAGCAAAGAAACAAACAAGGGTAAAGAGATCAAAGGAAATGTAAAAATAATAACACAAAGGATCTAAAATACAATATATGTGAGACATGTTGAGCCAATAAGTCTTTACAGATTTAGATACGAAAAGATGGAAGGTAAGAAAAAAAAAATACGGAAAAATCAGAAGGCTGTATGTTCAGTGTGTCTACGAATAAACAAAAAAATAAAAATAGACCGTCACATAAATCTTGGGAATCTGCGGTTCTTTGAAATTATACTGAGATTCAGCATCAGCTCAGACTTTGCAGAACAGTCCCTTTGTTTACAAGTGCTATACCAGCACATCTTGACTAACAAAGTGGGTAATCAAACACATTTCCACCAGGACAGAAAAGCACAGCAAGAATACTCAGAAAAAGAAAACCCTTCAGAAAAACCTTGAGACCAAACGGTGGAAGAAAAAAAACCACAACACGTTGGACGTGTCGGCTTGTGGAGGATCAAACCTGGCTCACTTATTCAGCAATAACATCCCTTCTGTTCATTTCCACAAAGAGACGACAGGCACCAAATCAGAGTCAGGATGAAACTTAAAACAAAATAACGTATAACAGGAGAAAACTTGACGGCAAAGTTGTTTGCAGCCAACTTTATGAAACACCAGATGAAATTGAGCATCTGTTGCATTAACAGAGATCCTGTTCGGTAGTTCACTAACTCGTCCTCTGTAAGATTCTGAAAGCAACAATTACCATTTCGAACCACTGAGCTTTAAACTGATATATTGTACATTATTAATGTGGTCCTGCATATTATGTGAAACCTAAGAAGGCTTCAAACAAATTGCGGAGATTTTGAGTTGAAATTTCAGAAAGGAAATTAACATGTATTTATCCAGATTTACAGGACAGGCCTCAAAGCATAAAGAGGAACCTCTTAAGAGCAAAATTCATGATTGAGTCATGAAACTCATAACACAAATTGAGAAGTTCTCAAATCACCGTCTTTTATGCTTGGAGCTTCTATGTTCTGCCCGTGCATGTGTGGATTTTCTTTGGGTACTTCAGCTTCATCTCCAAGCAGTTCTTGAATAGAGGTAACAGAGTAATTGTTCTGAACATCAATACAAAGATGGAAAAAAGGTGACTGTCTGAAAAGAAAAGTTCTTGAAGTAAGGACAGTTTGTGCTTTTTCACCAGCCTGATGCATCAGACTTGTTTTTAGTTCTGTAATATAAAAAAAAACCCCAGCTTTGACTCACCACAAATTATGGACTAAATTACTCTAAAAGCTTCCCCTTGGTGATGATTCATTACATTACTTGAACTAGATTTCATTATTCAGAAGAATGGAAGTTCTTATTATCCAAGAGATGCAGTTAGAGCATGTTTAAAATAGTTTCAGTATTTCACCACCAGAGAGCTGGTCTGCCGGCACATTCATAATTCAGCTCACCTGTTTCAACAAAGGTCGACTAGAGGATTTTCCCCCGTCTTTTTTTTTTTTTTTTTTTTTGTTTAAACCACAAAGTCATAGAATTTAATGAAAGTTGTACTGAGGCATCCCATTTGGTGCAATGTACTACCTGCACTTCTGTGTTTAATGGAGCAGTGCAACACAGCTTGTAGGAAGAAATTAAAGTTATGGAAGAAGGAAAAGACTGAAATCAGAAACAACAAATAGTGTCTCCAAACAGTTCTAAAAGTTCAAATTGCAACACAGTTTTAACACTGTTCCATGCATTAAGAAATCTATTAAACGTAGCAAATTAGCATTTATATTCTTTTGATTAACTGTTTAGTTTGCAATTCTAAGTAAAATATAAAAACAAAAAATACTAATTAATTGCTTCTTTACTGTGACAATGAAACAAGTTTACCAAGCTTTAGATTGTGGAAGTAATATTCCCATAATCTTATGATGTAATATCCTACAGTATGTTGTACTTATGAACAATGGATAAAGAGAATTAAAGCTTCTCAGGAATGTACAGCTTTTTTTAATCAAAACAAAATTAGAGGTTAAATTGTTGTGGAAATTACTCATCTACTGCGGCGAAGACAGCAGCAAAAGAAAACATCTTTTTGCCAAATTGTGCAAATTGGGAAGACTTTCTTTTACTATAAGGTTTTGTGGAGAAAACCAGAGGTGGTGCATGGTGCGTTGGTTTACCGAGTGCCGGACGTCTACAGAAGCTGCTGGTCTTCAATGCAAGGTTTGATTCCTGCTCTTGAGACCTTTGCTGCATATTTTGCTTCCTTCTCTTTCTCCATTCTCTCATTGCTTTCTGTGAATACATCCCCTATTGTCAGAAAACTCCCCCCCACCCCCAACTCCTTCATCGTAATCTCTGACATAATTCTTATTGTTTTTAAATGACCTCCCTGACAACAAGGGGTCAGTGAATGGCGGAAGGCAAAGAGAGACATTAGGCGAGAAGTCAGTAGGATCGGCGCAGGATGTTTCCACCCAAGTATCTGTAGTTGCCTAAGACTAGTTTACGTTTGTTAATGTCGCTTATTAAATTTTTGGGGTATCAGTTGCATCTAGGAGGAACAAAGTGAGCTAATCCCTAAATTTGCTCACACAATTTTTTGTTGTTTATGTCTTATCATGGAAAATAGCTGTTACTGAAGCCACTTGTTAAAATTTAGTGGTAAACCTTCAAAATAAATTGTAAAAACAGGGCTGTTTGGACTGATTTTATTTGTTAGACATTGACTGAATCAGGTGTTCCAATTAGATACTAAACTTCTTGAACACAAGAAATGTCATGTTTTAACCTTAAGGAGGGGGAGAATAACAAGAAGAAGGTTACATTTAAATGTGTTGAATGATTCTTGTCTCACTGACTCCTTTCAAACTATGAGCTAAAAGTAAAACTTAATTAAATAGGAAACTCCATGTATTTGACAGCTAAGCTTTCTTGGCCATCTTTCATTTCTTCATCAAATAAGAGGTAGTCTCAAAGGAACTGCTGTATTAAAAATAATAATAGCACAATGAAAAATGTTTTTGACCGGACTTCATTTCCCTCTGTTTCTAAGATACCTTTTGTTTGAGTAAGACTTTCTTCATAGAGAAAAATAAAAAGTACAGGAAATGTAGGTATTTTACCGGCTTTTAAAACAAAAAATGAATGATCAGTGTTTTGATGTAACATTAATGATCATTAATGACTCTAATTAAGTCCCAAAAAGGTATGTCAAATTGGACCTCAGTAATTCCATTTGTGCACATTTTTGTTTCCCTTCCAACCTATGTAGGAGCAGAGCAAAGCCGTGAGCAGAGAGCAATTATTAAGTGGTATTTTACTTTGGTTGATTTTTAGTGCTGTTCTATTGATATTTTACATTTGACTGCCTCATCTTTATCAATATATTTCTCCATGTAACAGATCCAAAGATCACCAAATGTGAATGTTGTTTCACTCCTTTAACAAAATATAAACTAAAATGTGTACTATAACTGGCAACAACTTTAGGAAAATCTGCCACCTAAAGGCAAATTCTGATCCTTTTCTGTAATTCTATGTTTTCTTTAATCCAAGCATGTCCTCTGGTCTGGTGTCCTCACCATTCATTTTTCAACTCCTCTGTTCAATGACTATTATTGAAAAAGTGTTCTCTATGGCAAATTTTTATCTGGCCTTCATGTTTTTCTGAGAAAGCAAAGGTTTCCTCCTTGCACAACTCCCATTAAAGTTATATTTGAGCAATCTTTTCAACCAATTCAACAGTAGCAAGAACCTCTTGTATGATAAATCTTTAGAGGTTTTTAAGTACTTCTTTGTGCACCGTATAATCTTCTCCAAGGGTGAACTTGCTTTGGCGGCCAATCCGTGGGATAATGCAGTTGTTTTAAATGTGTTGCACTTACAGACTGTTTTTCTATATATTGAAATGGCTGGTTTGATTTCATGTTCGCCTTATGCCTCGTTTAATCCCATGCCTGACTCATAAACTGTGACAATCTTCTAAATGGCCTCAGACAGCTCTTTTGATCTCACCATGGTACTCTCCCACCAAGGGTGAGGAGCACACCACTTCGAATGTTTGAGGTTCAAAGAGGACAAACCTTTCTTTACACTGTGTTTTAAATGTGTGGGTTTCCTCATTTATTTCTCAACAGTAACTTTTCATTACATTTTCCAAATTGGCATTTCCTTCAGCTTTTGTTTTCTATTCATAGAATAACTCCAGTTTGTAAGAGTTTGTAAAATTGATAGTAAATATCTGTTTCCAAGCACACAAGCTGTGTTAGATTGTTCTAATTTGCAGTGGCTACATATGTGCAAAATCATTTTTGATCCTCAATATTTTTTTAATACACAATCAAAGTAGTTTACTTACATTCTATATGATACAGTAAAATGTTTAAACAGAAATATTTCCTATTCGCTCTTTGGGTAATTTAGATATCTGACATGAAGGTTGCTAGTTTCAGCAAACCTTGCAGCACTCAGACTCTACAATATTTTGTCTCTCTATAGCATTTTACAGTGGCTTTATGCGAGCAATCGGTACACAACTTTCAAAAACACCTAGATTAATTCAATTTTAAGCTGTATAGTCCAAAACTTTGGTACTGATGAGGCATCTCTGCTGTATGGTTAGCATCCACACCAAGTAAGACAGAAAAAAAAAAAAAACAACCTCTTTGGATCAGAATCCTAAATCAAAGTGTAAGTTACATAACGGGTCACTAAGTGCAGCTAAGGGCACAGATACCAACTCTTATACAAACAACCCTCATTAAAGTTTTATGTCATCTCTGGCAGTCAGCTGCTGCTCCTGCTGCTGCTTTCATGTGCTCATTACTCAGAAGCTAAAATATGAGATTATTTCCTGCTGCCTGTCTTTATGCATGTGTTTCGCTTCTAAAATGTACAGCTTTGAAAAATATTTTTTTTTTAAATCATGCATTTGAATATTTTTGAGCATTACAGTCTTATCGGAGAATGATCATTTCACCAATGGGATTGATTGTTTCTATTACCTCAACTATTCATGACCTTGAAAACACTACATAAATGCTTCTACACAAACACAAAAGCTGAAGCTTACTGTAGCTTGCTTCAATTTTTACATTCTGAGCATAATTTGTTCGGATTATGTAGAGATGATGCTACACAATTACTTTTACATATTGCTGTTTGTTTCTCCACACACAGTGAGACAAAACTGGTGAATGAGATCAAAGTGTTTTGAAGTTGTGAACTAAAAAAAGGTTTTATCTAATAACTCCCAATAGATAAAATCTTCCCAGAATCTTGCAAACTCCCTGACTGTCTTCAGAGAGTACGTTTTATATAATTTTATTATAACAAATAAAAAACTACAGGGTACAACCACACAGCTAAAATTTAGAACTAATTGCAAGGATCAAGTGGTACAACATAGCTCAGTGCGGTCCGTCCGTTTCCCATACAACAGACCCGTGCCACAACGTTCCTCGGCCCCCTTCAGGTGTAGGTCAGTATTACAATGGTATGGCACAGCTGGGGCGGAGCCAATGGCGTCACACAACACAGTTCATTGATTGGTTGGATGTACATGTCACTGCTTGTGAAAAGCAATGAGACATACTAGTGTATAATGTTTGTCCTTTCACAATATGAGCCTACATTAGGTGTTTGGGTTTCACCCCACCTGCTCACTGAGGTGGAAGCATTTCAATTGTTTGAAGGGACGTACAGATGAAAAGCATGAATAGGTGCTATGCAACAGTTATCACGCATAAAATCATAATATATGGTATTACTATAAGGTAATCAGTAAGACAGAACTTTAAAATTTCCTGGTTTTTATTTTTTCTATTACTAAGAACTATTAATTAATCCTAAAACCTACATGAGTCTGAGTTATCATTTCCTCTTTTTCTTCTTGAGTCTCCTTCCGCTAGGATCACACTTATATCCTTACTCTCTTTAACCTCGCTGCTATTTTTAATAACATTAGTCAGTAAACTTTAGTGCCGTTTGCATTTTCATTGGTCTGACCTATACACACGTCAACCCTCCGGCCTTAATGTTTATATATGCCCTCCGTCCCCTGCAAACTGCTGCAGGCGGTAACACATGTCTGGGTTTTAGTTACCTCTCCCATCTTTCCAATTTTCTGTCCTTGATCTGTGCTTTCCTTCAATAGCCGGAGGCTTGAGGATGCAGAAGCACCGCATGTTTAACAGCTTGCCATAATTTTAGCCGTAAGTGAATGGAGTGACAGCTGGCTAAAGTTCACAGTTACCCTGTTCAACCTGCTGGTTCCTGCTATCTAACTTCCATAAAAATTTTACAGAAAATACAATCCTTTAAAGTATTTTACTTATATTTGAACTTAATTATTTAATTTATATAGTATTTAAAATGTGTATATAGTATATTTGGTGGTGTAGAGGTAAAGCCTCTATCTGGCCATCACAGTTTAGAGTCCTGGACTATTCATGTTTGCCCACTCTCTCACAACCCACATTCCTGTCAATACTGTTACCTTGATACATGCATGTTTGTCCCATCGCAGCCATTTGGGGGCGCCTAAATGCTTGCTCTCACAAAGCGCTGCTAATCTCCACAAAGCTCCTCCTTGCAGCAGTAGTTTCCTGCTGAGCTGCCCTCCCCCACATCTTCCCCACAAAACTTCAACAGACTAGCAGCAGCAGCAATTAGCAAATAAACCATCTGCACATCTGCTGAGATTATAATATGAACTAGTTGTCAATCCATCACGCCTAAAAACGTGAGTAAACCTCATGATCAGAAGCACTTTTGTGACAACATGTTGAAGGTGGAGTCTCCAAAACAGCAGGAGCTTTTTAAAGAGGCAGAGCTCAATTTCGTGGTGTCAAATTGTGTAGTCAAGTTTGTTGATATATACAACATTTTTATAATAACTGAAAGTTATTTGATTGTGTAGAGTCTACTGTGGTTCACTTTCGGTTCCTTAGAACCGTGCTACTGCAGGGCCTAAAAAAGAACTACAGCCTGCAAAAGGAGTTGCTGGTCATCTTCTATATGTGTCCATCCATTATTGTGTCATAGGAAGCATCCATAAAACAGGACAGGTCTAGACTGTAGCAAACAATTAGGTCTGCAGAGATGATCTTCACGGTTGACCTTCCCTGTATCCAGGACTTGTGCAGGTCTAGCTTCTGGAAAGGAACAGCTTCCGGCTCTGCAGACCCCAAACATCCTGGACATAAACTATTTAAACTTTTACCTTTAGGTTGACACAGCACTATTTGCAAGAAACCGCTGGCACAGAGACAGTTCCTGTCCTCAGGCTGTCTCGATGATGAACACAATGAATACCTTATAATCTGACTTTATGCTGTGAGCAGGAGAAACCACAATTGAAGTTGGAAAAAAAAAGTGCTTTTCAAGCCAGGATGCTGCTTTCAAAATGTCTCAGAGAAACATAACCAAATGTTTACCAGGGTGAACTGAATCTTTGATGATAGCTTGTCAGCCTCATCAACTGCTGTGGGATGAAATCCAGGCAATGACCGGCTTGGGAATAACAATAATAACTTTGTCATTGAATGAACATGAATGAACATGGACACTTCCTCCTAAACCACAAGCTAGTCTCAGTGTGCGTGCATGCGTGTGCGTGTGTGTGTGTGTATAAAAATGCTTTTGGCCTGAGTGGAATGATAACATTTCAAAGTTCTTCATTTCCCCAGCTCTGGCACAGAGAAAGTCAGAGCAGAATGCCAACAGCTAGGCATTATCTGTCTTCACTGCAGTATATCAGTTTTCCTCAGGCAGAACAAGATTTGTAACATGCTGCTCTTTTGCAAATATTAGCATCGTGAGGCCCCATCATTTTCCTTCGACTATCTGAACATGATTTCTTTTTCTCACTAACTGCGTTTCTTTTTCTTGGTACCAACTCTGTGCGATATTTTCTCATCCCACTGGTGGATGTGGGAAATAAATAATTGTATACACATATGGTACTGTTACTTTGATCTTCAATGCCTGTGATGTATGCATCCAGCTAAATTCATTCAGTGCACTATATAATTTTGAAGACTTAGGCTGATATGAACAATAAGAAATTCTAACAAAAATCCTGGCAGGAGGTTTATTTCGGTTTTTATTACATCAGAGCTTTGAAGCACTGAAGAATATTTTAAAAATAAAATCATTCGAATTTTATGCAATAATGACTTAGCCAGAGGTAAACCAGCAGAAAACAATCATCATGGTGACAGCACACAGGTGCCTGTGAATTCAGCGAAAAATCTCTCAGAAGAGACATTCACATGTTTACAATGGGATTTGGACAGACAGCGAGGGAGAAGCGAGCAAAGACAATGTCAAAACGTGTTATGTGCTCCAAGTCTCTTGAATGCCAGTCAGTCAGAGATGAAGATAAACTTGGGCACTGAATAGGATTATCTGCAGTCTCTTATAAAACATAGAAAAGGGTTTTCTGCAGAAATACATGCAAACATGCTCCCACCAACGTGAGTTGTTTCAGCAAAAAGGTTTACAGTTGAGAAATTTTATACGTTCACATTGACTAATGGATTGGGAAAAGTCTGTAATCCACAAGACATCTTTTGGGAGCTATAAGAAAAAGATGTTATGGTAATATTTACTGCTGCATTGAATTCAATAAGGATGTTGATTATTCTATGTCTTCTCAGATGCCAACAAGTATTAGGTTTTAATAATGATAAAATGGTAAAACTTCAATAAGTTCATACTACTACTCATTGTCATTGATTTGAAAACTACGCAGTGCACACCAAACACTGTTTGGTCAGTTCTGTTGTCATGAAGCATCTGTTTTATGTGATCCTGCCATGTTTCATGTTGCTCCTCTGCTCCTTCTAATTAGCTCATTGCTCTCATCTGTATCTCTGCTTTTCTGCTGTCTCTCACTGTGGGATCACTGGTCGTCCTTCTTGTCACAGCCTTTGAAGGTTCATATCTCTTTATCTATTCATGTACCTGGCCTGTTTTCTCCCTCCTGACCAGTGCCTCAGCCTTCTTCTTGCCCATTTTTGAGTGACTGAATTCATTTAAAACTTTAATGTCCTCTGGATTGAATTGTGTATGGAAGGTGCCATATTTATAAACATGCCTTGACTCAGACTTATGTCCATAATTAGTCTAGTGTAAGTCATCAGACACATGATGAAAGCTGTGAGGAATATGTCTCCTGACACACAAAGGTCTCTTAAGAGCAGTAAGCAGCTTGCTTCCCACAGGAAAGTCTGCTGACAGGTTCAACAAATCTGGTTTATACTGGAAATCATGTTTTTCCTTCTTTCTGCTTCCTGTCTCACTGTTTCCAGCTGTCTCCACCTTTCTTTAAGGCTTTTATTTCTGATGGCTCAAATCGATTCAAACTACAAGGGAACAACAGACGAAAACCAGCAGCGTTCTCTTTCCCTTTCAGCACACAAAACATGCGCAAACACCTAAATACACACGCACACACGCACACACTTCCATTGAATGCCTCCTCCTGTTAAGCTAGTGGAGAGACTATCATGCAGTACAGACTGGGTGTACAGACAGGCACAAAATACAAACCACAGGGACCCATAATTCAGTTCATTTAATCCTTTCCTGTTCCTTAGATTGTTTTCTGTTTCTCATCTAGCAGGAGGCAGTGCCCCTTCAGTGTCAATCAACATATTATGGCTTTTACTTCATGGCATAAGGAGCAGGCATTTTGATTAATTTGGTGAAACATAGCTTTTATTTTTTCATAAAAAACACGGAAAAATTCCAATAAAAAATGGTATGTTATTATAATTTTTTTTTTAGTTTCCATCCCTTCCAGAACCGAGAGTGCTGTAGGTGTTTGCAGTATCACTCAACCCGATCGGTGATACCACTGGCATTATTTTAAAGCGACTGCAAGGCAGTAAGAGCGAGTCGCTGTGAGAACGAAGATGAGTTGCATATTTTGCTGGCGATAAGAGGATATCTGTAAGAGGCAGATTAAACAGAGGAAGCACAATAGAATAGAGAGAGAGAAGAGAGTAAAAGACAATTCAGGAGTGAAGACGATGTACCAGACGGTACATATATGATAACTGGTTCCTGATATCATTGCATACCAAATTCTTTTTCTTCTATGAATGTAAAGTGACATGATTTTTGAAGTCCATGAACTTGTGAATACCAGTACTTCTCATTCAATCTGCATCTCTCCAAATGGGAGTAAGCAGATTTAATTTATGTTAGGAAGTGATTTTATCTGTCTTTTTAAATGTGATGATTACCATCCTGTCTGTATTAATGTTTATTCAGGTGCCAGATTTGTAATGTTGAAAAATTCCCCATGGACATTAATAAAGTATTTCTACTCTAATCTAATAATCTAATCTAATATAGTGCTTTCCTTACCAACCACTCTAAGCAATTGACTATCTCCAGCAGCTAATGGGCGAGAGGCAGGGTACACCCTGGCTCTGTCACCAAATAGTAACAGGTCAACAAAGACACACAGGACAAACAAGCATTAACATTAATATTTTACCTCAATTTCCAGTCTGGGACAGTCTATGTCAGTCTCCGTAAGTTGTGGTCACTTGGCAGAGCAAGTCAACATGTCACTGCAGCAGCTTAAAGAAATGGTTGTTACGTAAGTTCAATGAGGTCCTACTACAGGAGAGAAGAAAAACCTGAGAGGCGAAGACGAGGGGAGCAGGGGAGTAATCTGTTCTCCTGTGAGCTCTGTGAGCCTGTCAGACAATGTTGCAAGGACAAATTTAATTTAGTCGGGGGATTAAACCCCTTTCTGTGGCTCACTTTGCTTTGTGAATTTGGAGTTTTTCTGCAGCAGCAGCATGCTGACGAAGAAGCCCATTCACCTTTTGAGCTTCAGTTTGAAAATCTAATTAATTTTAAAAGCAGAAAAAGACTTTCATGGTATAATTAGTTCATATTAGCTCTACTGACAGATGGGTTATTGAAAAACAGGCATTTCAGCTCAGCAATTACACTTATTTCTGGAAAACCTTAAACCAATTTTGTGCTATAAAACAGTTGTTGTTTTTTTCCAGTGCAGAAGGAGCTTACAGCCTTTTATTGCTGTATTAAGCAAAAAAAAAAAAGGGAAAAAAAAAAGACGCTCTCAAGTGACTCTGAGATTTTCACTTAACGGATAAAACTGTAAAGCTTTCTTTCCCACAAAGTAAATATAGTTAAAGGTTAATACCTGAAGATATTTGCTGGTAAGAAGTATATCCCTTCATGAGCCTGTCCATCTATTTCCCTCCATCCAGGCAGCAGAGTAGGTGCCATTGACCAAGTGAAATGTTTCAAGAGAGTTTAACTATAGTTCTGTATGTACATATTTCTGTATGTCTCAATGTGGGCAGAAGAAACAAGAAATTAGTCTAAGCCAAAGTTCTTCATAAGACAAAGTGAGCATAAGTTTGTATAGCAAAATAACGTTCTTTCTTCCCTTAAATCTATTCATCTCAGATTAATTTAAAATAGTTGGAAGATTAATATACAGAAGAAAAGACATGCAGAATATTGACCTCTATACTTTATTTGTATTTAAAAAATTATGGGATGAAGTTATAATTAAATGTCAGACTAGGTTGGTGAAAAACAAGAAAGGTAAAACTAAAGTTTGTTCAGTTAAGAGCAGAATAAATGAGAAGTCAGTATGCCTATTTATTAGTCATTTTATAAATTATTCACAGGTAAAAAGACAAAAAAGAAAAACAGAAGCTTTGAAAGAAATAGTCATCGGAAGGATTCTGAGACTTTTCAGTTTAGCAAGTCAAAGTCTGCTTGTAAAGCTCATCTTTCTATATAAACAGACACTTGTGTCTGAAGTGTTGGCACAGCAGAAAGAGGGTAAACAGACATAAAATTATCCCAGTAATGAAATTTGCTGTTAGTATGAGTAAAAACCTCTTCAGAGTTTCGTCATAAGAATGACATCCTGGTATTATAAGCACCATTGTCACTTTGACAGTCTGAAGTGAAAGATTTCAGTTTAAATCCAAATGTGAATATTGCATTGATAACCTTCTCTTTAATCTAATTCCATCATATCAACAGATCTGTGTTTTACTAATCAAACTAAGAACAAAGGAAAAAATGTAAAGAATGTAAAAATGATCACCTGACTAAAACCTGCCACTTTGAACAATTGAGGCACTGCTTCGAGAACAGGAAATTTTCCACTCAGCCCCCCGTTGCCCCCTCACGACTCCACAACACGCTTCTCATGTTAGCACCCTTCTTACATGCAGCATTTTATTTTCAAGTCACAGAGAAGGTACTGTATATTCTCTGCAACTGTATGAGCAAAAAACTCTTCTGAGGTACGCCTTATATCGGTGAACACTATGATTAATTACGCCTATCGGAGAACTCTATAGGGTGACACACATCTCAACAATTTGTGAGATGGAAAACTGAACTACAAGCTCCATCAAGGTCCGTTGGTCTAGGATCAGTCCCGGTGGAGAGAGGGGGACTCTGTTACTGGGAAGAGCTGAGACCCGTGGGCCTTAGAATGCCAGAGGGGGCTTAATCCAAAGCTACAACGGTTGGCTAGTGGGGAATTTCCTCATTCACATACAGGTGCTCTGCAGCAGACCCACAGATCAGAGGACCCCCTCTGCGTAGATCCAAGATGTTGTTGATCCGTCTCGGTGACAGAGCGATCCTTACGAAAGGAAAAACCACCTTTCTCTTTGTGCGACTGACTTTTAAGCATCCTGACCGGAGTCTGCTCAAAGGTCACGCTCACATCAAAGTTTGCCTCCTTCCATTGTCACGCTGGTCTCAGTTTCTTTTTTAGGCTGAATATCTGCTCAGTCTTTGTTTCTGTTCAGCTCACTTCCCTTTCTCCCCAGACCCTTTGCCGGCGTCACCCCTTCTGAATTCTTACACTGTGCTCTAAGGTCAGCTCTTTAACCACAGGTCGCACGCAACAAAGTTAATCATTACAACATACAGATTACACATAACAAAATTAATCACAAAATACTGATTAAACATTTTAAAAAATTTATCCTTACTGATTACACATCTCAAGGTCAGGTGTTTCAGAATACTGGTTGCAAACGTCAAGCATTTCATTAAGGTTAAAATCACCAGTATAATATACATTTTTAAGCCAACGACATAAATTTCCCCGGGACCCAACAGATCTCAAAGGACCTCATGAAAGGAAAGTCGACTCCGACTCCAGCTCCTTCGACAGTCAGCAACCTGAACTGTAATTCTGTTATCCACGTAATGGGACTGGGACCCAGATATGAGGTCAGCATGTGCTGTCACAACACCATTGTCCTGGAACATCAAAGTAAGCCACAGCCAGGGCTGCTGGAGTGATCACACAACAATCAGTGAAGTTGCTTAGAGACACAATTCACCCGTTCTCATCACAAATGTGGACGATCTGTTCTGTACAGTATCAGTCAGTTCAGCGACTGTACAGCATCCGACTGTAAAATAGCAACATGACTGTTATTGACAAAATCCTATCTATTGATGCAATAAAGAATAGTTGTGCTTGACAAGGTTTAATAGATCTATTGTCATAGATCTAGTTTTACAATATTATTGATGCTCCACAAAGCATTTCAGTTTAACAAGGTTTCAAATTAACATTATTACCCAAACTGAAGTCTAATATGAGTACCATTTTAAAACAATACTAATAAAGTCTACTGTCTACTAGAGGAGGCAAAGTAATACAAAATAATATGAAGATTTTTTTTTTTCTTTTGCAGTGAAATCACAATCCTGCTTATATCACAATTTCCAGAGATAAAATGATTGGTCTTGAAGAAAAGGAAATATTATAGAGAATTTAAAGACCACAGCCAATTAATAAACTGATTCTAATGAGCTTGAATAATTTTGCCATAATATAGCTATAACAACAGTTATCAGTCAGGTTAATTTGGCAGTAGCAGTAGCAATAATACTTTTATGTCAAGGAAAAATTACAGAGTGCTACTAAATATATGCACTGAGTGAGTAGGTTACAGACAGTTT
Source organism: Gambusia affinis (assembly GCF_019740435.1). NCBI lineage: Eukaryota > Metazoa > Chordata > Actinopteri > Cyprinodontiformes > Poeciliidae > Gambusia > Gambusia affinis. The sequence goes on along the minus strand of NC_057876.1, from coordinate 14,089,024 downwards.
TAAGTAGCCTTAAAATATGCTGTTTGAAATTCAGAGCACTTTACATGTGGCTAAAGTTTTAACTGTGAAAGTTTATCTTACTGACACTACAAAGAAAAGAGGCACAAATCCTTGAGTTGCTTTTCTGATAGCACAGGCTATCTGAAAGCAGATCCCTGGATACAGTTTTGTTTGTCCAGCGAATCTTAAAAATTGGTAGCAAGTTAAAACAAATTTTGAAGTGTGATCTGAATTCCAGACCAGGTAAATGTTTCCTTACTTTGCATTAATCATTTTCCAGCTGGTAGCTTTTGTAGAAGAGTTCTGCTCTTTTCATTTCCATCTGCAAGGAATATGGACTAAATATCCCGAGAAGCCTTTATTGTGTGATCATTGAGCTCTAGGTTCAGGTGATAGTTGCTACTCTTTAGGGGTTTATATGTCGCTAGTTTATTTTCACTGCTTTTTGCTCACACTGACGCTGAGGAATGTGAGATGTTGCGATTGATATTCTAAGATCTCTGGGTTTTTAATAGCACAATAACTTTGCTTTGAATTTTATTTTCCTTTTAATTTCAAACAGTGATACTAACTTTAGCAAGGATGCTAAAAGAAAAGAAAGAAGATGAAACTGATGTATCGGAGCAACAACATAGAACTGCTGTGCGTAAAAGGTGATTTATAGACTGCTCCACTCTATCATCTCTCTGATTGGCAGGTAGTCAACATGTTCTAATTCTTCATGAACTGAGAAAGTACCTAAACCTTTACTAACTGTTTCATTGTCTTTTTTGTGTACTCAGAAGCTGGCAGTAGGACATCAACATAGCCAACAGCTTCAGGATACCAGAATAACCAGAAAACTCACAAGCATTCCTTTAAAACTTGATGAATGGCTTATTAACAATTTATTGATGTTTGTCAAAGAGCAACCATTTAAGCAGATATTTTAATAAGCTGAAATGCAAACTAAACCTTTGCAAGCTGTAGTAATGCTACAGAGGAGGACATAAAATAGCGCACTACTATCCATAGCAACCATATACGGTGGCAAGGCTATGAAATTCTGTAGCAGTAGCACACAGAAGCATAGAAGGAACATTGTGCCAATGTCTGCTGTACAGAACATTGTTTTGCTGTTTGGCATCAGTGGCCAACAAAAATCATCTACCGCTGTTGTATTATTTAATATTCCAAATGCCAGGTATGATTGAGACCAGAAATTGCAATGCTGAAAGGCATTATAGTTTTATGGCCCCATCACACACAAGAGGCTATTTTTAATTTCATTTTAGACAAGTGGTGCATCTTGACCTCCTTCAGTGATTACACTGGTGCTACTATGTTCACTAAAACAGTAGATCTATTGATAAAGTTACAGGACTTATGGAACAAAACTGACATTTTCATAAATGCTTTTTTTATTAGTCCCAGGTTTTCAAGAATTTAAGGAAAGAGCTGTAAATAATGTGAAACATAAAAAGAAAGATTTCTGCAAAGCCAGCCCAAACTCTTTTTTTTTTAAAGGAAATGGTGGATCTGTCTCTTTCCATTAAAGTACTTTTGACTAGTGTTTCAGCATTACCGTACATGAACAGAAAATTGAGCAAGAAGCAAGTAAAAGATGACAGTTTCTTGGGGTTCAGTCTGCAGCAGCTTCACTTTGCTGAAGGGTGAATACAAGAGACAGATGAGCAAAAATGATCATTTAAGAGAGATCAGGAGTAATGGACCATACCCCAATCTCTTTAGTGATGAGAAGATTGTCATAATAGTAGGAGCGTCTCTACCGGTACTTGTACCAAGACGTTGCTTAAGTAAATACTGCCATCATTTGATACATAACAGACAGAAACAAGAAAGAAATCAAGGAAAAAGGAGACATAATAGGAAGATGTTGAAATTTAGCAAATGGTAAGGAGAGAAAAATGACAATAGCTTGGCTTTTAAAAGTACAGAAAAGGTTGACTGAGGCTAATACAACAATTCTGCTTATTAGACATAAACTTGTTTATGAGAAGTCAAGTGACCAGGAGGTCAACAATGCAACAGTGATGGAGTCTATTTCACTGAATAAGCAAACAGTAAAGATAAAAATCCACGTGAAATATTCTTCATGTTTTCAAAACCTGTAATGTTTTCAGTGAGCTAATTGCAAAGTGCTCAATCACAGTTAATCCCTTATCTAAAAAATAATACTCATCCAAAACCCTTTTACTTCTCTAAAACCAGATCAGGAAAGAGCTCAGCAGACCTACAAGAGTCAAGGAAACTGCACTCAATTGCGCTCCTCTTTGGCCTTTGTGCATTGGGCCTCAGGCAAAATATCTGTCTGCAACACGTTGTTAGTATTCCTTTGCTGCAAAGGAAAGGGGTTATACATATCGGGACTTTATTCTCGGCAGGCCCATGCAGCAAATACATATTTCTACATGTTTTGTAAAGTGGCAAGTGAGCACTAGTTTGACTAAAATGAATGTGGACTTAGTTTTGATTTACTTATGATGCATATTTAGTGAACCTGCAGTATAAGGTTCAAGAACAGGATAATTTTTTGTGCATTGAAGCAAGAGGTCCAGAAAACCTGCTGGGACACCCAGGACAATTTTTCATATTTAGTTGCTAACACGTGTTGCTAATATCTTAACTACTTTAGGTTGATTTGTTTCCTGATGCACCTTGGGAGAAGGTGGACTTTTTAAATTTACATAATTGTCAGAGGATATAAATGATCTAATTAGAATGTATTTGTTGGAAGTTTTTAGATTTAGCTTTGACCTGTTTGGTAATTAATAAATAAAAAATAAAAACACAAAAACACTTCTCTGAGTTAACCATAAAGGTCTGGCTAACACAGTTATTTGTTATGTCTCAGACTTCAAGATAAGGCAGCAGCACAACAGAAGCAGAGTAATAAGGGTGATGTTTAAAAAAGGTATTCAACTACTACAATTTTCATATGATTTGTAAAACTAACATGAATGTCAAGAGATGACAACAAATTAGTTGCACAAAAACAAAACCTTTAGTGCTCCAGATGAATAATAGAGAAATGTGAGGTGCTAATGTTTACAGCGATGACATTTCATTTTCAAGACGTCTGCATTTCATCTTGAGTCGATATCAGCTTCAGGGCCAAATTCTGACATGTAGCACCCATTACTGCATTTATCTGTTTGGAGGCCTTTATGTCTTTTTACACTCGCTGTTTGAAATTAGAGAGCAGGTTCCTGATGTACTTCAGATCTGGGGGCTCTCTTTTCCATGGATCCATATTTTGATCCTTGATTCTCTTAGTCATCACTCCCTCGATGGGAGAGAGTTCTTCTCTGTGCTGGAAAAAAGCTTTGTTCAGCACCAGAATTATTCTGGTTAGTTGTTTTTTTCTCAGAGGATATTTTGGTCCAACTCTTTGAACATAGCAGTGACTTTAAACAACATAGTGACTGAAGCCATGCTTCAGTCACACATAAATGACATGAAAGAGGATTCATAGTAGCATTTCTCTTTCTTTTTCTCTATTGTTTTTTTTACTAGACTGTGTAAAGGAGGGCTTTAATTGATAAAACAATATAGATTTTTTTGGGGGTAACACTAGAGGCCCTTATTAACAGTCACAAATGGCCAGGCATGCAGCAAATTTCTTAGGTTTCCAAGGATGGCTGGGTTGACGACCATATTCTTTGTATATGGGGACACCTGCTCTACCTTTACACCACACAGCACCACAAGAAGAAACAATATTACTCCAGTCTTCCGCAGTTCAACCCTCATCTTTATTATGGAATGTTGATCTGTCCTTTCCTTTTTTCCTGAACAGTAGGAACTTCTTTGCAGCCCCTTTTAATATAAAAAAAAAGCACTTAAAAGTCACTGCTTGAGTGTGTGCGTGGAAACGGGAAACAATCATATGTGCTTGCTGCCATCTCTGAGTCAGCTCTGCACTGCAGTCAGCCTGATTCCGGAGCTGATTCACGTTTTGGAGATGGTCCTGGCACTTGCTGGACATTCGGTGGCTAATTTAGGTGGAATGCAATTAGCAGTCATTTCCTTTGAAGCATATTAGAAAAAAAGTCATGATGAAAAAGATAACCTTGGCTAATAAAAAAGAAGGAGGAAGAGCCATTCCCTTAAAAAACCAAAACAATAAGCAGCTCCTTTATTGTCATCAGTATGACAGAGACATTAGCTGTCCAGTCCTTAACACCTTAATCTAACAATAAAATCATTTTAATGATCACAGCTCATTTTGTGACATTATGCAAATGAGGATTTCATGATTAAGTTCATTATCAGCTTTTCAATTAATTGCATTTCATCAGATGACTCTTTATGTCAACCCAGGCTCAATGGAAATTGCAGCCATACAATCTGAAACTGTAAAGATTGTTGGAAACAAAAGATTACTATTCTCAAAACTTTTGTCTGTGACTGTCATTCACAATTTTTGCCAAACCTTTGAATTGTACCACTTTTGGTGTGTAACTGCTAACTTAAGCCATGCAATATTTGATTAAAGCATGATAAAAGCATGAACCTCCATCTGACAATAATTTCTCTGAATTATAGCTCATCTACTTTAATTGAATTAAACACTTGATTGCTCAATGCCTGAATAAATTAGACAGAGTAATAGCGCTTGTCATTTAATGGATACATTTCAGAGCTAATAGGGAACAGAACTCACTTAGATAAACTACCACATTATTTATTTAGACATTCTTACTGAAAAGCAACAAGTGTCAAAAAAGTTTTATCTGACAGGCATTTTTTCTTACAATTATTAAAAAGCCATAAAAGTGCAATTTATTATCCCACCAGGAAGTTGGTGGCATTTATCCCAAAATAGTTAATAAGCATTGTCGGTGGTGGCAACATCATAACGTGGGGAGATTTTTCCTCAGGGACATGACAGCAGCTCAGAGCAGATAGAAAAATGAACAAACTGGAAACTGTCAGTAAAACGAAACTGTTAGAGGATGGGTAAGAGGTTGACTAAAACATAAAATCCTATCAAAATACATTAATATTGTTGGTTGGAACAAAGCAAAATGTTTACTAAGCATGCAGACTTTTTTATGTATGTTTGATTTTCCTCACAAGTGATAACATAAAATAAAAAGGATAAAACTTTATTAAGCTATTAATTTGAGAAACCTGACATTGACCAGCCTATTGATTATAAGACAACTGAAACCTCAAAGCATAGATAAAAAAAACCTAAGAAAAATCTTTTATATGTGTTTATTCTGGTACATTCATTTCTTTTTCAGTCTTTTCCTTTGTTTTTGTTGTTAAACTTTTAGCTCTCCCCTCTCCACTGACCCAATGAGTAGCACATCTGATTTTTTTTCTACTCTTTTCCACTCTGTGGTTTTACCACCATGAAGGTTCCTCTTGTTTCCTGTAACATCTTTCCTACTATTTCCTCATCCCATCTCTGGCACACTATGTTTCTGCCCTGGTCTAGTTTTGGGTTTTCTTCATTTCCTGACTTATAGCTTCAAAAGTACCATGATGCTTTTTTTTCCAGAATAAATCATTTGTGATCCAGTTGTGTTTATTTTTTTATTTATTTCTATTTATTTTTGTAGTTTGGGACAAAGATCTGGACAGACAGTGGTCAGGACCAGTTTCATCCAGCCCAGTCTGGCGGCCCCTCTGGCAGTCTTCCAGTCAGAGCTAGAGGTCTGCGATGTCCGGGTGTGTGCATCATGACAGAGTATGTGCGCATCATGACCACGTAGGTGTCTGGCTGCACCAGATGTTGTTAGGTCAGGGATTATCATAGATTCCAGTTTCACCACTCTCTTCTGCTTTTGATTTAATTTCTTGCTTTATGTGTCTGCCTCTGGTCTACCTCTCAAGAGATTTTAGTGGTTCCATCCAAATTGCCTCTCTGCCTTGCATTGCTTTTCCACCTGCTTAGTATTGGCCTCTTGGCATTAGCAGTGCCCTTGACATTTATTTAAGTCATAGCTGATTTGCAGTGACATGCAGTCAGGGGAGTCATCATGACAAGTAAAACAGATATCAACAATTGTAAGAGAAAATCAACTTGTCCACTTCACTGTTTTCAGGATTTTTTTTAATGTCACAATTTATACAAAAATCACTGAATTTATATAATATGATGTGTTTATTGCCAGTTCAAATATATGGAAGAAGTCTGGGGTGAGGCATTGCAGTGCTTCGTCTCACCTCTGGTGGTGCTGTGTTACACACTGTGAATGAAGCAAGCATTGATATTTCTGTCTCTTTTTACATTTCCAATATACTTTTGCTTACACATGTACTACAAATGCTGATGTTCCACATCCTCAAGAATGTATTTAATGATTGTGTGTGAGACTCATTTAGTCTTTCTGATCTGCCATAATGAGCAGTGGAAATGCTAGAGACAAGTGCGAACAATTTTTATGACGTAGTGACGACGGAATTAATGGAGAAGGGACAGGTGAATGAGCCTCATATAGAAATGAAATAAAGGGTATTTTCACACCTGATGGCGTGGTGGAGTTGGTTTGATTGGGGAACAAAATTATAACATTTGTTACAGTTCCAGCTGGTGTGGTTCACTTTCACACTGCACTGTGTGAAAAAAACTGAACCCTTTGAAGAAGCTGTTTACCCTCTCGCCTGTGGGGGGCGCTGCACCCAGAGCAACTGAATGACATTGAGCTTAACTTCCTTCTTCACAAAACGTAAATAAAAATGGAGTGGTGTCAGTTTGTTGCAGTTGGAGGATTTCATGTTTGTGTTGGTTGTATTTACTGAAAGTAATAGTCTACTTCCTACTGTTGGGTTTACATATACATCCATCTTCAAGTTTTTTCTTTGATAGGCTATATGGAGAAAACAGCCAAAGAAAACAGTAAAAAATTTTAAAAATCACATTTGATGATAAATTAAATATTCTTAATTTTTTTGGTTTTTCAGAATAGAATTCAATAAAACATTATTAGAATGTGTGTAAGGCAATGTACTGTACAACTTTGCACACAACCATGTAGCCTAAGGCAAAGACTTTGAAGCTCATAGAACTTATCATTGGCTCTGGGCTAGATATTTCTATGATGAAAACTACAGCACTCGAGGTTACCCTGCATTTAAGGACAGAGGAACAAAAATGAGAAATTAAACTTCTTCCAACACTGTGGTGATAATTCAGAGAAAAGTGGAAGGAAAGTTTCTTTATTCTGTATTAAAAGTATTTTTTGTTTTATTAAAAAAAACATTTTCTGGTATGAGTAATGTAATGTTGTTTCAATCATCATAGATATTGGTAAATTCTTTAACTACGGAGACTTTCTGTCTCATCTCTGAAATTATGATTGTTCATTGGTTGAACAGTCTATATTTGTGTGTGCGCTTACATTGATCAGGTACAAATTTTTGTTTTGATTCCTATCCAATTCCTCTTCGGGGTTTCATAATAGGTTGTAAGGTGCATCAGAATTTAGAAGAATACAAGCACATGCTCAAAAACACTTTAAACTGTTTCAATGATCTCCAGTAATTACTTTTTAGGTCTGCTGGCTATAATTGGTCTATCAGCAGTGAGACTCTGCAGCTTTTAGCAAGGATGTGTTTACATTCACTCTGCTCCGCTGTACATTAATTAACAACAGACCACAGCAGACTCTCACAATCTCTTGGTAACCCTCAACAGGAAATTCACAAACAAGCCTGTCCCCCTATGGCATGAATCCTTTGACCCTCTGGCATGTTGTCTTTGGCATCTACTTAGTATTTCATAACTTCTTTACTTTGCAGTGAAGAGATGATCCACAGAGAGGCTAAGGAAGGTTGAATGAATCAAATCAATTTGTCTCTTTACTACACCTGAAAATACAGCTAAACATCTGTCCTGTAGTGATTAATCTGAAGATAATAAATCTAGTTTGCATACATGAAAAGGTTCTTGGGATTTGCTGATGATTGATTAACTTTCTGGGGTGCAGTAACAATGGAGTTAAGTCATGACTGAATATTATGTAAGTTATTTACAATCCCTTTTCTTTCTGATTCACCTAAAAATCGTAGTGTACATGTATAGTGTTAGATGTTGCATTCTGTTGAATGGAATAAGATTCAATTGTATTGTATTGGATTCCACTGAATTATACTACTTTACATTGCGTTGCATTTCCTTTTGCCAAGGATTGCAAAGCATTATAGTCACACTGTTAGGCCTGAATGGTGTTACTGTAAAGAGTGCTTGTTGTACACTTACCTCTTTATCCATGTTAATTGTAAGTAAGATATAGTATAGCAATGTCTTTTACAAAGGACATGAACTGTATTGCTTCTTTAAAAAGCTTAATAAAGAGCTGAAATTGGAAACGCATTTCATTAATCAATCTAATTGCAATGTTTGTTTAAAAGAATATAGTTCTTTCTCAATATTTCTATAGTCTAGTTCTGGTTTAAAATTATGTCTGCTACTAGAAAGTTTTATCAAGGTTACTGAAGTATAATCCTGGCAGCAAATGGAGGTTGTAAAGAAGGATCAAGTGAAATACTTGTCTGGGTGGAGAGAGAATGCATTTTTCTTTTAATTGTTGTGATATTTAAAGATGCCACTCTCTGACTCCCACACATGCTGCTAGAAGGTTTCAGGTGTTATTACTAAAACCTGCAATCAGTGCTAAAAAGCTGCCCTTCTCTGACCCCTTTGTAGAGGGTGACCTCAGCAACCCATTCAAAGAAGCTGCATAATAGCAAGAAAATTAAACAGTATGAAATACACAGCATTACCTCCCTACACTTTTGCCATTATGCTTTCTTTCCCAGTCACTGTAGCAACATCAAATAATTTAGTTTACATGCTTCTTGATGTTGCTCATGGAGAGTCAGAGCCGGTGAAAATTATGTTTTGAAAAACATACTATTTTCACGAGCAATTTGTGATTTATTCTCCTCTAAATGCCAAAATCTCACTAATCTCCCCAATTAAATGAGGGGAACATAAGTAATGTTAATGTCAAGTCATGTAAGCTTTCCATTTCATGAATTATGATGTTTTGTCTTAGAACAAAATTCTGTTACTTGTATTTGTCATCAATTTACTGCCCCACTAGGCACATAAATGAGGCACTTATGAACACACACACACACACACACACACACAGCCTGAATGTAATGCCAGCGGTGACCTGAATTTATCCCATTTGTATCTCATCTGTCCACTGAATCATAATATCCACAGAGAAACAAAGGCACTGCAGGTAAACAAATAGAAGTATATTCCAGACCATTTGGCCAAACGAAATAAGTTGCATGCAGGAGAGGGCAGCTGGTGTTGTCTAATCAACTTTTTCATTCTGGGCTCAGTGCCAAAGAACACAATATATTAGATAGACAAATAATTCCCTCTTTGTCCTTTGGGGAGTTTTTGAGGTTTCTCTAAAAAATGTTTTTGCATGCCAAATAGGTTTAGGAATTCCCTGTTTGTTGTTTGGCTGTAGCTTTTATTAATTTTCATAAGTACGAAGCATCCGATGAACCTAGTGAAGTATAATTAATTTGATATTTCTGCAGGTTTTTATGGTTATCTTGGCCAGTAGAGAAAGTTGCAGACTGCAAATAAACCCAGGCATTTCCACCGTATTAAGAGGAATGTCAACCTTAAATGAAAATCATTTTATATAACTCTTACTTATGAACTGGCCACAAAGCTTTGCAAAGATGAAGGGTACAGTTTGAATGGTAAGACTGAAGTTGACAACAAATATACTACAGATGGTCTTTTCATTATAAGTCAGATTTTCAGTCATTTCTATTTAAAGGGCTGTTATTTTAGTTTTTGAAGTCACAAAGCATAGATCACATGTTATGGCACAAAATCCTGTCAAAGTGATATCTGTCATGCAAAGTGTTATGCAGTTTCTGTCAGCATGTGACATTTATGATGATGTAAGTGTTATTCGGATATGAATCCTGCTGTAAAAGTGACATTATGTTTTGTGCATGTAGAATACTTCCTTTTGATGTAAAAAAGAAGGAAGGTCGTTCTTCAAGTTGAACAACTTTCAGGAGAAAGTTTCAACAATGAAGTTGTACGGTCATTGTGTGGACCGTAGAGTGATTTTTGTTTTACCATTGTACGGTCCAAAAATTCAATTAAAAAGCATGGAAGTAGCCCTGTCAGCAACTTCAATATTGATTTACCTGATGTACAAAAAGTTGTATTCTTTGGCTGTCTGAAAAGGTGATTTAAATGAACATTTAATATATATGTGACTTGATATATACAAAATGTAAATATTTTGTTTGTATCAAAATATATAGATTTAAATCCTTTAATTTTAACTAAAAATATATAATCAAACGTGATGATTACTGTTCTGCTTTCTTTATTTCTGGAAAACTGTGTGACTTGCCCAGTTTGTAAACAAGTCTTGATTTTTTTTAAGCTATATTATTTGTTAAAACTGTTACTATGTTAGAAATTTAAAACATGAGAAATAATCTGTGACAAAGATTGCGCTGCTCTGCCTTCTACCTGTGGTCCTACTGCCATCTACAGAAATACGCGGCTCAGTCAGAAACAACTAATCAGAACCATGATGAGGGTCTTTTTGTTGTCAGTCAATTTAATGTAAGTGCTGCTCAATATGCAAAAGGTAACTTGTTGTCATAGGAAAACTGTTTATCTAGTGTCAACACTGCCCATGCTAACTAGCCTTCACATTCATGGCAGACTCTGTTGTGGGGAACTAGCCATAGCACAGTAAAGGGGAGGGTGTGAGGAGTGCATACATAACAGTGATTGACAACGCTGAGACATTCTTCCTAGCTCTGATTGGTTTATTCTAACTGGGAGTGATATATATATATTTATATATATATACATTTCTGCAGTAGGTAATAGGACTTCAGAGCGGAATTTTTTTTTCACAGATTATCTCTCTCAAATTATACTGTCAGGATATGGTGACAGTTTTAGCAAATATGTAAAAAAAATCATGTTGATTTTTTTTTACATATTTGTGCTTACATACTGCAGCTATAATGACTCATCAATCATTCAGAAAGATCGTGGTCTGTTCTTTGACAACAAACACATGACTCCGTTGGCTCCCTAGTCCATGTAGAAAATGGTTCATATGCTTTTTAAAGAGATGAATACTTTCTGAGACATCATTATTGATTGAATAAATAATCCCAAGTCTTGTTTGGTAAAGGAGGTTAGACTCGGAAAAACTACTAATGTGTACGATATGACACAGCAGAAATCATGTCATACTTGATGCATGAACGCAGATGTGAATTTCTCCATGCTCTTTTACAGTTATTAATCATTTAGTGATTGCTTAAGCATTGCATAATGTTCCTTGCTACAGCTTCTTGTTTGCCTGTAATGACAGACAATTAGGTTCGGTTTGCAGCTAAATCTGCAAATGGCTCCATGTTACTGAAGGGCATGGCTTTGATCTGTCTGAGCATTAGCCACAGCTGCATCTGTTTTAGGTGAAATCCTCAAGGCTTGGTGATTTTACTTTACTCATTTGCTCATTTCGAAAATAAGAACTGCTCTTACGGAAGAACATGATTGATTGTTAAGATCAAACATGTCACCTTCACATCTTTAGAGCTAATTTCATACAAGAAATAACTAAAAGTTGTAAACCATGCATCATTTTATCTTGCCATCATAGGCCGTCATAATTGTGGATATTTAAATAGATGTTTGGGGACATTATTGTAAAACTAAACCTTTCTTTCTGTTAAGAGGAATTTGCCAGGCTCTGCATCCAAGGTGAAAAAGGTCTTATTATAGATATCTAAATACCTACAATTACATAGAGCAAAATCTTTAAAGGAGTTACTTGTTCTCACTTAATCATGAACTCTCCACTAAATGCAAAGCAATCTCCAATAAAGGTCATGCAAATAAATGTGTTCGGTTGAAAATGTTAATACGATTTCAGAACAAATACAGCATGATGTAAAGGGCAGAAAATAATATGTACCAGCACTTACATTTTGTAAAGTTCGGAGTAGAGTTTTTCATTTTTTCATGGCTCACTTGTCTAAATACATATAACACATTGACTGGCCATCAGATGGTGAAGTGCTGGCAGAGCCCCAGGAGAGAAGCAGAACGGCCGAACACTCAGTGTATTTCATGTCTGTCTGTAGGCAGTGACATTAACAACTGAAAGTGATTTAATTTCCTAATTCTTCCACCTGCGTTATTTACGAGCCATCAAAGCATTTTAGCAGGAAATGATGGATCTCTCCTTCTAGCTTTTCTTTTTTTTTTTTTTTCTTTTTGCCCGCAGGACTTGCTGGCTGTGCAAAACCTACAAAGAAGGGAAAAGAAAGAAAATAAAAGTGGGTAGCAAAATAGTGTTGCCTCAGTGTGACAGGGTCACGGTTTGTTGCTAAGCCACCCAACACAATAAATTTCATTTTCCAGATGCCCTTCTACTTTTTTTCTTGTTCTGAGCCTGTTCTCTATATTTCTTTTACCCTCTCACTGTGTCCGATCTCAAAGTACATTTTTCTCATCATGAAGTGGTCTCTCTTATCTCAAGATATCCGCTCCACAAGTAATCTGTCTCTGTATAAGACGTTTCCTCTCAGTATATGCTGCACATATGAAAGCAAACAGACTGACTCGGGCAGATTGTGTCTGAACATTATTTGCCTCTGCCTGATTTCCCCCCTTTAGTTTGTTGTTCAAGTTACAAGGACATACCAATGATCTTACAAGCACACAGATATGTAATAATCTCTTTCAAGTGTCTGTACATCGATTCAAAGTTAAATAATTATTAGAAATTTGATTATATTATGTGCATTCAAGTTCTTAGAGTTTTCTACAAGGGTTGAGAGGAAGTAAGGTAGGAATAATAACCTCACAGATCTGCCCTCTAATATAACAGCGTTGGTCACAGTAACACATGGAAAGAGCTAAATTATTCCACTGTAGCTTTGACTGTATGTTTTGGGTTGATGTAATAGTGCTTCAAAAAGGATAATAAGAGCGACTTAATGCATTTCTCTCTGACTGCAGACAATGATCTGATTTCCTCTGGGAATAAAAAATAAAATTTGTTCTCCCACACCTTAAAAACTGAGGAGTTGTTGCTAAACTTTACAGGCATCTACGCTCTAATTAGTTCATTCGGCATCTTAGTTCCTGCTCCCTCTCACATATTTTCCTCTCTACCCAGAATACTGCATATTTACTTCCTGTTTTCTTCAGTTCCTTTCTTCAGTTTCTTCATTCTCTTGTTCTCCTTGCCAATCCCTTGACAGGTTGGTTCCTGTTTCTCAATGTCAAAATTCAATACTAGTATTCCTGCAAGCTTGGTTTCTCTCAGTGTGCTAGGCTTTGGTGGATTTTTGATGATGCTTGGATTAGGATTCTGTAAATCCAGTCGAAAAGAAAAAAATGTTTTAAGTGAAGAAGGACCTCCCCTTATTTTTAATCCAAAAGGTAGTTTTGTTGTCACACATGATTTTACACACATGCACCCCCTCTCCCTCCCATATATATTATATATAACAATAGTAATAATATATGACAATCTTACCTTAACTTTTAAGACTTGATATAAAATCACCTTGTGGAAGGAAAGCTGTACCTCTTATTTCTTTGAAAATATGTAAATCCTTCTGCTGATCTAGGGTCAGCTGACAAGAGTGGTGTCAGATGCAAGGCCCCGCAGGATCTAATGCAAGTTCACCAGATGTCGGGTTAGACTGCCCATGGGGCAAATGGAGCCGTCTGCAAGATATGACAAAATGACCTCTGAGCTGGGTGTCACCTTATCGCTTTCAACAGGCACACACAACTGGGAGCTTCTCCACTTACATTTTGCATGCTGCTTTTATCAAACTGTTCCAATGTATTAGAAGAGCAAGGGTTGGAAAAAAGAATCAAAACGATGAAAACAAATATTCAAAAACAAACATAGGATTACATTGAGTAATATTGTTTTTTTCTGGGCTGCATTTCAGCAGATGAGTATGAATGAAAGAGAGACAAAGAGTAAGACGGTACATCTACATGTCATGTTATGTTGATTTTTCAGATGAGTTATGTGAAGAGGTATTTGGTTTTACAAAACTGACAGAACTGTGTTGCGAGATAAAAACACCCTGAAATTTTTATGGAAGATTTTAGATCAGATCTGATCTTAAACAATGAATTTCATTTCAGCTCAATGTAGACTGGCATAAAAATTTAAATGTTGCTGAAGATGCTTTTAAATGAGCGGTAGAAATAAGGAGAGTGCAGCGGTAAGATTAGATAGAAATTGCAGAACAAAGCAATAAACGGAAGTGGCTAAGGAAAAATTTTACATAGAAAAGTAGAAAAAATGTAAATGTTGAATAAAACATAAGGGTATGTGAGAAAATTTACAAAAGTACAAGAACATTAAGAAGCAACGCACAGTTTCCCTACATCGGCCTGTGTTGAGGAAGAAGACAAAGTGACTGAGAAAATGAAAAAGATGGGAAAAAGCTAAAAGCACAAAAATGTATACAACCAGAAAAGAAGCCTGCATGATGAATTGGAGACGACAGAGAACAAAGAAAGCAGGACCACATAGAGAACAAACAGAAATGGGAGCAAACTAGAGCTAAATGCAGTGTCCTCTCTCTGTAGCAAGCTCTTGTAACTCAGGCAATGGCTATTTAATAAATTACCCAACCTGAAACAAACATGGTACAGTGGCAACTTTGCTTTTCCCATTAACTAAACACAAGTAGAGCGAAAAGGTAATTAAACAGCAAACAGAAACAGGACAAAGACCAATTCTTCAAGAATGTTTCCTCAATTTATTCATGCTGTTGAATAAATTAATTAATAATAGTTTACTGTTTGTTCAAGGTCATCACAATTGCAGAATCTAAGCAAAAGCAAATCATTTTCTATTTAAATCAATTTTGATTTCATTTTTTTAATGAAAATTGTATCAATACTTTAACATTATTGTATATGATAATATTATAAAGTTATTAGACGTTCTTCTGTTTTATCATCAGCTGCTTTTGGTCGGTTTCATGTCAGGCTATGATTCACAAAAGCCGGCAATTTCAAAATACTTGATAAGACAATTATGTGAATTACAGTCATTACAATCACAGAGGTGTTTCACTGGAACGCAGCAATTATCCCCAGTAAATTGTGTCAGTGTTTGAACGAAGTCAAGAGAGGTTGCAGTCATCATGTACTTGCTGCTGACATTATGGGATCTTTCACTGTTGCCATAGAAAACAGATTAAAATCTCAGAAAAATCTACTCTCCTCTGAATACACACATTTAGTATTTTGATGCTGTTATAAAGTACTTTCTTGTCTTGGGACCTAGGGGAAAAACTCCTGCACTGAGACGCTTCCTCTGCTGATATTCTCTTTCTTTGTTCCCAGTTGAATCTGCGACGAGGCTTGTTTGAGCTCCAGCCTTTGGGCTAAGGATTTAAAAACGGCAACCAATTATTGTCAACAGGGCTGCAAGATAACGAGGTATGATGATATGGTGGCATTCTTTTTCAACAAGCATCTTAGTTTGTAAAATCTAAACCAGGTGTGGTTATCGATGACAGTCCAAACTGCACAAATGGCCGAATATATCGATTGCATCCAAAGCCCCCATGGCACTTTAGATTTGATAGCTTTCCAAATATTGCTCTTAGGATGTCTTTTGACGTTTTGCAATTACACACTGTAATAATGTGGTGACAATCACAGCTTAATATTGTATTTCGTGCCCTAAAATACATGTCCATTGTGACATTAACGATTAATTTGCAATCGTTAATGTCACACTCAGTCAGTTCATCCAAGTTTTTCTTTGTTTTCTCACTGTTGTCATTTTTTTCCCTCATTATTTCTGCATTGCTTTGTTTCTTCGTCTTCTGCACACCACTGTTTTTTGTCCTAAATTTCAAGAAGACGTAGTGTGCCTAAACTTCAAAGTGGAGACAGCCACCACAAGGGAATCAGTAAAAATGCTGTCTGTTTCCTGTCTGCACCTTCCCTGTTTCCCTGTGTCTGTGTGTGAAGAAAGAGGAAGCCAGTAACAGCGTGATGGACAGTGGGACCCAGAAAAACTGGTAAGGAGAAAAATACGGTGACCTGGACATCAGGCTTGACTGAGCAGCACCTGAAAAAAGAGTCAAAAATAAATGAACCAGGAAAAAGAGACAAAGTTCTACCTCAAACACATTCGCAAAGCTTCAACTCTTTCACTTCAGAAACAAAATTGGCAAACCAAATTAACTTTACTTTGCATCTCTTTCTTCCCTTTGTATCTTTATCTGTCCCTTTAAACTTTTAGCTTCTCAGGGCTTCTCTCTGTCTCATTTAACTCCCCTCTGACAGTGTAAGACTTAATTAACCTTCATGAAAGAGGAGTGTGCAATGTCACCAAGACATTAAAGTCTGATAAAATCAGAGCTCAGTCTACAATTTGACTGAGGCAAAAGAATTACCATTTATGCAAAGTCATTAGCTCTGGAAACACACTAAAGACCTTTTTAGTTTTTTGAGTCAGTCATTCTAAAATCTGAAATGAAAACTGCCCAATTACTCTGTAGTTCGCCCTTTTGCCTCCCAACATAAAGATGTTTCAGTATGTATCACAAACTAAACGCCAGTAAATATGTGAAATCTCTTTATAGAATTCAGAACAAAAAAAGAATAAAAGAAAAGTGACAAGAAGGAACAGAGAGAATATTCTTTAATAACAGCATATGCGGTGAACATTCAGACTGATTAAGGTTAAACTTTTCCTTTGGGGCATTTATTGGCTAATTTACTATCGAGTGACACACACTGATGGAAATGGAATAGATACGGGAAAAGCCATCCTTTCAGATGATTGCATTCCATACAGCGGCAAGAATGACAGGTCTGTATTAAAAACTTTACGATATAACAGTGATGCACGACCTGAGAGAATAAAGAGAGACAGATTGAAGGAACAAAGGAGACCAGATGAAAAATTAATTTATGGCTTCTGTATCAGTTTTCTCCATGGATAAAATCGGATGCTTAATTAAGGGGTAAAAATTATATAGAAATCCACTTTGGAAATATATGAGGTGCTGCATTTGAGTTTACTTTTGTAAATAAATGGTAAATAATCACATGAATTTGCACAAAGCTAAAAAAAAAAAAATCTTACTTGATCCATCTTCTTTAAATGTTAATTTATACTTTTTGTTCTGTAAACGAATTATACAAGTGATGATTATACATTTGCAATTCTATAAAATCTGATCTGATTTGAAGGGGCTTGGACTTTAGGGATTATCATAACCTAGTTGAATTATTGTTTCCATATTACCTCACAACGTACTTCATTATTACAAATGGAAAAAATCAGAGAAATGATATAAAAAAATGCAACTTCCAGGATAAATTGTAGGCTGACTATTCTAAGTATTTTAATTTACTGGTCATTTTTTCGCAGATGACAATGTGTTGCCAGCGTAAATATCAGGATTTGTTAAAATCCTTGGAATTTTTATGTCTAATCTTTATAAACTAGACCTCCAGTGATATTTGAATGTTTAAGACTGTCTTTCATTTTGGTTTTTCTCTAACTGCAGAATTAATATAACAATCGTGCTAACTCATACAAAATTAATAACCCTTAGAGACAAAAGAATTGACTGTCCTTTTGTTCCTGAATAATTGTTAGTAAGAAGCTGCAGTCATAGTATAAGTTAATATTAAATGTAACTGTTTATTGAATGATATTTTTCTAAAGTTCTGTGAGCACCACATGCTAGCACATTTTTTTCTTCTCACAGTGAGGAGCATCAACATGCCTATTTCTCAGAGCATTTTTATGTGTGACTAAAACAAAAATTTTCAGCAGTACTTTCATTAAACAGTGTCCTGTCTGTAATTTAAAATGCAGTCAGTGGAATGTATTATGTCATGGAGTCACTTTAATGTAATTCTTTTAAATTGCCAGAGGTTATCAACTGTCTTTTTCTTTTTTAAGCAACTTAGCTGCGATTAGAAACATTCACAAAAACTGTTGCACATGTGACTTGTGTGCAAACCTGGGCTTCTAATTCAAATCTAGAAATGCTCCTGAATAAAATTTCACCAAACATGTCTCCTTCCAGACACATTGTTCCTACATTTAAATTATGTATTTGGTATGTGCTCAGTAGAAATACTGCTCATAGTTATAAAGATCCATGTAAGTTATAGTCAGAACAAATAGCATGACTATCCCAAAGACTAGAGCTTGCAGGGAGAAAAATACTGTTTGTTATAATATTGGCACAGGAGACAAAATTATAAAATAATGACCTTCTTTGTGGTTTACGTCCAAAAAATGAGTCAGGAATGTCCCAAGAATTAGACTCAAACGTCTCATGTAATCAGGTTTCTGATATTTGCTTTGCATTCAGGTGTTGCTCCTCTATTCAGATGTTTTAAGAAAAAATTTATGAGCCAGGACACTGAATTCTCATAGAAATAAAATAACTGGAAAATGTCATTCAATCTGCTGATTTGTGGTGAAATAATTGTAAAAATATATACAAACTGCTTGACTCTGTTTGACTTCAGGTTCATTTTTGTATCTGATTGTATTTACTGCAATGAGCTTTCTAAATCAAATAAAGAAATAAAAAAAATGTTTACAGGAACAGACAATATCCCTGTGCTTTGTGAATTCCCACCAGAGTATATAAAACTAGAAAAAGGAAAAAATAAAAACATTTTAACTTCTTAAATTATTCTTAAATGGCAATTTAAGAATGATATAATTCCTACAATTATTACTTCAGTCTGTCTAAAATACTTGCCTTTTTTAACATTATGCATGCTCTACAATATTTTGAAAGGCATTGAAATGCTGCACAAGGCAAATGAAGAGCCAGGGGATGGATGAATAGACCTTGAGTCAAACCTTGAATCAAGTAGGCTGAGATGAACCACAAACTGGGGATTTCCAAATTAAAATGAATTCTTATGAGAAACCAATTTCAACGGCAATATTCACCTTTCCATTAAAACATTTAGACCACAACTTTACTTTTAAATAACTTGTGCAAAATTAGGTTTACATCACAGTAACTTTCAAATATAACAACACTGCTTCTGTGATGGTAGTGTAGTCATTAAGTAGTCTTAAAAATACATTTTTCATGTTAAGATTTTTTTTTTAAATAAGTTGAAAGGTAAACTGGAAAGTATTGTGGAAAAACTAACTATCTTTTCTGCTTTTGTATCATTTAAGTGGGTTAATAAGGGTCAGATAATTGATTATCAGAATGTAGGACTTTTTAGGAAGAACTTTATGGATCAACACATTTGGCCACATCTTTGCTTCATAAATCATGTTGTGCATGCTGTTTTTATATACCTTAGGTTATCTTTAAATTATTTCACGTCTATATTTGAGCATTTTATTATGTCTGAACTGATGTCTTAAAAGAGGTTGTACTTTTTTTCCACACGACTAGAAAACTTCACCAGATCTCTTAACTCAAGATGATTGTTTCTGCACCTTCAACACTTTTGGTAAATCCAAATTTAAAAAATATGAAACTTGGCCACCGATCTTCCTCTTGTGACCCCATTTAACAGTTGTTATTCATCAGAAAATAGAGTTTTGTGAAGCACACTTGAGTGTAGATGTGTGTGAAACATAAGGAGGAATTACGTGAATAACAATGAATGATAGAAGGAGAAAACAGCTTAGAGGAGAAAGAGAAGGAGAAAAATGAATACACAGCAGAGACATAACACAGACTGACAGACAAGAGAGGATGTTGAGAAGAAGAGAGAACATATGTTGAGATGGAAGTGGAGGGGAGAAAGTTAATAAGAGATGGAGTTAGGTCTCCTGCCGAAGAGCTCATCTGGATTCCATCCAGTATTCATGTCTATGGCTTTGGCAGGTGCTGTCTGATTTATCTGAATTCATAGACTGAGAGCTAAATATTCAATGTGCTGCTGAGAGGACGGTGAAGCTACCTACAAGTTTGCACACATAGCTTTGCATTTCATAGGGATGGTGTCACTGTCACAATAATCAACATTTCATCCATCCATCCATCCATTATCTGAACACCCTTCTTCCCTAATGGGGTCGGGAGGGTTGCTGGTGCCTATCTCCAGCTGCGTCCCGGGCGAGAGGCGGGGTACACCCTGGACAGGTCGCCAGTCTGTCGCAGTCAACATTTCACAAGTGCTCAAACATGGACAAATGGTAAGAGTGGGGGTCAATCCAAACTGTGCTACAGTAATTCACTGATAACATGCTGAACTTATAAAATTACAGCAGGATAATGTTTACCTGGGAAGACAAAAACTTTAGCTGAAAAATAAAATGAAAACAAGACAGACTCTTAACTCATAATTTCTTTATTTTATTAGGTTTTGTACAAGAGCACTGTTATCTTAGCTTTCTGCTATAGGGAAGACACACTCCCATTGCGACACATGATGCAGAGTCCCAGCTGCTTTCCTCCATTAGTTCTTCTCCCACTGGTCATATAATTTTGTTTATAGAAAAGTACAATTTGGAAAGATGGAAACGAAACTGAATTAAAATGCTAATTCTAATAAAAAATTTTTTTTGACTTGGTGAGGATGAAAAAGGCAAAATAAAGGATGCTCTCTGTGTGGCTTAGTGAAATTTAATTAAAGTACAGACATAAGAAAAAGCTCATGGTAAGATTGGTGGTGTGTGTAAATCAACGGCCTTGTTTGCTTTAAACCTGAGGACTACAAACAAATCAAGCATTCTGTTCTTCTTGTGCCCCAGGGGGGGAGGAGTAGCCACGTTGCACAGAAGGAGACAGAAGGCAAAAGAAGATCCAAGTAATGTGAAACATGTTTAACATTAATGTTTCAGAGCTGCACCAGCAAGTAACAACTTATACCATATTCTCAGTGTTGTTTCATCAAAGCTTGGCAGGAAATATTGGTGTTGGGACCTCTGTTTGTTTCACCTTTCAATTGATCACCTTGAAGTATTTACACGTGACCATAAAACTAACAGATTCCCTCCTGACTCCAGAGGTAAGAAGAAGAACTATAGGCATTATGACTGAAACTTGTTTTTTGTTTTTTTTTACTTGTTTGATCCTTTCTTCAAAGTTTTGGTGTATTTTTACGGTTAGAAAATGTTAAAGATGCAGTTTGTTGTTGACTGAACATTGTGTAAACATCAAGCCATCATTAGCAAGAGCTCAGCAGACCCACTAACACTGATCAAAGAGTGAAGGATTTATTTTCGACATATTCACAAGCTCAAGTCTGAGACACACAACAGATGTGAACACATTTCACATTTAACTTCAAGTCTTATTTAAACATTTATATTTACTTTAAATGAAAATGAAAGAAAGCTTAAAATTAGGATTTCTAACCCCGTTCTTTCAACATCTTTTGCTTGTAAAATGTCTGTAAGTCAGAATTCACATTTAACCTTCCGTTTATGTTGCGGGTCAAATTGACCCGTTTTAAAGTAAAAATTTTTTTTAAAAAGTAGTTGGAAGTATTTTTATAATGCACCTATTTGTCTTAATAGGTGCATTAGTTCACATTAGTGAAACGGAAATTACTAACTCTACAAAAGTCCATTTCTCACTTGTAAGTTGATTTAAATAGACATGTCTAAATATACTAAGTGAACAATACACATTTCAGTCAAGCAGCAAGAGAAAATAGAGAATTCAGGTCAACCAGAGAGAGAGAGTTTTGGTTAAATGGTAGTAAGAGTCTGTCAGGTTCCATGTTTTTCTGAGTATTTATTTCTAGTTTCCTGTGTGTCTGAGCCTAGTTAATTGTCCTGTCTATCCCCTTGATTAGTTCCCAGCTGTGTCTCGTCCCCTGATTACCTCATGTGTATTTAGTGTCACCTGTGTCTCCGTGTCTTTGTCGGGTCCTCGTCTCATTTTGGCGTCAGTTCTGTGTATGTCAGTTTGTCCATTGATTTTTCCTGTTGCTACCTGTTATGAGCATAAACCTACGTGCTGCCAGGTTTTTGGACTGTGTTTCTGGATTATTGTCAAGATTAAACTCATCATCTACATCTCTTCTGGGTCTGCTGCGTCTACCTCGCCTCACACCACACCAATTCATGACAGAGTCAGGGCACAAAACTGGTCTAAGTACGCGCAGACTCGTTGCCATAGCAACTGACAACAACGCCCCTAAAAAAACAAAACACTGAAGTATTTCAAACACAAAGAGCAGAACATTCAGCCTGTTGCAGCAGTACTGTTTTAGGCTTAATGTTTATTTTTGCGATTATTAATAAGTGATTGCTGTGCTACGAGGAGAAAACTATAAATATATATATTGACTTTACTGCAGGGTGCCCATCCTGCATGTTTTACTTCTCTCCCTGGTGGTAGTAACAACCTTTTCAGCATGTCAGTCTTCTTTAGGCTTTTTAACGAGCCATCATTGGATCCAGGTGCGTTAAATCTGGGAGAGAACTAAAACATGCAGGATGACGGTGTTCTGACTATCTGTGCTACCTCGTCAGATTTTTCTACAGTAGCACGGATGGATCGGTCTATCTGTCGGTGCTACGCGTCCAAAACTCCTACCGTCATGTTTACAAACAGAAAACTATAGCGGGTTGTGTTAATGTTAAATTTATTGGATAACATTATTTGAGTGACGGGACTGAAGTGGAAGTTTAGGAGTTATGCTAAGATTAGCATTGGTACAATTTATATACCTCAAGAAGCTCACTTTCTTCATCTGAATATAGTGTGTATCGTACAAAGAGTAGCCTACATCCATTTTGCAATAAAATTTGGAATACAATTTATAATATTGCTTTAAGCGTTTTTACAGTTTGAAAATATTTTAACTTTTTTTTCTATTAAAACAAACAAATACTTTTTCATAATTCTCTGGAGTCACTCAAAAGAATAGAATGTCAAATCCCACGGTGTTTTATCTTTTTTTTTTTTTTTCTTAATGTCTCTCACCCCATTGAATGAGAAGAAAACTAATGAGTCCTCCTGAGATTTCAACCCCTGTTGTCCCAGTTGGGTTATTTTTAATCCGATCAGCTGTGAGAGGCACAGTCTATATCTCACGGTTTATACATCCATTGCATTGCATGATTAAGGATCACAGTGAAGAAATCAGCACGGGTTAGTGATCTTCAGCTTGTTTATGAACATATTGTTTTCAGACAGTCTGCATTTTATTTGACATTAATTATCTCATCTGTCCTTGCACCTCCTACTTAACTTTAACCCCTATCTTATGATATGTTTATACATGTTTTATCTTTTTATCATCCCATAATTATGTGTACCAGATTACCGTACTTTACACTTGTCTTGAACCAACTTCAATATCACTTAAAAACACAAAAAAGTTGAATTTCTACTTTTATTGTTCTGATTTACACGTTACATTGAAGTTGACATTTTTTGACACGTTGAGAACCTGTGTGGGTTTCATTCAAAATCACAGGTGATGCTGCCAAGACATTCAAAAACTACTCCTGGAATAAAAAAAAGATTAGATTGACTAATTTATAATTTTTTTTGCTAAGGTAAAAAATAAATTCGATTGGAGTGAAAGGTCAAAGAGAGACCGATTAAGTGGTCGGTTTTATTTATTTAAAGTATAAATTTAGATTATTCTGGGCTGAGGTTTGCTAACCATTGCTCATGTGCATCACTGTCCTGAACGCTTGTTACAGAAAATACTCGCTATGCACTAGTTTTAGCCAATTTTTAGTTAATTGCAGGCAGCAATGATATCGTTGACCTGCTGATTTGTAGTTGACCTTCAATTGAGCTAAAGAGGTGCTATTATGAATCAGGTTTTCACTGCATTTCACAGAAGAAAACTACATAAGAGTGCTTCACAGGAAATATCTAAGATCTCATGTATCAGGCATAAAAATAAAGAAGAAAATAATAACACCCAGAAAAAAAAATAGGGAAGTAGAAAAATCCTCAAATTAAACACAGAAAAGCACAGATAACAAACTCCAGTTGTATGAAGCCAAAGAGAACAGAGAATGGGTTCTGTTGTTAACCAGTCCAAGAAAGAAACGAGGAGATCCTTCCCATCAGCAACAGCCTCCAACTCATTTCTCTGAGACCTCAAGCCAAAATTGTTCTAATCAGTGACTTAACTTGGACGTTAGGTGTTAAAAAAAGTAAACTGGTTCCCAAAACAAAAGGGTGGGAATCACCAGCAGAACAATTATCTCACTCTGTACCTGCCTTTGAATGCAGGAGTTATGGCAAACAATATCAAATAGACCAAAGAAAATGAATCTATTATTTTTCTTCTATTTTTGGGTTGACTAGAATTGCTTGAAGATGGTAGCACATAGATTAAGACTAGTTGGAAAAAAAAATATTATTGGTATTGAAACCGGTGCAGCCCTGTGGTCATCGTAGTTGTGGTAACCTTATTTTTATGTTTCTCAATGTTCTAAGTTATTAAAATATCCCATTGTGGATTTGCAATTTCCATCAGCTTAGGTTTGTGCCATGAGTAACACTACTTGAATTTTGCCAAACATACACAGTCATTGAAATGCTCACTGTTTGGTGGACAGGTGCAGTCTTGATAAGCTCATATCTCTGGACTCCATGGTTAATCATTGACAGAATGAGGGTCGTTGTGCCAGCTCCCCGGCTGATTCAGTGAATCAGAGGAGGTGTGCTATGAGTAAGCAGAGTAATTACAAAGGAACCATCATCATCACAGCAGTTATGATCCAGCTGATTATGAAGAAGACACAGGAGGCAATTTAGTGTGACAGATTCCTCAGCTTTACTTCTTTTGGGGGGATATTCGTCTTTTCTGTTGTTGTTTTACTGACTACAATGCCGACTAACCATTTGTAACATCCTGGCTGCATTCCATGTGATGATGAAACAATATAATCGGAGAACAAATAATTAAAGCACTTTCTAAAACTAACAGCTCAAATCCTTTATCAGAGAATTAACTTATTGAATAGAAAGATTGGCTCAGTTGTGCTTACTGGATGTTTTCAACACAAAACCTTCCCAGTTATTTTTAACTTTTTTATTTTATACAGACTTACAAAAAAAAGTGCACTGCACCGAATTTAATTTGTACTTTAAGTATCTACTAACTGTTAGAAAAAAATCTTTCATGTGCAGAGACCTATACCAATGTGATCTAAGAAAATTTCAATGAAAAGCTGATTTAAATTGGCAATTGGTTATATGGCAAATGTCTTGAGTGATGACACTTTTTACAGTAAAGTCACATGACTTTGTCACAATTTCCTAACATTTTTGAACAGATTTTAATCAGGCTTGGCACTTTTCTGACTTTCTAAAGGGCATTTGCCATTTAACAGATTAAATTTCACTCAGTCTGTATGTTGCCAAAACAAAACATAGTATTTAAATTCAATGTTAAAACATGACAATTGCTCATGCTACATAAGTCATAATGCCCACACTTAAATCAAATAGATTAAATCAGAGGAAACCTCAAGACTGAACTGATGTATTTTAAAGGTATATAATAGAAACAATAAAAATCCCCATTTTGTTAGAGACAAATATAGCAGCTGTGACTGCTGGGAGTTTTACACAAAGACAGGAAATGAGAACAAAAAAGTAGGTACAGATATAAAGAACAATAATCTCCCCACAGCTGGTTTTAAAATGCATATTAAGGGACTGAATGCTTCATTTCCCCACCAGATGACAAAAGTCCTTTTGGCAATCTATTAGGATTGAACACAAACACACAGCAAGAGCAAAAAGGACACGATGACAACAGACAATAATAAGAAAGAAGGTTGAACTGCACAGATTGAGGTTAATGAACTAACAAAAAGACACATGATGAGATTTCACCCCACATCTCACCGGCTCACAGGACAACTGTAGACGTGGTTTGTGACTGGAATCACAAAAACCGCAGTGACATTCAGCCTACAGGCCAAATGGGCTAAAAGGCTCTACCCTGCTTATCAGTTCACTTCACTGTCAACCAGCCCAGAGGACACACACACACACACACCCACACCCACGCACACAAAAAGACACACACAAAATCTTAAGGGAAAAGAGTAAGAGTATAAGTGAGTAAATACTTACATTAATGAGTGAGGATGATCACTGACCTATGATCTGATATCTCCTAAATGTAGTAAAAATTTTGTTATTGGAAACTCATTTTGTGCTCAACCTGTGTCCCTTGGAAACAAAAAAGGTTCCTTTATAGCTTGCATTAAAATAATATGCATTAACACACATTATCCAAGCCTGAGAATTTAAAGGAAATTTGGCAGAAGCACTGATCTTTTTTTGCACAGCCATTAAAAAGTTCTCAAATAGATTTTATTGCCATCTCATATATGCTAATTGGTACCGAAGTGTAATAATCAGGATCTAGTCACCTTTAAAACTGCCAGTGTGAGAATGATCTTAAGGAAACTCTGATGACACAAGCTCATTTTAAACTGGTCAATTATACGGATCTGTACCTGACCCTGAAAGTTAAATGTCAAAAAGAATCTACAAGCAACTACAGAAACTCAACTGCTCTGTGCTATTTATAGCACACACAAAGTTTTACATATTTGTTTTTTCCTCCCTGTAAACATACACCAGCAGCTATGTATAAGCACAGTTTTCTCTACAGGCCCACACTTTCCATATTTGGCAAGCCTCAGTGTGTTACCTTCTACTGTCTTTAAGCAGTTCAGACATTCATGCCTTGTATGTTTTTTGCTTGCTCTCAGCGTAAAGCTCTGTCTTTGAAATATGCTCTTGAGGCCTCAAGATCTAATATGCTATTAGACTCTATAGTGGATGAAAAAGGTTATTCAGCTAGTGTACTATAAAATATAAAAATTTGAAGGGTTTCCCCACTTGGGAATAAAAACAATAGAAGTAGAAATTCAATCGCAATGCAGAGTATTTTTAAAAAATCCCTTTAAATTAGAGTCAATGGCCTAAAATTTTGAGGAGACACAAAGGATCCTTTTTAGTTGTAAAGCCATGCATGTGAAAGATTTGAAGGGGGGAAAATGCTGATAAATCATAATTTACCCCAAAGAACAAAACCTGTGAAAGTTTATTCTATTTGCATAAACCCTGCCAAATCTATGGGGAAAAAAACTATGTTCATGGATTGAGGATGTTTAAACTTTTTTTAAATTTATTGTTTAACACATTTAGCAAACTTTGCCTGGATAGGTTGCCAGTCCCATCACGTGGCTTCCTTGAACTTGAAACAAATGCCACTCTATCAGCTTGCAGTGAGTGGTTGAAATAAAAGAGGAGGGAAAAAAAGAGAAAGGGTTTATAGAGAGGAAGATAGAAAAAAAAAATACAAGTAGAAGACAGGAAATGGAAGCTAATTTAAAAGGGAAAAATTATGAGTAGAGTTTCATGCTCTTATTTTTTTTATTTTTTTTTTTATTTGCTATGCAATTAGCAAAAGTATTTGAGGATTAAACATGAGCACCCAGCTGGTTTTGTCAGTTAAACACGATGCAGCGTTGATAGTTCCTCTCAATGCTGCAGTGCAGTGCTGATTAGATAAACAAACCATTGAACAATGCAGAAGCTTCAGAGCTCATTATCAAACAACGTTTGTCACAGTAGAAAAACACCAATCATTAGTAATACAAAATCATTTGCTATATTAAAATGGCATGATGTGACTGTAAGAGACCTTTGTGTGCACAACAATATTGCTTGCTCCTCTAAAGGATCAGGATAAGCAACCTTTTGTCCTTTTTCACAAGTACAGTCCTTTGCCAGTATGCACAAAGTATAAACATATTTGTCCATGTTAAAGGGAAGGAAAATCACAACATAATCTGTTTGCACTGTATGTATAATATGACAGAATATATCTTTTGCTATAGTATTTGATTTAGTTAGGAAAAGCCATCAAAATTTCTGTCTACATGCAAATAATTTCTTTGCAGAATATCGACATAAACATGTTGCCATATCGGTTCATTCCTTTGTTTCTACGTTGTCTGTTATTTGTGGATTTAGAAATATGCTCTTAGATCTGTGGTAGTCATTTCCCCTTGGGTTCTAGTTCATTTTGAGTATTTGTTCAGAAATACACACTTTGCATGTGTAAATCAAGTTTTCAGATTTCAGAAATCTGTGAGGGTTAAAAAAAAAAAAGTCTGCTGTTATGGTGGGGCAAATCATCTTTCTATGGGGTAAATTTTTTACAGCTGGTTTCCAAATTACAACAGATGGATGTCTGTTGTCTTGCAGTGCACATCCATCTGTTACTGATTTTGAGGCATTCACTGATTTGAAAAGTTGATTTTAAGATGGCTGAAGTATTTGCATCTCTCCCACCACACACTCCTTTTTAAGGGAGTTGGTGGAGGGGAAAAACACCCTTTTCCCCCCAAACACACAAATGAACTTTTTGTTTTGAAAAATTGCGAAAACACCAACAAGGCAATCCCCACTACTCTCTGCAAGACTGCCTTAAAATGAAAATTTGAAGCGATTTGTCCAGCACTGCTGACATATACTGCCTACCTAGCCTTAGACAATTATAATAGCTAATAAATAACTTCTAATGTGAGATTTGCTGCAGCTGTTAAAGAAAACTACCTATGATTCAGGATTCTCATCTAGAATTCATAGAATGCTAGACAGAATTCCATCTAGAATTTTAGGTAGAATTCAAGCAATACCCTTTCCCAAGGCATCGCTTGGGATAATCAATACCTTATCCAGTGCCTTGAGATAAGGTATTGCTGAGGGGGATCAAACCAGACAGGAGACTGGCTTTTAAAGGAGACTCCAGCACTGAATGTGAAGTCAGTTGGTCTTTTCACATTATAATTTGTTTTGAAGGTGTTTTTCTTAGAATATTTATGGTAAAGTAACATTACTGTCAGCTGCCAGATTTAGAGCAACATCATGGGGCGGCAAATTCTAGGATTATAGATCACATCACACCTTTGTGCCTTAGCAGTTTCAATAGAAATGATGCACTCTTCCAATATGCATATAGTGACTATCTGTAAGTTTTTGTCTTATTTAAATCCCTCTCAGGTCATCAAACTGAAACCAGTCCACTTTTGACTTGCTCCAAGACCAAGACTTTGGCAGAAGAATATACTGTTAATAAGTAAAAAAAAAAAATCTTACAAAGAATGTGAGAAATTTTATGATAACTTAGTTATTGATTTAAAAAGTTGGGATAAGTGCTGTTCATTGTGAGGAACTACACTTGCCAAATAATTGCATTTTTGAAGGAAGCTCTTTGAGAGAAGGCGTGAATCAAACAGGGAGAACATAAGTGCAGAACTCAGGGGAAAGGACAGAAAGGTTCATAGAAATTGCATTTTGATTTACAGCTTTAATTAGAGGCTCACGCCTGTTGCATGGTGAGGGGATTCCAATAAAATATTCAGCAATCCAATCAGAACCCTTGATTTCTCTTTTGGATTTTCACTAATGAAGAGATTCAAAAGTCAGGCACAACCAGGATTTATTTGACTGTGTGCATGTGTGTGTTTGTCTATGTCTCTATCTGATGTTTCAGAAGTTTAAATTAAAGTAGTTGTCTCAGAGTTTCTTTCAACAGTTATTCTCAAATGACCAAAGCAATGTGTGCTGCGTAGAGGCACATACACACAGACACAAAGTCCAAGATAATCTTTCAAAGAATCCTGAGGAAGCAGAGTCAGCAACCCATAGATGCACACACAAGCAGATTGTTTATTGCTCTACTTCTATGGCCCCATAAGAGATAAACAGCATAAAAGCAAAAGAGAACAAATGTACAGAAGATAAACAATTCTGTAAAACAAAACACACATAAAGACAGACAGGTAAAGCTTTTTGTACCGCAGGATCCATTCTGTGTCATCCTTTCCTGTCCTGGGTTCAAACCTGGCCGACTTGAAGTAAGCTGCTGATTCTTTCATTGGCCTCAGGAGTGGGTGCATTAGCTTACCATTCATGTCATCTTGCCCTGTACTCTTCGTTCAGCATGCTGCCCTCTATCTTCCAGTTGCTGCCATAACTCAGTAACTTGTATGACGACGAGAAGCAGCAACATGAGCTCAATGTTCTTCATTCTTGTGACACAAAGTAAATGAAGTCACATCCACTTTTTAGATGTGACAATCCCCACTCTCTGTTGAGTCGGCACTCTGCTCAGAGCAAGCACAACTAGGGCGGGTATTTCAATATTCATTTGTGAAATAAAACAACAAAATGTTTCTCAATATTATTGAGCCACACACAAACAAATATAGATTCATTCACATATAGAAGTTCAAGAAACCATAATACCTACCCTTGAGGGATCAAAGAAGATTATGACCAATTTAAGCAGACACAGTTGTATAGAACGAAGACCTCACAGGCTGATAAAAAGATAGACAGGAAGCAGATGAAAGAGCTGTGAAAAAAATGAAAACTGGGTGGAATAAAGTGTAAAGGGAGCAATTTAAAACAAGAGTAAAGCAGCAAAGACTAGTGTGGAACTGGTATTTCAGCCATTATAATGTTGGAAGTTGATTTCTGTTATAAAATGGTAAACATAGTATTTTAAACTATGGCCAGTAACAACAACTATTACATTTCTTCCAAACTCTAGCTAGGAATTGGGGCAGACCCAGGGAACGATTGCTCCACTGACTGCCAGTTTTTGTCCTCTTCTTCTTGTTCTGATGTACATGTTTGTCTTTGAGTTTGAGCCAGCGCACCTGGCAAACTTCATCTTCATCAAGTCTCCCCGAAACTCCAAAATCTCCTGGTGCCATCTCTTTTCCATGAAAACAATGCACACACATTCAGACACCCATTTTGTGCAAAAGGAAACACAATTTGTCAGGACAGGCCACCTTCTTCCATTGGTCTGGAACAAACAGATGCTATGATAAAGATTATAAATATTGTCCACTTTACCTGTCAATGGTCATAATGTTATTATTATTAGTTAGACCAGTATCTTATAATTTGTACCAACATTTTTAGCTTGAGGAGTTGGCTTCTGAAGAAAAAATACACCAGTACAAGGAGAACATGGAGATTCTATCTACAGTATACTTCAAGCTGTGTGATGTATTTATACCCAGAATGCATTGATTACAGTCTTTTAGGGAAGTTATTTATTTGCTGCAAAGCAGAAACTATCTATGTCTCAGACATTGAGTGTGTCTACTGTTTGGGTATCTCAAATATCTCTCTGGCTGTGCGTCTATACATATCTACTGGAATTTGCCATTGTTTCACTGTCTGCACACTAATTAATATGCATGGCAATTGTACAGTGCTTTGCATTTGATCATCATAAGAACATATATTAGTGTTTGCATCCCCAAATTATTAATCTGGTATTTACTTAGACATTAAAAGTGTAACATTTTGCTCTGCTGATGCAAAACACGATCATAGGGAGCAACAAATTCATGCCACAAACCATTAAGACAGAGTAAAACTCTATCTATGGGAAATAGCATCTTCAGTTTGTGTACAAATCCAATTTTGAGTTTGAAAAAAAATCCACATGGGACAATGTGTAAATAGGCAAATGAGTATTTTCTTACAAATGACATGCAAAGGCATTACAGGTGAAAAAAAGGCAAGGAATTTGGGTTCACATACCGTGAGCACACAAGAGCAGGAAGGTTCTGTGAAATCGGGCAGATTTTCAAAACACTGATCACACAGTTGTATGCAAATATGGCAAATATCATGACTGGAGAATACAAGTGACTTTAAATAAGAAAACAGGTAAAACAGCTTTGAGTGCAAATAAGAGGTCTATAGAGATAGAGCTATCAGAATGCTGCATTTATACAGCTCAGTTAATATTCATGTATATTTTTTCTTAATTTCTTTCATATTAAACTTAATTAGTAACTTAAGTAACTAAAGGTTCGATCACTCTCTTCGTGCATCATTTTTTTCTATTGTTTTAATATTTTTTGAAGTTACTAAACTTGCTGTGAATAAAGATCTCAGTCAAATAATGTAGAAGTGCACAGATGTAACAAGCTCTTTTCTCTTTGTAAATTTTAATACAAATGAATTATCTTTTATAATGTCCTTTAATTCATAGAAAGTACAGTAAAACAGTTCAGCTTCATGAAGCAATATCACTTTTCAGGCTTTTGAGC
The DNA here is from genome assembly GCF_019740435.1 of Gambusia affinis. NCBI lineage: Eukaryota > Metazoa > Chordata > Actinopteri > Cyprinodontiformes > Poeciliidae > Gambusia > Gambusia affinis. The sequence continues at coordinate 14,056,937 of NC_057876.1, read as the reverse complement.
CAAAATAAATAAGTTTTTTCAGTCTAGGCAAGCAGGATTATGACTTTTGTTCTTGGAAGCCAAGGTTTAATTAAAGCAATTATTGTTCCCACTACTTCTACATATGCTGTTCTTACTCACACCCTTGCCAAATGTTAATGAAGTGGATAACCATTTGACAGATGGCCCATTAAGCAAACACTGGCAGCATATGCCTTGCTGCAGAAATGTTTGTATAGCCTCAATTTGGCTAAATATTGACTAAAACCCAATATTCACAAAAAAAAACACATGGAAGAAGCAGATTCTAAGCAAAACATTTCTGCCTAGTAATGGCCACAGGTAAAAATCTATAAACTAGAGAAACCAAAACTATTTGTCTTACATCTGCAAGGAATTTGGAGTTTTAAACTGCTACACTTTAAAGTTCTGGAGAGGATATCTATGCTGCAGTTTCATTCTTGACTTATGTGCATAAAACCTAAAGCGGTATTTCAGTTTCAACTGTTGCTTGTATTTCTAGCTCAGCAGTTTTGCTAGCATCACTGCCAGTGGAAATACATACTGTTCTTTGCCATTTGTTTGAGTATAACTTTTCTGTAAAGTTTTCTTATTTGCTAGCTTCCTTATTAAAATATTTTTGATAAGGAAGCTCATCCAAACAAAAGTTTGTTGATCAAAAATGTATCTCTGTTTCACTAGATTTTTAATTCATCTGTGAAAAATGATCTTTTCTGATCAGCCCACACTTGCAGTCTTAGGCACTGGCATGCACTTAAACCGGTTGCATGCCTCATAATCAATCAGTAACTTTATGTAAATACAACTTCACATACTGACTTTTGAAACAGAAGTGCTGATATTATAGGTCCCAAGACTGATATAATACCACAGATTGAACATCTGTTTTATTATTCTTGCTGTAAGATTAAACCAAATTCCCACAGCAAGGGGAAGAATGAATTACTTTTACTTAATCATTCAGTGGGCCTTTTTTGACTGGGTGATCATGTTTTGTTATTCTATTGTGTAATACTTGTTTCCTGGTTCAGTTGCTTATTTGTATCTGACTGAGTCCTGCAATCAATCTGTCCTTTTCAGGGACGCAACCTTGTCTTTCAGATAAAACCATGACCGTTAAGGTGAAGTGGGTCGATACTCAGAGCACACTGAAAACTCAAATTGATGTGGTCTTTGATTTTCCTCAACTCCTCTGTCACTTTGGCAGCAGGCCATTGTAGTAAAATACTTGTAGACATAGATTTTCGCAAGGCAAAGTTGACAGCCAAAAGTGCTACTGCATTTAGTCCTTCGAACACATCGTTACTCATATGTGTGTAGTGTATTGATTAATTTAGAAATGCATCGCTTGCAAAATGATATGTTGCTTTCTCTTTCTTTGAGTTTGGATAACGTCTTACTTTCTACCTGCAATTATCTTAAATTTATTTGATTACTGCAACAGTTCCCTCAAATGTCTGCCTAGAAACTCAAACAGAGGCAGTGCCATGCTGCTTGTGTTCTCAAGAAAACTAGAAAAGTAGAGCACATCACCATCATCCTAAAGTTCTTACACGGGCTCACTGTAGGAAAGACTTTAAAATACTTCTGTTAGTTTAAAAACCATAACCAAACATGGAGAAGAGCGTTCAGTTTTTCTGTTCCTCTAATCTGGAAAAAAACTTCCTGAATACTGAAAAAGTGCTGAAGTGATTCGTTTGAATCAAAGCTAAAACCCCCTTTGTTTATAAGTGAACATACAATGATTCTAGACATGATTTCAACTTTGCATTATTTTACCACTATCATGTAATGTGTTTTTCTTGTTTGTTTGTTTGTTCATTGTTTTTTGGTTTGCACTTCGAACTGCCTTGTTGAAGAAATGTGCGATGCAAATAAACTTGACCACTTCCATATTGCTTGCTGGTTCTGAAGAACCATTTTGGACTAATCCCAACATGCTCACTTCATTTACGCTAACACTGCTTGATCATAAGTGGTGAAATGTTGTCTATGCTTCCACTCTGGATTCTTTATTGTGAGTTTGATGTCATACTAGGATTTATCACTGGGAGATGCTACAGCTATGTGAAAAAAAAAACAAAAAAAAAAAAACGAACAACGCAAGGACAGACAGGAGAAACAGAATGTGATTGATACTGTTTGACTTGCAAACATTTGTGCCAAATATTGCTGTTCTCCCTTCACGTCTCATTCCATTACTTGGTGTGATGCTTGTCATAATGACAAAATGGCTGTCACCCTGATATAATGACTCCTGTTATGACAGAAAAAAAAGGAAAGAAAGAAAGAAAGTGTTCTTCTACAGACATTTTGGTGGTTGAGAAAAAGTCATTAACCTGAGATTTGCTTCCTGGCATTTGCATAACAGAAAAAACTCCCACTAAATTACGTTGTTAGAAGCACTGAGCCACAACCTCACGTTTATAGGCTGAGCTTTTGTACGAAACCCTCGAATAAAGTCATGCATTTGCTCATTATACCTGGCAAGCTGTCTGTATAAATCATGACATTTATTTAAATTAATTGCTGGAGAGACGATATATATGAATTACTTATGGATTTATATAATCAACAAAATTTGAAAAATCAATTAAAGCAGCATTCTTTTTTATTTTTATATCTTTTGTTTTCTATCTACAAACATCCATAATGTATTTATTTTTTTTTTGACAGAAGATTGGATGCTTCCACTGGCTTGTGGTAAACTTTTGCAGACAGCTGCTGTCAGCCAGTTAAACAGTTTGTTTATCTTAGCATATTTCCAGAACACACATGCCTAATGCAGGTGTGGTGTTCCTTTGGCAAACTATACAATCTAACAAAGGATTTACTTCCTTAAAGTAGTCAATGGCTTTATTTGAGCTATTTATAAGTCTCACATTCTCCAACTATTTCCAAGTATGCTCCATATTGTTTAAAATGTTTATGAATAAAAAGTAGAAAATGGCAACCTCACTCTTTGGAGAATCTTGTACTAATGCAAATAACCCTAACTCTAATTTTTATGAACGAGAGACATATTGACGCAGACAACATGCAAAGATATGCAAAGCCCTGATGTAGAGGTAAAGAGAAAGTGAAAGTGATTATAAAAACTGCTGCAAACACAATGAGAGAGAGAAAGAGAGCGAGCAAACAAGAGAGAGAACGAGAGAGAAAGTGAAAACAAGAGCATTTACAACAGTCATTTTCAGTCTCAGCGGGTAACGTTCGTCAGGTAAGAAATAACTAAAACTGTTTGATGGAAAGGTAAAAATTGGTGGTGTGACTACAAATTATGCATCACAAAGTCTACGTCTGTATCTTGTTTTGTTTGATCAAATCCAGCTGATCGTAATTCTGATCAAGAACACAAGTAATGAGAGTCTTAGTGGTTGGTTGGAGGAGGAAACTTTTAAAGTGTAAACTTCAAAGTGTAAACTTTCATGAGAACATTTTCGCTGTTCTCATGAACCTGCCAAAGCAAACTTAGGTTGTGCTCATATTACACAACTTCAGTGGTGAAGTTGCTTAATAACTTCACAACTTAAACTACAGACAAAGTTTAACATGCTCAGATAGTTTATTTAAACAAAACAAATAGTTGAAATGTAAGCTGAGTTTTGGTTCATTTCAGTGGTAAAATAATCTGTGGATGATTGTAAAAGTATGTGCAACATGCTGTAAAAATAAAGATGCAAAAAAAAAAAAAAAACTAGGCAAAAAAAAAACTTTACCTATATTGTCAAGTGGCTTCAGAAAGAGAGAACCAGAGCGAGAGAGATAATATACAGGAACTAGCTTTATAGACTCCTTTAAAGAGCCATTACACTCCCTCCAATAAAGATATGGCTACCTACACTGCTTTAAAGATTTGAACTTTCCTCATGTCATCCCTACTGCTACCTAAAGTAGAAACATGGGAAACTCACAAATGTATATCCAAAGTTTGATTTAGTTTTTATAGAAGCATAGAAGAGGGATGGAGGTACTGCAAAACTGTAACTCGACACGTACTTCAGATTCCAGTTTTTCCTGTTTCTCTGTTGAAGTGGGCCAAATAGCTTCAGTGTCTCCCAAAGAAAACAAAGAAGGAAAGCAAAGTATTAGCTTCGTCAGCTCTTTGTTTTTAGAGTCTAAGTGTCCCAACAAAGCATTCAAGATACTGAGTTTCTCAAACAGTCTTGTGAAATGAAGCTATCAGGTGAACACCAAAGTCTCTATGTCACAACTACACAACTCCTCTTGGTCGCTATCCAGTTCTGTAAAATAAGAATACAACAAAGACAGTATGGTCTGATGAAACCTTCCAGTGGCTTTCTGTGTTTGCTTATGAGTAGCACAGAGCGTGCACAAGACTCTAGGAAATTAATCTGACACTAAAGAATAAATAGACATAAGAAACATAATTAAACTGGAGAAACAAGAAATAATTAGATACAAAAAATAAACATGCTAAACTAGAAAATCTAAGAAAGGACTTAACCGAAGTAAAACCGGAACATGACTGATGTAATCAAAGAAAATTAACTAATGGACCCAGAATGTAACAAAACCCAAAGCCAACTCAAAGAACCCCAAATCCTGACACTTCCCTTTTAACAGTAAAATGTCTTGCTTGTTTTCTCAACTTTTGTCACCGGTAGTTAACAAAGATGGGAAAGGAACAAAGTAAACTTGCACAGGAAGGCTACGTGTTATCAAAAGAAACTGAAGGTGACATCACTGCTACAAAAGATGACGACACATATTTTATAAAGATGATTCATCTGTCAGAGGTAAGACTTCAACCGTATGTACACTAATTAAGTTATAAATCATTCGATGGAAGGAAGGTTCTGCCCTGGGTTTTAGTTGCAAAGCTGCAGATGAAACATAATTTACCATTCAGAAGCCACTTGATGGTCGATGCAATAAACTCCACTTCTTCTTTGGTTGAACAGTTGACGTTATGTCTGTTAACTATGATTTTCTGCTAATACACAACATTTAAGACCAGAATATTACATCAGAACAAATGTTGGATTAATGCAACATATGTTTATTAAATGCTTAAAGCTTGATATTTTCAAAAGTTTCTTTTAATCTGACCAACAAGCTTCATCAAAATGCATGTTGGAATTCATATGACTATATATTTTTATTTGATGGATGGAGAATATTGTTAGATCAAATCACTATCTTGCAATCATGCTTTGCCTTGCAGCTTCCCAGACAAGCTCTTGCTGCACTGATGTCAGAGATTGACGTTCTTCGGCAAACAAACCACCCTCATCTTATAAATATAAGAAACTCCTTTAAAGGTATCTTGCTTTACATGTTTAAACCATGTTTTAATAAATATTATATCAATTTTTTTTGTTAGAAATGTTGAAATATAAAAAAGTAACAACACAGCCACCGATGAAAATAGGTTCAAGGTTATAAGAAATAATTTTCAACGATAGGCATGAGTTGATTCTCTGTGGGTTCGTCGGGTTTGTCACACAGTCAAAACACATGACTGTTAGGTTGGTTAATCTCGTTACATTGCCCTTAGGTATGGCTGTGTGTGTCTGCATGGTTGTTTGTCCTGTATGCCGCTGTGTTTTCTTGTGATGAATTGTCAAACTGTCCAGCGTGTACCCCATCTCTCACCAACTGACTGCAAGAGATTGGCACCAGCGACACGGCAAGAACAAGAGGGTACATGGAGGGATGGATATAGTAAATTCTTAGAGGACACTATGAAATTCAAAAATGTATATTTACATGAGCTCTGTAAGCTTTTTGTCTGCCTCAGACCTATTAAAAAAAACAAAAAAAAAAAACTATAACTCAAAACAAGCTTTGCGAATGGCATCACTTTCTGTTAAACTTTCAAGGCTCTTGCTATTTCAACTTTATTTTCTTTAAAAATATATAATTCCACAGTGTATTTTGTGCACATTTGAACTTCCTTACATGGCAGTCTTGTACACAAGATTGCCATATAAGGAAGGTTCTTTGCAAACATTTTACAAATCAGAGCTCACAATACAACAGAATATGACTTTTTCATAGTTTAACACTTATTGGACACTAACTAACCCATCTTGCTATTAGCCAGCAAGATTTTAAGGAAAGAAGCTATACAAAAACCTATTAAGTTGCATCCTTGACAATGAAAAATAGCTAAACTAAAAATACTTGTGTGTGTATGTCATTAAGATGAAAATCAAAACATCTACTACATAATAATGAAGGATTGCCAGGGTGGGAGTCTTGCTGATGTTGTTGGAAAGAATCCAGAAGAGTTGCCACAAGAGTGTGAGGTATATTAAATACATCTTAAGACACCTTTTATTGAGATTCTGAGGGGAATGTATGCCTTTTTTATTTGCTGTCTGTTACCTAGGTAGTAAGCTGGATTGTTGAGATCTGTATGGCTCTCAAAGTCATTCATGAGGCGTGTTTGCTTCACAAAGATCTGATTCCAAAGGTACTGCACATATTACACAAGCAAGTGGAAAGGCTGCATTTTAATTTTGCATTTTAACATGAAAAATAACTCACAAGTTATCTTATCTTCTCAATATAATGATGTTGTCATGGATTGGCAAGACATTCAACATAATATTTTGAAATACTTAAAATGTTTACCCTTCTTTGACTATTTCTCATAGACAACTATTTCCGTTTTCTATAGAACATACTGTTGTCAGAATTTGGATTGGTGCGTTTGGGTGGATTTGGAAATATTCATGAAAGGTAATATCATTCTCAGAATCTATAGTCTGCCAACACCTACCTCTGGTTTTACTGTAGCAATCATTGAATGTTTTCATTGAACATCCTACTGTTCATGTTTGTACTACCTCTAAGGAGTCACAAAATACTAATGACATGTTATACTGCTAAATACGAATTTGTTATGTTTGTCAGCTTGTTTTCAAAGAAGAAATTTAAAATGTGAATTATATATTTTATATGTTTTTTCTCACAGCTCAAAAGGCCAGTCTGCCACAAACTTAAATCCAACAATAAATTACCTGGCTCCTGAAGTCTTCACGGGGGGAACTTATGATGCCAAAAGGTACTTTTTTTTTTACAGTAATATTATATTCGTTTAAGGTTACGTTTTGGTGTTTGCAAATAGTTACATAATGTTCTTGGTGATGATACGCTACTACATTGTAGCCACAGCTATCGTGCAGCAATCCCATTTGATATCGGTAATATGTGTTAATATATGAAAAGCTGAAAAAAGCAACTCTTTTTTTCTTTTAATTGTTTTTTTAGCTTTGAGTTAACTTGAAAACATAAAAGAAAATCTTTTTCATCTACCATTGAAAGCATAATTGATGTAAAATTGGCTGCATCCCATGTGAATATGACTACATAAATAAGCTGTGTTAAATAATTATATCTTTTTTGTTTTAATAAACCAATCAGAGGAAAAACAGAACATATTACACAATCTTCACTTATGTTTTATAAGATCAAAGTCAGATGTGTAGTCACCTCAACAGTAGATTCATGATATTAAATATTTTGAGATTTTTTTCTCATGTTTGTCCTGTATTTTTTTTTAGTGACATCTGGTCGCTGGGATGCATACTGTATGAGCTCTGCACGAAACAGAAAGCGGTATAATGGTTTTATTTTATTTTTACTTGTGGATAATGTCTACAGAATATAGAATATACAAAATACAATTGGTACCAGGTCAAAATGATATTAGAAAAAAATTTGCTTATATGTTAAAAGTTATAAAACCTTGCCCGGTATTGAATTTTTGCTTTTCAGTTCTTTGCAGAGACGACAATCAAGCTCATGCCTAAGATAATTAGTGATGATTACCTGCCTCTTCCAAGCCATTTCTCATTTGAGCTTTGTGATCTCTTGAGTGACCTTCTGAAAAAAAAGCCTGAACAAAGACCAACAGCCAGTGAGATCCTGCAGCGCCCTATCATTATCAAATGTCTTAGAACCAAGGTATGATGTTTCCATTTTTCCAATTATTGCAGTGTAGTCTAGAGGTGCCCACGTAAAGTCTTCAAGAAGTAATGTGCAGAAACATGTTCAGAAACATCTCTGCATCTATACACCAGAATCAAATAGCTGAATTCTCTCAGCTGGCTCTGCTGAGGCCTGGAAACAGGCAGTCCATTTGATTCAGGTGTGTTAGAAAAGAGACGCCTGGGGCGTAAGGTAGTGCATAGAGGGCAGCGTCATCGGCAAGTTGCTCTGATCTCAGGTGTGCTTCTACAAGGTTTCTTTTTGTGTGGTTTCAGAAACTGTGTTTGTTTTTTATTCGTTGTTTTAGTGCCAAACAACTGTGGAGGATCTTCAGATGAAGCTGGAGAGGCTGAGAGCTCTGGCAGATGGTCTGGAGCGTGTTCATGAAGGCACTACCATCGGCAGCCTGACAGGAGGAGTGATTGGAGCCGTGGGAGGAATTACATCCATAGTGGGGCTTGTTCTGGCACCCTTCACTTTAGGAGCCTCACTTATTGTCACTGGAGTTGGTGTCGGGGTGGGAGCTGTTGGTGGGGTCACTGCTGGTGCCTCAAACATCACAAATATGATCAACCAGTCTTCTGATCGTAAAGCAGTTCGTAGTATCATCAAAGAAATAGAACAGAAAATTAGTGCAGTGGTGACGTGGCTCTTGGAGATTAACAGTAGTCTGCAGGCCATCAGCAGCCAGTGTCCAGAAGCACCTAGCACTGATAGCACGTTTACAGAGGAAAACCTGAGGAGGGTTGGCCTTAGGGCTGGAAAAGGGCTTGGAGGCATTGTTGAACTGGTTCGCTTGGTTAGAGTGGCTAACATTGGCCAGCTTGCTGCACAAACATCAAGGGCAGTGCGTGTGGCAGAAGTGGCAACAGGTGTGCTGTCTGGTTTGTTCGTAGCTGTGGATATTTTCTTCATTGCTATGGATGCAAAAGAGATTCAGCACATTAAGGAAGCCAGGGAAGCAGAGAGGCGAATTGAACCTCCTTCTGCCTCCGAGTCTGGAACTGGAGACTCAATGTCAGTCTCTGATCAGGCAACACTGTTGTCAAACTCACTGATGCAAGAGTCTGACAACGGTGAAAGTGACCGTGTGGCAGAGGAGGCGTCTTCCCCACCAACTAAAACCAAATCTGAGATCATGAAATTTGTCAAATCAGTCAGGGAGGCAGCACACAACCTGGAGCAAGTCCTGGGTGAGTTAGCCACTATCATTTCATCTATCCCTTTGTTTCAGGAAGATAATGATCTGGAATGGCAGAATATGGAATTGATGTAAGCAAAATCACAGCTTTAAAACGTTGTGCCAATTATATTTTTGTTTTGATTTACATTTGTTCTATTGTACAGCAACACATCAAATTTGGGTATGAGGAAATATGCCATAATGAGTAATTAATTAGTATTATTTTATCCTCCTTTGAGTTTTAAAACTACTGAGAATTGAAATTTATGCCTTAGATTTTCTTTTACATGTATTACTAGTTTATGTTGGAATTCTCCCAAGCTTTCAAAAGAAACTCTAATCAATGATTCTGAACATATCTTAATTTTATTAACAAACCATGTTTTCAAATATTATCACTGTTTGCATGTTTGTTTGAAAATGTGAATATTCTAACGTGATTCTAATCAAATATTTACACATATGTAGCATATAAAAAATACAAATATATTTTTTGAGTGCAAGGATGATTATTAATAGTTCAACAATCATTGTCTGGATGATATTGAAGAAAATAAACATATTCTAAAAATTCTGTATAAATGCCTTGTATTATGTGCTGTTGCTTTTGGAATTTCATATAATTATTTGTCATAAGGCTCGAGGTACATGCATGTTCTCCAGGGTGGTCTTACATTCTCAAGCTGTGGTACAACTGGTGGTTTTCTTACAGACAGAACTGCCTTCTCTCATTATCCTTTTTGAACTGATATGTATGACATCAAAAGCACCATGCTGGAGCTTATTTAAACCTGACATTTACATTTGCCAAGAAGTTAATCCCCACTCAGATTCCATGCAGACTGTAAATTTTCATATTTTTATACAGATTCTCAATTTTACAGGTTCTCTTACAAGATTTTGCATCATACACCTTCCCATCTACTGTGGCCAGCTTCCCTTTAAATAGTATCCCATTACCCATCTGTGTCATGATGGAGATTTTTGTTTTTTAGGGCATTAATTTTCTGTCGCACAGAGTACATGCAACGTGTCAACATTCACACAGTGGAAATTTGTTGTTAACTGTGTTTATTCTGATAGTGTGATTATGCATGTGTTTGTTTAACTGTTTCAATTTCATGTGCATAATTTTTACTCAAATTTTATTTTTACTGCATGCGTGATAAAACATCATAGTTTTAATCCACCATGGTTATTTGGACCTGGACAAATTGCTTGACGTTACTTGATGACGGTCACCTGTGGAGTTGTGGGTGTGCCGGGAAGTGTCCTATAAGCTGTTTCCTAAACCTGCTAGTGAAGCTGGCTGAACACCTGAAAGGTGGAGAACTCAGTCTGCAGGAGAAAGGGAACATATAGCAGCCGGAAGCAACGAAGGGACAGTTTGTTTGATTGCCAGGTGAAGACGACCGATCGGCATAATCTGCCATTCTGTTCCTGCAGCAGAAAAAAAACATACAATCAATGGAAAACAACATGTTAACAGCAGAGCAGAGATGAACCTCGCAAGCGTCTGTGAATTCTGTTTTTCACTGACATCTGCAGGGTTTGGCCTCGTAGGTCGAAGAGGAGATTGGCTAGCTCTATGGACATTGCTTCAGGTCAGCACCTGTTTTTGTTTACTGGTAGTGACACAACGGAGCCCATTGATGACTGAGAGCTGCATGTAGTGCAGGGGTGGGCACTCCTGATCCTCGAGGGCCGGTGTCCTGCAACTCTTAGATGTCTCCCTGATCCAACACAGCTGAATCACCTCCCAAGTGCAGTCAGGTTCTCCAGAGTCCTGCTAATGACATCATTATTTGACTCAGGTGTGTTGAAGTAGAGATACATCTGAAGGTTGCAGGAGACCGGCCCTCGAGGACCAGGATTGCCCACCCCTGATGTAGTGGATCTCAGCTGTACTGTGGTGCAACGGAGTCAATAAACACGGCTGCAGGAATAGATCTAAGAGGTTCCATCTTTTCCTGAATTGAACTGATATGGTTGAAGCTTTTTAAGAGTCATTTTTAACTGAAAATATAGAGAACAATCTCATCCCGGATTGTGATGACATTTTATAAAGTTGTTTTAAGTTTAGTTTTTCAATAAAACACTTTTTTAAACTATTGAAATATATTGGCGATGTCCTACAATATGCCTCTGCAACATGTATAAGGAAGGACTCTAAGATAAACTTAAATAAGTAAACATGTTAAATAATCCAAATAAATTCACAAATTAATTAATCTATTGCACAGACTGGTCTGGAGGGACAAAGAAACTGGAGTAATTCTGTCTCTTCATAGCAGTGAAGGCAGCATATGAACAGCTTTCCATATTTGGCTTTTCTTAACCATCACTTGTGTGCAAAGGCGCATTCGTTCAAATGCACCTCAAGAGTCCATATAGAATAATACACCTTTATAAGATATTACATACTTTCTAAATATGAAGTCTTAGGGTTTCTGCTGCATGTTTAAATGGCTCAAGGCTGCAGTGAAAAGAGCAAAGCAGTTAAATGACCACCGCATGTTTAACTGGAATATGAAAAACAAACTACTTTCAACTTCTATGAAATTGTCAAGTTTGTATTAATTAGCAGCTAAATCTTAATATCTGTTGGGTTAATAAACCAACACCCCTGAGTCATCACAACTGTTCTACTTAATGTTGCTGATTAATATGCACTGACAGTTGTGGTTTTCAATTCCTGTTTAGGAGAACAGACACTGAATAATGAACATAAATTATAATCTAAAAGTATTATAAATGCTGTAGTGAGGTAAGTAATACTTAGTGCAGTGTTACAAATGGCTGACGGTCATAACAAAAGCAGGAGACCATAGCAAGAGTAAAGTTACAAAATGGAGACATTTATTAAGATAAAATGAACAAAAACTACAATGGAACATGTGTGTCAGTGTTAGTGGTGTATCGCCAGTGCTTGAATGTGTTGTATTTATGCGTATTGAAGTGTTAAAATGTTAAAAAGACAAATGTGCATGTTAAGGAGCCAGAAAGTGTGAACACAGATAGAAGGAGCACAAAGACAGATACACACAAACACATTTTACCCATTTCATTAGTTCAGGGGGCTGTATTATTCACCACAAGTACCTCTTCACATCAAACACTGATCTATAAGTTTTATTTTTAATTCCTCTGACAAGAAATGTAACACAAAATAATTTGGCGATAAACTAATCTATTTTTTTTTTCATTTAATTTTGTTGTCATTTAATTCTTGTAAAGCTATATGTAAAAGTATTTTACTAACTTGATTAATTCACTGCATCTTTGTTCATCAGGAAATTAAGTGGTTTTTGGTTCGAAAGCTCTGCAGAATAAACGGATAATTGGATTACTGTCCATGAAAAGATGGGATGGATTTCAAACCTGATTTTAGGTGCCACTTTAATCGAGAGTGTTTTTCTTATGATTCAAGTTTGTTCACAATATGGTTTATGCATATCAGCAGCATAAACTTTGAGATTGATTTAGATTTAAATTGGATACATTTATCATTAATTCATTAGTTGTTCATTGAGATATGCATTTTGCATGTAGTACATATATGCTCCAGATAGATAGATAGATAGATAGATGTTTATGATTGACTTTTCAAATATTCAGTGTAAAAATACACAACTAAACAATTATTTTGTCACAGCAGTAATGATGGACAAACTCGTCAAATGTGGCTCAAATCATAATGAATTGTTAGCATATAGGCCTGATCTATGTGCAGCCTGAGTGTGAAGAGTTGCTATGATTTACAATCGGAGATGCAGAATACATTATTCATAACACAGCCTCTCAGACAACACAGTATGTTTGTAATGTGTGTTAAACAGCTTCTAATTATATGTAATCAGGCTGAAATGAGAAGATTAGTGTCAGTACAGCGTGACTGGGGGAAATAAAGAAGGTATGATAGCTTGCCTGCTTTTTGATATATGTTATAGTTTATGAAAAAAAGTTACCATTGCCTCCCTTGATTGCAACAACAACCAATGAAATGCTTATAAGGAGGTAGCATTAGAGATATATAAAATAGTATATATATCAGGACAAAATTTGAGAGTTTCAGGTTTGTTTTTCAACACAAAATGTCATGACAGATGCTTGAAAATGCACAACACAATCCACATAACCACAAAATGTATAAACAAACTTATACAGGCAAAGTTTTTAGATTATCTGTTCTCCATCCCAGCTACAGAGTTGTTTTTCCTTATTTTAACATTGGTTTTACTCACTACCACTCCCTCACTATTATACCATTCTGTGTATGTTCAGAGTCCCTTGTGTTGTTTTGAAGCTACTAGCTACTGATAAGCTTCCAACATGCCACCCTTGGCTGTGTTTCATTTGTTTCCCTCTCTTTCAGCTATTCTCTCATCCTTCTTCACTCGGGAATCATTTGTTTCCCCTCAGAAAGTGCCAAAGACAACAGAAAGGCATCTTTACAGGTGGCCACAGGAGATAGGGATTAGATTTCACACTTTGTGCTTTTGTTTGTTCACGTGTAGAAACTTATTTTGCTGTGTGTGATAAGAAAATACAGAAGATTGAAATCAGTGCCCCCTGAAGAGTTTATCACTCTCTTCAAATCTGGCCAGCACGCAGGATAGTCATCTTGCATAACAGATCGGCTCTTAAGCTCTCGCCTAGTCTGATGTTTTTTCTCCTCTCTTGGATTGTCTATCTTGGTTGTGCAAAACCGTAACCTAAAAAGTTTATTCTTTCAAGTTTGGAAAGATCAATCTCTGTAAATATCTCCCGATAACTTGAACATTAGCTGAGGTTTTTGCCAGTCAACAATGTTATAAAAATCTATTGAGTCAGCATTTCTCCCACGCTGCATTTTTCTTTGTCAGTATCTTTGATACTGGAGCTTGGTGGGTGTACTCTTAATCCAACTCTTCTATAAAATACCATTACCTCCACTTCTACACATACATACATGAAAACACACCTACACAGACAACATGTAAGCATGGAAACAGATGCAATAACATGCACATACATATAGCATGCAACTTCTACGAAATGTGATTTTACATGATGTTGTTGCTTCCCTCCTATTCCTTTGTCTAGACCTCTCTCTCAGTGTAATGTTTGTCTTCTTATAATTATCATTGCCTGTCCAATAGCTGATAGTGAAGCTTCATGACCTGGGACTTTCAGCATCAATGAAAGTATTGACTTCTGAAATCAGTGTTTCAGAAATCAAGTGATAAATCTCATTTATAATTTAAACAACGCGAAGTAGCCTCAGGGAGGAACTCTACTCAACCCTCAGAAATCAATAGAAACAACAGTCATCAAGCTCCAGTTTAAGCAAGTTATTGAGAGTGAGAATAAAACTCAACTCTGTAATTAAAGGATCTGTAGTTTTATTCATAGTCAGCAAAAAAGGAGAAAAGAACTACCAAGGTATTAAAATGCTTCAGGGAAAATTGGTTAAAGGTTGTATTTGAAAACTGCTCTCCAAATAATAGGCAATAATTTTACAAATTGGTAATTGTATCATATTCTATTTTTCTTTTTTTTTTAGGTCAAACCAGGAGACTTTGATTTAATACCTTCAGATTTTACATTTGTCCTCTTGTGCATGGCCAATAGGTTTCTTCACTAACTATTTTGGTATTATTCATTTCTGACGATCAAAGCATGTCATTGACGACTGAGGATAGATGTTTGGCCATATAAATAACTCCTAAAAAAAAAAGGGTTTTATGGAATTATCCTCCATCCATCTCTGCTAAGGAATTACAGCTTATTGTACATACACCCAAAAAAAGACAAACAATACCTTTCTATTTACTTTGTCTTTCAATTCCTGGCTGTTTTGTCATGTCACGAGTCATTCTGTGAGAAAATGTGACAGTTCTTCAGTTTACCCTGTTGGCTGTTTATTTATACGCCGTTTAAATTTAATTGTACCCAAATGACAAGAGAACACACCATGGCACTTGATGTCCCCCCTGGGCTTGTTTTCCTGATGACAAGGACTTCACAGGGGAAAACGTGACATATCCAGAAAGTGAGCACTGGATTAGCTCCATCCAATTTTCCGCACATTTTAGAGCATGTGCTGATCTTATTCCTGAACTGGTTGACACATTTTTAACACAAGACAAATCACTGAGGTCATCTTAATGGATGACCTGAGGCTCAGATGTGTGTGACAAAACAAGCACAGGCGTGTGTTGACAAAAACTGATGTCTTGGATGCTGGCTTTAAGAAACAATGTTCTATCTTGGGCTCAAAATATTTTCGTTTTTAAGAATAATTAGGCACGGGGTGCTAGGTGGCTCAGTGGAGCATGCACACCATGTGAAGAACGTACTGTTCAATAAAAGATACCAGTGCCTAAAAATAGCCTTTTTAAATAATAACAATAATAATAAATAAAATATATAGAGTTCTTGTTTTGGCCAATTAATATATTTTTTAAATAGGACCTGTCATCTTTTGCTTCTCATAAAAGTGCATAACATTGAGATATTTATTCATGTATGCTCCCTCTTTTGCAGTTTGAAGTCAGAGAGAATTTATATCTATAATTATTGAACTTTTATTTTGCTAAAATTAATAAACACACACTGTGTGCTTTGCTTTTATTAAATGCCCTTCCAATCTTACGTCAAATCATTGCTGTTTTGACTGGCTGTCTGAGCAACGGCCTGATTGACAGGAAGGGGAGAAAAGTCTTTTTAATTGGCAGTCAGGATTCAGAAGGAATGACTGATTTGTTCAGCTGTGCGAGAGACAGTTTTGGAAAGTTCTCGCAAATATAAGACAGGTTTGAAGGAGTCCCTGTAACCGCTTCTAGATATTAATTAGGTAACATTTAGCTGGTTTACAAGCAAACAATATTTAAATACCTGAACACGCAACACAAAGTCGTATACAGTGGTTGCAAAAACATTAGATGATTATTAGCATTTTTTTTTTATTGTATAGGAAGTTCAGATTTTTTTTTTTCTCCTGAAATATGCAAGTAGACAAAATAGTTGGCACTCCTCTAAAAATAACTCGAAACTGACAAAAGCAATAATGGGTTCCATCTATGTTTGCATTATGTGTGTGTGTGTATGCGTTATTACTCACTGCTGGATTCTGGAGTCGATCCCTGCCCTGCCCTATTGTGTCTCCAGTATTTTCTAGTGTTGTAGTATGTGTTTGGATATTTACTAAATAATTTCCATCACCTCTGCTTCTGTCCTGTTGCACTTGGTCATCCTCAACATAAGTCATAAATTATAATTGTTCCAAATAATAGTAAAATCAGAAGTTGTACACAAATAGCCTCTAGAAATCATTCATTTATGAAAAATATTAGGATCTTGTAGTTTGATTTGATTCTAGTTTCGTTATTGTTTTGTGCTTGTTTCTTAATTTGGTTGGATCAGTCTTGTTCTTTTCTTTATTAGTTCAGTCCTTTCTTATTGATTCTAGTTTATTATGTTTATTCTTATTTTTTCTCTCTCTCTATTTAAGCACTTCTTTCTCAGTCACTACTCACTGGTTACTTCTCTGGTTTCCTCTCATTCTCCTCACGACTTTTTGGTATGGATTATTTTTGTTCAAGTTTGGCTTCCTGCATTTTTGTAAGTTTGCTTTTCTCATTATTTTTCATTAAGTCTTCAAAATCACCTGCTGCCTCTGCCTTCTCACTTTTGGGTTCACTTTAAATAACACTAACTATGACAACACAAAGTGTATTTTAATTTCAGCATAATGAGAACATTAGTGAACAAACAGCATCATGTAGCCCAATGAACACAGAAGACAATTCAAGGATGAAATTGAAAGCAAGTTTATATTCATAAAAATCTAAATACAAATCAATCTAGAACATGTTTGTGGAGCAGAGTTTATACAGTTATTTGAAAACCATCAATTCAATAATTAACTCGCACATTTAAGACTGAGTGAAGAATAGTAACAATTTTCACACAGCGTTGGGTCAACATTTGACGGAGAAAACCCTGGGTTGTTTCAGTTCAACAGCCTTAACCCAGTACACTGAATAAGAATAGCTCACTATGCAGAAATATGCATGATTTCTTTGTTACAAGTGTTGCTGGTCTTATCTGTTGAAATGCCATTCACAATTCTGTTAAATTACAATTTGTAATCATCAAAATTAACCTTAATACTTAGAAACAGCTAGAATTAAGTTATTTCTGATTTATTTCATAGTGGAGGAGAAGTCCCATGATCACATAGTTAAGTGGAATTAAGCAAAGTCACCACATTGCTGACTTCAACTACAGAGTCATAATTTTTAAGCAAAATTTTTGTCAGGCTAACCAAGATAAAACCTAACAGCATTTGAGTTGTTAAGAAAGCTGAATTGTTTGGTGTGTACCAAGGCATTTATCAAAGCAGCAGACAAAAGCCCCCTAGTATTCCTGGAGGAGCTGTGGAAATCCACACCTCAAGTGGGAGAAATCTTTGATGGAACACCTATTAGTCATACACTCCATAAATTTGACCTATGTAGGAGTGAAAAGATGAATGCCATTGTCCGGGATAAACCATAAGAAGTCCCATTTTCAGTTTGAAATCACTGGGGACAAGGCAAATGTGGAGGATTGTTGCTCTGGTGAGAGAAGAAATAGGACTAAATAGAGCTAAAACGAAACTCTGAGCAAACCTCCCTAACTGTGAAATACAGTGGAATGGTTAAGATTAAAACACAGTCATGTGTTAAATTGGCCTAGTTAAAGATCTGACCTAAGTCCAATTGAGAATCTATGTCAGAAAAAACATATTGTCAGCGATTTCCCATTCACTTTGAATGAGCCTGCAAATGTGGAGAAACAGAAAAGCTAAAAACAAATGTGCACCATAACTATCAAGATGATATTCTAATAACATATATTGACATTTGTGGGATGACAAAATGTGACAATGTTCAGGAACTATAGATATTTTTAACAAAACCAAACTGTCTTTCTAAGGTCTTTGGAAATATTTTAATAGAACTAAATGACAATTAGTTTTTCAACTTTTGAACTGCCTTTAGGAAAACCCAGACAGTAGTATAACGAAAAAAATAAAAATAAAAACAACAACTAGAAAACTCTGGGTCAACACCTTCAATGAGACTTTGGAGAGATTATGGAAGAACGGGTTCAGCAATTAATGCTTCTTGGAGATTTTATTTAACTGGAAATGCCTTAGTAGATAATGCATTGCAATATGTTTGAAGGGATTTCTTTTGAGGATGTGTTTAAAGAAACTCTGATTAAAAACAAAATGGCCCTACATCTCTTTTCAGACATAAAAACATGTAGTGGATCAGTGAGTTTTATAGTTGTTCTCTGTGGAGTCTGAGTGTAATTAGCTTTCACGGCTGTGAGTTCCCTTGGAGAAAAACTTGATAAGGGTTATCTATTTCCTCCCACTCTGAGGCAGCCGTGGACCCACTGCTGTGGTCAGCTGCTAGATTTCTACCAACTCTTGTGGGTAGAAAAAAACTATATCAAGTTTAAAGTTCAGTGTTGAACTGGGGTGTGCTTACACTTGTTCAAAAAGAGAAAATCTCAAAATATACCTTTCCTCCCTACAAAAAACAAAACAAAACAAGGTGATAATACATTGGCTCTGACTGTTTGTGTTATAGTGATTGTTGAGGAATTTCACTGAGCTGAAGTCTTTCATTCTAATTTTTATTTAAATTAGTTTTATTCTTGATAAATCTGCTCAGTATGATTTTACATAAAAGGAAGCCCTTTGAAACATATTATGCTCTTTGTTATAAGGGAAATATATAATAGAGTTGAAAGAGAAGCTCAAAAACCATAGATTTTTCTCTTTGAGTCTTGTGTTCTTAAGTATATTTCTAATTTAAATGCAGAACAGGTTGCACATTGTCCTTGAAAGGCAAACGGTATATAAACATAACGTATTTGGAACTTTTTCTTTTCAACTTTGTTGAAGCTCGTATATCATCATAGATGTATTCTTTTCGATATCCATAACTGGAAACCTTCATCGAGTTCGCCAAGGATGCTGGAAAAAGTTCGTGAGTGGTGACGATTTCACGATTGGAGCACCAGGCTGGGTGTTTCAAACGTGATATCCAGTGAGGTGATTGAAGTCACAAGAACTGTTGTGTGAGGGCAGTAACTCAGAAATTTAGCAAAGTGGCATCAAGCAAAAGGATTATGAAGTAATCTGTGGCAACTGCAGTCAGCCTGTATGTTACCGTAGTTGTCTACAGTAAATACTGTCTTTTTAAACGCTTTCATTCTGGGAATATTTCAGGTTATACATGTGCAATTTCATTCCAATGGTAGTCTAATGTTCCAACTTTTCCAAACAGTTGCTTTTGAAAAACAGCTGTTCAATATGTTTTATTCGTGAGCCATGCAGCTGTTGTCCAAGTCTCACTTTTCTCCACATAATAAGTCTCTATTTTACTCAGGAGATTTAACTACATTAAAAGTAGCAAAACATAATTCTGAGCTTACCACAGTGCTCAAACTGTATCGGTCCATCAACAGTTAGTTTTCTCACATCAATATGTTTGTTCTGATAAAACTGATAAAACTTCAAGTTAATGCCTCTCATGTGGTGAATGGAAAGGAAGTTTAAAAATATGGACAGTGTTTGCAGTCAAATGTTCTATTTTGTTGTTTTCATTCAGGCACAGAAAAAAGACAGTTCAGCTGTATAGATATTAGTGTCGTAGCCTTAGACTTAGGTTTTGTCTTTTTTCTTAAACTCTAAATTCTAGTTGAGTCATTCTCTTTTGGCAAAAAGTGTCTGCATGAGAACGGTATTTACTATGTTCTGTTTTGTCACCCAGTAAGGACCCACACATTTACCCAACTTATGCATTTCTATTTAAAAAAAGAAAATTCCCAAGAAAAGAGAATCAGTTCTATGGTTTTTGTGACAGTTTTCCATATGGTGCAGTTCCAGAGAACATAAATGGTAGTGCATTTCAGAAGGATGCATTTTAAAATAATGGTTTGCTTTGAAAAACAATGAACAGTAGTTCAATTGAGATTGTTGTGTTTCCTGGCTCTCAGTTATTAATTTAGATACCTTTGAAACTCTTTATTTCCGCTATCTGGAGAACAAGTTTTTCAGATATGCAAATAATATCTTGGAGAGCAAAAGCAAAAGTTGAGCATGAATGTCACAAATTGATTCATTTGAGACTCAAATACAAAGAAATGAAATTAGGACAAGATTAGTCAGCACTCGACCATAACACTTTGCTTTTATAGCAAAGTAACTCCCTCCTGACAAACACTCTCCTGACTACCTGAGTCAAGAAACCTTTGTGACCTTGTGTGTTGCCTCTTCAGTGCTACCCAGGAGGGAGGCCCCGGTTTTTCGGTGCAGTACTGCATTGCAGTGTACCTCCGTTCCTTTTAAGTCCTCTCAAACAGTGGGCTGCTGTAAGAAGATAACCTCTCTGTGTCATTGCTGGTTCATAATACCAAACTCTTCTCCTCTCATGTCGTCTGGGTTGCTGGAATATCAGCTCAAATACTCAAGGAAATTTGAACCCCCATCACACCACTAGAAGGCAATGTTAATACAGGTTCAGATATTTTCTGATGTACTTATATTCTGCATCATTAGCTAAACTTCTTCTTTATGTTCAATATAAATTCACTCTTAGTTTTCATGTCCTTGACCACTGACTAACAGTCTGCCTTGCTGTGTGTTTTGTCATCTTTGTGAGAAAATGACAATCTGAGATTGAACAAACTTTTATTGTTGCCGACGTTTCCTGTTTGTTATGGTTTTGTTTTACTTTTGTCATCTTCTTGTTTGCATTCAGGTTGTGTTTGAATGTTCTATATCTGTCAGTGTCGGCCAGTGATGAATATGTTGAAGTTGAACTTTGTGTGAGATATGTTACATAACGTCTTTGGGAAGTCCCAATTCTGCATCTTGCTCAGTGTGGTTTAACAATATGATTGATGGTGCTCCACAGTTTTCCCCATCCATAGGATTTCCAGTGTTTTAACAGCACTACATGTATTTTTTCTGATGAATATGTTGACTTTGGTTCATTATTTTGGATAATACATATTCTATTTTCAAATAACAGTTTTCACCACACTTTCCAGCAGTGGTGATCGCCATCGAAGGCTTTCCTCTGCACACAGTGTTCCTTTAAATCTGCTAAACAAAGATATTTTATCTGTTCTATCGTTTGTGTTTTTGCTGAGCACCTAAACCTGTCATCCATTTCCACAGAGTTTATACTACTGCTAAAAGGTGAAATGGTGAAAAGAAATGGGTGGCTTTCTTTTACCCTTAGCAAACAAAAATTGTCCTCCAGCAATTTTAAGTGCGATTTGTTGATTCTTCTTGTTTGGCTGCAGTTGCCTTGGGAAATACGAGGAAGTATACAGACGTTTCAGTCACTTCTAGATTTACTGGATTTTTTTTTTTTACAAATTTAAAAAGTGGGGCAAATTCCAGCATCATAGACAGCTCCTGGGAAAAGTTTTGCCCTAGTGTGTGCTGTATTACATTAAATAGGACATTTCTGCTGCCCAATTCCAAAACATAAAGACAGTCAAGATCCCAAAAGCTCTATTTAAAAATTGCTTTGGTTAATGACCTTTTTTCTCGATTGTATGTTTTTGACTTGCAGACAGAAATGTGAAAATGTCTGAAAAGAAAAGAAATTACCACAGGGTAGTCTAAAATTTTAATAAAGACAATAAGAAAAAAAAACACAACAGTTTGATTATTTTCCAGCATTAAAAATGTGATACCATTTATGAAATGACATTACAGGGTTTTTGTAAAATGACTATTTTATTTAGTTGTTGAGATCATTGCAATACTGTCTCTGATCCAACTTATTAGTCCTTCGGATGGCGCTATAATTTCATTACAACTTGGCTCCAAAAATAGCATTAAACAATTTAGGCCAATCTTACTTCATTTTCTTTTCTTTTCTTTATTTATTTAATTTTGACATCATGGTGAGTTATGACCAATGAAGAGTAGTCCTGAGATGATACTCAAGTCTGCAGAGTTTCAAATCTGAGCTTTAAAGCACTTCTATTTGTCAACTTCCTTAAAAGTGTATGTGATCTTTCTGATTGTGTGGGTTTATGGTAAATAGGGTCTATTTGGGTGTTTTATGATTCACTCAGATAATGAGGGGTAATTCCATGATCCAAGTAGAAATAGAGGTTTTCCCCTGATTTGTTGAAACGGATAAATTCCTTCAGGAAAAAAAGCTGGTCTGTTCTTAGGGCTTTTCCTGTAGTGTGTTACACAGATATAAAGCTGAGCAACAACAAAATCCAGCCATCTCCTTACTTTGAAGATTACATATAGTAGCAGCCAAAATAGCACAGAAAAAATAAAAAAAATAAATACAATCCAACTGATGGGATCTTGCCGAAAGAATCTATCTTCTTCTATGGGATTTTAATATGTTTACATGCTAAACATAGTCTCATTACTATTTAGATAATGAATGAATGCTGATTTTAGACCATGTTCTGAACTGCAGCATTATATATATATAAAAAAATCTCTCTACATGTTATCCTATTTGCTGGTGTGTTCCATGCTCTTTGAGTTTTCTCTTTTCATCTTGTGTGTAACGTCTTTGGTAATTGGATTTATGAATGCCCCGAAGAGCACTATAAATGTAAATTTTTGTGTGACAGAGATGTTATGTTTTGCTGGAATTCTCTCAGCCTCTAGAACAGGGGAGACCAGACATGCGTCATCTATAAACTTCATTCTCAGACAGATGGATGGAGCCACTTATATGAAAGATACACACATAAAACTCATTAAGACACTGTCCATCACAAACCTCTGCACATGTTCAAGAATCATCTTCCTGTTTTCTTGTCTACGGCACACCTACACACATCCACACACTCAACTTGAATCTTGTTTCATCATTTTGTTAGCCCTCTGTTGTTTTTCTTTTGCCATCTGCCCTTTTAGAGTGAAGGATCTAAAGCTGTAAACTTACTGCTAGGATGCGGTTTCTCCCCTTCACTTGTTTCATAAGTTTTTATCTTCTTATTTAAAATTGGTTAACCCTAAAGCTACTCTTCTGTTTTATCCCCAGAGAGAAAAAAAAAAAGAAAAATGTCTGAGTGAAGTGGGCCTTAACTGGAATAAAAGAGTGGTAAAATTTGACTAAAAATGTTAGAAAGAAAAAATAACAATTGCATCAGCTCCCGGAGTTACACATAATCCTAAGGCCTTCTTTGGATGCTTGAATCACTATCACTATCAATAGGCTAAAATACATGACAGATCCTTTTGAACTACCATGTCTTTGCAAGTAGAGACCTTATATTTTTAACACCAAATTATTTGCTGCTTTTGCAAGTTTTGTATTTGTGATTGAATAAACATGCAACCTTTGGTATTTTGTACATGGTTGAGTCTTGATCAGTGAAAGATCTAGATAAAATTTTGCCGATAATTGAAATAGCTTTTAAAACTTACATCTAGATGTCTTGTAAATTTTTGAATGTCATTTATTCTAAAATGTGTCTCTATGAATAGATACTGTATAACTCTTTCAGGACTTCAATTTCTCCACATTGAGCTTCTTAACTACTTTTTCCATTTAGTCCACCACATAATCGTTCTAGTCCTTTCTTGTAGTTCACAGTACAAGAAAACAGACAGAAGAATTTACTTACATCTAGATCTTGCTGATCTTGTTCTTTATGGAAATAATGCAGTTAGGGCTGTTGTATGTCATACAGCCAGAAAAAGCTGTATTTTCTTTTTTTGCTTAAGTACTCCACTTAAGCAAAGTAAGAAAGCCATTTCTTACTTTGCACAAGTGGAGTACTCTATAGAGTGTTCAACTTTTACTTTGAATAGGACACTATTCATGCTACTATCTGATTGTTGTCAAAGAATCTGCAGTCTGAACAGTTGTGTTGAATTTTATTTGACTTTTAGGTGATTTATGTGAGATGTGCATCATGATTCTGCCCCAGAAGAAGCCAAATGTGGCAAATCCAGACAGAAACAACAGCTGTTTATGTTCAGATTTGGTGTGATTGGTAACATAGAAACAAGATTAGTACAATATTACGGAAGCAGATGGATAGAAAAACATAACTTAAGATGAAATAATTCAAAATAAGACAAATATATAGTTGGACAGAGCCCTTACATAAAAAATACCATCTATCAAAATGGTGAGAAGAGGAAAATAAAAACCAAACATAATTGAAAATGTGTTTTTAATTGAAAATTACACTTAAAAAACAAACAAATTTTTTTTTTTATTGTTTTCTTTTGGTATCTTATATCAACCACATTCATCCATAGCTACTGGCCACTTCTAGCATGTGTGCTTCAGCAAAGAAAATAGTGACAGCAGCCAAAACTGCTAAAACAGAAAAACCTTTCATGTGAGACTTGGGGAAATAGAACTGCACTGAGTTACTGCTCCCCTGCCCCCAAAACAAATCAATAGAACAGAACAGATATAGTACAGAGGAGTGGTTTCCATTATTCTTATTTGCCCCAAACATTGACACAAGCATTAGAGCAATAACTTCACTAGAAATGTGCAATTATGAAAGAAGACAAAAGTGGGTGATGAGCATTGATTAAATATGAAAGATTTTGCCTTTCACAATGGAGCATCAGTAATTTGGCCTAAATGTAACTGGAGGCCAACTAAAAATATGAGCTTTTTAACAGCGTTCTTTGCCCTGTTTCTAAAATGTGCTCTCATCAGATAAATCCATCCCCCATGAGCACCAGTACAATTAAAGCTCTTATTTTGTTTTATGTACATTATGGCATAGCACACGAGGTGAGATTGTACAGCAGATGCGCGTAACCAAACCGGTGTTGGTGTTTGCACACGCAGAATAGTGCTTTGACATGACTCCAAAATTCAGCCCTCGCTTTGGTGTGAGCGTAGAAAAGATCCCCCAGCGGAAAATCAATGACACAGTGAGGGCTGAGGAGAGAGAGCGAAAGAAAGAGAGAGCTAGAAAAAGGGGGCGGTGTCTGATGACCGAGGAGGAGGAGAAAGCTCCCGGTCCCCACAGTTGTCCTCCCTGCTTCGCTCTTTTATTTTTTTCTAGCTCAGTCAGTCCCACAAGCAGCCGGGTGCTACAGGAGGAGTTCCCGCTGCCGTCTTGGACTTATTTTCATTCCAGACTGGACACCGAATAACTATCTCGGGTAGGCAAAGGATTTGCTGTTGGAACCTGGTAGAATTGATCAAAAACGTGAAATGAAATGTAACAGTTTGAGACTAATGGAGAAAGCAGAAAAAAAAAAGCCAGGACAAAGCTGCGAGGGGGTGGTAATTGTGTTAACGCCGTTAATTGCTTAATAAAGAAGGGGGTGGTGGACGCTGGGGGGTAATTGTTTGCCCCATCTGTCGCGGTGACAACTCTGTGTTTATAATCCGATTAGACAAAGGATAAGCAGTTTGAGCAATTATGACACTACTCCCAAATATAAACAGTGGTTATTTTTTTCCTGCGAAGTTTTTGTAATTATTGCATGTGGAATTCTTCATGAGCCTCCCGGTAACATTTCTTTATCTTCTAAAGTGCTTTATGAGACTTTTCTCTCCATAGCCTACACTTTGCAGCAATCTCCGCATGAGCTTTCCCTGTCAGCCTCCTTTCTCTCTCTGCTTACAGAAGATGCTCTTCTTTCTGCTACCTGCCGTGACTCTCTTGCTGAGCACAGAAACGGCGGTCTACGCTATCAGTCACGAGAAATGGCCGGGCACCGTGGCTCAGTACAACAAGGATCGATCCTGGAACAGATTCAGAGATGTGAGTTGCCCTGCAAAAAAAAAAACCCAACAAAAAACCAAAAAAACGAACTTGCCCCCCTAAATGAGCATATAGTTAGATCCATTGTGCGTAAATGTGCGCGTGTGGGTTTACCTTTAATGCGTGGATCTGCGTGTGTGTCTGTGTCTGTGCACACGTTGCCCTTGATACACCCAGTGAGTACTTGAGCTCTTGCCAGCAGACGTAATCCACCTTGTAGAAACTCAGCAGGTTGGAACCCTGCTTGAAAGCCGGTCAGACTTTTGGACAAACAGCATTACTCGGCTGCACATGGCGGAATGATTATCTTCCGCTCTGAATGACTGAGTTGTTTCCCCGCTGCCTGATTTTCATAATCAGTATTGGCATTCTGACATGTTATCCGTTTATTCTTTCTTTGGCTCATACAAAACATTAACTTACAAACACTGAAGGATTTTACAAGAAGTAGAAAACCTGCATTGCCTTTCGAACATATTCATCCCCTTTTAAATGTTTCTTTTTTTTCCTTAAACATGTATTGTGGTAAAAGGCACAAACTTTTGTGTTTTGTTCTGGGGTTTGGTGTGACAGGCCGTTACAAAGTTGTGCATACTTTGAAACTCTAGCATCTTTGCTCTTTCAGAAAACTACAGTTTTGGTTATTCTTTGCAGTACAACTCAACCTCGATCATATGGGATGGAGAGCACCTGTGAAGATACTTTTCTTTTATTGCCACAAATGTACAATAAATTTAGGTCTAGACTTTGACTGTTCCATTTGAACACCTGGATATATTTTAACATGAAGCAATGTAGCTCTGGTTGTATGGTTGTAATGGTCCAGCTGTTAGAGCATTTTTTTTCCTCTTGCTCTAAAAGGTTTTCTTCCATAATTGCCCAATATTTAGCGCCATCCTGATGCTGCCAACTTTGCGTCTCCATGGAGATGGTGTGGTTAGTGTGATGAGCAGTTTTGTTTTTCTCTACATATATTTTGCATGTGTGCCAAATTGTTTTTATGGTCTCATTTGAGCAGAGCACCGTTTTGAACATGGTTGATCTGTTCCCTATATGGCCTATGAAAAACTGCCATCGTGTTCATTCAGTAATGAGTTTCTGCCAGGCAAAATTAAGAGTCAGTAATTAATAGTTATCCTGTCAAACATGGGATATGTTTATCACTGCAATGCAACGCATTCTAGATCTGTTAAGTCAAGTTTGTGTTTTTAGTGATAAAAGGTAAACCTGGGGTGATTTACTTTTTTAAACATTCAACAAAGTAGAAGTTGAATTTAAAAAGCTATATTCTTTTTCAGAAAACTCAAGGACAAATTGGAATTAGCACATATTTCCCCGTTTTTTTTGTTTTTTTTTTAAGGCAAAGTTTTACTGTCTTGTTTGGAAGAGAGAGCAATAGATGTATTTTCCTTCTTCCAATTGTTTGTTTAGTGGATAACTGGTTTAGTCTGCAAGAATTAATAGTGCAGAATGTGTTTTTTCCATCTGGTTATACGATGTTGCATCATTGGATTTGTGTGCTGAATAAGCACAGATGCACTGCACAGATCAGATTGCTATCAGATGAAGTGCTTTAAATTATGTAGAAATAGTCTTTTTCTCAGTGGTAACAAATGATCTGAATCCTGTAAGTGTGCAAATTAAACATAACACAACCAAACCCATACCATTCTAGATACTATAAAAAAAAAAAAAAGTTTTATTCCACTTTCACCACATGCTCATTCAGGAAGAAGGACTGCTGCAATCCGTTGGGTTTCCTTAGACAGAAAACATTTTATAAACAAAAACCAGACTTGGCTACCATATTTTTTGAAGAAATATTGGATTTAAAATATTAAAAAGGAATATTGTTTCTGTTAAGTTATCTTGATGTGATACTGTTTTCCCTTGATAGTGCATGATCTCCAACTCAACTAAGTCCTTGAGGAGCACCATGTCTTGGGTGCTTTTTAGACTACATTAAATATTTTATAAACAGAGAACAAATCCTAGCACTCAGAGCTTTTACTTGTGTCTTCGGAGAATTGGGACAAGATTCTCCTCTGACTAGCCGGAGTAAGAAATATTTACCTCCAAATCTCTTCTGAACCTTTTTTCAGAGAGTGTATCTTCAGTACTAAACCTGCCCAGTCTCAAGTTATTTCACTGCTGACAGCTACAGAAGTGATTCCACACTCTCAACTTTATGATGTCCTTGTCTCCCTGCAAACATGTTCCCCAGACATTTCAGCAGTCCTAGGGGTAACTTTGGCCTTATTAGAGGTGGCCATCTTGGTCCAGCACAGGACCTGTGATGTGAAAGATATTCATGACAGCCTGCTCTCAGCCAAAGCTCGACTACCTAGTGTGTGTGCTTCTCCTCTGCTTTCTCTTAATGCTCCTCTAGGGTCTCCTGTGTAAATGGAAATTGTTAATGGCAAACTGTCAGTGGGGGATGGGAGACAGTGGAGGGGAGTCAGCAGGAATAGGAGGGGAAAGGAATGGCAATAGATAGGGGTGCCATTTATGTTGAATATTTCAAGCTCTGCTGCCGTACAGATGCAGGAGCTGCTGTGGTGATTATGTGTGTTTGTGTCCGAGTGTGTGTTGTCTGACCTATCGCATGGAGGAACCTGCTGTTTGCAATTTGTCTCCTGCAACAGTGACTGTGGCTCGCTCTGCTGTGTCTCCTTTCTACCTCCATACTTAGATGCTCATTTCTCTCTTCTTTGTCACCCAAATTAAATTTGCACGAATATGCCTCAAAGTACAGCGGCATTCAACCATGGCACTGTTTAGAAATCGGCTATGTGGTGGGGGATTGCTGTAAATTTGAGTGTCGGTAAAAAACAAACTAAATATTTCTACATGCATCTTTACAAGTCAGTAGAAGTTCTACAAGATGAAATTGAACTGGTAGACTTAATTGAATAAACTGTACATAAATATACCCAGGTTCAGATTTTCTAGATATTTTATTTTTTTTTTATGTCGGTTTAACCCTGTAGCTGATGATGTAGTTAAAAAATTTTGAAGTAGGCTTTCTTTATTTTCACATCATTTCTGTGCAATGCACAAACACCTCTGGCAGTAAAGCCACACAGCATGATGATACTGCTACCACCAAATTAATATATATATATTAATAATTCAAAAGTCCATCCATGTTTTGTCTATGCCTGCTTGTCCATGCAGGGTCACGAGGGAACTAGTGCTTATCTCCAGTGTCCATATCTGCGAAGGAGGATAGACTCTAGACAGGTTGGCAACATATTGCAGGGCAACACAGAGACTTAAAAGACAAACAACCAGACTTGCACATTAGGGCAATTTAGAAAATCCAATTAACCTAACAGTCATAATTTTGGATTATGGGAGTACCTGCAAAGAAGCCATGCATGGATGGGCACATGCACAATGCTACCACTTGCACCACTGTGCAGCTCAGTATGAAATCCTTTTTTAATATAAAACACCTGGGACTTGGACTTTTTTTTTTTTTGCCATTTTGTTCTTTCTGAAAGGATTGGCATGACATTTGGGTCTGAAGTCACCCCGCTGCTGTTCTGCCTCTCAGCTGCCAAGAGAGGTAGTCACAGTGTTATCCTGACTGAATCAAGTCAGGGTTTGCTGGCATCTTAGCTGAAGGATGTGGACTGTCTGTGTGACCAGCTGGTTGGGTGATTTAATGCAAAAACCCCAGTGGAACTGGTGCTGATTAACAGTGGACAGGATGTGCTGATGTACACAGAGACAGAACAGTTTACTTAACTTCAGCCAAGACTAGTTCCTTAAGTAGCAGTGATGCTTGAAACCAAAACTAATAAGAAGCACTGTATTGTTTTATCCTTTCCCTCTGAATCCTGTGAGTTTCAACCCAGGCTAGCTTCACATTTGAAAACGCCCAAATGAGACAGATATTATAGAACTCATTAGAGGTTTATGAACGTGTATTCACAGTGTATGTAGAGTGCCATATCTGAGTGATTTTATTACAGAACCATTTGTTGTACAAGAAAGCTAAAGAAGGCTTACCATGATGCCTCCAAACACAATTCTTTATAAATGTGACCAACTAGCTCAACATTTGTTTGACTGTAAAGCATTTATCCAGACACTTCTCCCTTGGTCAGCATCCTTTTAGTTTGGTGACTCAGAATATCTTTTACTCTAAACATAAACCCTTGTAATTCAGCAATGTCCAGTTCATCTCTAGCTCCCCCTTCCTAAATATCTCATACAATTTGCTGTTATTTTATGGTGACAGTTTAGGAATTATATCATATCTTGAAGTGATTCCACATTTGAATAAAAATTGTTTACAGCTGTTTAAACAGTTTAGTTGTAAATCAGCAGACGTTCATAAATTGTTCTAAAATACTGGGTGTCTAAATCTTCTTCTTAGATGTTTTCTCTAATACGGTAGGGTGATCATATTCTCATTTGGGAAAACCGGGACACCTTTGAGCGGGGGGGGAGACGGTAGGATGTAATCATATTGTCTTCTGCACAGATTATGTAGTTTTGATCTACCCATCCACTCTCCCAACATAAACTGAATTGTAGATGGGAATTAGAGAATAAGGCAATGCCAATCAAAGTTGACCTCAGTTTACAAGCTGGGAAATTTGTTAACCAAGTAACAAACAAATGAAGAAGAAGAGTGATTGTGACATGACGTACTCACAAGCTCACTTTGTATTCCCATATGTCCCAAATGAAAATTAGAACTCATGAGAAATTTGTGATTTTGTTCTTCATCAATCATAACTGATAATCTTCCATTACACTATGTGACAGGAGTGTGATAAGATCTGTCATGATTGTGTAGTTCTAGCTGACAATGGCAATATAAATAATCACTACTGATAATTCGGCTTTCTTTTGTTATTTTGTGTAGTTCCTATAGAGCATTGTAGAAGTGATTGCACACACATCTTGAGAAGATGTGAATATTTTAAGTAAAAAAATGTTTTCTTGACTTCTTTGGGCATTTATAAAAAGAATATGACTAGTAAGGGAAGAAAAAAATAATAATTTGGTGCTGTCACCATCTTTCCAAAGTTAACAAAACAGATTTCTGTGGTGCAGCATTTAGATGTTTTAGTTTGTTGTGTTGTCCTCTCGATATTAAAAAGAGGTTTGTGCTCTGCTGAATTAGAGTTGAAAAACTTGCATATTACAGTAAGTTTATGGCTTGGTTGGTGTAATAAGAATAATTACTTTTATGCTATGTAGGATAATAAAGGTATAACAAACATCACAGAAAATTCCACCACTATTTTATCTCTAACATGCAAATCAAAGTTTAGATTTCTTTTTTCCTGTAAGCCACCTTCCTTCATTACACTTATTATAATTTTTTTTTATTTATTTGAGTCATAAACTTAGTATTTTTGTATGTATTCTACCGTTATGCTCCTGGTCTTTTTCTTGCTGTGACCCTGTGCTCCCTCAGCCATCCCCTCTTTGTCTCTCTCCCTTTTTTTCCCAGCACCTCCTTCTGTGTCTCCTCCTCTTTGCTGCCCTCCCCTGCCTGCCATGTTTCACTCGGCATCCCCACTGAATAGCCATTTGCTACTTCTTGCATTATGCATGAGTGTCCATGCTCAGGCAGAGGAGCCTGTCCAAGACTTGGAGTCAGAGTTCAGTTAAGAAAAGTAGGATTTGATTAATCCTTTTGTCGAGTACTAATCACTGGACTACGAAGTGTAGGAGGAGGGATGGGATGCACTCGGAATAAACTATTTTTATTTTGTCTAATTTTAGTCCAGGAAAGGTTTGTAGTAGATGTTTTTAAATTGTCTCATCAGCACACCAGTTTTTCTTTATCTTTTTTTCAGAAATATGTCTGAGTTTTTCAGAAATAGGGGTGGGAGGGGAAAGAATATCAGAACAAAAATAGTCCAAATGTGCAGGTACCTACAATATTGGAAAAGGAGTCGCACATTACACGCCATAGAAAAACAAAGATACGAGTGTAAAAATAATCAGGTCACAAAGTCGGTGAGAAAGGAAACTAGCTGGGTACACCAACAACTCTTCAGTCGCATCACTCACTGAATAATCATTGTCCTTCCTGTAGATAATGAAACAACCCCATGCTTTCTGGAATAGATCATGTCTGATTTTGAGAATAGCAGAGATTTTTGTTCAGGGTTAAGCAAGAAGTTTGTTCCTCAAACCATCCCGTGATACAGGGTTTAATCATAAATTCTCAGGTAAGTGCAATTTTCCTATTTGCTCTTTTAATTTGATTTCACTTTGCGTAAAGATCTAGCAAGAATACCCTGCGATCAAGCTCCAGTCTAATTAGAAGAACCTCCTGTATGAATGTTCTATATTACCAAAAATAATGAAACAAAGTGTCCTCGTGCCAGCAGTAAGGGCTCGTTTCCGGTGAGAGTTGGACTCCGCCAGGGCTGCCCTTTGTCACCGATTCTGTTCATTACTTTTATGGACAGAATTTCTAGGCACAGCCAGGGTGTTGAGGGGATCCGTTTTGGTGGCCGTAGGATTGCATCTCTGCTTTTTGCGGATGATGTGGTCCTTTTGGCTTCATCGGGACGTGATCTGCAGCTCTCGCTGGAGCAGTTCGCAGCCGAGTGTGAAGCGGCGGGGATGGCAATCAGTGCCTCCAAATCCGAGGCCATGGTCTTGAGCCGGAAAAGGGTAGAGTGCCTTCTCCGGGTCAGGGGGGGTGTCCTGCCCCAAGTGGAGGAGTTTAAGTATCTCGGGATCTTGTTCACGAATGGGGGAAGAAGGGAGCGGGAGATCGACAGGTGGATTGGTGCAGCGTCTGCCGTCAAGCGGGCGCTGTACCGGTCCGTCGTGGTGAAGAGAGATCTGAGCCCAAAAGCGAAGCTCTCGATTTACCGGTCGATCTACGTTCCTACCCTCATCTAGAAGATGAGGGTGGGAAAGAACGAGATCGCGGATACAAGCGGCCGAAATGGGTTTTCTCCGCAGGGTGGCTGGGCTCTCCCTTAGAGATAGGGTGAGAAGCTCAGTCATCCGGGAGGGACTCAGAGTAGAGCCGCTGCTCCTTCACGTCGAGAGGGGCCAGTTGAGGTGGCTCGGGCATCTGGTCAGGATGCCTCATGGATGCCTCCCTGGTGAGGTGTTCCGGGCACGTCCCACCGGGAGGAGGCCCCGGGGAAGACCCAGGACACGCTGGAGGGACTATGTCTCTCAGCTGGCCTGGGAACGCCTTGGGATTCCTCCGGAGGAGCTGGTGGAAGTGGCTGGGGAGAGGGAAGTCTGGGCCTCCCTTCTGAAGCTGCTACCCCCGCGACCCGACCCCGGATAAGCGGAAGAAGATGGATGGATGGAAGTGCCCTCGTATACCACACATCTGTTGCAGGTTTCTTTAAAGCCTTGATTGAATTTGCTTCACTTTTCTTAGGTAATGTCTACTCTCATCTGCCATTATATTGTAGTAGCTTAAGGGTTTTATTATCTGTTTTTGACTAATCTGGTTTATGTGCTGTTCTCCAATGTCCCAAAAGAGTCGTCTAAGCAAGTTGTAACATTGTAAAAAGCCTTTTCTAAAATATTTTTTGTAAGGATTAACTGGTTTTGTTATTATTATTATTATTTGCAACTTTATACTTAAACTGTATCTTTTAAAGCAGCCTATTTCTGATTCATAGAAAAGGCTTGGTACAGTTCTTTTTATTTTTTGTAGCTTCTTGCTGAGCTAACAAAAAGTATAACAGTTGTTTAACTGTAAGTTAAAGCTTAAACAAAATTGTGTTTCAGTAAGCTACAAACATCCCTAATCTTTTCTTCTATTTACAAAGTAGAATCTGTTTCTTACCCTGCAGATTTGATTGTGCACCTTTGTTCCACATTTGCCTAATCTCCTGTTCTTGTTTATGAAAACAATATGTCATTTTGCTCAGGCGATAGTTACCATTTTAATTTTCCAGGCGCTTTTATGTTAATACAGAATAGCTGCGGAGAATACAGTCACATTTGTATGCGACGCTGACTTCATCTGCGCTTCTGTTTCAGACAGGGTCAACTTTGTTGTGAGCCTGCAGCTTCTCTGTGCTGTTTGGCTGCATCAAAGTCTTCTGGTCAGGAGAGAAAATATCTGAATAGGCACAGTACAGCTGGAGCAGTGGGGAAGAAATGGCAAAAAATAAACAGAAGAAAACTCAAGCAGCCAATCAAAATTTAGTGACAGAGTTCAGGCCACAGAGAATAAGAATAACCGGGCTGATTTACATAAAGTAGAGGCTGTAACATACACAGTACCGGCACACTGAACACAGACATACTGCTTTTCTCTGTCACAAATATCATTCCTCTAGCTTTTTGACATAAACAATACTTGTCAGTAGTGTACTAGAATAAAAACCTTCCCGATTAGAGCTTAGATTAGAAATTTTAGCTGCCGTCTACATTGATTTAACGAATTGATTTTTTAAGAGGCAAGTTAAGACAATGAAAGATAAAGGATTAAAGTACTGAGGTTTGTACATTAAATAACATGTTTTGAAGTATCCCCGTTAAAATACTTACCCTCTATTATTTGGTACAAATCTAACTTTGTAATCTGAAGAAAATGGGTTAAGAATTGGACATTTTGCCTGGAAGAGCTCTCCAAACATTATACATCCATGAACAACTTTTTATGACTATTTTATGTCGACCAGTTCTTGTCTTTTAGTTAAGAAAAATAGTGGAGAATAATACACAACATTTAATCAGTATTACATGCTCTACATTAGTTGAGGCCTATTTGTCATTGTACTGGATTTAAATCATATTTCAATATAATGCAGCTGTCTCTGTATTTCTTATAAGAGAGATACTGTCCCAATTTAGCCTCAAAATGCTGCTTACTAGGTCAAGAAAACCACTAATTTTGACAATGCATCACATAAGACATGCACAGCTCTCTGTTGTTTAGCCATCTACCTTTTGCTTTGATATTGGTTGATAATTTGACTTGCAAAATAATGTTCCAAATTAACTGTCTGCAGACAAAACTCACAGAAATCATTGTGCTACTTGAATTTGAATTTACTGTTTTGTTTTAAACATTGCAACATTTTATAAATACCTTTACAGAAAAAGCTCTCCTGTACCAACAGCTGTCTGTGGATATGTTGCCACAGCCAGCACAAATACATTGGGTGCTGCAGCAACTAGCACAGTTTCACTGTGAAAGTTGTTGTTTGGAGCAAACACCTAGGGAAAAGTACAAAAGGCAGATTTAAAAAAATAAATAAATAAAATGACAGCAGAAGTTTCAGCCACATAGTTCATTCAAAGACAGTAAACTTTGACACCAATCATTTAAAAAGACATATTGATTGGTGTGGGAATCTAATACTTGTAACTAGACAAAGAAATCCCTACTCACATCTTTTAAACCACCTTTAGGCTCCTGTATGCATCTTATGTGGATATTTTAACAGCATTTTTACGCTGTTTGCATGGGACGCAGTGTAGTCTTTTCAACAAATGTATTGCTCAATGGTTGGACATAGCACTATTTTTTTTATTTATATTAACAGAAGTAAATTACCCTGTAAATTCAAGACACTAACAGGTACCACAGAATTGCACAAAAATCCGTGAGGGACGACTGAGTCCCAGAGCGAAATCTTGTGAAAGAGCCGGAAGCCCGTTGAAAGGCTGTTTACATCATTTTAAACTGAGTGAGTGTGAGTGTGAGTGGGAATAAAAATACCTATAGGTATTTCGTTCCATATAACACAGTAGGAGTGTAACCACTAAACCTTTTATGGATGGAAACGCGACTGAAAACCCACCTGTTTAGGATTGTATTTGAAACGTAATCAATTACAAAGTTATTGACGGAACTTGACTCATTGTCGTGTTTTGATTGTTGATTCTATGCTGCATTGTGTTTCTGTGTTTGATATGATGTAAAGCACTTTGAAATGCCTTGATGCTGAAATGTGCTATACAAATAAAATTTGATTTATTTATTGATTGAAGTGACAAAGAATGTTAGTTTTTCTTATAAGATTTGTCCAAACACTGATCTCCTTTTACCAAAACAAACTGCTGTCATCGCCATTTTGGCAGCTTCACTGTTTTTGTCAAGATGTGGAAAATTAGTTTTAACACTTCTAAATCCATTGTTTGTTTTGACTTCAAAGAATTTGCCTGTCCTTTCCCTCTCTCTCTTACGCTCACTGTTTTCAGACTGAAATCCCATTTGCCCTGCTGCGTGCTGCCGAGGTTACAGAAAGGCACTAAATCATACTTGCGCAGGACACGGGATGCCTGCAAAGCACCAGATTGTCAATTCATTAGTTGATGAACCTGGTGACGTGTAGGAAAAAAAAATGCTCAAATAATAGCTTGAGTGTTGAGTATTAGAGTGGCCTGTCTCAACTCTCTCATGGTGGGAATTAAATGTTGTCATCGTTTATCAGCAGCACTTTGAGATGACAGCCTCTTCAGAGCTGCCAGTCAAAACACCAGCATTGGCTCACTGATCATTTAGGAGAATTCGTGTTAGCAGGTGTTGTTCTGCAGTGGAAGCACCTGGCATTTTATTTTTACTTCCAACTTGCTCTGGTTGCTTATTTTGTGTGTTCTTGCCCCCACCTTTCCATTTCATTCATGGAGGAAAAAGGTTTTGCTGAGCACGCATGTTCTTTTTTAGCTCTCTTCGGCCTTCTGTGCACACATTCACACCTGGAAGCACGCCTCCCCCTGTGCATCCAAAATAAATTGCTGTCCTCAGTGCATCTTTTTCTTTGCCCTGGTGTGCTACGTGCAGAGATTGGCTTTGTT
This sequence comes from Gambusia affinis, assembly GCF_019740435.1. Taxonomy (NCBI): domain Eukaryota; kingdom Metazoa; phylum Chordata; class Actinopteri; order Cyprinodontiformes; family Poeciliidae; genus Gambusia; species Gambusia affinis. The sequence goes on along the minus strand of NC_057876.1, from coordinate 14,020,234 downwards.
GTTCAGTCATTGTTACCCAGTAGGGAGGGGGAAGGGCAGGGTGTGGCTCAGAGAACCCCACTCCCACAACTATTAGACGCCCGTTTAAAGCCTCCTTTCAGCGAATCTCCCCACCAAAAATGCATCATTTATGGCTGTTTGGCTCGCCTCTCTTTTTTTAAAACACTGTGCCATCTCCCCTTTCTCTCCTGTCATTGTTCTAATTCAAGATGAAATATTTTGCTCCAAGATCAAAATTTTTCTTGTTTTTTCAAAAAAATTCTACTGAAAAAATATAAAAATCCATTGTTACAGCGGTGATTTAAAGTGTGTAGATTTATTCGCATCTTCACTTGCTGACTTGTTACTCTGTGTATTGATGCATAAACACACTCAGGCTTTCATTTACTCCAAAAGTCTTGGAGAGATTGATTGCTAAAAGCACAGGGAAAGGTAACCCAGACTGGACTTTCAATATAATTTGTTAGTATTTTAGAAGCCAGTTACTGAAAAGTAGCAGAGGACAATTTGGACACAGGGAAGATAAAGGTTGCTGCCCCTTATAACTGAGACAAATAGGTTGTCTGGTAAAGTATATGTGAGTGCGTGTGCATGCGAGTTGGAGTTTACAACAGAGAGAAAGGAAACAGCAGGGTCACTGATGGCAAAACAGGAACTGTGCAAGAGGAAGAGGAACTTTAATATGAAACCCATCAATACTATGAGCAGAGCAGATGTACAGGCACAAGGCCGAAGGGACGTGAGAATTGCGCAATCCGTCATTAGTAGAACACAACGGTGTCTGTTTTCTCTCTTGACTTTGTCATGACAGCCTCTCCAAGTTTTATTCTTGCTCTGAAGGAATCACCTTTCTGTCAGCCTTCTGGGTGCTGATATGAAGCTCTTCTGCTTAGCAACATATCTCTTAGATATGTTGCTGAGCAACATATCTGAGAGATGCTGTCAGATATTTTGCTTAGCAAGACAGTGAAGCCACCGTGGGTTTTGTGTTTGGAGATCTTGCGCTAAGTGATAAAGAGGGAGATAAATAAAAACACTGCTGCTGCTTATGCTCTGCAGACGCAGAGCTAATATTCATAATAAATCAGGGTTCACATTTTATCCTTCATCCTCCGTGTAGACACTTCTTTAATCTTTTTGAATTTGCCAGATGAAAATGATCAATACTGATAATTAACATGACCTTTTTTCATTATAATTGTTTAAACCAGGGTCTTGCTGTGCTGATTTCTGTGTTTGTTGATTGTAGCTATTAGATAGCATCAAAAGATTTTGTAATTCTTAGAAGATAAATCCTGATGTATACTGATGTTTATTTTGCTTATGTCGAAACTTGCATTATTATAAGGTGATGGGCATGATCAATGTTATTTATATTGAAGTGGGAATTTTAAAAATATTAAGCAAAGAAATGTAGATGCTCATATTGCAGTGAAAAAAATCCCAAACTTGTACGGCATTTTTAGACAACTGATTGACTTAAGTAATTTCAGTAATAAAGTATCTTTCACAGGCTACAATGATGACTAGATATAAAGTATGAGTAAAGAAGCATTAAAGAATAATACAGTCTCTGCTGGCCAATTATGCAGTAAACCGGGCATTTAAGAGCAGCTTAGGTATGATAATTAAAGAGGGAAGTAAAATAACAAACTAAATTGAAAGCGTCAAAATCATATTTGTTAATACAGTTTTTTTTTTATCCATTTGTTATTCAGTCTGCATTTTCAGCTCTGAAGAGTGATTTATTTCAAAATCTTAGTTTTATTGTTTTTGCACCATACTTCATATTTTTGACTGCATGTCATTTCTGGTTTAAATCTATGGTATAGTAATGATAGGGAGACATCTCCTTGTTACTGCAGTGGCACTATAAAACTGCTGTATTTTCATTCTTCACACTTCAGCGGCATGCTGTTTTTTATGGGGGAGGGTGTGTGTGTGTTCATGAATCAAAGTAATGAGCTGATTTACACCTCTTCATATTCTGCAAATGAAGAAAATTATGCATAATTCCACATATAAACCATCCGTAGTTTTCCTCTATCATTTTGTTTTCCTGTAAGACTATGAATGGTTTAGTCGTATGTTATGATTCATGTCCTGATATATATTTTTTCATCTGTGGATGTTGGTGAGTGCTTTTTTTTTTGTCATTGATATTGATGAAGCTGCCACCCCTGCTGTGTGCTGGATCAAGCATTTGATTAGATGGTGTAGTTTTTTCCGTCTTGGTGTGGCAGCCTCTACATCTCCGTATACTGTATCAGGGTGTTATTCGTCTTCCTCTAATGTGTTTTATTGGCTGAATCCATGAGTAGAGATGAGCCATAACATTCGTATTTGTCTGTTTCCTATCAAGGGCATTGTTTTCAGGGTGTCAGCATTGCTTTGTTCAGAGCATAAAGTCTTTTTTTCTTTGATTCATTGAGTGCTTAATATCTGTTTAATGTGCATCACAACTTGTACTACTCCAGTTCTTGCTTGGAACTGGAGGAGTACAAAACCATCTTGATGGTTTTCGATCTTTTGAGAGTTTTTCTTATTTAACGACTATTCTAAAGTAGCATCTCTTCTCCCCTTTGCTCACCACATGGAGATCATGCAGCTAAATTACAAACATCTTCGTCTACGCCACAAATTCATCCACTTGATTTTGAAATGTTGTATCTTAAAATGATCAGTTCTCGGTAGTAATGGTTCTTGGTACTGTCAGTGTGATGCGGCGAGAAGGCTTTTCTCAGCAAGAGTCTACTACAGTTTAAAGTGCTCACAGGGGCTCCAGTACTGTGTCCAGAAATTTAACGTCAACTTTGCTTATAATCATTTGAATAAAACAACTGACAAGAAAACTAAACAAGAATCACAAGTTGTCACATGGAGAAAACAATAATATTTCATTTGTTTTATTTTACAAGTGTTCTTAGTGTTAAAGGTTACTCAGCAACTCATGGGAAGTCAGTTTAGCATAATCTGAGGATGGAGTAAAGTTGGTTCTTCTCCGGTCTGTCGTGGCAAAAGAGTTGAACCATCATACGTTATGAGGCTGTCCACCAGATAATGCTTGAAAGAGCAAGGTTTCAGAAATAGTTTTAGACTCAAGTTTCAAGTCTTGAGTCTCCAAGAAGTCGCAAAATCAAAGACTTCTCAAGTCAAGATCTGTTAGGTTGCGGGTCAAATTGACCCATTTAAGGTTCAAAAAATGTTTTTAAAAAGTTGGAATTATTATTTTGTATGAAAGTTTTTATATTTGTCTTAATAGGTGCACTCTACATAGAAATTGAAAATGTATTCATTTTACACATTTGTAACCCCCTTGCATCTACTTTTTACTGGCAGACAAGTTGAAGTGCAACAAAAGATAAGAAAAATGTCCAATTCTATATTTTTCTTTGCAGCTATGAACCGTATTTCACCACACGCAACCACACGCATACATGCACACGCCAATATGCAAGCCCACTTTCTCACTATTCTCTTTACTTCACTAGGAAACTGTGAGAAAGCAGGTGTTCATACAAGTTTTGATGGGAATCTTTTCTTTTCCTGTGGACAAACTCCACCCACGCTGAGTGGGAACTCAGCAGAAGTGAAGGAAAACATAAATACTCTCTGCGTCACTCATTTGTCTTGATTTTAATCAGCGGATCAATTTGACCCAGAACAGTATGTGTGTCTCAAGTTCAATTTTAAAGATCATCCATTGGAAAAAAAGTGTAATATAAAAAAAATTACTAAAGATCAATTTCAAGGAAATTGTTTTTTTGTGTCTAGGTTTTTATCAGTGAACATAATAAATGTCAATTCCATTTTTTATGTCCAGATGAGTAAATGAGTAGGTTGTTGTCATTGATAATTTATTTCTGAGAAATAAAAAAAACATCATTGCACAAATATTGATTGAAATGGTTAGTATAGGAGTTAATAATCGGATACAAAAATGTTTTGGAGGATTTTTTGGTTTCTGACTCTGTTGCATGAGTAAACACTCCCCGGGTCAAATTGACCTACAAACATTATTGCTGTACCTCAGAAACGAACATAATAGGAGGGTTAAGTCTTTAAATCTTGACTTAGATTTAAAGTGTTCAACTTTAGGGTCATTAATAACGCTTTTTTTATGTAAAACGTTCTGATAGAAGACTCTTTGCATCTACTTATTCTCCTCCAAAAGGCTGAACTTGGTATTTAAGAAACTATTTATTTTAGCTTCATCTTCATAATAATGGCCATATGGAAATCTCTCACACAGAATGCTTTGACTTTGTGTCATTCCTGAACAAAATAAGAATAACCTGTCCTAAACGTCTAAAAGGCCCAGCATAGGGGGACCAAAGACGAACTGTTGACACACAGTCACATGGTTTCTTTCACGGTTCACTAGTTACACTTGGCTGTCATGGTTTTTTCCCATGTGTGATTTACAACAGCAGAGAAGAATGGGTATTGCAAGTTCACAAATTTGGAGGAGAAGATTATTTTTCACATTAAAACAAAACCAAAAATGCAAGATGTTTGTGAAACGTTTGCCCGCTGTATCGAACCCGAACCGAGCAGAGAGAGTTTAATATTTCAGTAGATATTTTCTCACAGTCTCAAACAATTGCTCCACAAAATCTGCTCTGACTGAAAAACCGGTGTTCTGACTATCCATGGCGACTGACAATCTGTCCTACCTTGCACAGTTGGTCAGAACACCGACTCATGGAAGTTGAGCAGCACATAAATAAACACACCCATGAAATTCAGACCAATCACGCATGAAGTTTGCATGGACAGAGGGGGTGGTGGGATTGGTGGGGGTGTTGTGACAAGACGTAAAGGACCACATGAGGCCGAGAAGAAAATTACGTGACAATGAGAACTTATTTTGACAGTTCGGCTCAACCATGCAGAGACCTTTCGCTGTGTTGCTGTTAAACTTGCATCCTTGCAAACAAAGGTCCTTTCAGTTAATTGAAATAAAAGCAATTCATATTGTTTTCATTTAGAAATTCAACATCCTGTCTCATTTACTTAACAAACTGTCTTTTACATTGTATTGTAATTTACAAACTTATTCAAGAAGAGTACTATTGAACTGCCCATTTATTTAATAAATTAATTTATAAAGAAAAACATGTTACTGTATATTGAATAACTACAGACAGATTGAAGTCTTTTGTTTTTGTAAATTATTCTTTTCCACTTATAATATTACATTGGATGAATAAATAAAGAATGGGCTTAAAAATATGTTAATCTTGTTCTTTTCAAATGGTACTTCTAATTTGTAAATTGAGCCCAATCGGGACACACATTCTAATTTGTAACTTCACTAAGTTTTGGATCCTCTAAAAAAACAGTTTCTGTGTGGATGAAGGGCAAAAACAGTATAAAACTTTTAAGTTTTAGAAAAAGAAATTCTTGTCTGGGCAGAGGCATAGGCTTGGGGATAAATGACTTATTAATATGTGTATGTAATTTCAGCTGAAATGAGCTTCCTCCGTAAGGTGGCAAGGCTCTGCCTTAGAGATTAGGAATACAGTTCTCTCATCTGATGGAAACTCAGCAAAGAGTTGCTCTAATTGTAGTCAGTTGAGGTTGTTTGCATTTGATTAGAATGAATCCCTTCGTAGGTTTTCTGGGCATGTCCCACTGAGAGGCGACCCAAGGACCTTTAGGGATCCGAGTCTTTTAGATAGACCCAGATCCCACAGGAAGGACTCCTGACCTGGGAACACCTTTGAATCCTCCAAAATAAGATGGAGGAGTTCACCAGGGAAACAGATGTCAGGATTTCTCTCCTCGACCTTTTAGCCCCTGCTGAGTGGATGGGAGAGTGGGGAATGTACTTCCAGCCAGAGTTTATCCTTAACTAACTTCATTTTGCACTAGGGCTGTTGTATAAAACATTTTAGTAATCAAGTACTCCATAGAATATTTTTACGATTATTCAAGGAATCGGATCTCTCTCTTTCTCTTTCCTCCATTCCTACCGTTCGCTCCAGATCCGTGACGACCCGATTCCGACGGCAGAAGAGCTGTCCTAGTCCAACCATCGCACCGCAAAGTTCAACAATCCATATTTGTCCCCCAAACCCTAACAAAACGCCGCACAATGCAACACCATGCTTCTAGCACTTCACAACAACTCATAGGCAGAAGTAAGAGCGCTGCCCACCACAAATAATAATCTGGCCAGAACACGGTGCGCTACATAAGGAAGCATAATGTAACGAAGCACCGAGGCAGATAAATTTTTCTCGAGGAATTTTAATAATCGAGGTACTTGAATCATTTCAGCCCTAATTTGCACAATCAATATATGAGCACGGTTTTTGTATTTTGCTCTGTCCCACATTGATATGAATGCTGTTTGACTGTGAACCCAAAACTTGACAGTGCAGGACATTAAGTCAAAAGGTCACAGAGCTCTGTCCAATTATTCGTTCTTTGGGACTAAGTAAATTTTCTGCTGTTTGCAAACTATTCTGTTATACCAGTACCGCATGAATCAACTTGTAATAGTTAGTTGACGTAATGCAGGACTGCTTGTGAACTAGATCTTGATATTGCAAGACATGAAGACTTTGTGTGAGTGGAAAGTAGGTTTCCTATTTCTAATTCCTTCCGTGTCCTCCAGTATGTTGTCACCACCCTCTGGACCAACATTTTTCTCTTCCCAGTACTGCATAATGAGCTGTACAGTATCTTATGATTTATATACAAGCGGCACACTGAGACTGATTGTCTGGCTCAACTTGTTTCCTGTAATCATGGCCATTAGTTAGTTAGTTAGTTAAAATGAAGGCAGTCAGTCAGAAAATACATTGTTTGGCTGCATATTTTTGGAGGCAAGCTGTTTTAGTATAAAACGGGAGAGGTCATGTTGACAAAGTGGGCAGTCCTGCACCAATCACATTTTAAAATTGCCTTTCCAACTCAACTGTCACAATGTAGGATAAATCAGACCGTCTCTATTTTTTCACACCTCCTCAGTGTCACCATCAGTCCTCTACTGTACTCTTGTTCTCTTCTATAGCTATCATGTTTATGGCCCCTAAAACCATGTCAGATTGAATTGGTCATTATCTCATTTTTCCTCCCTGAGGGCACAGATAGGGTTACTGTCTGCGTGTGTGAGTGTGTGTATGCAATTTTGACAATTGTCTTGTCTGCTTCAATAATTCACAAGGTCTCTGCTGTTACACCTCATGCAATGCTGGGGGTGGGGGGGTGGGGGGAAAGTGAGAGACAGAGTGAGGGGAAGAGCCATGGATGGGAGGGACCGTGTGACACTGTAATGTGGTAGAAGTGCAGCTTGTAGCTTTTAGTGCCTTTTCATATTCTTTACTGAAGCCCTTTGTAGTCTGCAGAAAAACAACCTGTTATTTTTTTAAAGTCATTTTTTACACAACATATTAAACAGCTATCTCAACACGTACCTTTTATATAGGCGATGAGGCTTTTATCAACACCTGGAAAAAAAGCTAAATTAGCTGCTTACGCTTACAGTAAATGTTCCACTCCAGCAGATATGAATTAATATGTATTCCTGTTTTTTAGAACATCGAATACAAAGTTTCTGAAGCCTGGAAGTGGTAAATAGGCTGACTTGAAATTGGGTAATGTGGGGCACTTGCTTGTATATAGAATCTGCCCTTTGGTGCAGTTTGTAAAATCTGGAAAAAGTTTTCACAAGGGTTTTGGATTAGTTATAGGGCAGCAGTGGCTGAGGAGGTGAATTACAGGTTAGTGGTGGATTGCTGGTTCGGGCCACCAATCCATCCCTCTTTTCACTCTGCTGCTGTGTCCTTCAGGAGGACTCCAGCTCTTAAAGGCTGGATTTGAAGATCCCTGATTTAAAACAACTCATCCACTCATGAATTTCCTGGACCTGTTTTGCCCTTGCAGTGTCACAGAGAATGTTTACACAAAGGATGGCCATTCACATATATACACTCATGCCTAAAGGAAGTTTAGAGTGGCTCACATGAACATTTGTGGGCTGCAGAATGAAATCGGTGTACCCAGAGAGAATCTATGCACAGAGAGAACATGCATCCTCCACACAGAAAAACCTGGGCTAGGATTTAAACTCAGCTATGCAGCCCTAAAACACTCTAACTCGTTTCAGCCAAAATGCATGTGCCATCATTTCTTGGAGTTTGGCAAAACTATAGCTTGATCAACGTAGAACGATAAAATATTGATCCCACCACATTCACTGTTTACAGAGAATGCCAATCAATGGCATAGTACCACCAAACATTAGCATTTGCTCTTGACTTCTGTATTCTCACAACATGTTCAACAACAGTAAAATATGCAACATTAACAAGAGTAAAACATATTTTTGCAGTCTACTTGTAATATATATGTTTAGTTTGAAATATTCTTAATACTTTGGTCTTGTTAAATTGCATATACAACGTTCTCTAACTCTCTGTCCACAAGTGTTTTTCTGATGAACTCTGAGAAAATACCACATAAAAATATGAATTTCTCTCCACCACACCAATGGGAAGAAACTAAACCTCATGGTGAGAACCAATATGGCAGATATGTTTTTACAGTGAAAGCAATTTACTCATCATTTTTTGATCTGATACAGGTTGATGAGAAAGGAAGAACAATTTTACTAAAATTGTTTTATGTTATTAAGGGACATTTCACACATGAAACAGAATGAAAACATTGCAGTTGTACGGTAAGAAAACTTTGTTTCTGAAGCCAGTTGGGTGCATCTTGTTCAGACCAGCAATATTTGTGCTGAACTTCACCTGAACTCATCCAGTGCTTGTCAGATTAAATACAAATGTACTATTACTCATAAAGCTGTTCTGCTAACTTTACTGGAAATATGTTTTTATTTTTTCTACGGGAGCAGATAAGACATTTTTCTTCTAGTTTTTGCAGCTGCCGTATGTGACTTACAACTAAAATGAAGGAATTATATTTCAGCACCCTGGTCAGCACCACACTGTTTTCAGCCTGTGTGTTGGCGTGATTCTGGTGTCGAGTGTGGTGTTGAGTTGTTCTATGCTCCGAGCTGCGTGTCGGAAAAAAAAAAGTTCAAGTGGGTAAAAATGTTTTTTTTTTAGCTGGATGTTGATGATGATATGCATTACATGGGTACTTTTAGTGAAGTTCTCATTTTTCTTTGCTGAATCTGGTTCTGTTCTCCTTGGCACTATATGACTACTCTCTCCAATCACGTCAGAGCGTTGTCAGTGAAACAGCTGGCTGGACGTTCTGTTTCAGGCTGACTTTCAAACCAAGAGAGACACGACAAACCAGATTTAGGCCAGATGGTGTTTTTTTTTTTTTTTATCCCTCATATGTTATTTTATTAATTTATTTACTGTACATTTCTTATCAAAATGGAGAGTTGAAGGAGAAACCAAAATTTAAATGTCATGTGGTGATGTAAATGTAGCTGAGAGTGTACTTGTGATGAAGGGCAGCTGGCTGAGAAAAAGACACTGCTCTTTTTTTATTTTTTAAATTTTTTTTAAATTTTCTTTTTCAGTGGATCATGGCTACATAAAATGGAATAATAAAACAGCCACAGTAGGCTGGTAGACTTAACAACCACTCATTTGAAGCATATAATTTGGTCTACAACCCTAACATTAGATAAAATTGTAATACACTGCTTTTCAAAAATATTAACACCCTTTCATTCTAATACAAAGTAGTGCATAATAATTCCCAGTCCAACCTTTTGGGTGAATGCCTTTACCAATTTTGTTTAAATTTATACTGATTCATTCTAGAACAGTTGGACTGTGCCTGTGAGCATCAGTTTTCAAGTTATGCCAGAGATGCTTAATAAACTGTGTAGGGATGCACAGATGTACTAATTTTGATGTCGGATATTGCGGTCATGATAAATACTTACTGGTAATGTAACACTTTCAACACTGTAAGAGTGACCGCTCCATGTAACTTGCTTTTCTGCTTTTAACACCCCATAATCCCCCACTGCATCACTGCCACATGAATTGTCAAATGCCATTTGTATGCATACACATACGCAAAGAGCAACAAGATGCATATAAATATGGGTTGTTAATATCGGCCCAATTTTATTGATCAGATTCGTACTGATATGTTTAAAAAAAAAAAAAAAAATCAGTGGATGCCAATGTAGATGCTGATATAATGAGTTCCTAATATTTAGCTCTAGGTCATTCTACACATGTATATTTTGATGTAAAACACTACATTCTAGCACCGCTTACATTTTTATGCAAGTTTATGGCTCTACTGAAAGGTACCGTAAATGTCTGGCCCAGTTCTAACTATTTGCAGGCTCTTTAAAATATCGGCCTGTCTTTAGCTCCATTAATCTTCCCACCAGCTCTGACCACCAACCTTGTCCCTGATAAATAATGGCATTCCCAGGACATAATCCAGCTGCTGGGCTATTTTATGATAGAGATGTTATTAGGGTATTCAATCTCTACCACTTGTAGCATTTGTGTGTAGGGCACAGAGCTAAATTTTTATTTCATCTGACAAGGCCTAGGTGGGCATCTCTTAAAGAGCGAGTATTCTGCATGGTTTACATGTGTCCTTGCTCCAACGCAGCAGAATTAATGACTGAATTATCGCCACAGTAAGAAATCAATTTCTCCAGAGGCTTTGCTAATAAGCCAGTCATTTCATTCAAATGTTTTTAACCAAGAAAACCTTATTCACTAATGTTCAGAAAGAAACTTCCGAAGCCTTCATAGTACAGCGGTTTTTCTACTGTTTGAATTACACACAGATGAGCTGTATTTTCTAATTAGATGACTTCTGAAGGAAATGGGTATGATTGGATTTTATTGAAGGTAAAATAAAAAAGACTGACTTTTGCACACTGTACTTTTTCAGATTCTTATTTGGAAAATGACACCATGTGTCATTTCATAATTTATTTTTGTCTACCTCAGAATTATGTCCTGCTTTATGTTGGTCTGTCACAAAGGGAGGGAAAAAAAATCTAATTAAAAACATTGATGTTTGTTGTCATGACAGAAAAGGTCAAGGGATATAAATATGCTAAAAAGAAATGTTATACATTTTCAAATGCGCAAAGAAATAATTTAAACTATGCTAGCTACTAACAGTAGTTTTTTGTGCTATTTTTCAGATAAAATGTCTTGCAGAAAGAAAGCAAACATTCATGGATTTGTTACCACACCGTCAAAGTTAGTTAGACTAAAGTACTACATCAGATTTGACTTATATATGCTGTCATTTCAAATTGGATAGTTTGTATATATTTTTTCTTCAGTTTTAAACATTAAACACATAAATGTGCATCAGGAGGATAAATAAGACCATTGGTCTATGTTTCATCTATTTTTTTTATCTACCTGCTCTTCTGTCTGTTAGCAAAGGGCAAATAAATTAACAGACTGAATTTTGTTAAACTTGTTATGGAGTTGCAGCGTGGGCAACCAGGGGAGTCATTAAGATTTGGCATAAAAAATTTTCTATTTGTTAAAAAGGCAAAAAAAAACAAACCCCACCACTGCTCATGTTTAGAAATTAGTTATTTTTGGATAATGTTCTTGTGATAACACACTATAATGATATAATGACCATATGATAATTGTATATGGTCACTAGACCACAGTCATGCAAAGAAAAGCTTTAAAACATTATAGAGCTTCTGATTAGTCATGATTACAGTAATAAGCATCATGCTTGACTGAATTTGACATCTGCTTACTGCTGCTAGATAATTGGTGTTACATTTCCATAGTGCATAATTTTAAATGACAGTAGTTGTGGGGTGTCTTGCAAAATAGCGAAATGTATACTGTGTTTTTAAGCTGGCTGAAGTGCATAAAAAATATTACAATTATTTTAGATATGTTAGGTCTTCTGTAGAAGAAAAAATACATTTTTAATTCTCAATGATGGGTCACTTTCTTTTTTTTATTTGAAAAAAATGTCAAACTAAATACAAAACGGTGTGAGTGGGGGAATAAATCAATACCCTTCAGACAGAAGTTTATTGGCACATATATTTGGTCCATCTTGTATATTAGATTTTTCATTTTGGAGAGTTTCTTGGTTAAATACAGGCAAAATAAATTTCAACTTCAATATACAAGACTGGGTGTATTCACATCTGAGACAATTGGTCCATATTGAACGGATCAAAGTTTATTTCCCGTGTTGCATCAGACCATTTGTGCAGGTGTGAACACTCAATTGAAATCTGTTGCAGACCAAACATCCAGACTGAGGCCCAGTTTTTGAAGTAGATTCGGTCCGCTTCCAAATGAACCCTGGTGTCTTTAGCTTCAGGTGTGAACACAAACTGACCTCCATCCAAACTAATTACAGTAAATATTGAACTTATATTTGGACTTTACAGGGCATCATAATAAAAGCGAGCCCTTTAGTGTTGCTAATGCTACTATGTTCTGAAAGTGAAATAATCGGCTGTTTTCTGCTTAGCGATGCTGCTGCCAGTATGTCGTGGGTCAGGTCACACAGAGCGTCTCGTCTCATCCAGCTTGCAGAACACATTTGGTGACGCCACTCCAAAATTGGATGATCATATGAATCGAATGAGCTGCTATTGACATTCAAATGCTATTGCTGTTGTAATGACAGAACAATTGTGCACAACAGAAATGATGAGGACTTCTGTGCTGTATCCAGTTGTTGTCATTTCTGCCCAGTGGGACCAATGATTGTCACCTTTCTGGCTTTGTTTACACATTATATTCCCTTCCAAAATGCTAATGCATGTGGTAACAAACCACCTCAAGCAAGGAAAATATAATAATTCCACAATTGGTTCGGATTAAACAAGCGGACCAAAGGACTTTCCGAGTGTTCATATACATTCACAATAAATACAACCTCTTTTACTTGATAGTGGTTTTTGTTGTATGGACATTTTGTTTCACCAATTTTTCACATTTCAAGGTCCAAGTTTAAAATGTTCCTATCTTCTTCATTCGGTACGGAAAGCCACGTTACAAGAAAGTGGCCAAAATGTGCATAAAAGCAGCAACCATGATTTAATTCTCACCCAATGCAGTAACAATTTCTGACAGGGTCGAACGCTTATTTGAAATGAAAGCTACACTGTCCAGCGAAGCATGCTTTCTGATGACTGGAGCTCCACCCAGGTAATAACAAAAAGAGTGATGGATTCACATTTTCGTTTTTTCCCTTTCACTCTGTCACTCCTCAGTTCATCTCTTATCCTTGTGTCACAGTAGGGACGCATGCACATTTTGTATGTGTTGACACCAGCAGTCCAAGGGATGGAGAGCCGACAGAAAGTGATGGGAAGAATGAGAATGAGGCCAAATGGCCAGTCACATGTTAGGATGAGTCAGGAAAGATTGATTATGTGGGTGTCACACTACAGTTGATGACACACAAAAAAAAGAGAGTGGGAGAGAGAGTTTGTGGAAGAAAATGCATGCATGTAAATGCATGTTGGACAGTGACACAAGAACTGTTTGACACCTTTAATTAAACTTTGCTGACTCAGCCTCTGGGCTGCAGTTTCATTTTAATAAGCCACAAACCCTGCAGCCCACCTGGGATAAACCCTGTCTCTTTAAGCAGGCCTCCCTTTTCTGTCTGTGCTTGCATGTGTGTTTGCGTGTGTGAGTGTGTGTATTCCTAACCTTGAAGAACAAAAGCCTTCGGCTCATTCCTATCGACCCTGTCGTGGATTTTTGATAATAAAAAGAGCTGGGATGTTGCTGATCAACACTGTGAGCTTCTTTTATCTGGAAGGGACAGATGAAACTCATCCATTCCTTCTAATACTGGCAGACACGGTATCACTGTGAATGGCACTTTTTTTTTGTCCTGCTTCAATTATGTGATTTATTTACTCAGAGCCCTTAAATTAGACTGCATTAGAAGCTGAATAATAGACCGTTAAGCCAAATCATGATCTCAACTTGGCTTGTCATAGATAGTGTAATCTATTTATGCCATGAGTTAGAAGAAGATACGGGTCCGTAGTCCAAGTTATTAATTTCTCATATTACATATGGCCAAAAAGCTTTGCAGAAACATGAGTGAATCTAATTTTGCTCTTTGCATCTACTGCTTAGCAATGCCTCGTCTTTTGCCTATTACAAAATGCAATAGAGAGGGATGGAGAAGAGCTACCTGCCCCTACAAACTAATGGCATCATAGCAAAAGTTGTCAAATGAGTTACACTTGAATAAAAAAAAAACAAAAACAAAAAAACTTAAAATAATAACTTACTGGAGGCCTTGAGTCCTCGATGCGGCCGTCGTGGGTTTGATATTTGCCGCATGCCTTCGCCCCTCTCCTTCCGCCATTCCTGTCAGCCTACAAGGGACACTAGAGTCCACAAAAGACCCCCTGGAGGGGTAAAAAAAAAAAAAAATAATGGTAATAATAATAATTAATAATAACTTACTATGCTCTTTGTAGCGATGAAGGTTAGTTTCAGGCTTAGACTTGGATTGCAGAAACAAAGACTTCTGACTTGACTTGTACTCTAAATACTACCTATCTGACTCAGACTTGTTGTATGGAACTCAAGTCTCAAGAACAAAGCCGCACACAAGCAACTCCATCAAGAATGCGCTGCATGCACTTCTTCTGCATGCACTAGGTTTATCAGCTACTAATGGCTTATGACGTCCTGTTTATGTTAGCAATAATTTCAAAACTTTGATACGGATGTTTCTTTAACTGCACTCAACATTTAATTACTTCAAGTTGCTTAATAGCACAGTAAAACGGAGCAATATGTATTCAGGTATCAACAAGTTTTAAGTATATAATTACAAAGACACTAATTATTTCAGATACCTGTATTGGTGATCAATTTTCAAGGTAATTTTTAGTGTCTCCTAACAATTTAGTTATTATTGAGTATTATTATGTCTTATATGAAAGTTGTCCAAAGGAAGACATTTAATTTGTAACCTTCAGCAATGTGGTGATACAGATGGTGTTCCTTTAATAGTAATTACATTTAAAATGAATTTAGTCAGTAGAGATTGTTACTCTCCAAAATTACTTTAATGTCTAGTTTGTTTATGTTACAGTGTGATGTGTGAGTCTCTCATAACAGGAAAGATTTATCAGCATTACTAATCTACTTTTAAAGGACTGTCTCATTTTATATGAGAATGTTGCTTCCAGAATCCATTGCAACTTTAAATTCTAGACTCGGGCGACACTTGAAATTCAGAGATATGATAATATCAAGAAAAAAAAAATACTCAATAAATATGCAGGTGTTTTGCTCTTTTTTTTTTTTGACTTTTACGAGGACCGAGGCTTTTTTTACGTGATGCACATTTTAGTTAACATTACCGCGATAACAAAAGTTATACCAGCCTTTTGTTGGTATAACGAAAAGCCTTATTTTCTGACACTTTTGTTGCATCTAATGCCGCTGTCTGTATCAATTTGTATTATATATGCCGAGTTGTTTTGTAGTTGAAACATAATATAAGGTCTCTGCTATTGGAAAGATTGGAAGAAACAAACAAGCTTATATTTGTCACAGGCTGCATAGAGAATTTTATTGAGTGGGCCAAATAATATCTGCAACAAAATATTCTCTGTTTGTTCATGTGACATATTTATTTATCATGTAGTATAGGAAGAGCGCAATTTAAGAAGCAGGCAGCCAGTATGGTTAAAACTATTTTGTTTAGGTTGTAAGATATGTGCCTTTACAAGCTACCAGAAAGTATACTTTCAGTGGTATAGTTAACGTTCCTTAAGCAATGGTCCCCAATCCCCGGGCTGCGGACCGGTACCGGTCCGTGGACCAATTGGGACTGGGCCGCTCACGAAATAATTAAATATTTATGTTTTATGTATTATTTGAGTCTGGAGGATCTTTTATTTTGAAAATCCTTTAACCGGATTCTATCGGTTACGTCTTGCTTGCCAACACTGAGCCCACAAGCAGCAAAATGAGTAAGAAACAGATCAGATATCTTTGGAAAGTTTCTTTGCGAAGGGGAAAAGGCCCAGAGGAGAGACAGGAGAATGGATTTATCCCGGTAGGTGATTCCCACATTCCAAGCCCGCTCTGCATGATATGCGGCGACTGGCTCGTTAATGAGTCAATGAAGCCTTCAAACTGCTTCGCACCCCGTGCATAAGCAACACTTCGGGTTGCTTATGCACAGCTCCCAGATGTGACCGTCTCGTTGCAGAGAAACAAGCTCAGGTTTCCCATTAGTCGTTATCGTGCGTTAAAATTTTCATGTAAGTAAAATGTTAGTTTTTGTGGCGCATCTGTATCCTATTTTGAAGGGATATGTAAATGTTACCATAGCGACAAGAGTCAGACAGCGTTAGGGCAGTGGTCGAGACGAGATGAGACGAGTAGAGTTTGTGAGTTTTAGGTCTGGTTCACAGACCTACGGCACGATTTAAGGATTGATGGCCGATTTTCCAAACCTCTGTGACCACACAAGACACGAGCTGATAAAAGTCCAACAGGTTCGATCGGTTCGTGTGTCCAACCACACGGCAGGAGGAACCGATTCCACTCACGAACATCCCGATTCCAGAAGAAAATCCAGTAAAACCCCCAACATACCATATGTAAATTTAGAATAATCAAACATGGATGACGATGTAGTAGCAGTAGTGATAGTTTGTGGACTAATTTTAAGCGATAAAAGACGTAACTAAAAGAAAAGGCGTTTGATAAAAGACGGCGGGAGCAGCCGCTCTATTTGTTGCACTATGATTTGGAGGCGAGTTATGTTTTTCGTAGTTAACATTTTTAACTGAACAAACATAACCATATATAATAAACATATATAAAAATGACCTTTACATATAGTAATAAACATTTCCACATATCACCTCAGATGTCCACCGGACTCTCAGTTGCGCCTTGTCAACTGTTTGGGATTCTGATTGGCTACCCGTCACATTCAACAGGCTGCGTGGTCGCTCTCAGTCAGGGAAAACCCCACAGGCTGCGATAATCGGACCAAGACAATGTTGAATATGCCCGATTTTAGATCAAGCAAAAAATGAAAAAAAATTAAAATTAAAAGGCTTCCTCTCCCCCCTTACCTCCCGGGCAGCAGCAAAATTGCCAAGTCTTGACCGGTCCGCGGTAATAAGAAGGTTGGGGACCACTGTCCTATTAGTGCATTTAAAATAATGAACACTGTAAATTGCTTAGCTTTCTTCTATGCTTGTGCACTCCCGCACACGCTCTCTCATATACACGCCCTCAAATGAGAAAGTTTATGACCCTTTACTTGCGTGTGGTGTAACTCTTTAATACTGCCGCCTGTCGTTGTGAGAGCTCTGACATTTAGGTGGAAAAAGTCAACACAAACACTCACTTTTTTTCTCTGACTGAGTGGGTGAGAGTTTCTGTGAATCACTTCATCTGGAAGTACTTTATGTCATTGAATGTGACAGATTTGAATGTGTGAGAGTGTGTGTATGTGTTAGGACACTGTACGCCTTAGTAAATTCTGTCTGTTCTCATGTTTTTATTTGGTTCCTTTGTGACCGAACAAGACCTGCATTGCCTCCATGTGAGGTTGTTCTTTAGGGACCGCAGTTAGTTGTGACTGTAACACATGGTGAACAAGATGAATTCTATGGATGCATGGATCTGCCATCTCTGCCAAAGAAAAATATATGGGGCGCTGTGTAGGACAGAAACCATTTACTCTGGAGTGTGTGTAAGACTGTATCTTCAGCAGTGTATGCGTGGTGTTAGTGGTGTGTGAGGGAGGAAAATTCCCTGTCATCCCTTAGCTGCGCACCATAAAAATAGATCTATATAATGCTGTAATCTAAAAACTTTATAGCATTGTACATGTTTGAATAATGAAACATTTTGTGCTAACAATATCATTTACACATTCGGTCAACAAATTACAAATGAAAAAAAAAATTGTTATAGCATGATAAATATGTATATTGTAGCAACATAATATAATATTGTCCACACATAAACTATAAATTGTGTGAAGATGCTAATATGTTGTACAAACATGAAAAAATGGTTATTGGAGCAAAAAATGATGCATCTCTCTTTTTCTTTTGCTGGAGTGACAGCTCTATGCTTTTGTAGGATTTCCTATTTTGAATATTTTCTTTTTCTATCTGGCATATTAAGTGACTGGTTGACTGGATGATTGAAGATTTATTTTTACTTTTTTTTTTTTTTTTTGGAGTTGCATTGTCCCATCGTATTACAGAGATGCTCAACATGCCAAAGAATGACAAAATGCCGGCTTCTGTTTATTAAAAAACATCACTCACATCCTAATATATAGTTTAGTGTTGTACCAATCAACTGGAGAGAGACCGGACTGGAAACTGCCAGTGTCTTGTCTGCCAGTGACGGCAAAAAATATACTAGGTTACTGCCTTTGTGAAACTGTGTTGTTGTGTATGTTGACTAGTTTGTGGTTACATTAATTGTGACTAGAGGGATTTGCGCTATGCTGTTGGCAACATGGCTTGTTGACTTTGTGCGGTTGTGCATCATGTGTCTTAGGAAGAAACAGCCTTAGTTACCACAACACAGGCCTCTGGGCTCTTGTGTGACAGCAAAGACTTAGCTCCTCTCCTTTGCTCTCCCAGAGCTTCCTTGTATATTTCATTTCAGTGCAGCTTAATATCACCATAAATGGCAAAAACTGTTTTGTCCTTTAGTGTTAGTTCAAACAGGCAAAACAAGCTGACAGGACGTAGGTGATGATGTGGCTCCACAAACACCACAACACCATGTGAATGCACAAAGTGTGATAACCCTGAGAGGGGTGCCATGATCTCACTGACAGTGTTTATCCGCCTACTGACAACTCTCTCTCTTCAAGTGCATTTCAAGATCTTCCATACAAGGTACACAAAAGCAGCATAATTTGCACAGCAACAACAAAAGAGATGAAATGTAAACAATTATATGTACAAGTAATCTGTCAATTGTGCAAGAACCAAGTGGCTGCTGACCTTGTCGGTGTCTCCTGTAAAAACAGGAGTTGAAGAAAATTTCCACTCATTAGATTTTAAAATTTGGGTTTTAAGCTCCAAAAATTAAATTCTGACAAGTGTTTTAAAGACAAATACACTCCTGAATCCAATTCTTTAATTCTCTTAAGTAAAATCTAAACAAAAAAAAACAAAAAAAATTTGATTTCTGTTTTTAGTGACTGATACCAGATGTAGAAGTATGTAAGAAATGTTCCACAAATGAACCTACAATTCAGTGTAATGGGAATTTAAGCACTTAGACACAGGAGTGTTGTTGTTTTTAACTAGAAGTGCTGTCGTTAGATTCTACTAATACATTTCAACAAATTATCTACAGTTTCACTGCAGTGTAAATGGGAAAAAATGGTTGGGTGTGTCAAAACATGACTTGTTGCTAAAGAAATTCAATTCAACATCAATCTTTTTTTTCTATTTGGGTGTTATCACAAAGGGCAGAACTTTGAGTGAATAGTTGCTGTTAGAAATGTGTCTCCTACACGCTAATGGATGGCACCTGTTCTCTGGAAAAGAACTGAAAGAAAACAGGTTACACTATGGATTTGGTAATTATGAAAGAAGATGGAATTAAACTCCAATGAAATATGAACACTTGAGTAGCCAGGACAAAAACCTGACTTGCTATGATTAATACATAGTTTGGCAACCTATGCCCAAGACAGTTTGGTATCCACATTTTTTTGCTGAGAAAAGCACTACAGTAGATGTATAGGAAAAGAAAAGCAATACCTTTTAAGAGTAAGAGAAACCTGAAAAATATTTTGGAATGAGATAAAGTTTAGAGATGATTTTTTCCCCCCCATCTTTTAATATATACAATTGTCTGAGATGTTATGAAATCAGCTTGAAATCAGAAACGGTTCAAAAGCAATAGTTTTGATTAAGCCAAAACTGAATAAAGAATGATGGAAAAAATCCTCTTCAGTCATTTATTTCTGGGTTTTTATGATTTTTTCCCCCACCAACCATTTAAACCCCAAACTATTCTGTTGAACAAAATTTAGTGATGATTTTAAATTAGCTTTTGTTAAACGTTACCTCTTCACCTTATAATGGTAAAAATTTTGACATCACAAATTAACTCATGATGTCACAAGTTGATTTGTAAAATATGGCTTTTACAAATTGAATACCTAGAGAAAACGTCTGTATAATTTTGCCATTTTGCTTCAGCATGTATAGAAGATCAATATGTCAAAATATGTTAACATTATTATGTCTGATGCCAAAGCAAATTAGTAACACCCACTTCTGTTAAAACTCGCCAAACATAGTTAAGTTGTGTTGCTGTTTGTTGTCAGTTATTTTGGGTAGATTTATGGATTCGTATTTCAAAAAGCAATTTTAAGTAACACGTTTAATAAATCACCTTCCTAAAACAGCATCATGATTTGAAGGCTTTTTTAACAAAACAGATTTTAATGTGAGAGCATGACATGGCACGTCCAGAAATGGCAGCTGATTAGTCAGTCAAGTTTATTTGTATGGCACATTTCAGCAACAAGGCAGTTCAAAATGCTTCACATCATAAAGCACTTTGTGCTCTTTCATAAATTCTGTGATAGGTGCTGGAAGCCCTTTGAAAGGCTGTTTACATCGTTTTAAAGTGCGTGATTGTGAGCGTGAGTCGGAATAACAATAGCAATCGGTATTTTGTTCCATATAACACAGGAGGAGTGTAACAAGTAAACCTTTTATGGATGCAAACTCGACTAAAAACCAACCGGTTTAGGATTGTATTTGAAACGTAATCAATTACAAATTTACTGATGGAACTTGACTCATTGTCATGTTTTGATTATTGATTCTATGTTGCATTGTGTTTCTGTGTTTGATATGATGTAAAGCACTTTGAAATGCCTTGATGCTGAAATATGCTATACAAATAAAATTTGATTGATTGATTGATAAAAACACAAACAAAGTCATAGAACACAGTCAACAATTTAAACATTACATTTTCAAGTGCCATTGTTGCATATCAAAAATGATTATTAATGTTTTATTTATCATGGTCCTAAAGCAGCTCTAAACAAGTGGGTTTTTAGTCTAGATTTAAACAGCTAAATATTTTCAGCTGTTCGTAAATGAAGGTTAGTAGTACCAGGGCATTTTCTCTAGAACAGTGTGTTTTAGTAGCTCAATAAACCTACATTTCTCCCTTATTACTAACAACCAACATTGTCCAATAATTATGTGTAAATGATGTCTAAACCTAACAGAGCTCATTATTATAGGACTTGACCTGACCAATGATTAAATGAGGGCCTTTGAGCAGCTGTTGGGCAGCGAAAGCAAAAGCTCATAATGTTGAATTAAAAGCCTCCATCATATTTGCACTGGATTATGTGTATTTGTGCTCTGCCTCTCCCCTTACTGATTTGTTTGTTCACTATTTTCAGGCCAGCTGAACAGCAGAGCATCATGTTTGTGCCTTTGTAGAAATCTTAAATGCTTAACCCACATAAAGCAAGAGACTTTGCATAATAATTGCTTCAGAGGATGCTGACTTTTAAATAGAAGGTTTAATTGTTTTTCTTCCTTTCTACGAGATTTCTATAAACTGCATTTTTTCCTCAATCATTTTTGCCATAAAATTAATATGCAGATGAAGGCACTTTTTGAATTTTTAATTAACCTATGTTTGATGTTAGCGACAACTTCTTCCGCTGCTGAGTCAACAGTGTAATCAGCTGCTTGTGCTCCTTTCATCTGTTTATTTTTATGTTGTGTAAGGTGGGCGTCATGTAGATTGAAACCACTTCAGACCATATTCTCTTTGTAGAAGTCTAATCCTCCCACAATGAGTTCATCTTTTCAGTGGCATTTAAGGGAATTTAGAGGATGTCACATACACTTGTGGCTAGTTTTGTGTTCTTCCTAATATCCTGATAATATTAGGATATTAAGAATCTGATGTTTGCAATGCCCCCTGTTTGGTCTACTTTTAAAATGTTATACTTTATACCATCTGATTTCAGTGTATTTTGTCAATACAAAGCATTTTATCCATATTCTTTTCTCTTGCTAAAGTTGTATGAAATCTTAATGTTAGATTTGGATATATCAGAAAAAAACTTGTCTTTTTTAAGTTAGTGCAAAAATATATATATTTTTTTTACTCAAAGGATCATTTAGCTTCACTGCTTTGTTTTAATTTTGTTATATTTGTCTTTAATAAAATCTACATAGTACCATGGAACTTTCAAAAATATCAATAGCCTATGGCTGATAAACAAACAAATCCGTGCAAACCACATTTTCAAATATTCCTCACTGGCAGTAAAAGTTTATGTAAATTCAGCCTCATTTTATTCTGCTTTTGATTCAAAGAATAAATATTGTTGGACGTAAATATATAGTTTTTCTTAGTAAGCTAGAGTATGACAAGTTTGGTTTATACATCCCCGTATTTACTAAATATATTTGCTTTAATAAATTACATGTTTCCATGACGACTGACAGACGATGTAGGATGATTATTATTGGAGCAGGGATGCATCTAAAAGTATCAGGGTTGTGACTCTTGAGCGCAGCATTTGGGCACCCCTGGTTTAATCCCTGCAAGGTTGGTTCTCCAATTCTAGCAAAATGAATTGCAGATACAACAAAGACAACAATCTGTTTTTTGTTGTTGCAGAGACTGTTCACAATTACTGTTGGCTAAGGCTGGAAGATGCACATTTGAAGAAAAATTATATATTATTTTGATCCAAAACTTGTGCTAACTATGAACAACAATGGAGGCCTGGTACTCTGAACATTTACAAAATGGGTGCTCTCTAAAGCATCCACTATGGCTGAAGGATAAAAACAAGCTGTTCGCGGCCTCTGTTAACTGCTTCCTCCATTACTAAGCCTATTGAGGAGTAGCTACTGACAGGATATTAGAGGTCAAATTAAGGTCTAGAGGGTCAAGGCACTTATTTTCTAAAGAGTAGAGTGGGATGGTTGTGGGTTTTCATTTGGGTACAATTTAGCCAGCTCTAGAGCAGCAGTGCCCTTTTTATTTTGCAGCCACACATTTAAAATATGACCTTTTATTGGAAAAGTCACCAGAGCAGTACCTCTTTCCGATCCTCATCACCAAATTCCATGTCAGAGGTTTTGTATGAATGTACAAAAACATTCAGAAAAACATATTTCCATTGTTACATGAAGAGGCGTGGATTGATTTTGCCTCAGGCAAATGGTGCTCTGTGACACATAGAACATGTCAATGATGGAGGGAGAAATGTGTTCTGTGAACTGCTTGCCAAATCTCACTGCAAATATTTCAAAGCATCAATAAAAACCGATGAAAAAAAGATTGCTTAGACAACAGGGGAATGATTGTAAACACACTTTAAAATCCACAGCAGACTACATCCGGACCCATTCTAACCACCACAGGTTCTCTGTAACTGATTATGCAAAATCACACGAGAAAGTTTCTGTGCCAGAAGCATTTTTGTTTAAAAATAAAAGGAGCTCCACAAATTATGCAATAAAAAATAAAATCACAGTTGCAGACAACATTCACAGATGAGAGAATATGGAAGGAGACCAAGGAAGTGAGTGACTAAACTAAAAAGTATGGCTCTGGGAAGTGACAGCTGCATTACTTCTGTCATTCATTAATGAGGCGCCAGGTCATTAGTGTGAGAAATGAGTCCAGGTGTCACAGACACAAACAAACACATTGCTAATCTCCGCTCTCATACAGAGCGTCATCAGCCTAGCATAAATAAGAGAAATGAAAAGTGAGTTGAGAGGTCAGGGGGAAGAAGCAGTAAGCTCTGTAGGGAAAGCACTGAGAGAAATTGTGACAATTGAGAAGCTGGCAGGGATGTAACAGCTTGGTGGATGCCAGAAATGGGAAGTATCCTAGAAAATGAGAACACGGGCTAACACAAAAAATGAAAGCAACATAAAGAGAGAAAAGAAAAGAAAGATGTGAAGTGATTATTTTTGCAGAGAGAATCCTTTTTTGAAGTTTGGACAATGACAACCGTTATTCCCATCGTCTGAAGAGAACGCTACGTCATTACTGCAACAAATCAGTCCTGGTGCATGAAGACAAATAAGCAGCACTGATCAAAAGCTTCAAACCAAATGCCAGTCAAAAGCATGCTTGTGATGAATGTTTAATAAACTATTAATGAGATGGGGAGTGAAAAAAGGAGCCATTGTAGTCTGGGCTTTGTTTAATGGTTTCCCTTTTCTAAAACTTTCATAAATTATCTGTCATTTTCCTTTTCAAGTATGCATGCCTTTGCTTTTTCTCATTATTATTGTTTAATATAACTTGTCCAATATTTGACCTAACCCCACAAGTCTCATTTTACCTTTTTCTTTTATTGAAAGTTAATGAGTTGAAGCTTCATTGTTTTGTAATATAATTGCAGATTTTCCAGACATGTATAATGAAGAAACAACATTTTTGTTATTATTCTGCAGGCAGCCGGGGTAAATGTATGTGTATAATTTAAATGGCAAATTCAATTTCATCCTATAATGAAAATATACTATAGTTTTCTTGATCATTCTGAGTACACAAGTTCTTTGTGGTATACTTTAAAATTAAGGTAAAATACTGAACAAAATCTAAACTTTACATTCAGAAGACAGAGCTTTATGATAAATTTCGCAAGAGAACAAAATGTTTTGAGAAAACCAAGAATCAATGTTTTAGTGAAGTACGCATTTCACAAAACAATCATATCAATCAGTAATTTAGTACGAGTTGATAAGTCGATATAATGTGGTTTTATTCGTTAATTTAATGTAGTTTTCAAAACCTCTTGAAAAACCTCTTGGAAATACTTTGTGTATTCATAGATCAATTAATTTCTTCATAAATCTAATGCAGTGTTTTGAGGATTCTAATATCCTTGTTCAGGTTTGACCAAATTGGTTCTGATTTTTGACTGGATGTTAAAAATGCAGTTAATTTACCTTTCAAAATTAAATTAGCCCTTATAATTAGTGCATAAGCTACCTTTGGAATCAGATCCAAATTTCAGAGCTGTTACACAGTCAAAACAAACTTTTTGTATAGTGCTTACGTTAAAAATATCTCTCACCGTGGTATTGTTCCTTTTTTCTACTACAATGAACCTGACATGTTACTAAACAAGCAATGTAGAAGCAACAGAGGGTTTCAGTGCAAAAACTTCACCCTTCTTAATTCAAAGTAAACCACTGAAAAATAATTGCATCACAAGCACAAGCACCCTTTGTATTAGGGGCTAATTATATTGAGTTAAATTTATTTCACCAAACAAAGATATGCTAACACAGCGTTAGACAAGCTCCAGTTATGGTCAAGGTACACCGATGTCTTAAAAAGTTCAGCTTGAAAACTACAAAAAAAAAAAAAAAAATCAGTCATACAATTCTTTATAATTTATATAGTCATCAGGGTTTCTCCAGCTCTTTGAAGCTAAAAGCTGGCAAAGCACCTTTTGTCCACTGCCAGTCAACTGGCTAAGTGTAGGCTACCACCTTCTCGCTTACAAGAAATACTGATTTGGTATTTCAGAAAAAATTAGAGTCATTAAAAAAACAAAGATCAGATAATCATGACATGTAAACTAAAGGAACCCCTCCCTCATGTCATAAAGCCTTTAGTGTTGTTAATTCTATTGTTTCACCTAAGTCTGTGTGAACATATGTATATAAAAAAATAAGAATAAGGTAACATTGCACCTGTAATAAGAAATATCTCACATTATTTTAGCAGTGGCTAGACAGTTATTAGATGGAATTTCACTGGCACATTATTGATAATAACTACTGGGCAATTTTAATAATGCTCATGTCGCAAAATACAAACACATATTTGAAAAGGTCTTATTAGTTTTTAGTCACAGAGTGTGCATCATATTCTTCAGTATTTCCTGCCAATCATTAGTTAATCACACTATCTAACCCCAAATATAAGGATTTCTGATTATATAAACTGGTTCTTCAGAAATGAATCTGACTGCATTTGTAATAAATCTAAACTATTTTGATTTGCACTTGAATGAAACAGATTGTACACACTTTAATCACTAACACTGCAATAGATTGAGCATATTTGGTCAACTGGTAGCTGTGATTTCGGATTTCATGTTTACTTTCTTTCTTTCACATTTGCTGTAATGCAATTGCACATAGAAGCACAAAACTGTCCTTCCAATCTGTTAGGTCACTCTGAAGACTACATATTGAATTTGTGTTTGAAGCGACCAGCTGCCTTGTTACTATTTTGCTACTCACATAAAGTCAATTAACTTTAAATATATTAAACTGAAGCAGGTGTGCTTTCTTGGCTCTGACAGCAGTGAGAATTTGGAAGATTCAGTAAAGTAACACTGAAAAAACGTAGTCGGAGTATAAGTACATGGACCAATCACATTGGCTCATTTAATTGCAGAAGACAGTTTTCTAATGAGTTGGGTAGATGGTGGTGGTGGTGGGGGGGAGATCGGGTCAGGCTGTCATTGGAAAAACTTCTCCTGGAGGCAGAGAAACCACAATTACATTAACTTCTGCATTATTAAACCCATCTGTATTACTTGTTTAATTAAGTGATTAACACATGCAGTGGCAGTTATTTTCCTTGAGTTTTCTATGTGGCCAATTATTTTACCTCTCAAATGCTGTGGAAATTACTTCTAGTTCTGTATAAGCTCCTTGTAATGGTTTTATTTTGTGGAATGAGCACATTTAGAGGGCATGTACTTTTTACATTTTTTTTTTAGATCTTGTCTCACTAATTATTAAGGTAAGCATGTTTAGTTTGGTCAGGCTGCAGATTGAAAATTACAATTTATAATCGCTTTTGGCTCAATTTACCAATAGGAGTGAGCGCCAAAGAGAATTAGGCAGTTAAACTATTTGTCCCATTTACTGGAGAAAGTATATTTACAAACGTTTAGAGTTTATTTTTAAAATGACAACTTGCCCATTTATTCTGACCTATGGGGTGAATGTACATTATGGATGCCTGTGTGTCCGTCTACACCAAGTAAATATTAAAAATTTACTCTTTTTCTGACTAAACTGACCCAGAAATGATCAATTACTGTCAATGAGCATAAGATGAGCCAAACTATCATTGAAATTCTTTTTTTTTTTTTCTTTTTTTTATCTCAAAACGACAACTTTATGCAGAATTATCGCGCTGCTCACCCTAATGTTTTGAATCTTTTTAACAAAAAAATCTGGAGCTGCTCATATTTGAATGATTCTTGATTTTGTATTCTTCATCGTATTTATTTGTTAAATAGGTAGTCGGGCCGCAATTTAAGGTCTCTTATTCATGTGAATGTTCTGCTGCTTGCTGCGATGAAGCCACCTTGGGCTGACTGTCACTAGGGAGCCCTGGGTCTTGATGAAAAAATGATTTAATCATGCTCTTTCACTGGAGCCTGCAAGTTGCGCGTGTTGAACGCGTGTCCTTTGGAGTCCTTCAATTCCAAAAATGAATTGTTTTTCCTCAATCATTCATTCAAAATGGATAGACAGAAAAATGGAAAATAGAAATTCCCACGGTGAATAAGGGAGCCTTGAAATTATGATCAGGCATAGCAACCCCCGCCAGCCCCACTCCCGTTCAATCCCTGGTTTCCTATCTCTCCAGCCATTTGACGACAGTGTTTTTAAGTTTACCTTGATCTCTGACCTTGTCGGAAGTGCGCTGTTAGCTGCACTTTGATTTGTTCACTTTTTTTTCACTTTTTTTTTTTTGACAGGAAAAATACAGGACTAGAGCACATCCATTATTTTGGATCTCTTAGAATCAGGCATCATGACCTCATATTTTTATGAGACATGAAACATGAAAAAAGGACAATATTCAATGGAAATGTGGAATATAAAATCTTCAAAGTTATATTTAAATGTACTTTTAATTATACATGCACTGTGCACCAGTGGACATCACTTTGGGATGTTTTACCTTTAAGTAACAATGGACATATTTTCACTTTAACAGAAAAAAGAAAACATTTAAGTACCTCAATCTTTTTATGATATCAAAACAGGTGTTTCATTGTTTCATTATTTTACTTTTTTCTTCTACCACTTATTTTAAACGTGATTAATGATACTTTTGATGAAAATTGTGATTTTCATTGTTGTGCAGGCAGCTTGTTATCGTGGGCGGTTAGAATTAAATGATTTGGAGGAAACTTGATTTTACACATCAAGATTTTTTAAGATACAAATTTCTGTTTGACAGAATACAGATTTTACTTGGAGGTTATAATCTACTTCTCTTTTCATTTCATCAAAATACTTGATCAACTTTACAATTGGAGAAGTACTCTGTAACGTATGTGGTTACAAAATGAAAGTACTAGTATGAAAGGACAAAATGGCTACATGTAGGTATGGAATCAGGGTAGCAACTTGACAATGGGCGAATTGAACCAGAAAGTTCATGAGACCATAGAACATGTTTGCTAATCATCAGTGGTACTAGTTTGAGTCAATACCAGTAAAAATACATGAAACATCCAACTGGTACCCAACGTTATAAGCAGATTTTGCAGAAATAATGTTGTTATATAAGACGGCCCCAGTACACCTAACTACAGGAGACATTACCCATTCTTGGCCAAATGATACTGTTGGGTCTGTCTGGATGCACTCCAGGCTTATTGAAGCCTTAATGAAAGCAATTGAGTTTTACTAGCTTTTAGGAGAGGATTGTGTTTGATGGAGTATTCCATTTAGAGTCTCTTGGGGTTAATTGAAGTTGTTTGAGACACAAGGTGCAGCGACTGCGTGAAACAGAAGAAAGCTTTACTGGATGAAGATAAGGGTCTGTTATTGGGTGGTGGTGAGAAAGACAAAGATGTTTTCATTAACCTGCAGCCACACTTAGCCTAATGTATTGTCGTACAGTGAGTTAAGTGTGTTCCTTATCCTTTCAGATGTTTTGTACAAGTAAACTACAAGTTCCTTTCGTCTACTAACAAATGTCTCCCACACAATAATGAAAAAAAAAAAGTTCAAGATTTTTCAACAAGAGACTCATATGTATGTAATTTTGTCTGCATTAACTAATTTTGGTATGATATATCTTGTTTTACACTTCCATCTTTGACTAAGACAATATAGCTTCCTGTACATTTGAGACATGAATGTGATGGATGTACAGCGTTTTGGCAGTACAGCTCGAGAGGTGGAGTTGCTGTCAAAAGGTCAAATGTCAAAAGTGAGCAGAAAATTATTAATCAAAACCTTTGGCCAATTTTCAGCTATTACTTTTTTTGGGAAAGATTTAACCTTTCTGTTAAACCACAGTTTAACAGATTTTTGTCACTTAAGAAATATAATGTAGAAGGTATGTAATTTTTTTGTTTAACCCTCCTGCTGTGTCCATTTATGATCTTAATTTGGAGCGCAGGCGATGTTTCACCTTGTGTGAACAGCTGCTAATGCTGGGTTTTACTACTTCAAAGACAACACGAGATTTTAAATTATCCTTAAATATTTTTATTAGTAAAAAAAAGCAGTTCTAAAAGCAATTCTACGTGGGTTTTATAGTGTGTACAAACCCTCGACTAAAAACTTTGAGTGTACCTTTGCAATGTGAACATTTTCAAAATTTTTTCAAGCCAGTATGATCTTACCAATCTTACCAGTGTAGCATTCACTGTCACAAACTGCAGCATGTACATGTCTCACGCATTGCAGAAAACTTTGTTTCCTTTTAAATAACTCCTACCATGCTTATACTTCCTCTAGCTTTATTAGCTAGCTTTATTTTCAAAAAACTTCACAGGAGCAGAAAACGGCTAACTTTGAGTCTAATTCTTTCTTTTCTGTTATCTCTGGTATGCTGAGTTTATTGGGGAAAAAAAGTCAGTGGTTCTAAGTGGCCAGGCTCTGGTTTGGGCTGAGTAGAAAATCAGTTGATGCTTTTTACCGGCCGATTTTACTTGCGAAGCCTAAGTGATATTATTGTGACGATGAGCATCTAATTTGGAGGAGAGGCTATGACGTTTCAGCTCTGCTAAAACATCATCAGGCAAAAAAAAATAGATTTGTACACTATTAATGTGGAGAAATTCCCCATTCATATTAACTGACATACATTCAGAGTCACGAGTGATGACCAAATCCATGTGTTGAAGCCAAAGATAGGTAGAATGCACAATGACTAAAAACTTTGTATATTGAAATCTGAAGTAAATCTCTCACATTAAGAACAGAGAATAGAGATTTTACATAGACAACAATGTTTTGACTTCAAAAGAGATGAGTGAAAGTTTGCAATGATGCATTTCCATGTACAGTATATGAACTTCCTTCCATATACTAAGTAGGGAGGTACATAATTTATAGAAAATATTCAGGCATAAAAATGTAAAGTTATAGGATGAGCTATGTGCTTGGTTGAAAATACATTAAATTACAATATTTATGTGAAACATTGGATCCAAATGATCATGCCCTTAAGGAATATTTGTGGTGTTTTGTTTTAGAAAGAGTAAAAAAATGCATCAGAATCACTGGTGTGTACTTAAAAGCACAGCTTTACAAAACTAATACTTCAGCCTTTAACCTCACTTTGCATTTTCAACTCTTCACCTGTCTTTCCTCTGAGATAATACGTTCCCTGTCTGCTTTAGTATGCAGAACACATCCCTTCTTCCTCCTATCTTATCAACTACTTGAACTGTGCTGACACACATATTCCCAGTTACAAACATCATAGCAAATATGCAGTCACAACAGCAGAGAAATGTAAAACCACCTCTGTTGCTCCCCTCACTTTCACAAGGATGGAATTTGAGAAGAATGGATCAATCTTTACAAGAGATTAATACCCTTGCAGTCATTTCAATTACTTTAACACTGCTATCAGCATTTTGATTAGCACCCTGTCAACTTTATGACTATGACGCTAATTGTGGATGATGACTGTGTCTTTGATGAGATTTATTATTGACTGTTACTTTGTCATTGGTGCATCATTTTAAGTACTGTTCAAATGGAAGCTTTACCTGCTTATACACTCTTTAGATAAAAGATTCATAGCACACATTGTACCTTATTCAGTTGTTCCCCTAACAAATTATGAAAAAGTAGCATTCTACTGTTTTTGTTTTTCTGAACTGGACTTAGTTTAAAATAATGAAAAAACAAAAGGTTGATCAGATGTTACACCGGCTGCTATCATTTGGTTATATTGCATTACATTAGTCTCCCTAAAAATTCCATAAAAACAACTTTCAGAAGCAAGACTGAGTGGGGATTTGTTGATGCTGAACACTGTGTAATAAAGTTGTTCACATTTGGAAAAGAAATAAAGATAATCTTCCAGTTATTTTCTTTACTAAATGACT
Source organism: Gambusia affinis (assembly GCF_019740435.1). Classification (NCBI taxonomy): domain Eukaryota; kingdom Metazoa; phylum Chordata; class Actinopteri; order Cyprinodontiformes; family Poeciliidae; genus Gambusia; species Gambusia affinis. Next base: position 13,988,905 of record NC_057876.1, on the reverse strand, counting down.
TTCTGTACAGGTTGTGATTGAAAGCACCCTCTAAACACTGAATATCCTGGTGATTGTGCTAAAAGATAAATCAGTTCAGCCTCTGTTTGCCCTTTCTGAGGCCACAAAGAGATTTGATAGGGCTTTGTTAAATCCTGCATGATTTGCCCATCTGTGACGGTTCAACTCACACATCTGTTTTATGTTTTGAATAAAATTAGTTAAGTAATGTTTTCAACCAACTTATGTCATCATCTAATATCATTAAAAATATTTATTTTTATTTAAATTATTTTTTTTAATCTTGGCCATTGTATTATATAAGCCAGAAGAGAAAATAAGTTATGTTTCTAATTATTAGACCGCATGGAACGTTGGGCGTGAATTAGGGCACATTGCTTGGTGAATTTACATTTGAAGGTACTATTACAATGAAGGATAAAGGAAATGTTCCTTTATCATGACTTACCTTCAAGTAAAATGTGCATTTTCAGAAATACAGTGCAAATCGCTGCTCAGTTAAACGGACAATTAATTTTTTTTAGCCACATATGTTGGTATATGTAAGCATGTTTATGCTCGTCTAAATATGAATAATATAAAGACATTATGTGTAACATCAAGTTCTGTCTTGTATACTAAGTATGTGTGCTGCTTTTCACTCAGAGTTCTGCTGTGTCAGGATGGCTTAAGTCCTGACGTCATTCATTCTTTCCTTACTTACCATCTGTGGATGAAAATTCAGTCTATGCACAGTGTATGAGCGCCCCACTGTGGTCAAATAATTTAGCTAAATTCATCTGAGAGCAGGTCGGGCTGCCATTAGTTGGAGCAAGTTGAATATTTTCCCTCCTTTCACTTCAGTCCTACTTCAGCTAGCCATTAAGTTTATTGTTCTGAGCAGAAGACTTTTTTTTCCAAAAAAAAAAGAGAACCAATAAAAGGGTCCCATGAAAGGGAACATCACCTTCTTTCAAATCTGACGCTTTTGTGAAAACGGTGACAAAAACTCCAAGTGCCCTCAGAAAAGCAGTTTATAGCAAAAGAAACACAGACGGGGGTAAAGAGCTATTATCACAGCAGTTTATTTATGGAGGAAAAAGTACAGGAAAGAGGGGAACATGCTGCTTAATGTTACTGCCAGTTTCAGAAGTTTATGTCTCATTTATCACCACTTAGGACAAGATGGGAAGAAGTAAGAGGAAAAATGATGACATGAGTAGATGCATTGCAGCATGTTAGATTCTTGGCAAGAAACGAGAAATGAATAGAAAAAAACATGAGAAGTCATAACAATGACTGAGTTTTGAAAATAACTGTAATTGTTTAAATTTTTTTTATATTGCTGAATAATGTAAGTTTCTAAACGACAATGATGAAAAGCAGACAGCAGCTCATTATGCATTCTTTATAGACCTTGTTTGATGAAGATTCTGCAGATAGCCCACCTGTCAGCTTTACACAGCAGTTTTCAGACCATGTACGGAATAGCAAACCAGCTGTCTGTCTCAGTGAAAGACGTAGACCTCCATTATTATTCAGAGCAGCCCACTAATCACAAAAAGGCCTCACTAAAGAGTGCAGGCTCGGAGAGTTACACCCAAAACAAATCTGCATTTACACCAGGGTTTCTGGTAACGTTATTAAGACCCTCCATCACCCTTACTGAATTACTGTTTGAACAGCATGACGGAAGAAGTGTGTGAGGGCTGTTGGAGTTCTTTATGCGCTCCACACACTCAATTCAGAGAGATTTTGTTAAGAGCTTTAAGCAAAGATGACTATTAAGATTCATGGAGTGCTCCTCAGAGGATAAGACTTTTGTTTAAGTCTTACTATCTCCCTGCATTTTTGGCATGGCTGTCATGTTTTCAGTCTAATTATACGCACTTTGGTGATTACAATGTGAGAACCAAGGATTCTAATTAGAAACGCTGAAACTTTACCAATAGACTATTAAAGATGACGGAAGAAGATTTTCTCGGAAGCAGCTGGAGAAGCTGAAGGTGATGTGTGTAAAATCAAATGAAGCATCTAGTGCTTCATTTCAGAAGCACTGAATGAAAGGTGGCTAGATTCAGGCTGCAAGTCGGAAAAAAGAAGGTTAAGAGCTTGAACTTATCTTAGGAGGTCTGCAATCTTTGTATATAAAGTGATATAAAATTTCCTATCAAAGACATACAGACTTTAACATGGATTTTCAGACTGAAGCACATGGACTACTTCTTAATCTACCATCTGTTTGAAAAACATCTTCTCTTTGGATATATGAATAGCACATGAATAGAATATAAGAAATATCCCAGAAACCACATACGTTACCACATTCATTTCGCACAACCGTATTTCAGCCGTATTTCTGTGGATTTGCTGTTTTTTCCTAAGAATTTAATGTTGGTGTCATATTTGGTATCTCTTCGGTTTAAAATCTCCAAGTTGCTGATCATATCTTATCGCATTATGTTTGCATTGTGCTGTATGCCAAAATATATTGCATGAAATGATTATGCATTACATGATATATTAAAATGTGTGGTCTCTGAACTGTTAATATTACTCTGAGTGAACAAATGCAAAATTTGTTCTTACATCTGCCAGGGACATGAATAATTTAGGTTGGAAGTGGATTAATTTATGATATTGAATCATATTGTGATTAATTTTTTCACATCGTATTATATGCCTTAAAACTCATTTTGTGTCTCATCTCAAGCGTTTATCGGCTTGTATTGTCTTATTACAATAATTTTTTTGCAAAATACTTCAAAGCAACTTTGAAGTATTTCTGTGGTTAATTATGTTTATAACCAAACACACATTTTAGGACTTTCAATGAGGTTGAGTTTAACGCTCATTCAAGAAAAAAAAGCAACAAAAAAAAACCAGGCACAGTCAAAAAGCTGCAAGTTGGAGTAGCTGTGCTGGTTATTCTGCAAGGTGTAAACATAAACACCACTTCCAGAAAAGCAATCTTGACAATTTATTTGATGCACTGAAAGATGGATGAAGAGAAAGGTGGATGGGACTGGTGGTTCAAGGTAAAACTGAACAGGATTTAACATCCGGGGACTTGTTTCACAGAAGCAATTTGTCCGACTATTTCTGTGCAGATAGTGGAAATGATGCCAAACTGCCAGTGCTATTTTATAAATGGTTGGCACTCAGACTGCAAATTGCAGATAAACCCATCTTTCACTATTCTATGTCCTGCAGATCTGGTGCATTTGGAGTATACTGTTCACTTCTAGATAAATCTAATTCCCTTAAGTAGCACAAAAGATGGCCCAACTTGCAGTACACATAATGTTCTGTTGCATGCACATCGCAGTTCATACATAAAACGTTTTTTGAAAAAAAGTTTAAATTCTGAGTTTCTTTTAGAGATGGACATAAATGTGCTGTGCTTATCTGAGGCTCCCCCCCCACACACGCCAAGGAATCAGAATTTAACATACCTGCTTCACATGAAGTGCTATTCGTAGACTTTGTGTCCTGTCTGAAAAGTGGGATTTATATATATTTTGATATGAATTTGACAAATGAATGAACACTGTTAAACAAAACCTATTCATGAGTTTATTGTGCATGGAAAATATTTATTCTAGGTGACAGAATATATTCATGGCGCTTCTGTATAACACTCAGATGAGTAATGTTGTCAGTGACAAACTCTGCTCCGTTTGTTTTGTCCCTCCACGTAAAAGTGAAGGTCAGTCTTTAAAATATGTGTTTGACACTGAACACCCAAAGCAATAAATCTGGACGGTGACTACAGGTATTGTTACATATAATGTGTAATTTCTATTATGATTTTTGAATGTGCATGTTCTGAATCTGCTAAAAGAACATGTGAAAGGATGTAATTTGCATTTAATGCTGACCTCTGAAGGTGAGGGTTTTTACTAGACAATAACTTGAATGGAACTTTTTCTCAGGAGAGCTTATTAAATCTTATTTTGTTCTTTTGAATCAAAGTTCAGAACATCTTGGTGTCATTTCAGACTTTAATCATTTTGAAGAGTGACACAATGCTCTCTTTACAGTCACACAGCCCTGATGGTCTGATAGAATCTACAGCAATAATTGCACTAGATTCTTCTATTAATCCGGCGGAAGAGAGTCGGCCCTCAACCAATCAGAACAGTGATTACGTGGTTGGAGAAGCCAGTCCCCTTGTGGGCTTGTTAGGGACCTGATGTTTGTTTGTCGAAAGAGAGTGAGTTGGGATTGATGCAGGTTAGAGTAAAACAAAACCGCTACCTGGGTATGCCTCTTCCATTATGTAAACAAAGGGTTTGGGTTCAGTGGCACTTGGTGGAGACAAATAAAGCAAGCATGGAGTTATTCTTATTTTTTATATTGTTTTAGATGGCACAATGGCGGTGTCTTTTTGTTGAATGCTTTGTTTGGTGTGCTTGGCAGAAAAATATCAGTGTTTACACTTAGTATGCTGCTTTGATATGGGGCATTGTAGCACCGTAAACACAACAGGGTGCTGCGTGACTACAATGCGAGCCCAACAGCAGGCTAAACCACCGGCCCACTAATGCACCGGCCCACTGGGCCCGGGGAGCATATAAACTTCATCAAACTTCAACTCAAACATAGAGTCCAGCACTGGGCGAGTGTCGCACACAATTTTTTGTTCATATATATTTCACAGTTTGCTCACCTCCAAAAGCATGATTATAGATTATTTTGTTGCTTTTAAGCTTGACACCTACCTTGATGGTCGGGGTTAATTTAAATGCAGATGCAGGTGAACCTGCAGGAGCACCTTCCAAATCATCTAGTTTGAGTGAAAGGTAAGGAGCACGAATCCCATCAAGGGTGCCCCCTACTTCATGTCCTGTTCTATGTATCATCTATAAACCCACCTTCCAGGATTGTCTCCGCTCCACCAGTAAACTGTGCCTCCAAGCATGCATAAAAAACCTAGTTAAAATAGAAACAAGCAACTTTTAGCCTGGCAAATTGCTCTATGCCTACAACACGTTCTACAAATACGGCTTTATGATAAATAATTGCTATTCAAAAAATGAAAAAAAGATTCTACTCAATCTGGACAAACTAATCAAAAATTGTCATTTGTTTACCTTCTTACCTTTGATGTTACAGAAGACCTAAAGAAGTCAGTATGTGCTTTGTTTTCCAGATTAGTCATGTATGTGTTTGACATCAGATTTCCAAACAAAGTAAGACCACGGTCAAAACAGAGAAGCTGTTTTTTCTAAAATTGTGTCTAATTAATTTATGCTTTTTGCTTGCTTAGTCTTAGTCTAGATTTATTTATATAGAAAAGCACAGTGGAAGGAAGCTTTAACAGCTTGTATTGTGCAGTGCCTTACAGCATTCACCCTCAAAATAACAGGCCTTCCACTGAAGAGTTTGTCGCTTCATCTCTACTATTTTTTTTCTAGTGCTTTTACTGATATAGAAAAAAGATTTTTTTCCAAATCTGCATTTGCCTTCATCTGCCTTCTCTCTGTTCATACTGCTCTTACACTCTTCTTGTTCTGTGTAGGTTTTCATTTAGCATTTAACTTTTCAATTGAGTCTCATTTTTATTTTTCTACATCAGCACCTTTCCCTCTGTTTCCTTTGTTTCCCTTACAGACTTTGTTTCGGTTCCTGAGTAAGCCTTTTAGATTCCTATGAGGCAGTGTGAAATTAGCTCCTGGCTCATGTGGGCCATAGAGATTTGAGAGTTTGTGTGTTAGTTGGTGTGAGTCTCTATAATCTTTACTGCAAACTCTGAATAGATATTCAGTAATTAGGGTTTCTGTTGTACTATTGCAAAGTAATGGAACAGATGTGCCGTACCAATTATTGCTGTCCTATTTAGGAGCAACTTCAGTATGGATATTCTGTTTTTACATATTCCTAAAAATATCAAGAAATGCATTTATTTTACATATTTCTATCAACTACTCATAAAGATTTCTCATAGATTTTTGTTTCCATTTTTGTGTTGCTTCACTGGCTCAGACCATGACTTTTGCCTAATTCAGTTGTTTTCTTTTACAAGCTGTGACCTTTTCATGTTTATTGGACTTTCCCTGTTATGGAAACAAAGAAAAATTGGATTGTTGTGCAGATTTTCTGGCTGCAGCTTAAGGTTGGATTGTTGACTCTCAGCATTTTGTGTTGTGGAAATCCCTACTAGACATAGGATGGGTTGGGCTTATCAAAAGAATAATTTATAGAGCATTTCTTCAAAGTTTTTTTTAAAATTGAAAATAATCTGAGAATACTTTATTATTGTAAATTACTTTTTGCTATAGAAACCACGGGGAGAAATTTGGCCATGAATCAAAGACACTTTGCTTACATTTGTTAAGTAAACATTACAGTTCAATACTGAAATGTGCTTAAAAAAATCCAATTTGGACAGGAACCAGATGTTACTTATTAAATTATTTTTCAGTAACTGCAGGTAATTGTATCAAAAATATCAAACAGCTGTTTCTAGCTGTTTAGTTGATTTATAAGTTATGAAATTAAAAATTCAATTTTAAAGTAATAATTTTAATACAAGAACTATATGGGCAGAGGGGTATAATTTTTTCCTCAATTAACTTTTGATATGTTTTGGTTTTCTGTTTCTTGAGAACATTATTATTTCAACAACATTCAGCTTAGTGAAAAGACAACTTTTTAACTACTCTACAGCAGTTAGTGTCACAGCAGCTCTGCCTTATGCTATTTTCAGGGGGAAAGTGATTGCTGCTGGCAAAACAAGAAGTACTAACTTCTTTCTTTTGTGGTAAATGAAGCCCACATTTTCCTGGGAGATTTTTCTCACCCTCTGGCAGATGGAATTGCATACTGTAGTAAATTACATTGTTAGCTCAAGGGATCCAATCTAAATGCTGATGTGTCCTTATTTTGTTGTCATTACACTGTGCAAACAACATTTACCTCATAATGATGAGTACAGAGAAAAGTGTTTATTGCCACTTAAGAGTTTAGTCTTCTTTATGCGCAATGGATGTGGTTGTGCAGCATCATTTGTTTGAACACAAATAGGCACTGAGCTGCAGAGATAAATGTTATATGTGTGCCAAGCTTCAGGTATTACCAAATGTATTTTTAACAGTAATGGGAAAAAAAGTAAAACACATCCTCTTTTAATTATAGGATATTATGCATCGGGAAATAAACATTTTCTGGTCTTTTTTGGGCTGTAAAATGATGTAATAAGTTAGGGTGACCAAACGTCCATATTTCCCGGGACATGTCCGTATTTCACGTCCTGTCCCGGGCATCCCGGGATATTTTTAGAAAGTGAGGAAATGTCCTGTTTTTTGCAGGACCCGGTCCAACGTGTCGTGTATTCTTTGTTTATGCATAGATCTTAAAAAGTACTACCAGAACACGTCTCCCAGGTCGAGGTTTGAACTTTGACCGGCCCATTGCAGCACCTGATTTCTTTTCTTTTTCAGCAGTTCTAGTGTAGATTTGCTGCAGTGCATGATTCTCTATTGGTAAGGCTTTACCTGTTGGACAAATGTCATCTCATTGACTCTAGAATATTTTGGTATTGAAAGGTGTTCATTGTTGACTCAACTATGGGAGTACAACTTGGTCTGGTAGCCACAGCCAAGCCAGAGTTGTCACCCTGCAGCTTCTTGAAATTGGTTTCATCTGTTCCAAAAACGTCTTGGCTATTCAGATTCAGATTTGTCAACCTAAGTCATGCTGCCATATTCTTTGAGACAAGAGCCTTGATCTGAGGCTTTTTCTTAGCACATGAACAAGCTGTTTGTATGGTCTTGAACATTTAAAGTGCCAGTGGAGCTTTTAACTGGCTTTGGTTTTTTACTATTCCTTTGAGCATTTCAAGGTCTGACCTTTAGGGTGAACTTGCCGACTGGTGCACTCATGGAAGGGTTGATATTTGATCTACATGTTTCAATCTCTTTAGTAATTTTTCTCACTGTTGAATATTGAACTTCAAAACAAAATGGACATACATATTGCATCTGCAAGGTCATTTATGTTGTCTTTACTTTTTGAAATTGTGTTAAAAGACAACATATGTAACACATGAGCAGCCATTCCTACTTTTACAGTGATTATCAATTATAGAAATGTATTTAATCAGCAGTATCTGGCTACAATCCTTTGCTTTATATCCATATGAACATAGCTATTGTTTTTACCTATGAAATTTCTAAAAAAGTAAAGATAATGTACTTTTTTCACAGTGGCTGCAGGGTTGAAAATATTCTTACATGGTTTGTATTAAACCATGTCAGCTCTTACTGTACAAACTTAACAAAAATGCACTGCAGAAAAATTAACAGGTTGCACTTTAGAGGTTAGTGTGCAGAATTTTTCATGCATATTATATTTAGCTCAAATTGACTGACTAAATCCTAAGGACAGGTGTGCAAACTCAAACACAAAAACACACACTCTGGTCTTTCTTTTAATAGGCTAACTTTTTGAACTTTGCATCATTCTTTCTGTTGTTCAAAAAGAAACGGGCCACACAGCGTTTGTGCAGAGGGAAGGCAAATGGTGGAGCTGCTTAAAAAGTAAGAAGATGCTGAGCACAGGACTCATCGAATTGAGGACAACTGTGAGATGCTGAGGGAGGAGCAACTTCTGCAAACTTGCTGTGGGGAAATGAGGTGGAAGAGGAACAGGAGGAAAGGATTATACGGAGCAGAGTAATGCACTTAGAGTAAAGAAAGGACATTTATCTCTCCGTCAGCCGGAGCTGCTGCCTTGTTTTCCCAGTGGAGCAGATAGATAAGAGAGAGCCTGTGCATGATTGGCTTAACTCTTGGCTCACTGCCACTGCTGCTGTATCGCTGTGGAATACCGACAGGTGCTGAGGGATTCTGTCAAATGCAATGGTATTTAGACAAGATTGAATAGTTTTGTACATCAAGTCAGCTGCATGAATTTAAATCAGTATATTTGAATTCTGTGTCTGAGCTTGAAACAAGGACTCTCCAAAAATCACAGCTGCAAACCTATCAATCTCTTACATGTCCCTCACGTAATTTCCCCATATTGTATTAGTTATGGTTTGAGCCCTGTTGAAACTATGAAGCATTGAATATATAATATATTTCAGAATTAACTCTCTGCAAGATAAAGAAGTGCTTTTTCTTCATTTTTTCTGTTCTTATCTGTTTGTCTTTACTTTTTAGAAGCTTTCCTAGGCGCACGATTAAACTGCAACTTTATTAATGCAGTTACTTTCTGTTAGTTTTTTGTTTTACTCGGTAGCCTAAGAAGTGAGAAATAAAAGGTCTGTATGTTGGGTTTTACAGCAGAACAGAAATGGTACATATTTGTTATGTGGATGGTAAACGTTAGAAATGTGGCAGGCATTTGTACTGAAGGGATCTGCATGAGAAAGTCAGAGAGACATTGTGTTAACTCACCATTTTCTGCAGTTGCAGCCCTTTTTCATCTTTTGTCAGATGTTTTTACCAGCTTTGCACATCTCTGCACTAAAATGTTTGCCCAGTTTTGTTTGCAAAAGTTGAATGTAGCTCTTATGTGGAACATCAGTTTTCAAGCACCATATGATCTCAATTGCTTATTAACACTGGACTTTAATCAAGCTTTTCTATCACATGAATTTTCTTTGATCTTAGGTTTGACATTGACCTGTGTGGTCAAGGTCATTGTCCTGCTTGCATGTGAACCTCCGCCCCACTCTGAAGTGTGTTGCAGCGTCTAACTAGTTTTCTTTCAGCATTGCCCTGCATTTAGCCCCATTCATTTTGCAAAAAACTCTGACAAGCTTTCCTATCCTTGTTGAAGATCTTCATAGCATGATGCTGCCACCATCAGGTTTCACAGTGGGATTGGTATTAACCCTGACTGTGGACTGTGGTTTATTAGCTTTGTTCATTAGACTTTTTTTTATTTTCTCATCACTGTTTTTTCTAAAAGTGTTTCTGCGTTCTTCTAATCCTATTTTTCTGTACAGTAATTTAGTTAGTATTGTATTAAAAGTTGTTCATGAGTACAGACACACGCCATGGTGTGTTTGGAGTGTTATGTAGTGTAGGTATTTCTCGACACACATTGGCAGAAAGTCAAATCCTGCTGCTGTTTTCTAAAGTGCAAATCTGAACTCTTGAACTTTTTGTTTGGCTTCTGACATTGGGTGGACAACCATGTCTTGATAGGTTTGCAGGTGTGCCATAGGCTATCCACGGTGGAATGATGTGTTGAACAGTGTTCTTTAAAATGGTCAAAAGTTGTGAAATTGTTTTATTGCAAAGCACTGATTTAAACTTCTTTTTTCCTTTTGCTTTGCGATTTTGCGCTACTTTTTGTCTGTCTGTCACATACGATTCCAACAAAACACCAACGTTTGTGATTGTAATGTTACAACACATAAAAAAAAGTTTAAAGGGTGTGAATATTTTTGCCAGGTGTACTGTACTGTACTGGTTTGTGCTAGCTTTTCTAGCACAAACCAGAAAAGCTTTTTTTTTTTTTTTTCTAGTTCTGCAGCTCCTTGAAGATATCACCTTCTGCATCTCTTTCTCATAAATTATTCAGGATTAGAGGTTTAGCTGTGGTACAAACAACCCAATGAAAACAGGTGGGCTATTAACAGTTTACAATTTCCACTCTGTGGATGCACATCTTCCTGCAGTGATGTGGCAGCAACAGCTGTCAGAGGGGAAACTGTGAAAATGTTCACAGCGAGGTCTTGAAAGACGGACTAAAGAAATAGCTTTGTATTTCACACCAAGAAAAGGTTACAGAAGCACGACTGGCTGTTAGCGGACAGCGGCATCAGACTGGGTTTATCATCATCTCGCTTGTGGCTGAACACACAATGGGTGAAGCCCTCTGTACTGATAAGAAAATCAAGGACACACACTAAGTGACATGCGGTCAAGCGCTGCAGACAAAAAACAAACAGCTGCAGGGAAGCAGACCTGTATCTTTGTCAGGCTAAGCAAGTGACATGTTGTCTTATCTGGTATTTATTACACTGACTGCTCTGTTCTGTTATCTCCGAAAGTGTTGAATCTACGCTGATCTCAATACGCTTGGGAGCTGCTGAAAGGCTTATGTAGTTAAGAAATGTAGCTCTGACAGCAAACTGTTTCTAACACGAGCAAGGTGCGTGGCGAGGATGTCAGAATCAAAGCAATTTTTTTTTTTTCCTTGTCAGTTTTCTTCAGTTTGCCCTTGATTTCATCTGCCACAATTTTTCTGTCACTCTGTGTGAAGCTGACATGTGGGCTCACCTTTTTCCCCTTTAGCCTGACTCGTTCTGACTCCTTCACTGTTTCAGTAAGTCATATGTTTATCTGTTTACTGTGTCAATAATGGGGGATGCACAATTCTTGGCAAACAGACGAGGCTAACAAGAACATATGTATCGAAATGTCTTTAAAATGTAGTCTTACAATGCTGAGAACTGAGATCTCAACACGTGTAGGCTGATATTTTGGCAGGATCAGGGAAAATTAGTAATATGTTGAGGAAGTTTAATAATCTACTTTGCATCTCTATTGGCTTTTCAGCATTTGAACATATTTTTTGTGCATTATTCCAAGCACCTAACATTGTACTCTAACTCCTCACCTTAATCATTGCAGTTTATTCTCTATTAAGTGGGTAGGTGTGCAAAAAGACCTACAGCTCATGGCACGACAAGAACAGGACATAAGCAAGAGCCTAATGGAAGAATCCAGCAAGAAATGCTACCAATAAAAAATATGCTACTGCATGTGACTGCTTGTTATTTATTTATTTGTTTATATCTAGTTATTTTGAACTTATCACTCTTAGGTATATATATATTTTACAAACTTTGTATTTATAACCTAAGATAGAGTAGTTTTCAACAAATAAGCAATTTCCCTTTTTCTATTCTATAACAGCGACACAATCAAAATTGTCAGATAACTTATTACGCCACGATAATAACTCAGAAATATAGTTTGAATGTACAGTATTTATATTTCTTTCCTACTTACAGAAGATTTCTGTTTGTATCATAAGTTTGTGGTGCCTTTGTATCCTAAAGAAAGATAAAAAATTTCAGATATTTCACAACGAGATATTATCTGATTTCTACTTCATGGCAGTTCATTACCATTGTTATGCCAGGCCCTGTAAATGAGAAACTAAACACAGAGGACTGAATATAGCTAGACATAAATTGCAATTGTGAAACCCAAAACAAATATATTTTTCTGGTAAAATCTTTCTTGGAGAAAAATGAAATAAACTCAGCAAGGATTTTTTATCTTTCTGATGTCATTCCCAGCAACCTGAAGCATCCAACACCATAAGGTTTTTAGACCAAGATGCAAAATTTTCCCAAAGTAGATAAGCTGTGCTTTTAAAATGTTATCTATTCAGGGGCGGGTTTATCCTTTTTGCCAACTCTGAATACATTTAAATACCTGACAGTTCACCACTTCCTTTTGGCAGTTCTGCCCTTTATAGAGCCCTTAAATATAACAGACTGCTATTAGCTGGTTAATTAAACAGGCTATCTGTAATTCCCAGACAATGACTGTATTTTCTGACTTGCAAATATTAAAACTGCTTGCATTTTGGTGAGTCAGTTGATCAGCATTTACATCAATCTCAGTTTAAATAATCAGAGAAATGTTTTGGTTAGAAAGTAAACCTAAATACTACTGATTGAGCAATAGTCAAATTCACATTTGCTCTTGCATTTTAACCGATCAAAGTTGTTTTGTATAAGTAGGTTATAGATCTACCATACAGTGGTTAAAACTTTCTATTGCTAGTCATCTTATTTAACCACCAGTTTTAGGTTAGTGTGTCCCAAACTGTTTGGCCTCAAAAAAGTCAAGTTGTTCTGCTTTTGCAATCATCCGTTTTTACTTTCTCAATGCTGTTGGTCTGCAGTTGGTCTGGTGTAACTGTGCGTTACATTTATTAAGCATCTAAACTGCTTCTGTTTGCTCTGTTTCTGTGAGGAATTACATCTCATAGGGACGTTTAGTTGCTGGCAACCTTCTGACTAGCATCTAGCCCAGATAAGATTCTGACTGCTCATTGCTACTTCACACAGCCAAAGAACAAAATGGCGAGTGGAAATTAAGAAATTATGGAGACTGTGGAAAAATGAAATGACGATGGAGAACATTAGGCGACATGAGTGAAAGATGACTGATGAAAGCAGGAATCTGCTGGATTATTTTAAAGTCATTAAGTCTTTATTTCTACCTTGTTAGGACTATTAAATCATAGCTTTCTTTCTTGGTCGCATCATCACAGAGGAAGCAATGTTGTTACTACTAGCAAGATAAATTAAGTGTACACTTAGCATGATGAGAGGCTGCAAATAAATATGTTTCCATCGAGAGACGAGTAGAAAATGTGCAGGTTGTTTACTCTTTGTCTGGCAGTATTTTCCAAAGTACAACCAAGTAGCTATGACATATTCGTTGTACCTCTAAGTTGTGATAAAGTTTGAAATGTAACATTGCATACATGGAAACGGGATAGAAGTACATGCATGATAACATATAGCTGTCATGTTTGTCTGTCAATGGGTGCTTTGAAAAAATATTTTGTACCACTTGAACTTTTGTACATTCTGTCACAAAGACTTTAAAGTATTTTATTGGTATTTTTTTGTGAATGATCAATGAATAGTGGTGGCATGTAGGGAAAAGGGAAAAATATTTTCTATATTTCATCCAAGTAAAAACCTTAAAATTATTTGATTTAATCGAAGTGTTTTATTCAACTTCCTTTGAGAAAATACATTGCAAATTTCCTTTTATCAGCAATTACAGCTAGAATGTTTTTCTAAGCTGGATTTTTACATCTAGAGACTGAAATTTTTGCCAATTTTACTGTACAAAACAGCTGAAACTCCATCAAATTGAATGGCAAGCGTCTGTGAACACTTTCTTTTCAAGTCTGCACTGACAGAACTGTTCTTTTTTTAAGGTCTTTATTGGCACTAGTGGCTTTTATTCATTAGTAGTTGAGCAGGCATTAGGGCAATGAGAGATCGGGAAGACATGCAGTAATTGGTCTAGGCATGGAAATCGAACTTACGACAGCTGCTTCGAGGACTGTAGTTTCAGCATGGAGTGTCTGCTTTACAGCTGAGCCACATAACACCCCTGACATAACCATTCTAAGAAAGAAATATCTTTAGATTCGATCCATGCAGTTGTCATTCTGGCTGTACGTTCAGGGTTGTTGTCCAAGTAGAAGGTGTGGCCTCTGCTGCAGTTTTTTTGAAGGCTCTAGCAGCTTTTCTTAAAGTATTTTCATATTTATATTCCATCAACTTTGACCATCTTCCTTGTTCCTGCTGGAGAAAAAAATATCCCCACAGTATGATGCTGCCATCACTGTGTGTTAGTGCATCATTATCACCATATGGTGGTTTTTTTTGTGGTTTTTTTAGGATGATATGCAGTGTTTGTCTTCCTCCACTTATAGCATTTTGCATGTAGGCCAAAACCTTTTTTTCTCCACCTTCGTTTATGGCCTATACTGTAATTTTTATGCTGACATGACAGCAATCCTACATAAACTGCAGCTCCTCCAGAGTTACCTTGGGCCCATTTCCTGCTTCACTGATCAGTTTTATCTGGTCCCAGCATCATGTTTGGAGGTGGATCATCCTCTTTCCATGATGGGCTGATGTTCAAAGTTGATGTCCAAAACTTGGTATATTGTTTTCCAACCTAATCCAGCAATACAAATTCTCTAAAACCTTACCCCTAACCTGTTTTTTGTGCTTTTTGGTCTTCAAGACGCTGTTAGTTCTCTGAGAAATACACTGATAACTTCTGAGGTCTTCAGAGGTTTGCAAGATACTACACATAGCATATTATAGAAATTGGGTCAGCCCAAAAGGAAGCAAAATTATCTTCTATACATTTGAAAATCTAACTAGAAATAATAAGAAAAAAATTATGTGAAATTTCTATGCTAAGTTTTACTTTACCTCTCTGTCAGAAAGTTGCTGCACAGATTTGATTAAATGTGAGGGCTAAACGTGCCCTTGTTACCCAATCAAAATGCTTCTCACATGGACGATTAACTGGTCCCAGTAAGCCAAGACAATGAGCCAGCATGCAATGGAATGAGGTCACCGGCAGTAGTGACGTAATCAAATATACTTGTTTTTTATTTGCTATGAAATGTCAACAAGTCCACAGTGAGAAAGATCTAACAAACGTGAGAACTACTACTCACTGCATGTCACTTTTCTCCAATGGCAGACGTTCATCTCTACCCTTAAACAGAGACCTTGAATGCATCTCAAAGCATTTTTACTTTTTGAGGACGCTTAAGAAAAGCGTTTTGCAACTCAGTATGACAGGTTTTAGAGCATATTATTTCTAAATGCAAGTCCGAAAAGGTATAATTTTTTTAAGCACTTAAAAAGAAAGGGGCAGATGAAAGTCCCCCTTTCTATGTTTCTCTCATAAACCGGCTTGTACAACTCTAAACTCATGTACAGCACTGTTGATTATTCATTTTCCCAATCATTTCTATTTTATGGCTTGCACAATTCCCGAAGCAACAAAATCACTTGACATTTGAATAGAAATACAACTGTCATTTTACTATCTGGACTCTTTTTCTCTCTGCACTAATTGCTCCTGTCATTTCTGCTCAGTCTCTTTGTCACTCGGTTTGTTCTGTTATTAGCAGCTGAAAGCTGTTGATTTCCAAAGTACTCAAATAGATTTTTGTTTCTCAGAATTTCACGGGAGGCTTTCAGTTTTCTCCTTCTTTTGTCTCTTCAAAAGCTTCAGTTTTTCCTCTCTTCTCTGTTCTAAGTACTTTTTCTTAACACTTTTTTTTTTCTCCCTTCATCAATTTTCGTCTTTCTAATTGCTTGATTTTGTGTTCAATATCCTGACAGAAAATTGGACAGGAAATAAATGAACGAAAACCATTTGGAGCGCCTATCGGAAAGAGAAAACGATGTGAAAGATGGGACAATATTTTGATTAACAGACTGTCCAGTGAAGATTTTCCCTCTCATTAACTTGAAGGAAAAAAAGACAGATTGAAGAGGAAGCACATTTTATGATGTTGGCTTTGAGCCACATTTTGGGTTTCTGGAGCTGCTCGGAGACGTGTTTGGTGGAGAGAAGGGGGAGAAAATGATGAATGAAGGGGGTTTTAAAAATGGAGCCATTGGGAGATGAGTGGGGAAGTAAGCAGAAAGAAAATTGTTAGTTTCTGTTTAGCGAGGCTTGCTTGACCGTGACTGTTCTTGTTGTCATTGATTTGCCAGATCTTTACATAACATACAGAACAAATAATAACATACAGAAATAATAATAATTCCTGATTTCTGTTTTTTTTTTTTTGAAAGTCCTTAGTCATTCTATTTTACATCCTTTTCATCTGTGAAATACAAAATATGAAGACCTAGAAAATAAATTACAAATGGATCAACGATTTGCTTGTACCTTTTTCTGTGTAGACATAAATAAAATGTAAAATACCTTTGCCTCAAAATATAGACAGTAAAATGCATAACTAGAGATTAAGCATAAAATGATGGTGTTTGAAAGTATGTATATTTTTAAATATTTTATTTTCACATTTAAATCAATCAATTGCTGTCAATATAATGTGAAACTGGAACGCTTTGGTTTGAATTCCTCATTGTTGTAGCTCCACATGCCCGTCTTTTACCCGTCATGAGGTCCATCTCAGAGCAACTCGTTTAAATGAGACTCTTCACATGCCGCCCACCTCCAGATCGCAGAGCGTTTCACTCCGCTACGTTTATGGGAGGCCTTTTTAACATAAAATCTGCTTCGTCTGACTGTTTGTAATTACTTTCTAGATATCTAAAAAATGACTAGACTAGACCCAACTACATTTTGACTATCCAGAATGGTCATTTGAGATATCTGAACTTTGCATTCTTTAGTAAGAATAATAATTCAAGATATCTTCAATTATATTTTGATGAGTCAAAATTCCTTTCCAGATATCTCGTATGACATCACCGGATTTGTCATTTGACGGGTTACATATAAGTAATTACAATTTAAATTATCTCGAGCATATTCATGACTAGTCAAAATTAAATTAGACAAAGATAAATTTAGGATCTTAAGTTTATCTTAAGAACTATGTGCCACTGAGATGTCCAAACAGTTTGCCTGAAAATCAAACACAATAAAACCAACAGGGGGAAGTTTAAACCTCCAAACCAAACATCAATATCAAAGCCAAACCATGACGGCGAATTGGGTGAGGGAAGCGTTCACACATTTCTGTTTAGCATGCTTCACTTCTTCTGATGCCTAACAGTACAGTAATCTGAGGCAGTGTATTCCTGGAAGCCACTCTCTCCTCCACTGTATGTCCTGCTCACAAAGCTCATATATCAGCTTCAGCAGCTGCTGATCAGATCAGACGATGTAGCCTAAGGAGAGGCATAAAGATTGTTCGAGAGGAGAGAAAGGGAAGACATAGATGGAGAGGGGTAGTTTAAGAGACTATGGGGGGAGATAAGGAAGGAAAGGAACTCGCCTATCTTCCAGAGTCATGAATAAAATGTATAAAGTACACAGTAAAATTTTAATGCTGTTTAGTTTCCTCAGAGAGGCCAGATTTGCATCCTCATCCCCTTATTATGACATCTACGGTCAGCACTGCAGGCTTGGATATGCCTTTTGTAATGTTAATGTCAGTATTTGCACAGGCTCACAATTACCCACTTGTGAGCACACACACACCTTCACGCCTGCACGCACACAAACACACACCCACACATCCAATGAATGCTATTTTTTGCTGAGAGAAGCTGTTTGGATTGAAGCCAGTTCCGCTTTAGTTCCCCTATGGATCGATGTTCCTTCTCTCCGTTTTCCTGTCACAAACTTCCTTAAGGGTCTTTTATCATAGTAGATTTTATAACTATTAAATTAAAACAGAGGAAAAAAGGACTGACCCAGAATGCTTGATGACCACATGCACATAGTGTTTATAGAAATGAAATATGTTTTAAAAACTCTGCACTGTTTTGAAAAGCAATGGTATATCAGTACAGCTTTAACAGTCAGTTTACACTGACCATCCTCCTTTTCTTAAGTTACATACTTTAAAATCTGTAAGCCTCAAAGTTTGTAATGCAGTTACAAGAAGTTATAAAATAATTTTAAAGTGAAACCAGAGGTTGTAGCAATTGATTTGTTGTAAACAAAATCAAAGAGTACAATAATATTGGCAAAGAAAGATCTGTTTCATAGAGATTAGAATGGAGGTAACATACAATTACTACTTTATGCTGTGTTAGTGATTCCTGTGCACAAAACACATATTTCAAGGGAAAATTAATAGGTTTACATAATTCAGAGCACATTCAATATATTCTTTCCCTGTTTACACACTTCTATTTAATATGTACCACTTACCACTCCCATGCTCCACAGAAATATGCATGCCTGATTTAATCGAGTCTGGAATGCTATTAATGTAGTGCAATAAATAGTTTGAGCCAGAAGTAGTGAATTAGATTATGAATGCTTTTCTGGTGTGGACTCGCTTCCTTACTGATACATTCTTACTCTTATTATTGTTTTTCACTTACTTGAGAAATCAGCTCTTTGCTTCTTTATTACTTTGTCTGAACACAATTGGGCTGATATGAGAGGCTCGTATCTTCTGCCAGATGATGTTTAATGAATGAGCGAGCATGTCAACGGCCAGATTTCTGAACATGAACTGAATTATATCCTCTTCAGCATGCAGTTGAGTCCTCCAGAATCCTGGTAGTCAGTTTAGTATTTGACTCAAGTGATGAAGCAAAGACACACCTGAAGGTTGCAGGACACCTGCCTGGTTTTGAAGACCCCTGTCACAGAACATCGCCAGGAGTTTAGTGAAATTTCAGAGTTTCTTGTTCACAGCCACAACACAGAAAAATCTGTTAATATCGCAAACTATGCAAAAATGCCACAATATAGTAAAGCTCCAGCCCTTGAGGACTGGAGTTTGAGACCCCTGCATTTAACAGCAAGTCTAACACCATAAATTGGGTTTACTATGTGGTACTTCCATTTCCTTATCTGCTTTTTCCTTCTTTTCCTTTCATTGATTGAACATTGCAACCTAGTTTAATCTAAATCCTGTAGTTGCTAAAACTCAAAACCTGATAAAAATGCTTCCGTGCCAACTCAGAACTGCTGAAAAGCATACTTGCACTGAACACCAATTAAAGCAAGGCATTGCGGAATAAACTAGTGTAGAGTTTTAGAAATTAGGAATCCCATTTACACTGACCGATTCAATCTATTTTAAGTGATTTTTAATTAAATGCTTAAAATAATCTGTCAAGTCATTCACGTATTTTGCTCCAGCAGAGCATTCCTAGCTTTGAACCAATACGCTTTGATCAGTTTGACACTTGCTGCTGAAGGTAACAGCTCCACTTTTATCAAGAATTATATAATAATAACGTCACAGTTTTATCTCCTTGTAATCTCTTTTAAAGGTTTGAATGACATTGGGACAATGTTGCAGTGAGCTAAGCAGGGTATTAATGCTTCAGAGATGTGCACATTGAAATATTAATAGGCGACTTTTGTGAGGAAAGGTCATTCCTGTTACTTCAGCTGAATAGTAATTGGATCACCAGCAACCCTGTGATCCCCAAGTAACAGTAGCTTGTATACAGTACAAGGTCTTTGGTTAGACGCTGCAAGTGAATGCAACATCGTAATAGCTCCAGGTCAGAATTAACATAGCAACTGGTACCACAAATTACAGACTGTCTAGATGTTTAATGAATGAACAAGACACCGCGAGTGTTCGTTCTATTGAATATGAGTCAGATATGTCATTGAGGCAGAGTTTTCTACCTGTGTTCTGAAAATCCTGTGAATCACCAAGCTGTGAATAAGAAAAATGTAAAGAATAGCAAAAACAACGACAGTTTTAATAGGAAAGGAAATATGTAGATTCATATTAATATCTCGCTTACTCTATTAAATTTTATTTGCATAAAAATTACCCTGAGAATGAGTAGCAGTATGTATAACACTGTTGTACAGTAACAGAATAGAAAGTGAGGTAAATAGACAGTTAAACTTTTCCCTTAGTCCACAAGACCAAAGAGGAATTTGAAGTACTGCACACTACCCTCAAGGGCCCTTCAGGGAAACATGCTTTTAACAAACAAAGCCACTCTTTCACACATTTTGTCCTTTTACACAACAGATCCTGATTTTCGCAGTCCAGAGTTGGACACTTTTGTTTTAAGTTCATTTCTATTAGTCAAATATAAAAACAATCTAATAATCAGTAATTTTACAATATTTTAAACATTTTTTAAAGACAGCAAAAAAAACAAAAAAACAACTGCAACCATATGAAGGACAAATGATTCAAAATGCACTAATCCTAAACTATTTCTTATAGCCAACAATCAAAACCACAAATGTCATAATTTCAAACTTATATTTTTACGGTCAAATGTGGAAAACAAACGGAAGATCATGCTCCTAACATGACAGGAAATCAATAACTGGAAGGTCAAATATGCCTATCCATATGGAAGTTCTCATTTTTACTAACAAATGTCAAGGCTGAAGAAAAAGAAATTGTACATTTTTCACAATAATACAATAAGGAAAAAGGTGTGTTTTCTTGCACACTGACATGGTTTTAGGAGGTTATAGGATTTTGTGAAATATATAGCAGGCATATTGCACTCTTCTTTGCCCTGACTACATTTTTTTCACTTTCAGTTCAGTGCCATTTTAAATGGCAAGCTGAGCCACTCCATTTTCTGACTGGATGTCTACACTTTGGTTTGCTATTCCACAGCCATGCCAACTCAAATTTACCCTTGACACACAGTTATGCACATCATTAATGTATGAGGAACCACATGTAACCTTTACAGCTCCACGCTAGCGCAGAAATTTGACATCGCTATGTTGGGCAAACAGTGTCATATTTAATGATACTGGCAGGTCTTATGGGCAAAAATTTAAGTATTGAAACTAATAGTGTCATTTAATTCAATGGAAACAAGTTAAAGGCTTTTTGCTGGTCAGATTTAGGTTTTATATGGCAAGCTATATGACAACATTCATCTAAAGTGAGATTTAATGGCATCAGAAGGACAACAAACACACTTGCTCACTAGATAAGACAATAATTATTATTATTTCCACTTATTCATTTGGTCTGACCATCATGTGTGAATATTTCAGTGTAGACTTGGGAAAGAAGGGGCAGTAATTCATTCATTGATTAGTTTACAGTTAGATGGTGCATAAAATGTGACCTCAGATCAGACACAAGCAGCAGTCATGGTAGCAACTCTACATTAAAACTAAAGACTGTCTAGATTTAGGTGAAATAACAAATTACATAACAGTAATTATATATATAAAAAAAATACATTTGTTTGTTTTTTTTAAATCACCAAAATAAATTGAAAATTAATATTTTAAATGAATTCTAAACTTCATTCAATTTGCCTTTGAATCAAATTTAACAGTATGCTGCTGACCTAATGGCATCTCAATAAGTTGGAATATTATTTATTTCAGTAACTCAGTTCATTAAGTGAAATACATTATAGACATTAATTCCACAAATAATGATGTTTTCAAGCCTTTACTTAACTATCAATGAAAACATGACATTTAAGATTAGAATATTACATGAGACTACTAAAAGAAAAGAAAATTGTACAGCATTGTGGATTTAATGAAAAGCAAGTTTTAGTGCTCAAAGGTTGTGCTTGAAAGATACTTTTTATCTGACAAACCGATGTTAATGGAACAATTTACTTAGATGTACTTGAATTTCTCGTTGCCTTGGGCCAGCTCTGGTGCCGGGCGTAAAATCAAAGTTTAATGTCAGACACGCCTGACTTTTGAAGACGGGTAAGGTATGTTGAGCTGTATCTGGAATTTAAACCTTATACCTGTGTGCTCACGGTAGCGTAACACTACTGTCAACAGTCATGTCCTGACCTGATCGGATCAGTGCATTATGACATTATTCAGAAGTTTTCCTTGATGCAACAGAATAGTTTAAGTTCTTCTAGAGTGTTTTTGCTTTCCCAGCTGTGGGGGGGGCGGGGGGTGGGAAATGCACATGTCTAGATGCTGACATTCAGTCCAAATCCGACAGAGTGCATGCACGTCATATCAGCATGCAGCTCAGTTCCATTGCTAGAAGACACTGAGGGCATTAAGTTGTGACTTTGGTAGTGCAAGATTTTTTTTATGTTCCCTTATTTTGCTAGCATTTAAGCAAAAAACATTATTTCTATGTACATTTATGTGGGATGGATAGTTGCATTCTTAGTCCTGAAGATGAGCAGATGTTTATCTTTTTATCTTGCATCAAAAAGACAACGCAATTACATATCATTTAAACTCCTGCCTAAATTCTTCAACCAGTTTGATTCGTCTCCTTCCTTTTGTTCCCCTTCTTTTTCATGTTATGCTGAGCCGCTGCTCTACCAGCACAATTTGCCCCGAATGTGTCTTAAATTACATGCCGCATCAAATAAGGTCGCCTCATAAGGCTGGCAGTGTAAGGAGGGTGAATGTCTGAGTCTTCTGGTATTTTACCACCTTCTGAATCAAATTCGCATTAAATGGATCTTTGGGGTTAAGCTCGGTATTCAGAATGAGTAACACTGGCTTGTAATAGATCTGATGCATACCGTACTGAACCATGATTACTAACCTTTCTTTCTTTTCTCTTTCCCTTCTGTTCTACTCTGCCTTCTTCAATTATTTAAAGGAAGCAGAGGTGAGTATTGTCTTTGTTTAATTTAATGCTGTTTTTGTTTTACTTAGTAATTTCAGATATTGCAGGGTTTGTCTGACACTTGCCTAAAGTCAAAGAGCTGGAGAAAAGATACCGATTAAAATACAAGGCAGAGTTGATATCTTGAAATCAAATTTAATGCCTGATATGAAGTTGCTTGGCACTGCTAAGCACATTAAACTCTTGCTTCACTGGTTTTATAGATTTAATTCTTTCTACAGTTTGAAGTATTAGCATGCAGTCTCTGAACTCAACATTTTGTTTTGAGATTTAATGTGACGAAGAGCAAAACGTTACACAAAATGAAAAGAAAAGAGAGAACTACTTTTTTTTCCTTTTTTTTTTTTTTACAAAGAAAAATCTGAAAATTTTATATGCATTTGCATTCAGACCTGCTAATGAAATACAATCCAGCAGAATATTAAGATAAGCATAAAATCCCACCAACACAGAGTTTCTAAATTGTAAGATGATAAGATGTGACAAAGTTCAAAGCCTTGGAAAACGTTTAGAAGGCTACTTCACCTACAGCTCACTGTAGGTGGTAAAGGGCAACTGAAGTTCAGACAAACTGTTTAGACTGTCGGGAATTAACTGAGGAGTTTAGCAAATTTGGCTAATCCTCTTAGTGTGCATACCATTACTGACCCAGACTGTGTAGCCATAATATCCTAGGTGAACTTTTCCTTTTTGATGATTATGTAAAAGCAGTTTTCAGTGATGTTGGCTACATTTAATATATTTTGCATTAAGAAATTATATATAGAAGCTTATAAATATTCTCACTAGGATCTTGACTTGTTCTGCATACTTTTACAGCAAGACATATCGGTTAAGACCCAGCTATGGATCTCATTGCATTTTAAATTTTCTGCCTGAAACCTTTTGTTGAGTGTTTAGAGTTGTTGTTTATAAAGTAAGCATTTGCTCTATTTCAGCTTTTACCAGGATTTATTATTTCAGTCTTTGGACTTTTGGACTCAGCCATCCATTTCATCACACCAACCCCCAACTTACCCTCCACCGCAGTCTCTCTTATTCAATAATGAAGGAGATAGAGATCCCACTTTGAGGCCCAGCAGGCTCCTCTGCCTCCATCACGTCGTGTCACTGACACTGGCTGACTTCCTGCTGATAAACATATGGTTCTCTCTGGGAAATACTTGAACTTCAGACACCACTTCAAGTCTAGGAGTGTGTCTGTGTGTCTGTGCACTCATCCTCCTTTTAAAAAAAAAAAACAAAAAAAAAACCACTTTGTGAACTTCTTTATCAGAAAGGTTGACCTTATTAACCCTAGGTCACTGGAGACCATAAAATAAGAGAGGCTTTTAAAGCCAAGTCTAAAACCATGACACTTTAAAAGGGGTATTTTTAATAACATTTCAAAGCTATTTAAAAAGCTTTGTAATCTTTTTGGACTGCAAGATGTTAAAATGTACATCTGTTTCACCAGCAGGTTGTCTTAAACTAATTCCTCAAACAGTATCACATATGACACTTAAAATCTGTCTTCACTTGCGCTTAACTAAAAAAAGTTAGTTACTGATTCTTTTTCACTTAGTTGATTTGATTTGTAGTCTTTACATGTGCACTAATGCAACAATGATACAAATGAAACTGAAGTTATCTCTGTTCTCAAAGAACAACTAAATCACTTATGTTTTATGCTTGTTTCTATTGGGTTTTGTGCAGTGACATTCTTTATTCCTGAAAATATTTTTACAGCTTGGTTTCTTGTGTTTTCATTTAGGATGATTACTTTAAAAGCTGGGCTCCTGCCAAGTCTCTGGACCAAGGTAAGTTAATCTTTAATCTTTATGTGCAATTTACTCTGTTTGCTAAAAGTGTGCAACAAATAAAAACAAGAAATACATCAATTAGACAACTTAAAGTAATACAATAAATCAGAAAATAGTACTACATTATCACTGTTTCCCCCAGTAAGAACATCCAGCCTGGGCTGGTCCAGGCTGACCTGTCACTTGATCTAGCCTGTCACTCTGAGATGAAAGGACATTTGTTATATTAAGAAACACCTTTGGATTCACCGAGGCTCAAGTTTGCTTTTACTTTTCCAAAATACTAGTTGTTGTGAGAATGCTTGTAGCTTTAATAAAAGGAAAAAATAAATTATTTCTTCCACCTCTGATAAGAGGAGTAGTTAAATATCTAGTCAGAACAGAAAACAGTTAAAATCTGGTTTATGTTCATCAGTTTTAATGTGATGAACAAAGAAGTTGTCCATCCCACAATGAAGTCGGACAAAAAAAGTAAAAAAAAAAAAATCCTTTTATGTTTTGCAAAAAAAAAGTTAAAATTACAAAATTTGCATCTTTAGCCTTGACTGAAACTTGCAAATGCCCACATGAACAAGTCAAATATCAACTGCATATTACAGTCAGAACAAATATTGACCTATTTGTCCTCAGTGGCAAGAAGTATGTATGGAGGAGACCAAGTACGGTTTTAAAACCTAAGAACACATTTTTAGTCCTTCACTCATTTATTCACACATTCATATGCTGATGATGGTAAGATATTAGATAGTAGCCACAGCTGCCCTGGGGCAGTCTGACCAAGCTCTGACCACCACCAGCAGGCAAATCGGGTGAAGTATCTTTCCCAAGGACACAACGACAGACTGGTGATCCCCCTTATAGATCATAATAAAATCTATAGGGGGGACCAGACCAAAGAAGAAAAAAATCAACAGGGCACACAGATCATTGAACCAGACATAAACCTATGCACATATTTTGTTTTCAAACTCCATTGAAGTTTATTTCACACTTGAGGTTGCAGCAAAACACACTACAAACCATCTTTACAGTGAAACACTTTTCTGTAGCTTTTTTTTTTTTCATTAATCCATACCGCTTCCCGAGCCGCCCCTGCAGTGGCACTGTGCTCCCCCCAGGGGGCGTGCCCCACACTTTGGGAACCACTGGAGTATAGAATAAATACCAAGCTCTCAAGTGTGTAATGTTCTTGGATACACAGTAACTCTCATCTAAACTCAGTGATTACAAACATCAACTCCCTCACACCCTAACTCTCAATCTCATCTTCACACTCGCTGTTTGGTGGTTTGTGGAGGCTTTAATTGAACTGCAGCTCTCTGAACAGCCTTCCAGACTTTAAAACCTCCCACCACTGAGCTCGTTCTGTTCTTTGCTGGCTTGCTTTTGCATATCTAGCACACTAACTGCAACTCTTCAGGGAAAGACTTGCTGAGCAGGTTTATCTGGGCCAGCTCCTCACGGATACTGAGACTAATGAGAACAGCCTTGCCTCGGTGCGTCAAAATCCGATGTTGCTCTTAGAGATGACTGAAAGGAAAAGGTAACACGTACCCTCCTAACTGGGGTCTAAACACACCTGAGAAAAAGAATAAAGCCTTTGTGCCAAAGTCATAGAGGTGGGAAGTCAGATTTAGATGCTGAAAGATTTACTTATTCAGATATTTGTGACTGGAGGCATTATTTTGTTTTTCATTAAGGCAAAGACAAAACACAGCCTGTTTTATTTAGGTTTTAACTGCAGAGACAGAAATCTGGCACAAGTATGACAGTAAATTCGCTATTATTGTACTGACATCAGTCTGACAAAAGACTTGAACGACTTCCAATATGATCACCTTGATTAAAACAATGGTACATTCTCATTTAATTCAAACCCCAGTGCCAGAACTATCCCATTTTTACACTTGGAAAATGTACAATTTAAATCCAGATCAGTAGCCACAAGAATAAAAATGGGCAAAGTGTCATGGTTAAAACTTAGCGGATGTGTCTCTAGTTTTCTGTATTTTAGTTATTTATATAGAATCTGTTACACCAATGAGGTCATATGCTGTATTACATTAATATTTTATAGGCAATGTTCTAGATATTTATTAAAATTTTTCCTACGTTTTGTTTAGGATACATTATTTGGCATAATTTCTTTTGTTTTTATTTATTGATTTATTAATGTATGAAACATTCAATTGCTGTTTCTGTAAAGAGTTTGGGTAATTCACCTCTTCACGCCATTTTTGTCGCATCACCTTTCTGTGTTATAGTCATAAACAAATGATGCTTCAACTTAAACAGTTCCACATCATTTATTCTACTTATGTCAAATTTTAGTTAATATTACCTATGGAAATAATCAGCCCAAATCTCCTTTTTTATTTAATTTAATTGTATTATTTTTAGAAATAAGATTTTTGCTTGTAAACATTATTTATTAGAGGCATGTAGGCACTTCTTCCTACAGTATTTACAAGTAGAAAGTAGAAAATTACTTTGTTGAGTTGTTGGTTGTCAAAGCTGGTACAAAATGTACAAGCTGTTGTGTGGTCGGTATGAAATGATGTGCAGAAGATGGCTCTGACAAAGTGGGTGCAAAAAATGGGGAAAGGCTAAAGACAGCACCCATCCACAAGGCTGATGATAATTTCATTGTATTTTGAGACGTGCTTTTACTACAAGCACTGTTTGAAATGTTTGCAAAAATTTCAAAATCCAATATAATAAACTATCTTAGATATTATGTAGTGCCAATTAAATAAAGGAAAAAAGTCTCTCAGCTGCATAACTCCAAACCATTGACAACACAAAGTGCTGACTATATCTACTTTACATCATGTCAAATTTGTTCAAGCAACATTTTTTTGTCTCTTGACCAACTGAGCAGCGCAGCGCAAACTTCTGATACATTTTAGTGCTTATATGTTCTGCCTTGCTTCTTAACCTACTGAAGATTTTTAAAAATACTGCAGCACTCTGAGATCCAAATAATTATTTCAGAGAATTCAGTCATATTATATCAGCCAGATCACAAGGCAGTTTTGTTCAACAAAAACCCGTTAATCTTCACTTAACAGTTGGGGGAGACTGTAAAAATTTACTTAGAGAAATTTCATTTTAGATAGTTTAATCTATCACTCTAAATGCTCCAATGATTTCCAGAGATTGTTTGAAATTATTTTTGAAAGTTCTGTAACAGGCAACATCTCAGCCCTTAAGCAGCCCAACGCATAAAATACTTCACATGCACATGAGTAACTGTGACAATTTGTCAGGATGTAGTGAGATGAGACAGAGACATCTGTGCATCCATCTAATGAGCCTGTCCATGCGTAACTCTGAGCCAATTATATAGATGATAACATAAGGCCTAAAATCATTTTTTAAGTCCTGCATTTGCTTTGCTGTTTGTGCTGCACTGCTACGATGTGACTGCTGCAAAACTGGAATGACTGCAGTCGCTGCTTCCCACACAAACGGCACAGCTGCGAGTAATGGATGGCAAAACAATTAGACATTGAAAAAGTTACAGACATCAGCCAGACAATCCCTCTGGGAGAATTTTCTGGTGTCCTGACAAGCTTTTGCAATAGTTTCCATTATCAGTCAAGTGGTACTGTAGGCGTCACACTCCAGCTTTTTAAAATCTACATGCATTTGGATTTTGGATGTAAAGTGATTCGTGATGTAGATAATGTCAGAATACTTTTACCAAAATTGGCCATCTGTTTTTTTTCTCTTTTTTTTCTTTCTTTAAGCTCCAAATATCTTTTGGGTTATTTTAGTCAGGATACAACATTAAAAAGCAAGAGTTCAGCTTCCAGCAATGATGGTACTCTTGCTTCACAACTGTTACATTTTAAGGAAGTTTTTTCAATATAATGTACCATATTATTCTGTACATTTCTTCTAATTTGATGTGTTGAAACTGTATTGATAAGTGTGACAATAACATGTTGATTTGAAGTCCGTTCCGGCCCACAGATGCAGACATTAATCAGTAGCTGCTGATTTCAATTCGATTAATAAATCCATGGTTGCCCTTGGAGACTAATCAGCAACTGCAGAAAAGTTGATGATGAAACTCCAGTCCACTGGATCAATCACTAAGCAATTAATTTGTTCTCCTTAGTTATATAAACAGATTTGATGGCATTACAAACTTCCTGATATCTAGCAATCAATTCCTGCTCTGGTAAATTAGTTTTTCAGACATTTTTCAGACAGTAATCGGAGTGACAGGTTTATTTGTAAGACTGTAGTAAAATTAAAATGAACTCAATATAATGAAAAAACAAAAGGAAACCTTGAATTTCTCTGCTAGTGTAAAAAAAAAAAATAATCCATTATCTGGGATCTAGCTAATGATTGTGTTGGTGCTTTTGTCAGTTACTCCTCTGATTCATCAACCATATCTCATTAACATCTTAAGAGGACTGAAACCATCTGTGAAATTGAACCTTGCAGGCATTGTTTGCTCTTTTTACATAATAGTGCATTTGCAAAGTCCATCTTAACCAGTGATTATCCGGTGTTAATTTGAAATAATATTGTTAAAAAGTTATCAAGGTCAAGTTATAACACCATGCTTTATAAACTGCATGGTGTTTATAAATATGCATGTTCGGCATTTTTGCATAGATGGGTAGATTTATTGAAGTATCCAAGCAAGCATTGGCTTATTTTAGTTCTAACTGTGTTTGTGTTTGCCTCATTTTGAGTGATGCTGTAAATCATTGCTTAATGCAAAGTAATCTCTGGATTAAACATAAAAAGTAAACAAAAAGTAAATATTACTGTTTGTAAAAAGCCTTATTGCCCATTTTTAAAAAAAGTGTCTGAGTATTTTTTGTAATCTCTCTTTAGGAAGTCAAAGTTAACATCAACAGAAAGGTTAGCAAAATGTGGCTAACTGTATTATTAACATCTTCCATTTACAAAGCAATTCAAGTAGCTACATGCTGCAGGGCAGTAGAAAGTAGTTTAATGCACCTGGATCCAATGATGGCTCCTTAGAAGGCCTGAGAAGAACATTGACATGCTGAAAAGGTTTTGTCACTACCACCTGGGAGAGGACTTTAACATGCGGGATGCCGGCCCTTGAGGACCGACTTTGGGCACCTTTGCTTTAAAAGAATGGCAACAACTGCTTGGACTGTTTGTTCCTGGTGCAACCATGTTTGTAGGACGATCAACTCTGTGGATAGTCGAGCTGATAAGCTTTACTAGAGTATAAACATATATATCTTTTCATAAAACAGGGGTGTCAAATTTGGCCAAAACACCTTTGAAAAGACTGTCACTGAAAAACTGCAAAGAAAACAAAGGTCTGAAATCTCCACTCTTTTCAGCAGCAGCACTCAGAACAGACACACTAATATGACTCTTGTACCAAGCTTACACATTATGCTCCATTTGTTGGCTTATTAGCTATCAAATTCTCTACATTCAGCTTTCTGCTTGCACAATCATCTAGCTCTATTCTCATTTGCGACAATGATATTCCCCTCAGCGAGACAAACTCATAAAGATAAGTTACTTAATAATACATTCTTAATTAACCTGGATGAAAGAGCGGATGTCTCTTAGGATGCCTGTCACGAATCATGTAACAGAATAGAAGTAAATCTTGCGTTTCTGTATAAAATCTAAGAACATGAGAAAATAAATACTGCCCTGCTAAAAGTGACTCAAAATAAATAAGACGCTGCAGAAAAAAATAATGAACAAACTGAGACCAATTTGACAAAAAGAAATAGCCATATAGTTCCAAAAGGAGTAAACTGCAATTGAAAATTAGCCATTGCCTTGAGTCTTTAGTAAGAAATAAGAAATGAGCCCTGATCAGAAGACAACTATCATGAAGGATTAGCGTAATTTATAGATAGCTGTGGTAGTTTTTAGTTAATTTAATATTAGCTCTTAACTATAAAATCAATCTTATTTTTACCCGTCAGTTTTTTAAATAATAAATTACGTATTCAATTGCATCTAATTTTCCTTCGGTGTAATTACTGGCTTGCGAGTCCCATAGTTGTCACACATGTGGTTCAAAGCGTATATAAGTGTATGGAACACGTTACTCTAATATATTTGTCTTCAGGGAAAAAGATGTTACTTTGTTCTCGGATCTGAGGTAGTGACGTTTCATGTGTACTCCCATGCAGTGACACAAGCTTAAACAATGCAGGACACGGAGAGACGGGCGTTATTGAGCTGGAAGTACAGGCCCCAGTTTGAGTTCATGTCAGCTAAAGATGACAATGTCACAGTTTGTTATACCCTCTGTTATGGCGACAAAGTGCTATTGTTGCACTCTTGAAAATTGGGGAAACAGAATAGTGACAGTAATTTTTGTAGCCTATTTTTCTCATCCAGCAGTTTAAGACAGAATTCAGCCAAAGCCGAACAGTCAATGCGCAGCAACATTGTTGCGAACGGTTCGTATTTGCACACACCCTTTCTTACAACGGTGCAGACTACCTGGGGGACACCCGTCCCGCTTCAGTATACATCACGCCATACCCTCCTTCAACCTCTTTTTGCTTTTACAGAACGGTCATGTAACTAGCGCCACACTCTTCTGGAGACTGCCTCCTCCATAAACAGCGACATTGCAGTTTCTATCCAGGAGTTAACCATTCACCAGTCTTATTTTTATTGGAGTTTTTATTGGAGAATGGTACAGATGTCCACAATTCCTCAGTGCTTCAGACAAATGCTCCTCAAAAGTATCGATGTCTGATGCTGAAACAAAAACCTGATTTTGGACGCGGAATAGTTGAAGAGAAATATCAACATGGCTGTCTGGGTGCATTTCCACTAAAAAGCACAGCAACAACATTATGACCAATCAGACATTATGTCCAGATCAAACTTGAAATAGTTTGATCTGGGCAAACAAAATGATGCAATTTTTGTCACAGGTATTCATCAGTCAGAATCGATTTCAGCACTTCATGTCTATGCATGTTTTTTATAAGCATCCCTCAAGAAAGACTTGGATGAGCAAGTTAAGAAGACACACATAAATGTCTGTTATGGTCAATTATATTTTTCAGTACTGCAGAGAAAATATTGCCAGGAATTGACATTGGGTACTTTAGATGTATTTAAAAACAACTTTTCTTAATTTTTAATGAAAAAAATTATCTCTGCTTATTATGCTACAGGCGATTCTTTACAACACATAAACAATTTCCTCCTCTTCTGTTATTTACATTTCAACATCCATCAAGTTGAAACTAAAATCCCTTATGTCCTGCAGGTCAGCTTAGCCTTCTTCCAAAGTCAAACTTTTTATTCAGTACTTATAGTTTAGTTCGGCTCTCTCCTGTCAGTGATGCTTTGAGAGCTGTGCTGAGCAGGGCTTTTGGGCGAGCAAGGCGGAGAGGGGGAAGCAGATAAAAGCTATGCCATCAGCGAGACCAATGACTAAAACTGTATTCAAGCTATTTGGGTCTGGCTTCTTGTAAATGGCCATGCCCCGCAGAATTGTGAGCTTGTGATTTCAATGCATTATCGAGAGAGGAAAGTCAAAGTGAGGATTACAAGGACCACATTATCACAGCCAGTCCAGAAGACACAGGAGAGTCTAACTGGCATCAAGAAACAGGCAGAGGGCACAACACCGATGGGCACAATACAGACAGAGAGGGGGAGTAAACAAAAATTGAAAAGTTATGTTGACCCCTGTTTTGCCCCAGTGTTTGTCTTAACAGGTTACACAATGAATAAGTGGTTGGTATGGGAACCATTTTGGCAGCAGAAATCAAACTTGGTTGCAACTCGCTCTTGTTTGGCCACACCAGCAGCAAACAAAGCCTTGAAAATCTGCGGCTCCCAAATTGCCAATCAGCCTGATTAGACTCGACATTGTGTTTTCCCACCAGAGCGTTTGTCGTCGCTCTATGTATTTCGTCAGCTCTTTCTCCAGCTCACTAAGCCCTCCTCTCTCAGTAGATATGCCTTCTGTCTGCTCACATTTCTCATCGGTCCATCTTTAATCTCTCCCGACTTCGTCAACGCCTCCTTAATACGACCTCATAAAACTATGTTTGATCTCCCCTTTAGAAGTTGGGAGAATTAGCAAGATAAGAAAAGAGACAGCGAGGACTCCAAAAAGGCCTTGAGCACCTCAGGTCTGCTTGAAATAGTGTGCAAATAAATATCTCATTTCGGAGTAATGTGGTGAGGGTTCACAACTCTCTGTCTCTCTCCAGGCGTTCTTTAAAACATTGTTTGCTGCTCTGATTTTAATGGCTCGTTGGCCGCATCATAAAGAGTGACTCGATATCTGTGACCCTTAGCTCAGCCTTATCTTGCTTTTTCAGAGGGGTGAGTACTTACAACGTTGAGTCTGAGCACATAAACAGGATTATCTTCTGAAACCTACGCGTACTTGCTACAGTGATATCCAACATTCAGAAGTTAATTAACCACTCAAGCATGCAGACCCTTGCAGAACAGGCTGTAAATAATACCTGGAGAGGAAAGGAAAAAAAATGCCCCATCAAAGATTTAGTTTATCTAATAAACTGATACGGGGTTATCAAGAAAGGCATTAAATATCCAAGGAGCAGTAATGGGAAATAGGAGAATGCTTCACCGAGGAATATCAGCTAAACAAAGAGACAGGAAAGGGTAACTGTTGGCTCCCAGGACCCCGGTGAGCACAGTGAATTGTTACTGTCCTGCACCTTCAATTTACAAAGACAGGTCCGAAGCAAGCGCACGACAAAATAAACTGTCAAATCAATAAACTGCAGTGTGTGAACAGTGCTGAACAAGCTGTTTTCTGTGAGATTTACACCCAACAACAGATCTCAGAAATGAGAGAAGTATATGTGTTGAATCTTATCTTCTTCTCCATAGTCAATGTAAACTCTGATGATCATGGCACATTAGGATAAATAAACTTCGCAGGTAGGCGAGCACACGTTGGTTGTTTGCGATCCTAGCAAGAACCCGTGGGCTAAATGCAGGCTTGAGAAAGCGACAGTGGCATCAGAGGAGTGTCCCATGGGAGGAAGGCAGAGGGAGATATAAAGATATATAGACACAAAGCCCACAGAGAGCACTTGAGAAAGATTCCCTCTAGAGAGGGTAACTCAGAGATAAGAGAGTCATCCAGTAATGAGGAGAAAAGAGTTCTGCCTGGTGAGGAGGAGAGAAAAAAAGAGTGGATGGTAATGAAAGGAGGCCATATTGGCAAAAGTTGGATGAACTTTTTGCTTCACAGACACTTTTTTCTGCTCTTTTTATTCAGTCCATTGTCAGGACTACTCTTGCTAATAAATACCAGTAGATGGATGAGTTCAGAGAGCTAATCATTTCTGGCTCTTAATGTCATAGCCTACTGACTATTTCTTTCCTAAGACTCCTACTAGCTACTAGCTAATGCCTATGCAGTATTTTGAAATA
Source organism: Gambusia affinis (assembly GCF_019740435.1). Taxonomy (NCBI): domain Eukaryota; kingdom Metazoa; phylum Chordata; class Actinopteri; order Cyprinodontiformes; family Poeciliidae; genus Gambusia; species Gambusia affinis. The sequence goes on along the minus strand of NC_057876.1, from coordinate 13,954,928 downwards.
GTGAGAAAGTGAGGACGGTGGATTAGTCCCTGTCACAGTGCATCATCTCTCTATCTGATATTCAAGACTTGGCTAACATGTTCAATCCTCTTGCTTACGATTATTTTGTTTTATATAGTTTTTGGTTTAGTTTGCTGGCTAATGTTCTCATAATTTATCATTTTCTAGTTATCCACGAAGTTTTTGGCTTTTTTTGCCCCATGTTAGACACAGGATCACATTGCTTTGTGTGATACTTCATTTTGTTTGGGATAACTGTAGGATTAGGATATTTCTTCAGTTGACTCTTCTGTACTGGATGTGCAGCTGACCAATGTGTATCGTCATGCTGTTATGCCAATATAGACTAAAATCTCTAAGGAATGTTTCTGAGAACTTAATCTATACTATGAAGTGATGTGATTGGTTAAAAAAAATATATATATATCTTTTTTCAGAAGCATGCCTTTTCTATGGCCTTCAATTTTCCATTCACCTTTAAATCAAGACACTTCTGGTAAAACATAAAATTGTGTCTCTTTCCAGCACTAGCATTCACTTGACACCAGAAGTTTACTTGCAGCAAATAAAGACACATGATGTTTTTTTTCCCTCTGTCTGAAGTTAAATCACAGCAAATTTCCCTTATTTTTTTATTTATTTATTCATTTTTTTTTGGATTAGTTAGGATTACCAAAATGTTGTATCTTTGTTGCATGCCAGAAAACCTAGTGGGAAAATTTTTTTTGGATGCTTTTCTTCACTTTCTTAAAATTCTGAATTTTAGATCAATTGCTTTTTATGTGGGATAACTCTTTCAAACAATGTCTTCAGCTATTAACAGGCATAGCAACTTACAGTCTACAAATGGAACAGCTCATTTCACCATTGTTTAAGCCACTGATATATTCTGAGCCACTTAGCCTGACACCTATCTTTGGGCTTCTCTGTAATATTACTGTCACTGATGCAACCTGTTGGAAAATCTGAGAAAGTGGGTCATTATTGAGATCACTGTCATCAGCTCTGCCTCTTTCACAGGCTCTTTTAGGGTGTTTTGTGAGCAGCATGCAACTTGTCAGCTGATAAAAGTTACATTTACGTTTTAACTAGTGGTTTATGTTTTAAAGCTTTCAGTGAAATGTGTTGAATCCGACAACTGTTTGCTTATGAGAGACATACTAGGACAGCAGAGGGGTATTATACTTTAAAGAGAGACTGCACCAAATGTTGTTTGTTTTAGTTCATGGGTCTGATGCAAATATTTCAGTGGTTTTAGTTTTCATTTCTATTTTAAACATTGTTTGCAACATTACATTGAGATATGCATGGAGAACTTAAACTAATTGCTTGTATTTACTGTTTTGTAAAGAGCGAGTGGCTGAACCTGGCAGAATCAGAGAGGAAGGAATTCAAACCCACTCTGCCAAAAAGACTGGACAGAACGGTGAGTTTGGGCCACATTCCTTTCAACTTCTGTGGGGATTCCTACATTTTGTTTTGTCCAAAGCTTGTACATAAAAAACCTAATACCTGTATATGTGAATTTAATATCTGTACAATGCCATTTTGCATTCTACGGATGCTACTTTGGATATACGTCATGTCTCTGGTTCGTTTTTGTTTTTATCATATGAAAAAAATACTCCCAAGCTAGAGTTCATTATCAGACATATTGAACTGGAAATAATTACTCATGTTTTTCTTCCATCATGATTGGATTATTGCAACACACTTTACACAGGTCTTAGCAAAATCTCACTACAGCAATTGTAAGTCATTCAAAATGCTGCTGCCTGACTTCTGTAAAAAATACCCCAAGTTTCCACACGTGATGCAACTGCTCTTGCTTGCAGTTTATTTTGGAGTGCAATTTAAGATTATTTCTTTGACTTTGTGTCAAAAACAAACACCACACTGTATTAGGGGGCTTCTGCACCCAGTTGTTCCTAGCAGGTTTATGAGGTCCTATGATCAGGATCTGCTGATTGTTTCCCATACTGAGAAGAAGCTAAAAGGAAATAAGCTGTTCTGTTCAGTGACGCCCCAGAGTTTAGAACTCTCCTGAAAAAAAAAAAAAAAAAGCTTTGCTTGCTTAATGTTACAAAACTCAAACCAGAACCCACTACTTTGATCTCAGATTACAACATGGCCTCGAAGACTTATAAAGTAGATAACATGCATGATGGTTCTGTCACCTGCCCTCCGCTTTGGACTCATCAGCAACTTCTTTTAATGCAATTATTATACTCTTCTGCAAATTGCAGCAGACTTTACTCTTATAGTCACTCATCAGTGATTTTTGTAACAGTTGTACAATTGTTCAGTACAAACCTTTGACCTCTCTTCTCATTGTGTGTATGGAAATGCTCTTACTTTCATGACTGAACGTAGCTATGAGTTCTGCTGTTGATTCAATTTTTTCTTCCAATCATATCACCACCTCTAAGATGATGACTCCCCTCTATCCAATCAGTTTTTGATGATTTGTCAGACGTAGCAGCCTCTTTCGATCCTTAGACATCCTTACAATGTCATTTTTTTCATGTCCGCAGGATGTGTCCACCAACATTAAATTGGTGAACACATCAATGTTGTGAAATAAAACATAATCATGCATACAATGATTATCCCATGGAATGATCTCACCTATTAGCTTTGTTAAATTTAGTGCATGACTTTTTTTGGAGAGGCAGTTTGTACATTTTGTTTCTGTTGCCAGATAATTTCATAATAGTAATTTCCTAATTTACCATACTTTAACCAATGATTAATTTACTACCTCTGTTTACTGTTTAACAGTGGTTTAAATTGACATGTGTAAAGTAGAGTCTGTCACGTAAGCCTCCTAAAAATAAAAACTGAATAATGCACAAGCATTGTGTTCGAGCAGGTATTAAAATCCGTTTTGAAGAAAGAAACAATGCTCTTAGCAATATACAACAGGATCATAGGGCATATTTTTAAAAAGCTATGCTTGAGACCACATCTGTGTAAGTGCCAATGTGCAGAAGTGGGGTTATTATCTGTGTCTTAGTGTGCTAGGATGAAATGATTCTCCTCCTCTTTAATAAAGTTTAATTAGCCTATTAGTATTCCATCAAGCAACCAACTGGGAGACAATTTTGCATATTTGGAAGTACTCACAGAGACTGAATTACTAAATAAATGGTAATAACTCTAAACCCACTCACAGCAGTTATTTAGAAGGTATATTAAAACCATCCTGGTAACAAAGTTTATCAGCTTTATGTTAAATTCCCAATGTTTGCGTCGCCTTAATATAAGGTCAGGCAACATGGGCATACCATCTTACATCAGGTTGCCACACATAACACAACAGCCATTTTCACTATTATAAATTGTAATGTAAAACTGTGTTAAGTGCCTTTCTTTATCTAAATAAAGACAAACGCATAAAGAAAAAGACTTTGTACTGTAAGGTTTTGACAGACATGTCAGATTACTCCCTGATGAGTAACTTTCTTATTAAAAAAATGGCTTCAATTAATCAGAATTAATTGAAGCTTATTCTCAAAGTTGATCTCAAAATCAACTTGTTCATTCCACAAACAACAGGGCTAAATAGTTCCCATTTAGCCCTCTTTATAAATGTCTTGGATACACTCCTGCTAAACTGAAGCCTTTGAAATAAACATTAACTTAAGCACTGATGCCTTTAAATATGTTGGATATCATATAATGCACTAAATTAAAACTAATTTAAATCAACAGACACCTGGGACATCAGCACAATAATTTGTTGCACGTAAAGTTTTTTTCAGATAGGACATATTTGTCACACACAGCCCTGTGTTTTTCAAGATTTGTTTTAATATAATTGCAAGGCTAGAAGAGAAGCATATCTATCAACTTGTCTGACAATTTAGTTTTTTTTGTCTGACAATATTAAATTACATATGCCCTATGTGTTCTTACAAACACTACTGTTGTAACTGAAATATGCATTTTTTGAGTTTTTAACCTGCAGTATAATACTGCTTTAACATGTATAAATGAGATGAAAATTGCATTAATGTACTTTTAGATTGGAGAGAAATGTGGTGTGGGGTTTGACACATCCATAAGGACACATGCGTAATTAATGACTGCCACAAAGTGTAAAAACTTTTAATTATATCTTACACTGGAGGATGAGGCAAAAGTCAAGATCTGTGAGCTTTAAAGATTCATGTTTGTGGCCTGCAGCCCGCCTGGAAACTGACTAAAGGTTGAACCGACACAAATTGTTTGCCAAGCGACAAAGCGTGGTTAGTAAAAGGCCTTGGGCATTTTGACAGACATTGTGCAAGAGTGTGAGAAGAGGGTGAAAATTTTTCAGGGTAATTAAAAAGAAAAACCTTCATTTGTTGTACAGCAGCTCCCCTTTTTACTTGTGGCTGTTAACACGCTGTTAAAAATAACATGGCCGTTATTCCTCTTCTTTCAGCTACTTTAATATAAGGTCAGTTTAAAAGTTAATTAGAAGACAAATGGAAGCAAAGAAAATTGATTAAAAAAGATTCTAAAAAAAGCAGGGAAAGTTGAGAAATATTTATACCAATAATTATATGATAACAGGATAAAAGAATAGCTTTCAAATATATTTTTGTAAGCTTCCCAATGTGAGCAATCATTAATTATTTTTGTTAGAAGCAGAAAAATGTTAAACTTGTGTGTGTTGGACAAAGACATACTTATTTAATTTATTTTATTTTTTTTATTCAACACTGTTTCCATCATGTCTCCTAAAGCCAGTATATCCCTACTGTTTACCTTCTGCATTAAAAAGTGGTTGCCAGAAGTTTCTTTGCATTCATTTGTGACTCGAGGGCGATAACGTAGTCTCACCAGACTTAAACATTTACCTTTGCTCAAACAAAATTTCTTTTTGAGCTCTTAAACTTATCAGAAACAAATGAAAGGGAAACACATTCCTGGAGAAATAATGTTATTCAGTGTTCAGGTTGGCTGGCAGCAATGTGTCTCAAAATTAAACCCTTTCTACTTTCTGCCCATACACGCTGTGACCACCTTGCCGTCTGCATTACCCCGCTGTTATCTGTGTGTGTATATGTTTCTACCTAGGCAACCCTATTTCATGCATTTCCTGTTTTATTTGTACTTACTCTCTTCTTCACTATGATGACAGAAATTGCCAACCCACTTCAGGCAACACAGGTTACCTTTGTTTAAACCGTGACAATTACCGACGAGCACCTAAAACGAGTGTCCTCTGCCAGGCGTGTTGTCCTTAAATGCATCTTTGCTCTTTTGCTTTGAAGCTGTCTTCAAAGACCTCTTGATTATTGCTGACATGGTGTCCTATTAAAATTGGTCCGCTGCAAGCAGGAGATCCACAAAGGCTCCTCTTTCAGCAATTCACACAATAAACCATGGATGTGCAGCTGTGTGTGCATATTGGTTGTGTGGCAGTGATGAATATTCTGCTTATAACCGAGAGTCAATAGTGTCTCCCTCCAGATATTTTTCTGCCCTAAGCCACTGTGGTTTCTTCCCTGACATTCAAAATGGAACAGCCTGTTTATCTTCCCCATTCCTCAGTTACAACCACAATAATATGATTTGCTGATGGTTTCAATAATTAATTTTCTGGATGGTGAATCTCTTTCTTCACTGCATCCTCCCAGAGGCTCTGTCTGTGCTTTCATCCCTCCATCATTTGTCTCTGACATCCCTCGCCTTGGTGCCATTCTTGGGCCAAACAGCCAGACCCTGAGGAGCACTCACAAATCGAGGAGTGAAGTGGATTTTAATCTCCTCTTGATCTGTTTGTCTTATGCCTGCCTTGTCCTCCGTCTGGGCTTCCTCAGTAGCCCCCAGGTAAAAGAAGAAACACCTTTTTAATTAGTTTATCAGAGCCTGAAAGCAAAGTTCATTTTTCTAATAACAGTTCAGAATTTGTCCTTTGGGGATGGTTGTCAAAGCTTTTGTTTATTTAATCTCTGACTTGTTTGGTTGCCATTAAGAAAAACAGCACAGAGGGCGAACAGTGGAGAGCAATAGTTCAGTGGGGTCAACACAGAACATAAGACCCGTTTCCAGCTTGGCATCAACTAATTTGAGCTCAATATCTACTCTGACAGGGCTTGTTGGCTCTTTAACCTCTCTGACTATCTTTGGTATCAAATTACTTTGTGTCATCCTGGTATCTGTGCAGAATAGAAGAGCAGAGAGAACGTTATTCCCCATCATATTGTTACTTTTTTAAGTGATAGCATGGCTAGAGAAAAGTTAAAAAGAAGAAAACAATAATTAGGGGGCTAATTGACTTCTGGCTGTAATTGTGAAAGTACATTGTTTCTCACAAGTATAATGTGCTCATTTGCCAGGAACACATGTGGAAAGCTTGTACCAGTTAGATTGTGCAGAAAGTAGCAAATTTGCTCTGCTAGGTGACATTAGCCAGGAACTTTTTTGTTGAGGACATTTTAATGTGCTTCACATTGAAAACCAATGCATACAGAAAACCTTTTGGTTCTAATCTTGCTGCAATTCATACTAGATCCATTCCTGTTTGCAACCCTGCACACTCAACTTTTCTCACTCTTTCATATTTATCTAAATGATAAATGATAGAAATAGGATTAACTTGTATTTAGTACCATACCTTTTTTTTGGTTTTCAAATTAGGTCTCTGCCATAGCCACTGAACTAACCCTTTTAAGCATGTGGGTGTGTGTGGGAAGGTATACTTGCACATATGAACAGCTATTAGACAACCAGAACAGGTCCTCGTCATAAAAATTAAAATGTTTATTTTTTTTTTTTATAATGTGCACATTGGCTCATGAAGAAGCCACTCCATGCTGTAAATAACGGTGTGACAGACTTTAAAACTGTGTAAACTGTATGTGTAAATTTGGACTCTTTTCGAGGAAGATTTTAGCAGGACATATTTTGAGCCTTTGTTTTTCACAGAACTATTTTGAGCAGTCTTCACATTTAAATTGTCACGTCTTCTTCAGATATTTAAAAATTTCCATGTGTTTGTCATCCTTGTAAAGTACGGTATTGTCAGACTGTTGATTACTCAAACTGTCTCCTCTGGAGACGTACTCCTGGTTTCCCTATTGGAAAAATTCTCTAAATTATTTTTTCAAACACAAATTGTCAGAAATCAACCATAAATCCTCAACACCTCAGGAATACCTTGCAAGTATTTCCACAGTATGACAACTTAACAGATAAAAAAAATAACTACAGAAACCATTAACTTGCAGTTACGAAATTATGCATTTGTTAAAATATTTAAGTATTGTTTTTTTGTTTGTTTTTTTGTGGAGAAACTGCAATTAATAATAATCTGCTGATTGAAGTGAGCATCATGCACCACTGGCTACGCTTTAAGTTACTTTTTCACCAATTTAGGTATAGTGCTGTTCAATTTAATTCAACCACAGTAAATGTATTTGCAGTAAAAAAAATTTTTTTTGACTGTAATTTATAATTTGTTGTACCAAAAACAATATTTTTGCAGATAATTATCACATTTCTTTTTGTATTGTAAAGGTGAAGTACAGTGTGACTGGAGGAAATATCAAATCAGTTTGATGCTGGTGAAAGTGTCTCTGATTGACAGGAATATGCTGATTATAGAGGTTTTGGATTTGAGGCACATGCAGGAATAGCTGAAGCCTGAATTAGCTGATGTTGCTGAGGATTTCCTTCCAGAGCTCAAGAAAGAAAGAATTCAAATTACCTTATATTTGAAAGTTTAAAAGGGGCCTCAGTTTGTGTGGAAGAGATTTATTTTGTGTGCTGTAATTGTACTGACAGATTGGAGTTAAATCTGTCAGTACAATATATTTTTGAGTTTGATTGTGATTTCATTTTTGCTGAATGCTTTAAACAGTATTGTTCTTGTAAAAGGTTCATTGTTAAAATACACATTCTTCGGTGTCTAACAGGTGAAGAGCAAAAAGCTAAATTATGGATGGATGGGACAGAAACATGCAGAGAGTATGGACAGGACAAGCTGTTTATACTTTCATTACACTGAACAATATTGTGAAATATGTAGCTTAATTCATTTAACAGTGATATTTTCATTATCTCTTTATATGACATAGTTTTCACGTGTACTAAGTCATGATTTATTTGTCACATACATATTTAAATGCATATTATTCTAGAGATTTGCTTTTACTGTAACATGTGAAAAGTACATTTTTAATATATAGATATAGAGTGAAGCAATTATAATCCATGCATAAAAGAGTTTATGTTGAATAAAAACCTGACGTGCATGAAATGCCATCACATAATAATGTTTGGAAATTTTTAAAACCTTACATATTTACACATATACTTTAACTGGGCTTTAGCTTGAAGACTTTATCTTTGGTCTTCTTGTTCAGTCAGATGAATCTTATTTTTCTCAGCAGAGCATTGGATGTCGGCAGCACATGTATTTTCTTTTATGCGTTTCCTGTTTTCTCCAAGCATGAGCTACCAACCAAGACGAATATTGATCTCCCCCCACAGCATTATAAAAAGAAATCTGGCCAGATGGCAGCTGGGTTGACAGCAACAGCAGAGTGTTCAAAGCAAATATTATTACAACAGTGAAAAGTACATCCGACATGCCGTGGCAAAGGCAACAGAATCTTAAAGTCAAATTGCAAAAGTCATGTAGTTTGGCCGTGCGGGAGCAGTTTGACAGCGTACGATTTGAGACTCTAACATTATGACCACTGAGAGATAACAGGGCTCATCTTGTTACAGTCATTGAAATGTTTCGGGTCGACATAGTTTATTTATATAGTTCCAATTCAAAAATGTCATCAAGACACTTTGCAGAGCAAATTGATATAGATCATGTACAATTACTGTTTATGTAATTCAGTTCAAAACAAATGTAATTCATCTATCCATCAATTTTCTATAATTCTCTTATCCTTGGGTTGCCTGAGGGTGGGTGCCTAACCCCAGAGCTCAGTAGGCAATAGGTGGGGCGAACCCTTGAAGGGGCAGTATTCTCGTATCATAATCAAGTAACTGTTACTTTTTCGTTGTTGTAAAAATGCTATATTTCTACCAAGTATGACTTTTAAAAAATTACTTCCAACTTTAACACGGTGAAATTGGGCCTCTGTCTCTAAAAACGTATCCTTCTGAAACTCTGCCTTCAGGACGTCATCACAACATGCCTTCTCTAACACTTTCACAACCTTTTTACCAGAGTAGCTCTTATAATGAGCTCAGCACATGTTCAGTTCCGCCAGGTGTTTACTTCATGCTGCTGGCTAGTCTGAAGGAGCTGAATGAGGGCGTTGTGGGACAGGACTGCTCTGTGAGGTGGAAGATCAAAAGCTTGGTCCAATGGGCATCAAGGCAACACTCCAGATATATTTTTGATCTGAGAATAAAATCATAGCATGATGTCAAACTCAAAAAAGTAAATTTGACATAATACTGCCCTTTTAAAAGGTCACCCCTTCATCACAGAGCTCAGAAGGATTCAGTTAATCTCCAATCCTTCAGTCAGATCCAGACCCAGCTCTGCACAGACTAATTTAATAGTGATTTACTAACAATAGAGTCAAAGTGAGATGGTCATAAAATTCCTCTTGGTAAAAACATGTCTAAAAAAACTGATTTCATTAACTTGTCACTTTACAACAGCACGGCCTCTTAAGCAAGCATGGGGCGACAGTGGACATGTGTTCTTCCTATACTCTGAAGGATTGGGTCTCTATATAAACTGCCACAGGAGAGAACCAAAAATATCACAAAGACTTGAGGTATTTATCGAGCCCTCCAGAGTGAAACAGACATGTTGCAGTCAAACCAAACAGCATTAGGATCAATCTGCTCTCAGAGGCACAACAAACACTTATTCAGCAGTAGGCTGGAGGTCATAACAGCATGGCTCATTGATGTGAAAACTGAAAAGCTCAGCAAACTAAACCCATTTCTTTAAATTCATTCGGCTTAAATTCATGTAAAGAATGTGTCGGCCCCTTTTTAATGACCTGCTTGTGTCATTGGCTCTTGTTAACTTCAGCTAAGGCTCTGCCAGGTTTCTCTATCTGGCACGCACAAGGTGCATTGATGGTGGCACGTGTGAAAAAGGCCATTTCTCTTCTGTACAAATACTTTCTGTAGCACTTAAGAGCATGCATAAATTCTCTCACCCCTGATTGTATTTTATATGAGCTATAAAGTGTAGTTTTCTTAATTTGAAAGTCAAACTGGAGGTTTCTCCTCTGCTAAGCTGTGGCAGTCAGGCCGGTATTGGAGAAAAAAGCTCCATTTTCCCATCACTCTTCCAACTGTTCCACATTTTATTCTCCTCTTAACTTTTGGTACTTGGAAAATGTGATAGTGGCTCATGTCTTTTTTTTTTTCCTTTTTCTTTTTTTTCTTTTTTTGAGTCTGCAGAATCTTTTGGCAACTAGTTCCCTTATTTTGCACTTGGTCATAAAATAATCTTCAAGGTTCACTTAAGTTAAAGTTTTATATAACTTAAGAGTTCAACTGCCATTCTTAAGTTGGCCCTTGTACTTGCATTATAAATCTGATTTGGTTTAGTTTAATGCATTTTAACAATGTTGTCAAACTTATTCAAGACTTTCCTTGAAAAGACATTCACATTTTTCTTGGTAAATAAAGGTGAAACGAATAAATACAATAAAAGTAGCACTGATATGCTGCTTGTGAGTAGTTGCAGTAAAACCACAATTTTGTCTGTAATCCTTTTTCTCCAATACCTGAGAACTCAACTCAAATTTTAAGTACCATACTTCCCTATTTTTTTTCTACTTTTTGCTGTCTGAAGAGTTCAACTTTATTCTTGAGTGCTTAGTTGAAGATTTCTTTATCCTTTTTTTAAAAAAATGATTAGTTTGTGCCATATATGGGCATTTGCTTGGGCTGCAAAGCTTTCCATTTCATCTGCTCCTTTATACACTGGAAAATTTTATGCATATCCAAAGAATTAAAGGTGGCAATGAAAAGTATTTTGCTCTGTTTTAATTAACTTTTTTTAAAAACACATTTTTGTCTATTTTGAACATGAGTTGTTTGTTTTTATTTCCTCTTATTAGTTGTGTAGCTTTTGATTACAGCTGCATTTTGAAGGGGCTTCTTAAATATTTTAACTTAAATAGTTGTTGCAGAGGTTCTACCAAACAACTTTTATTGTATTTTGGCCTGTGCTTGTATCTTAAGAACCAAGAGGCAGTTATAGGTTTCCAGCAGTTGTGTTTACTGGAAAAGAAAATACTACCTGCAGTACCGGATATAACCGTACTCATAAAAGTAATGGATCAGTTGTTGATTATTTTGGATCCCTGTATGTAATAAAAATCTATTAATTTGTTCTCAGATCCAACAACACAATCACAGCACTTTATGTTTGCACATCAAAGACGCAACAGATCTGAAAATGGTTTGACTGTTATTGCAGATATGCTTAATCGTCCTTAAAATGAACCTATCAGATAAGGCTAATTAAAGAAAAAGGACACACCAGCCTCAATTGCGATTTCTTTGTCAACCAGACATGCATGTGTTGATCAGTGAGAAGGGAATAAGCATGGTGAAGCTTTTTTTTTTTAGTGTTGCTTGTTATCAAATCAAATTTGATGGGTAGCAGATGAAGATTTTACACAAATCAATGAAAATGTAAAAAAATTTAGGTGAGGCTTACAGACAAAGTTGTCCTTGTCACTTGAAAGCAAATTTCTATGCAGCAAGACAAGCCGGATTTCTTGCGCATATCAATTGATCACGCAGATGAGAAAAACGCGATGCTTTAGATTAGAAGGATGAGAGGGGAATGACAGCAGATGAGAGAATCGTATTAAGGAGAGTGAAGGAGGGGTGGCAGCATGTGCTGCAGTGCTTCTGCATTACAATTGATCGACTGCTTTAACCACCAGTGCTGCTCACTGAAGCTTTAAATAGATGGATAAAACTCTCTGTTGGTTGCTTCTCCTCCCTGCCTCCTTGATGCCTTCCTCATCCTTTCACATTCACCTCCTCTCCTTCTCTTTCCTTCTTTATTGGCTCTGCTGTTTACTCCTGTTTCCTGTTTCATTTATCTCCTTTCTGGCGCTCCTTTGCCTTTTAATGCAAATTTTTCTTACTGACTCCAGTTATCTATGCTTTTATTCTGCTTTCTTCTTTTCTTGTGCTGTCTCTGCCTCATCCTTACATTTTCTTTCACTTTGAGTTTTCATGAAAAAAATTTTTTAACTGATCTTTATAGCTTCTAAAGGATGTTCAAACATTTCATTTCACCTTCAGCTCAGTCTTTTAAGTTAAGTTCTATTAACACAAAAATTAATCGATTATGGTCACTGCAGATAACCTCTCATACTTAGTCTGGTTCTGGCAAAGGAGTCAGTCTATGGCTGCTGTCGCCACATGCTAGCTCACAAAGAGGAAATGCAGCCAACTTAACCTGTCAATGAAAATGACTGGGCTTCCTTAGATGGACCACTTTTGAAATCACATTATCAACTAATCTTGACTGTGCTGTATTGTAACCTGGACCCAGCAAGAATGGATATAAAAAACTGTTTATGTTTTGCCCCGCTTTAATACGTCAAAACACCAAATAAATGTTAACATCAGAGAAAAGTTTGCCGAATTAATACAAAATGCATTTGTATGTCATGAAGCGGGGTGAGGGTGTTATGTGTTTTCAATCACAAAGTCCCATTTTAATCAGGTAATCTTCAGTTGTTATTAAAATGCTGCGTAGAAAGCATAACTTAAAAGAAATTTGACTTTGTGTCCCAGAGCTGCTGCCGCTAGTCTGTGTTAGCTGTGCGGGGCGCCGCGGGTGAGATCTGTGGATGATAAACAAATGGGATAAATTGTATAGCGATTTAATAATTTGCTCATGTTTTAGATTTTACCGTAAATATCAAGACACATTGATGGTGTGGATTTTTTTTTCATTCAAGTTCAAGACGCTGGAAGAATCTAATATTACTTAAAGAATAGATTGAACTAGGGGACAAAGAGCAAATTATTTACAGCATGTTACAGGTAAGTTAACAAAAATCTTGTTTTGAAATAGGTTATTTGCTAAGTTGTTTTATCTGCAGACACAACACCATGTTTAGATCATTTTATTATGTTTTTGTTTGTCTGTACTGCAATGATACAGGATTAAAAAAAACAACTGGATTAAATATGAATTTGTATAATATTCCTAAAAAGACGGCTGAAACTCAACAAATCTATTCAAAACCTCTGAATCTGCTTTAGTGCTTGCACCATTTTGCTTCTTTTTTTAGTTTTGCTAGAGAGTAGTAATCCTGACTTGTCCTCCACTTCCCCTCTAACCACATACAAGCCTCATCTTTTTTCCTCAATCTTTTTGCTTTCACTTTGTCCCCTAGTAGTCTTCAGCTCTCATTCCCTCGCAGCAGTAATGCCATTTTTCAGCTAAGTGAAATGAGATGGGTTTTCTCCAGTGCTAGACAGATGGAGGTGAGGACAGGTCCAAATCAGCAAGCAATTGAAGCACTCTGCACCACAGACTTATCTTCTCTATGCTTCAAGGAATTATGACAGAGCAAACAGCCTTGCAGATGTGCTTTTACGTGTTTGTGTGGACTGTAAAGAGAGAGAAAATGTGTTGCTCAGTTATGATCAATGTACACAAAAAAGTCTCCCCTTAACCATTTTCACTGGGTTGATGGTTCCTTTTCATCACAGTTGGGAAAAAAAAAAAAAGCAGCCTCAGATGTAGCATGTCGACAACCTAGGCGTCATCTGTAAGGTGAGAGAGGAAATTACAGCATAGGATCAAATATTGGCACAAAATCCTCTCAAGTCTGTATTTCTAGCCAGTCTGACTCTAATAAACATAAGCAGGTTGTTTGATCAGGTTGGAAACCAGGTGATGTTCACATCCGACACCAGCAGCAGCTGAAACACAACCCATTAGGTCCCTAATGGAGTCTAGGCAGGTATCATTCCTTGATGTTAGGAGCCAGATGGTAATGACTCGTACATAACACAGGTCTTTGATCTTTAAACTCTGTACTCGGTCTCATTTAACTTGGGCGTTTTATATAATTGAGCCATTTCAGATTGCCCTCCCTGGACAGAGTTTAAAACTCACTTTGTCTTTGATCTGATTTTACCAGCATTGACATTTTATTCAGGCCTTTGCACTTCTGTAACACATGTCTGTTAAACATTCCTGATAAAATCACTGTGATCAGTAGTGGTCATTTCACCTGCAAATGTTGGGGCACTTTCTTTTGTTTTATTTTCTTTTACTCTTGATTTTTTCATCTCCTTTGCCTTATTTTATCTATTTTTAGTCAAATAAAAGTATGGGAATTTTTGCTGTTGGAGACAATTCTCAGAGTCAGTGAGTTGTTTTAATCTTTTGACAGCTATCTTTAACACCAGCCAGTCGTTCTTGCCTGCTGTGGCTTTTATGTCACACTAGAGATTGATTTGCAGAATGAGATTAACGCTCTGAGAAAATAGCCCTCATTAAGCAGCTCACAACACAGAAAGCAGAGCGTTTTCCTCATACCTTTCATCGTTTTTCTTCTTTGCCATTTCCTCTGACTCATTATTTTTCTGCCTGCTTCAGTTAGTCGAAGGTTAGAGTCTACGAGCTGTAAAATCAGGAGAACAGTTTGATGTTTCGCTGCATCAAATTTTAACTCCAGAACCACAATGTGCTGATCCTCCTGGTCTGCATTTTCTTTTGTTTTTTGTTTTTTTGTTTTTTTTTTGCAAACTTACTTTTGCAGCTCAGAGGTTCAGTTTTGTCCGTGCTGTTCCTTGTTAGGCCCTGATGCAACCAAGGATTCGTGTTTGAGAGTTCGCTGTCCTCCTCACAAAGTGTGCATCAGCCATGACTTCCAGACCGCCATCTGCACTAATAACAAGCAACCTTCACACAGGTAAGAGTCAGTCGGACTACATTGTGAATATAAAACAGCATAAGAAAAATACTAAGAACATTTAGCTGCAAATGATAAAAATTGTTTTATCTATAAACACTGAACACTGGATGTTTGGATGTTGATTTGATGAACAATAAAGATTTGTGGAGCTTTTATTTATTTTTTCTTTCCAGTGTTTTCAGAATAAACATTTCTGAATATAATTTACAATAATAATTACCTTCACTTCGTTTTACCTTCGTTTTGTTTTTGTTTTTAATGACTTTATTATAGCCCCAAGGTGGAAAAATTGGGTCAACATTTTGGCAAGGGCATCACCTCATATTCATAGGCTCAATTCACAAAACAAAAAAATTAAAAAAAATCATAATTTTTTGTCACTTTGCAAGGTTCTAATTCATATCAGGAGCAACTGTTTAAGAATCACAGAAATCCACTATACATCAGATCAAATAATCAAATTCATGGCAATGATATTAAACTCTGTGGCAAGAATAGATTCAGTGACACACAGTCCAGTCTGAATGTAAATTTAGTTGATATCAATGCAAAGAAGCTCAGTAGGTTCCCTACAGTCACTGATTTTGCAGCAATCTCTTCTCCTTAGAGAGCACATGGCAACAGTGGACAGACCATCAAGCTGACTATGCAGCAATCCCACACACTGAGCGAGCTTGTGACGATGGTTCAAAAGAGTGATGCCAATTTACCAACATGAGACTCGTTCTGCTGGACTAGGCATAAAGTGAGGGACCATATATTGTGACTGACTGGGGATTTTCCATCTCGGGCAGAAAGCAACACTCAAAAAAAATAAAAAACTTGGCCTAGGACCCGTTTCTATGGTATATAGTTTATTGTGCATGCAGCTCCATTAGTGGACAGGTCTTGGAAAGAAAAATAGTTAAACAGAGAATGGCTGGGTAAGTAGACAAACACAGAGACTATGCATACTTTGTTTCTTTAGTGTCTCTGTCTAGGAAAGAGTCGAGGTCAAAGATATGCAGAAGTTATTGCGGTAACTGTATTCAAAAACAAAAGGAATCTGTTTAAGACTAGGACTGTCTTCAATTCCATGTAAGTATAAAAAAAATTATGTTTTCACCTAAAAGGTTTTGAAATTACATTCCCATCTTTGATTGAGTGCAAAATTATCCTTCAAAAAATATCTGAAAAGTGTGACATACATTTGTATTGAGCCCGGATCTTATGTTGCACAAAGTACAGTGCAACATATAACTTTAGAAGTCACATGTTTGGTGATTTCAACAGCAAATTTGGTTGACTTGAATTTATGATGATCATATACTTCTCCTTTCCAAATTTTCCAAATATAAAGGGTCATACATAATGAAATCTCTTTATTGTATTTTATTAAATATTTGTGTAGAAGTAAGGCAAATTTAGTTAAGAAGATGCATCATATTCTAAAAAGTTGGAGTTAGACAAATTGCTCAGAAGTATTGCAAAAACTTGAAGCTCATTATCTTAAACACATCTGGGTTACAGTCTTTTCACAAAAGTGTGAAATCCAGCTGTGTTTTGTGCTAAAATCTTTTGACAGTCACATGCAGTCCACTGACGGATGCGTGCATACATATTCTTCTTACAGTACCAATTAATTTTAATCACACTATCTGTTTGCTCCATCACCACCCAATTTGTTTGCGTTTTCAACCATTGTTAATTTTTAAGGATTTTCAATTTCTCAGTTCAACAAGCATTTTCTCAAAAAAGAAATTGGAGCACATTTATTTTTTTTCTCTCCCTCTCTGTATTGAATGTAATTGATTTTGCCAAGTCATTAGTTCCCAAGAATCTTGGTCTTACTCCTTTCCTTTCTGCTACATTCATTACAAGTCCTATTTGGCGGTTAATATGTTAGATTATTCATCTGGAATTGGTGTTTTCCCAATAGTATCGTTCACTGAATCTTGATGTATAAATATATTATTTTTTTCCATGAGATAAATTAGTTGTAGTAATTAGCATAACACATATTTATTGTCCTCCCAGAAGACAAATCTGAACTTGGGTTCTGCAAATATTTGCAGATATTGTGCAATACAGAGGGTTTGCACCCTGGTGGCGGGTGTAATGTTTATTTAGATGTTATTCACTGCTTGAAGGCATTCATACATACACTGCTTACTTTTGTAATTCTACCCAAATCCGTGCACAGATTAATTTTCGTCTTTTCTGAGGAGCTGTCAACACAAACATAAAAGGCAGATTTGCTTACAGTATTTTTGCAACAGAAACAGAAAATTAACATCACAGTCATTTACATTATCAGCAAGGTGCGGTTTAACAACCAGGAAGATCAGAAAATTAAATCATGGACTGTTTTTAGTGTCTTGCAAAAAAAATTCCAGTCTTTCAGTATTTTCTTATGTCATTACATAACAAATACAAACTGTACATTTAAGATGACACATCAGCATATAAAATTGCACACATTTTTCACATTTTTTGTACAAATAAAATATGTATAAGTGTGATGTGCTTCTATTTCGGTGTTTGCTAAAAAACAAAAAGTCAAGCCAGCTGCCTTTAGATTTCACAGCTGTTCTGTGAAGGGCTCAAATGCTTCCCATAGAAAACATTATTGAACAAACGGCATCAGACCAAGGAACCAAGGAACACACCAGATGGGACAGGGATAAAATTGTAGAGAAGTTTACAGTGGAACGAGGTTATAAATCCATATCCTAAGCTTTGAATAGCTCACAGAGCTCTGTTCAATCCATCATGTGAAAACAGAGTAAAGGACCTAAACTGATTGATTCTGAGCAATCAAGGAAGAAGCCAAAAAACTTGAGTCAACTCTTCAGGAGCTACAAAGATCCACAGCTCAGGTGGAAGAACCTAATGACGAGACAACTATTAGTCTTGCACTCCACTTAAGTCAAAGAAGCCACAAGAAGCCAAATTTGCAGTTTTCTGCGAGTCACTTAGGGCGCAATGGAGACAAGACAAATATTACATGTGGTTAAAAACCAATGTTGCACATGCCTCTGAAACATGGTGGTAGCAGCATCAGGCTGTGGGGATGCTTTTCTTCTGCAGGGACTCACGGAGTGGGAAGAATTGAAATAAAACAAATAGACGTATCAGAGAAAAGTAAAACCATGTATTCTCTTTCTTGCACTTTACATTTACAGAAAGCACATTGTGTTTTTTTGTTGTTGCTTGAGAAAATACATAAATAAGTTCAGGGATTACAAATACTTAGACTGAGCATTGTACATTATTTATCTCAGTTTTTCAGCATATTCTCACAAATATCTACCAAACACAGATTCATGTCATTAACTTACACCAGATTTTCACAGATTATTCAAAACAATAATCTTATTACTGAGCCATCTTCACCTCCTGCAGTGGTTAATCTTCACTTTTCATATGTCTGTGAAAAAGTCTGTTTGGCTCTCATTGCAGCCGTGCTCGATGGATCAGGCACCAGGGTGTTCAGTAGAGCACTTAGATAGAAAATTGCGACCAGATTTGAATCAGACATAATTATAGTGGTTGTTGAAGAGGCCTCATTGGACCAATCAGGATCTGCTTCATCTGACCCCGACAACCAGAGACACTTTCTCTGTAAAGAAGTGATTCTGTTTGAAAACTTTAAATGGCTGTAGCATTCTGGCTGTTAAATTATTTTCACACACACACACGCACACACATATATATTTAATGTATCCTTTCTGAAGTGCTTGGCATTTAGCATGGTAATATTTTTGTCCTATGTTTCATGTACATTCTGGTAACCTTTTATAAAAAAAAATAAATAAATAAAAAAAACTTTCAGACTCATTAACTTCTAAAATACGTTATCTGTTTCTCTCCTCCGCAGTGTGAAAGCCAGGAAAGGCAGCGTGGGCCACAGGCATGGGGTTGAACCTGGACCTGCGGGAAAGTGTAGACTCTGCTCAGCATCCCAGTCATCTCCTGTATGTGGCTCTGATGGACACACCTATTCCTCTAAAGTGAGTTTGGAATTCATATTTTTTTGTTGAACTTTACCCTCAATTTTTCTCTTGTTCTATTTCTTCACAAAGCAATTACATAAAATCCATCAAGCTACTGATAAGTAAATGCAATCAGACTTTTCTGTAACATCTTGTTTCCAACTCCTTCTCTTTACCTGCTTCAAAATCTAATTCCTGTTTTTGTTCATTGTCAATTGTCTGAGATCTCTCCATACTTTGTTGGCTTTAACAGAAAATCTCTGTGAGTCTGGTAAATGCTGTAACTGAGGACAAAGACCATTTTAAGAAGTCTTTTCATCTGCTAGAAGTCATATTTTAACAGTTCATGAAACTGCCTGACTCTAATTTCCAAGTGCTAACTCAAAGCTCATAATCTTGTGCGAACAACATAACAGGCACACAATTTCATGATCCAGGAAAAACGTCAAAGATTAACCTTTGTGATGAGTCAGGAAGTCAGTGAAAGGAGGAAGATCAGAATTAGTGTGAAGACTGATAGCCAATACTGAATATAAAGGGTATAGATAAAAGAGAAGCTTTGTCCTTGATGTAACACTCCGTAAATTCTTATTGACATCAGCTTTTATGTCTCCGTATTGTCCTTGTATTCAGTCATTTGGATGGAAGGAGTGAAGCCATACAAGTGAGCAGTATTAGACTTCACTGAAGTGCTGTACACGGCTAAATCAAAGTCATGCTGGAGCTTGAAAAGTGCCAGAGTAGTGTTAGTCTTAGTTTTACTCAGTTATTCATGTAGTTCTAATCACAGACTTTGCCTAAATGCTTAATAGTGTTGAAGGATAAACCACACTTTTTGTTTTAAAACACAGACATGGCATCATTTCTCTGTTCCTTTAAGAAGACTTTCAGCTTTTGGCCCATCTATTTTACAAAGCAAATAGCAATTATAATTTATTGATGCAGCAAAGCCTCGGAGTTTCCATAAATAATCTCAAACCATCCATAAATAAAAACAAATATCTCACATTTGATTCAGGACAGAGCAGTGTGCAGTACGTTTTGCTCCTTCATCATTTTACACATCAGTAGTTTTATTCAGACAGTCATCTGCTTCAAATTGTTCTGCTGTTTGTTTTATGTGATTGAGTTAAATTAAATGAGACATTTGAACACTTCCATGATCAATTAACTGTGTAAATCATAAAAACACCTATAAATGAAATTAAACTGATATGTAACTGGTTTAATAACATGGTAGCAAATGAAAGACACAAAATAGCACGTTGTGGGTAATAGGTATAGAAACTGAGAGAGGTCAAAAAGACGTCTAGCCCTACAGTGTACTCTTTATCTGGGAGTGTTCCCCATTTGTGTTGTGTACAATGATGAGTAATATTTCAGGACATCTGGATTTAGACCGTTGCAATATTGTAAAAATGTACAACATGAATATAAAAGATTATATAAATTACTTTAAAAAAAGATGTATGGTTTATTAACTTTACAACAAGTTCAGGAACTCTTCAGAGAAAGAGATGATGAGTTCTGTTTTTGTGGACATTTCTTTCTGTTCTTTCAAAGATTATATTACGTGGCAGCAGATTTCTTATTTTTCTTTTTCCAGCTTTTAGGAGATGCTAAATGTACAATGAAATCTGTTTCTCAAACACCAGGCATCTAAATAAATAAACATAGAAACAAATGATTTTCTACAAATGTTTGCATTGTACCGCAGTTAAATGCAACTGCCTACAAAGATAATTTTTGCTTGGCATTGCGCATAAATTACTCTTTCAATAGCATTGTGATTTATGCTGATGCACAACCTCTTCCTTTCTCTTGTTTCTGCTTCTCCCTCATACTAGATCCGATCCTAGCTTATTTATTACGCAAACAGTCTAGTGTTCATTCCCTCCTCCAGATCAGAGGTTTAGGATTTTAGATGTCCTTTGTCAACTCTTGATTTCATTTGGGATTTATGTTTATCTGTGGCTGGTCCAGATTATCATTCTGGCTATTTACCACTGTGTCTATTTCTCTCAGTCTCTGTACAGGTTTAAATAGACTTTGCAACACTTTGTTTTAAAAGTGCACCTACTTCACAAAGATGAGCATATTCAAACTGTAGCAAACATAATCTGAATTGTAATTAATTTCTACTTTAGTAAGCCAGTGATATCACTTCTTTGAGAAACTGAAACACATGTGACATCATGGAGTCTGGATGTCCTATCCACACCACTCATGTCTCCTCTTCACACTGACTTTGCCTTTTTTTTTTTTATGCCAGTTGACTTCCTTTTCACATTTGTCATTCTAGAAGTATAAACCACCAGAGAATGACTCAGCCTGTGTTTGAAAAGAGGCAGGAAGTACACCTCCTTAATGACCTGTCTGTCTGAGAGCCAAGAGTGTGTTCAGTAGAAGGAGGAGAAGTGCTAAAGGAGAAACAAGAGAAGCAACAAAAGGCAGGAGGTCTGGGAAATCCCTCTGCTCTCTGCGGCAATTTCAGGTGGAGGGTTCAGCTGGCTGGTGGAGTGATGAGTCCCTGTGGTCCAACTTAAACTCTGTTCACCATTGAGCTGCTGGTCTCAAGCTTATTCATGTTTTATTATTACATTACATGCATCCTTTGTCACAACCACACACTCTCACGCACACTCTATATCCTATTAAGAGGACGGTGCTCTTATCTCCTGAGAGGATTCAGTTAAATCCATTACTTCCCCCCTCCTAAATCATCTTTTAGCCTATCCCCTTCATTTTTTTCCCCTTCTCTCTCTTTCTCTTTTTCTTTCCAACCACATTAGGTGTTAAAATACTATTTCATCAAAACCACATTAACCTGTGGAGAAAGACAAACATAAAGATTCATGGGGCTTGTCTGTGTGCTGACAGTGATTAGAGGAGGTCATCCATTTCCAGGACTTTCTCACTGCTTCTCGGTCTCCCTCCTCCAATAGCTAATTCAATACGTTGGAAGCAGAATAGAGCACGGCTCCTTTGTCAACAAATTTCATTAAGCAACATTAGCAGTGATATCAAAGAGGTGGCAGGGAGGAAAAGATGGATCTAAAATTAGAACATTGGAAATGAGAGTGCTCGCAGGATAACGCCAAGGAGTGATATGTGCATGGAGGTTCATGCACAGTCATGGTCTCACACTTAAAGATCTCCTCGTCATCATCTTGCAAACAGAATTTACATAACTCATTTCATTTTTCATTATTCCTTTTGGAATGGTCTTGTAATTGGATTTTTTTTCTTCAACATGTCCAAACAATTTCGTTCCCTCCGCTTACCTGAAATAAGATTTGTACTGTTAAATTACATTCAGAAGTGCTCAATCTTTTCCTCTTTCTTTGCATTAGATTTGTACTGCCATAAATTATAAAATGTCACTGGGCATCTCTGTGACTGCGGGTGCGTCTACATGGCTGACTAATAGACACATCTGTTCATCGAAGATAAATGACTTTCCCTGATGTAGCAAATATTCCCCGTAATCAGCACAACTCCAAAAGTTTGACATTTAAGTGTTTGCTATCTTGTAGTCAGATTTGTTGAGTGGTCGTGAATAATTTTCCCTGGTAAGAGCTCTCCAGAATCCATTGTATTTATTTTTATCAGTGTCAGAATTTTATTCTAATCATTCAAAGATTTATTCATGTATTTTCCTCAAATTGATTTTTGGAACTTCTCACATGCTGGTGGATTATTAAATATTCACATGCTAAAAAGTTAAAATCTGCTTCACAAATGTTCAATAAATTATCTATTTATCACAGATTTTTGCATTTTAGATTTTTCTTTTTTTTTTTTAAAGCTACATTTAAGGTATTGTTTAGCTTGCAAGGCTAGAGTTTGAAAATTTCAAAGCAAGTAGAATTATATTTGCATTAAAAGAACTTATATGCGTTTATCACAGCCATGGCAAATACTGCCATTTAATAGCACAAATAACTTCTTTGGTTTGGAAGCCTTACTACTCCAAATATTGACACTGTTATTTATATGTACCCTAATTTTGTTAATTGCACAAAAAGCTGCCACATAAGTGGTTAAAAAGTGATGTAGGACGGTGGATAACTGAATGTTCTTCCGTCAGGGAACATTCCCTTGGGAAAGACAGATTTTTCCTGTCACATTATTGTTTAGAGTCTCCCATCACTTTTGTTCAGTAGCTGAGTCAGATGTCTTTATATCACAAGGTTGCTTTAATCTTCTGGGATTAATAGAAATGTTTACTCTTTTGTTGTCCTTCCAGTGCAAATTGGAGTTTCAAAGCTGCTTGTCTGGGAAGACGATCTCAGTTAAATGTGATGGACAGTGCCCTTGCTTACCTGGTCAGGAGTTCAGCAAACCATCACATAATACAGAGAAGGCTGGTAAGTACAGAGCATCCATGGCCGACTTTCATCTAGTTGGAGAAATAAGTAGGTCAGTTAAGCAGTTCCTTATCTGTCTTTTGTCTCTGCGTGTGATTTAATGAGTGCTTTGAACATAGCCTGTAGATTATTGAGGACGTTGTAGGAAATCAGGGTAAAGAGACAAAGGGATGACTGAAGAAGATTTATCTTTTTCCAAGTCACTTTGAGGACCAAAAACTCACCATTGTGAGAACTCATTGGTGATTCCCAGTGTTTTCCTTTTCTTTCCCCTCCCCTGTCATCCTTCCCTTTACTTGTGTTATTTTCTCCCTCTCGCATCTCTAGCCCCCGCAACCCCCCATTATGTGACAGCTGCAGGAATTGGTGATGGAGTGAGTGTGTGTGTCTTATTGTTTGTCATGAAAATGGGATTTCGGCAGATGGATGGAGGGATTGTGGTGGAGAAATGCAATCTAAAAGAAAGTAGCGCCGAAAAGGATGGATTGTTATTTTTACAGGCTTCCTTTATCTTGAGCAGGGAGGTTGGGGAGGTGGTGTTACTGAATTTGTTGTAAATATCTGTTTGTCCCTCCATCCATCCGTCTGTGTGTCTGTCTGTCCCAGCCTTCCAATGCAGATCTATTCTAATCAGCCTCAGATTAGGGGTGTTGATGTCGGTGCCAAGGTTCATCACACACATTTTCATGCAAACGGAAATTGTCTCCTAATTAAGGGCAGTACTGACTTTGTCTTGCATCCAGTTAAAGCCTGAATGATGGAGAGAACTAGGATTGATGCTGTTATAGAAAAGTGTTTCACCTGCTTGACTTCTGTCACATTAATTCCCACCTGTCTTTGCTCAGATTAAACTATAATTATGTGTTCAGTTTACTGGGAGCATGGTTATTGGGGTAAACAGTGTTTTTGTCAGGAGAAACAAGTCTATTTATAAATCGTAGCAAATAATTACTTTTTTTTTACCTCTTTAACCCTTGATTACACTCTTATTTATGTTTCAAATTCTGTTCCTTTATTTATTTATTTATTTTGCTAAATCTTTCTACACATTTCAGAGCAGACGGTCTTCAAACTATTTACCAGACAGCAGGTTTGAAAGTTTGTACACTTGGAGGTGGCAGAAATTTTTCAGTTTCACATTAGATCAACAAGGCAAAATGGTAAATAGATGAGGATAGCAGTAAGTGAAGAAAAATTTCTCTATGCATCACATTGCATTCCCATGGAAACAGTTAAATGATTGTGGTGGTGTGATATGTGCAATCAATCCTCTGGGTTTACTGAGTTGCAGGTTGCAGCTGGATTTGAACATTTGCAGCAGAGTCTCAAATATCAAACCTGCACATTCAGAGTCAGAAACCTATTTTTAAAATCAAACACCTTTTACCTGTCATATTTCGTTCAGTGCTGTTTATTCCTGGACATTTATATCCTGCAAAAATAAAACCATAAGGCAAAAATATGTTAAAGGTAAAGTGCTGTGTTTTAGATTAATTGCACAGTAGGCTGTACTAAATATCAGCAGTATTGTCAGTAATGTTGACAACACTGTAACGTGTTACACTTAGTAACGTGTTACTGACGTCGGACCACTTTTTTCAGTAACGAGTTGCTATTTCATATCCAATAGTCAGACTACAGTTACTTATCAAAATCATTTTGTGTTTCTGTGCGTTACTATTTTTCTTTTGAAATTTAATTTTATTTCCTCTACACGTCTTGTCGAGTGATCGCCGTTTATATGCGCCAGTATCAGCAGCGACAGAGATGTAAACAATGGAGGGAGGAGGGAGATGCGCATTTTGTTGGTAGAAAAACAGGAACTACTTTGAGTTTCTGTTCCCAAGTCCGATTATTATAAGCGGCTGTGAGCATTTTTCTTTCTTTTTTTTTTCTTAAAGTTGTTAGCAAATTTAATGAGTCACGGGTTGCGCTTTTTGGGCTCGTTTTTGAACGTGAAGTTGCTCATTTGGGCTTGGAAATAAGCAGACATAAACCCCAGAATGTGTCTGACCTCCAATTAGTTTTAGTCAGGCTCTCCCTGTCCATAATTTCCCGGATGATCCGTCCCGCTGTGTCTTTGTTAATGTCAAGTTAATATATTACCTGTCAATTACGTTGAGCTATCCAGAACATTGGAAACATCGAGACTAATATGAACAGCGCAATAAACGTGAAAACAGCCACGAATGAACGAGTCCATAAAGTTGTGCAACCAAATGTCATTATAAGTGTCACAAATCTGTGCAGCAGCCATTTGAATTGTGGAACCGCTGGAGGAGCTCTAACACCAAACGCAGGGCCGTAACCACAACCTGGAGGCTGGGGGAGGGGAGGGGTAAAATCCTTCTAAGAGTTTTAAAGACAATACAAAAAACATGCACAAATTACTAACGTTTTGTTTTTTTTTGTACTGTAACCATTAAAAAAAAATCTTCCCTTCAGTTCAACCTTATAAGTGGAGACACATTATTGCTGTTACAATTATAAAATATTGTTGTCATATGGACCTTCAACTAAAGGAGGGCCAGGAATGTTTCATGGGTCCCTTTTACAATAGAAACAAATTGATGTACCAAACCACACTAAAACAAGCCTTGACATAGCACTCAATGGAAGTGAGGCATTTGAAGCTTATAAATGACAAATTTCCAAAAAAATCAGAAAACCTTAAAATGCCCTAGAGTACATGCAGTTCTTTAGCAGCATTACAAGTCTATAGAGAGGTAGTGATACTGAATCCTAAGTATATTTTAGGAAGGTTCACAGCATTAAAACTGGATACTACCCAGGCCTATATTAGTTGTAGTATTTTACTTATGAACACTCAAATAATATTTTTCATTTAAAGTTGTGTGTTAAATTAACATTATTGTGTGTGATTATTGAGTCTGCTGTACTTGATACATAACATGGAAAGAAAGAAGGTTTTTAAAACACATTCTGTGGCTAGTTGATAAAGCTGCTATTCATTCTTCAATTAAATGGACAAACAATTTACTTAAGAGCATAACCTGTCCGTTTTGCACTGGAAAAATCCAAATAGTGCCTGAAGCTGAAAATTTTGATGAATGTCAAATATTGCACCATATTTGTAAGCTGAATGTATGTATGAATCATGCATGTGTGTGTTTGAAATCCACTTCAGCTGTTTTCTTTTTGTGGCTGTCGGCAAAGGTTAGTGAATTGTCACCATGGCACTGAGATGTAATTTGATCTGTCATCTCCCCGGCTGCAGCACTGCTGTCACAGCGAACATCAACACTTTTCCATGTAAAACACTGACTCAAGTTGGCACACAGAGATTCAGCAGGTGAAAGTCCCATGTCAGTGCTGATTATGGTCAGTGAGATTTTTAAAGTGCAAATATTTCATTTTGTGTCAGCTTCTGTGAAGCAAAGGCATCGCAAGAAAAATCAAAGAGACCTGTAGGAGCCTGAACGGAATAAATCCACTAACTAAATTAGATTTTTTTTTTTACTGGAATGTCTGCCTCTTGGCCCCAGCGGGAGAACACACGATTACAGACTGTGCTGTCTTCTTTTCTGCCTCCACACTTCCTGTGCTCTAGCAACACATGCCAAATGTGTAGAGATTTTTTGAGTTCTTACCAGTGTGAAGAGACATTGCACATCAGTTTTGGTGTGTCTTAAAAAGTCAGCGTTTTCTGGTTTTGTGCTCTTATTTCTTTATCGTTTAACAGTGGTTGCCGGTTCCTGCTCTGGCCGTCTCATTCATTCATACTTCATCCTTGTCAGAGGATATGTTGTCCGCAATTAAATATCAGCCTTCCTTCTGCCAGTCTGCTCCTGGTCAGCTGTGGCTGCAATGTAGCTCATCACTAACAGTGTATAAATGGGTGAATTGTTGATTGTAGTCTTTGAAGTACTCAGATTTAATAGGGAGCTATGCAAATGCAGGTCATTATTTTGCAATGGTGTGTTACAAAATTGGAAATTGAAGAAACTCCTAAATTTCTAGCAAAAAAAAAAAAAAAGGAAATATGATTCTCTAGAAGTTCCTATCACACCAGTATGATGCTATGACAATGATTTCAGTTATGGCTAGCCCATTTGTACTTCTAATTCTTAATGTCATAGATAGCATGTGGTGATGCGTCCCATCCCATCATGCACCGCCACTCAGGACCCTGAGACATTACCTTCAAGACAATAAATGAAAAGCTTGCTATAATAGTTAATTGCGCGCTTAAAGTTATTTTTACACACTTCATCATAATTAATGAATGTCTTATGTTTTTAATAACTTTCCAAGAAACTGTAAATACCACCTATTCATAACTTGCTCTTTATAAAATATTATTATTTTACCTAAATTTTAATTCTTTGTGAACGCACAATAAAATTGTCCGTTTGTTTTATATAAAAAACAATAAATGGATGGTTTAAACAATATATTTATATTATTTCAAGATCCATTGAAAACGTCATGTGTTTTGAGCTTTAATTTTCACAAGATGAAAAAATTAATTAATTATATTGACTTCCAAGCTAACCAGAGATTTGTGACTTATCTCATTTCCAGTGCTCAGTTAAGGTTTTATTTGTAAAACTAGAAGTTCTTTAGTCGCTGTTGCTGAGGCGACAACAAATTATAAAACCATAAGACACTTGAGTAACTCTGCTATTTTGATAAGCTCAGTACAAAACACTGCAGAAATATTTTAATTATCCTGATAAAATATAATAGGGGATTGTTGCTCATTGACCTAAATAAAGTATGAATTACAAGAACGATCCTGTTTTTTTAACATTAAACAAATCAATCAGGGTGGAGGAAAGATAGCTAAGTTCCTTATTGCTGCAGCCCCCCTGATAATATTCATAATGAATAGATTAAAGAATTATTCAGCATTGGATACAAGCTCTCTGAGTTAGTTTTGCATTAGCGGGTCCTTTTGGACCCGGTGAGGTCATCTTTTTGCAGTATCTTTGTAATGTAAAGTTTTCATCATTTCATATTCCAGGTATTCCTCAACAAACATGTTACTGATATCATGCAGTTAATATTTTTTTTTTTATTTACCCTTTACAAATTTTAAGAACTAGCATGTTTTTTATATTACCACCTCATTCTTCCTTAAGTGGGTCCAAAATGACCCGCATTGATTTCCTATGGAATTTAATGGGAATTTTGTTTCTTTTTCTCTTATTTTGTGAACCATACACATTGAGTCCAAAGTGTCACCCCAGAGTAATAATATTTTACACAACAAGTACTCTTACATATAAGTATTATCTTTATTTTTACCTCACAAATGTGTATGTGTGTCGATCATCAGTGCTGTGACAGTGTTATTGTCACAAATCAACCTATTAGCCTTCTTTGAAGTTAGCTTCGAAGTTTTCTTGTTACTTTGAAGCTAGTTAACACTAGTTATCTAACCAAGCTAGCTAACATTACTGCCTATTCTTAACTGTGTATGTGTATTATTTGTGTGCGTGTGTGCCTGACACCGTGGATGAGAAAATGTGTTGAATGGCATGAAAAACCCGTTGATCAATGTGTTCAAGGTTCTTTATTTTATTATCTCAATAAATAAAATAAAAATTATATAAATATATAAATAAGAGCACAAATAAATTAGCTAAAAAAGAATAGAGTGCCTTCTCCGGGTCGGGGAGGATGTCCTGCCCCAAGTGGAGCGGGAGATTGACAGACAGATTGGCGCAGCGTCTGCAGTGTAGCGGGCACTGTACCAGTCTGTCGAGGTGATGAGAGAGCTGAGCCAAAAAGCGGTTTAAGTTCCTAATCTCATCTATGATCATGAGCTTTGGGTCATGATCATAGACCAAAAGCTATGGTCACGGTCACGGATACAATCGACCGAAATTAGTGCTAGCTTTTTAGGGGGTCTGGGCTCTGCCCTAGAGAGAGAAGCTCAGTCATTTGCCGCTGCTCCTTCACATCGAGAGGAGCCAGTTGAGATGGCTCGGGAATCTGATTAGGAAGCCTCCTGGTTGCCTCTCTGGTGAGGTGGTCTGGGCATGCCCCACCGGGAGGAGGCACAGAGGAAGACCCAGGACACGCTGGAGGGACTGTGTTTCTCAACTAGCCTAGGAACGCCTTCGGGATTCCCCTGGAGGAGCTGGAACAAGTGGCTGGGGAGAGCAAACATAGCCTGACCCCAGCTAACGGAAGAAGATGAATGAATGAATGAACGAATGAATGCAAGAATGCACATACATGCATACACACACTCACACGCATGATACACACAGCACAATAGAATACAGACAGGCCGTAACAAAGGACATACAACCCACTCAATCAAAAAGGTTTGACATTGATTAGCTATCTAGTTTCAATAAACGTGCTCTTTCTATCCACCCCCCCACCACCACCCTGCTCACACACACACACCCACACACACATAATGGACACTGACATTGTTCCACCACCGCTGTTGTAAAATTGCTGTTGTCATTTTGTTTTAAAAATGTTCTACAAATCATCACAAGTGTTCTACGATTTCTTCTGAAAATGCTTAAAAAAGTGAAAAATGAAAATATTTCAAACATGAAGTAACACTTGTGTGAAATAAAACACAGCAGAAAGTATCATACTAAACATTATTTTGAATCAAAATGACAAAAATAGCATAAAAACACATTGATTTAAACACGGATTCAAAAAGACCCACTCATGGAAGACTGTATAGTCAACATGTCATGTATCAGAGGGTTAAGAAACTGTTTTTCTCTTACTTATTACACAACCTAATAACGCATTTAACCTAATCCCACACTAACAGTGTAGGTTTCTGTGTGAGTGATGCCCTGGGTGAGCCTATCTTACATGCATGATTTCCCCTGAGTGATCCACACACACCCACTCCCCAGAAGAAGACCAAGTATGATTCCATTGAGCCTTGTTTGTTTTGGAAATGTTTTTGGCATAATAAAGATTTGATAGATCTAAAGTTATGTTTTACAGAATCTCTGTTTATTGTAGAATATTGCAGTTCAGCGTTGGCCAACATTAGTGTGTTAGGTTTATAATTAGCTGATCAAATGCAAGCCAGCCTCCCTCAAACATGCCCTATAATTTAATTGAATTAGAACCTGCAAATCAGATTTGCATCATTAGCCGTTGATTACGATGCTGGAGTACCAATATATTCTTACACTCTACCCAACATATTGGGGTATCCATTCCTAATTCTCTGTACATATCCTCAGTAGAAAACTTGGTGGGGTTCAAAAGACAGATGACTTTCTATTTTCGTCCTCAGGCTTTTTGCATCCTCTTTGCCATGCCACCCTGAAGGCTGAGCTGCATTGCCCACATCAAAAACTGATACTGAATGTTAATGAGAATAAATGTTTCATCAGAAATCACATATAAATTAAGCAAACATTGAAACGTTGCAACTCCTACCTTAACTAGTCACAATTTTTATTCCCCCCTAAATGGTGAGCCACTGATACTTTATACCATGGATGTCCAAACTTTGGCCCGGGGACCATTTTCAGGGCTTGGGATGCTTGACTTTAAATCAAGAATCAAAATATTTAGTTTAGAAAGAAAACTTTTGTCTTGGAAAAAAATGTAGGAAACTGAATACTTTATATTGAAATGTTTGAGACACTTTTTATGCAACCTTCATGCAACATAAACCACAGATCATTAAAATACAGAGAGAAAATGAATGGTAATTCATTGCATTGTAAATAACAATTTTCTGTTTTCTGCCTCAACGATGCATTTTTTTTCTATCTTTGTGAATGTGATCATAACCACAGAAAACTTAACAACTCTGAATCCAAGAGGAAGGCACCATAGAGGTTCTTTCTCTAACATTACAATATGTCTCCCTCATCATGTTCCAACTACCAGCTAATGTTGATCAAAGCAGTTCCTGTATGAACCAATCATTGCCCAGATAAATTTACCTTGCCCTTGTGCAACTTTATGAATTTAAACTGATGCATCAAACTTATCTCTTGCTTAATAATGCACTCTGAAATGCCTTTAAAATCTATATAGGTTGTTCTGAGCCAAGTGCCATCTTCTGCACAAAGCAGACATTCAAAACAGTAAAGGCTTTCTCACTTGTAAAATTATAGTAAGTTGCTTCTTCTGACGTTTGCCTCAATCACCAGGCGCTACTGTACCCAACACCTCCTAACCACGAATGAAGAACGTTAACCTGCTTAGGATCTATTTAGGAAAATGTTTGACTGCTTCTTGTCAGTGCTGACGTGTTCAAACTCGTATGAATGTTGCTAAAGAGGCTGAAACTGAGATAGTGGGTTCATCAGATAGTTATAGGTATAACTGTGAACTGTAACCTGATTTTGTTCCACTTTTGAAAATTCTCTCTTGTGTTTTGCTGTTCATTTAGGCTTAAGCCAAAAAGAATAAAACAGACTTTTTTAGCAGACTTCTCTCTTTCCTAAATATCATACATCATAAATTTATATTTCTTTGACAAATACTAATCTATTATCTTAGATGGTAATAACAATTTAATTGGTGTCGCACGAATCCTTAACCAGCATGGGCAATGTGTTCTGATGTGAAAAAGGTGGAAAAACAGGATCCTTATAAAGGTTGAAACTTCAATGGACTTTCCTCTGTCCCTATCATATTTATCTCTACCTGTCTCTGAGGCCGAGCACAGAGTCTATTACTGATCATTATCTGGACTAACCTTAACTCACTGCCTGTGGGATTGCTCTGGGAGGTTGATAGCTTCGGGCACGGAAAAAAAAAAATCAGACGTACCCTTGTATCTTTTTAATGAATCTGACCTTCTATCCTCTTCATATCTCCTACCTGACTTTTGCAGTTCGTTTTTCTTTCTTCCTCTGTTACCTTGTTAAGAAGTGTCATCCTGTATCTCTGCGTCCTATCATCTGATCTCCCTCGCTAGCTTTCATTTTGATCTTATCAGACAACTGAAGTCTCAAGGTGATTGCCGCCCACTTTTTCTATTTGGAATAGAGCAACCCTGTCTTTTCTATTCCAAACTTTGTTGATTACAAAGTTACATGACAAAAACACAGCTGACAAATTCAAGGCCTTTCTCCTGATGGTGCTTTGAATAGTGTATTTGAAGCAGGCAAATATCTGTAGAGATACAGAATCTGGATACTGTACTGCAAAAAAAAAACTTTCACAAAGTTTAATATTTAAATGATTGATGTGACTAGGGATGATGCAATTTTGGCTGCTGTAGTTTGTCAGTCTGACCTGTTTATCAGCATAAAAAGCAACTGGAACCGATTCAGCATCTCAAAATAGTTCAGAATTTTATGGATTGGCAAGATGCAAAACCCTTGAACCCATTCCA
Source organism: Gambusia affinis (assembly GCF_019740435.1). NCBI lineage: Eukaryota > Metazoa > Chordata > Actinopteri > Cyprinodontiformes > Poeciliidae > Gambusia > Gambusia affinis. The sequence goes on along the minus strand of NC_057876.1, from coordinate 13,922,371 downwards.
TTTCTTATGGATCCCAGTTTGTAGACATAAAAGAGAATGCATTCACTCGTGAGATTATAAGAGAGGAGGATAGAAGATCAGTCCATATATATCTGATTTAAAGCTGCAATGTCCACAAAATATCTTTTTTGAATGAGGCAGCTGCTTTTCACCTACTTCCACAGAAGTGTTTGTATACATGCAGAATGCATTTTTTAACAATTCAAGTACAACTTTGACAGCTTCAACTCAAAACAGAAATTGGTGGCATCAGCTTTTCTTTTGAATATTGTATATAGTGTTGTGTTATGCATGAATACCTCTGCTCAGTGTTTTCACATGCTGGACATCATGTATCATGACACTTTGAGGTTTATTATAAATTATAGAGCCATAACTCATCACAGTCTTTTATATACTAAAATTAAATTCCCATCTTGCATGTGTGGCAGCTTGGCCTTTGGTATATTTTCATTTACAGGACTATTCTTGACAGCATGTCATCTTCATCTTTTTAAACTTTAAACAGCCGGTTGTATAACAGAGTCTACAACCTCCAGTCTCAAATTGCAGAAATATTTTACTTGAGTGTATCCCTATATATTTTATTGTTTGTCTATGTTTATTGTGACTATGTGCTGCAACTGAGTGTTTTTCGTATGCTGCCACTAAAGAGATATTTTGATCTCATTGGGTCAAACTTGATTAAATAGAGGTCGTTGAGTGAAAAGAGGAGGGTCAATGCAGAGACAAAGAAGAACACATATAACAATGCTAACCACTTTTGGACTTGAGCTTTTAGTGTTATCAACATATATTTCAAAGATCGACTTTAAAAATTGACGACTGCAGCTTTAAGCAAAGATTTCTGGCTGCTTTCTGTTGGAGTTTATTGATTTTTGTCTCTGTGCTCCACCAGGTCCGTTCACCAGTTTCAGGACCCGACCAGAACCCCCGAATGTAAATTACCTTGAGAAATAATGAGATTTGATTATATATAAAAGCAGGCTTCAATGCCAAAAAATGATCAAATGTTACAAGTCATACATGTCGTACAAATGGAACAGATACAGAGTTACGTTAACCGTCCAGCGCTGGGGCCACACTTTGCTCACCTAGGTTCCTCCCTCTGAAGTCATGTGCTACGTTCCAAACACTGTATGTACTGTATGTGAGAGCAGCCAGGTGTGCATTAAGGTCAGTAGTATCTAGATAGAACAGGAGGTGCCTTCTTCTCCTGAAAGCAGACACAGGCTTACTCCTCTGTACAGGTGTGAGCATGTTTATCTGTGTAAAAAGAAAAACTCTTTGTATGAAACCAAGTGAAGCAAAGATTGTAGCGCATGTTTAGCTTTTTATTCTTTTCTGCAATCTGTACCCTCCCTAAAGTCTAATCAGTTTCGGTCTGTTTGTGTATGACTGCCAGCGGACACGCATAAACATGGTTATGTAAGCTGCAGCGTATGTATGTAAGCAGCTAAAAGAAGCTAAAAGAGACAGATGAAATCCATAACATTTTTATTCTTCTTCTACTTCGGTTGCTCACTTTGTTGCAGATTTATGAGGATTAACACTTAAACTGATAGAAATGACAAAGAAAAACAAATATAGATCAGAAAATATTATGTTTTCCTTCACCTGGGTATAATCTTTTACAACTGTTTCATCACCTTTGGATATCTACCCCAGCACAGCCATTGCTGGTGCTGCTGGTGGTTGCCATGGTGAACTGATCAGAAATTCACACCAGTTCAGCTTATGTTCCATGTTCATAGCTGATCAATGCTTTCCTGCATCACATTAGATTCAGAGTCACGTTTCAGAGAATGCCTTTGTGAAATGAAATCATAATAATGGTAGAAATAATGTAAAATTATTTGCATCAATCAGTTTAGTCCCATGGAAAGGTTTATCATAACCAAGGAATTGCACAAGAAGCCTCCTGTGATGGGTAAAACCAAGAAACTCTTGAAATAACTGTGAGAAACATCAGTTTAATAAATTACGTAGTGATGGTAGCATTTGAAACATATTTATTTAAAAAATGCTGTGGAACTTATTTTCCATACTATATATCTCTTTGAATCAAATATAAAACAAATATAAAACTGCTAAGCAAGATGGAAAGACTTAAGCTTCTGATGGCTTGGAGAAATGGCTTAAATTAAAACAAAAGAGCAGCCAAAAGAAAATATATTATTTTTTAAGTAAAAAATTAAGATGCACAAAGTATTAAATGTATTAACTTTTCTTGATGCATTAGTGATTTTAACAGAAAAATATTTTTAGCGTCAAATAAAGGGGAGCTTTTAAAGCTTATTTCTAAAACAGACTGAAGTGTCAAACCTCCCTGAAAAAAAATAAATAAATTCAGACACTTGGAGAACAAAGTCTGAAGTCCAAGAGAATTTACTCAAAACACTAAAAGGGAAAAAAGGAGAAACTCTCAAGTTCCCACTTCAGTTGGGGATGTCTAAAGAGAAGTGGGAAATAAACCTCTCAAAGTAATAAAGGTACGAGAAACATAAGAGTGAGAATTATCAAAGTGGTTTTCTAGGTACAAAAAAAATAAGGTTACGCACCAGGTGTGATAAATGAAACTTGCAGAACTGATGAAATAAAAAGTAGGAAATAAAATGGGAACATTCACCAGAGGAAATTTAGCAGACCTTAAAAAGGAAGAACTAGAAATACAAACTGGTTTTGATGTAATGATGTGGAGATTAAAAAAAAAAAAAAAAAGTAATAATAATAAAAACCCTTAAATGTGTATAGTTTTAGAAATTATTTTTTGAATTCTTGTTTGCTGTTTTTTCCTCTGCTCTATAGTGTGGAAGTAAATGCATTGATACATAAAGACATAAACTGTGAAATAGGAAATTTTATCTGGATGTTCTTGAAGGATTATAATACTCAAACTTGCACATGCACAGAGAGCCCACCTTGTAATTCCAGAGGTAATGTCACTCTGAGCGCCCGGGAGATAAATGTTATCTGTCCTCTGATGCAGCTCCTGTCTGTTACCTCGGGCATTCGCTGTTTTATAGAAACTGTCGTGCAGAGGCTCAAACTATTACTGAGAAATACAGTGTGTGTCTCCATGTGTGTATATGCAGGACACGACTTAAAAATAGGACGAGAAGTAGGACCCAACAAGAAGAGAACTTTACATAATGAGTAAAATTCTTAGTGTAACTTTTTTTTTTTTATGGTTCCTTGGTATGTTTGTGTGCTGTAGTTATCTTTGATGTCCTTCTGAAGACGTTTTGCTCCTCTGTCAAGAAACTGTTATTCGGGTCTTTATGGAGATAATGACGACTCTGTACTTTTGGTCTGTGTGTGTGAACAGTATGTATGAACCTCATATGTAGGGTGTCTTGCAAAAAAGTGTTCATACATCTAAACATTTTAGCAGTATTCCATATTATAACATTTCAACCATAAACATTAATACATATTATTGGAAATTTAGTTGATAGACCAATACAAGGGACTGTGTGACTGTAAAGTAGGAGGAAAAAATGCATTTTTTTTTCGATTTTTTTTTTTTTTATAGAAAGTTAAGAGGACCAGATTGGATTTGCATTAAGCTTGCTTGCAAAGACAATGGTCAAAGCATTCAGTCCCAAATTGTGAAAAGCTGAAGAGGCACACCACAACAGACTTGCAGCTGTAATTGCAGCAAAAAAAAAAAAAAAAAAAAATAGAAAGTATCAACTCGGGTGGGCCTTGTAGAGATGTTCTAAATTGTAAAACAAGTGACAACAACTATCCATATGAAAAGAAACCTTCAGTGTGTATCAAGTGTTTTTATAGAAAGTTCAGATCCCGACCCTCTTTCCCCTTTGCACTGTACTGCATGACAAATTTTCAGAGATTAGACTGGCAGGCTCTGTTCCAGCTGGAGAATGAGTCTGCCCTTTGGAGTCATCTATCAAGCTCTAAAAAGAAAAAAAAGAATGAGGCGGAAAAAAATCTGTCAGTCACGAGCAGGATAAGGAGAAGGAAGACAGAGAAGGAAAAACAAGGCAGACTGCTTGATTTGTAGGCAGACTTTGTCAGTCTAACTGAAAGAACCAGGTTTTTTTTTCCTGTTTGTTTATATTTTGTTATCAGAGATGTCATTAAATACATGGTTCTGCTGGTGCTCCGTGTGGGTAGAATGATGAACAGAAACATCAACATGCATGGCCCTGCTGCCACAGTTTTCTTTATGGTGGCACGGAGGAGTGAGATCTAGGATAAATGTACAGACGCGCATTTATCTACAAAAATGCAACCACCACTGAAAGATTGCCATTTATTTTTGTTTTTTGGAGCCAAGAGGAAACGAATTTCAAATAAATCCGTGTTATGTCTGTGTTCTACTGGGTTTCCCATAAAATCCTTTATTTGATCAGGGGTTGAACTCCAAATGGGTGGAAATAAAAGCAGACGAGCAAACAACAAAATAGTTACCGAATTTGTGTGTCTTAACAGTCAGGAGATAGCAGAAGCTTAGTATGTGTTATCAGCCTTCTGTGTTTGCTCGGGGAGAATAAACAAAAGAAGGAAAACATTCATGAAGTGATTCTCTGATAAGAAGTGAGTAACGATAAGTCATTTTCTGCAGTGATAACAGCAGCAAGAGTGACTGCATTCCTTCTCATTATTTGGTGCTTTTATGTCGTTTTGTGCGCAGGCTGCTCAGACGCAGAGCTCCACAGTCTGGCTGCCAGACTGAAGGACTGGTTTGGAGTCTTACACCTCGATGCCAACAGAGACCTCAAATCCTCTGACAGTTTTGACTCCACCACCGGACGTGAGCGCTTTCCTTCCCCTCTGTGATATTTTTTTTCTCTCTCTCTTTGTGCCTAAATGTATCGTCTATTTCTGACAAGCACACACACACACACACACACACACACACACACGCACACAGAGGCCCCTTCAACACGCGAGAGATGACGTTGATGCTGACAGTGACCCTGCTGTGTTCCCTGTTATGTCAGCATGTCTCAACACATCTCAGCCCCGTCACTGTCAACGCTTGCTTTCGCTCAGATCTCGCTTTGCTGCTGTAAAAAGAAATAATCCAGACATGTTTTTGTACTTCCAATAGTTAATTCTTCTGTTTCCTCCTCCTGTAGATTTTGACACCAGCATATTACCCATTTGCAAGGACTCACTGGGCTGGATGTTCAACAAGCTTGACATGAACTTTGACCTGCTGCTGGACCAATCGGAGCTGAATGCCATCTATTTAGACAAGTATGAGCTGTGCATGAAGCCTCTCTTCAACTCCTGTGACTCCTTTAAGGATGGCAAGCTGTCCAACAACGAGTGGTGCTACTGTTTCCAGAAGCCTGAAGGTAAATGAGGGAAGCGATAACATGTTGACTTGAAAGCTCGCACACATAAAGAAATCAAAGTAAAAGACTCTTAAGTTGCTCTGAAGAGGTTTACTTGAACATTAAGAAAAAAAACTTCCTACCAGTAAGACTCACTACAAACCAGAATGTTGATATATTGCCCCCAACTTGGAAAAACCTCATTATAACGAGAAGGGAACCGTGATGCTTTTGCAGACTTAGTTTTTAGGAAATAGACAAACAATTTTATTATATTCTTGCCCTTTTCCTGGCCATTTCAAACACAACGCCACTCCACCAGGTGTCACATCTGCACTACAACGTTTCCTCATTATCTTCTGTTTCCTTGGAGAAATGGAAATCCTGGTGAGGAATGAATGAGTACACCTCCACATTTATTCAAGCTCTTGCTGCAGGCGGAACACGTATATCTTTTATGAGATTTATGCCAGGAGAAAACCTTTCCACAAAAACAAAAAGAGCAGACTGACGTTTTGCCAGATCGAATGTAGACAAAGGCAGTACTTTTTTTTTAGTTGTTTGGAAAGATTAATGTAGAATTGAAGCATTTGGACACCAGACCTCTGGCAAATGAAGCATTCCAGAAAAATAAAATCAAACCAGCGGTGAAGCACAGACCTTGAAGTGTCTTGGTTTGCTGTAGCAGGACCTGGCCATCATCATACCACCCCCAGGAACTGATGAAGACAGGAAAGTGTATATGAGGATTTGGAAAATGTGACTATTTAAACCTAAACAGAACATAAGAAAGTCTCTGAAGATATTTCAGCTCCAGGGTTTAAGACTAGTTCCTGGGTAGTAGGGCAACTGAATGTTACCCTCAGAAAAAATTTATGCTGTACATTTTGTTTTATGTCTTTTAATAAAAACCATCAAGTGAGCAACAGTCCCAGCCTGGCCACCTTTATGAAAGTTTTCTGGCTCTGCCACTTACTTTGACTAAAGTAACTGGATAGGAAGTTTGGGAAAATCATAGAAACAAAATAAAAGGAGTGACAAAGAAGGTGCGTTGCATCTGATGGTCTGTTTTCAGTTCTGTTGTGAATTGATTTAATGAAGCCATCTTGTATCCTCTCTCACTGCAGGACTTCCTTGTCAGACTGAGAAAACCAGGATCCAGAATCAGAGTCGAAGAAAGAGCCTCATAGGTAAGTGTTAAAAAGTGATAGCTACATTCATCTTTTGACGTCCTTCATTAAAACACACACATACGCACTAGAACAACAAACATAGCCCTATCTTTTAAATTTCAAAAAGTCTCAGTGATGGATTTTAAAAGCATGTCAGCAAGCATTTTGTTTAAATGCCACTGTTAAAATTGGGTAGATTTTATATTGTTCCTGCTCACAGTGAAAGGACTTGGAAAAATAAGCTGCAACTGGGTCAAATGAAGGTAACAGAGAACGGGTGTGTGTGTGTGTGGATGAATGTGTGAGTGTGAAGGCGTTTTTTGTTCTGTTTTTGAGAGTGACTGTGTCCACTTTAGCAGGATGTATGGTTGTTGTCCTGCAACCTTCACAGGAGTAATTGATTGTTAAACTCCCCCTGTGAATACACAAGAACTTTAGTTCATACTTCTGGACGAAAATGCGTACCCTCTCCCTGGCAGCAATCAAATTGCACAGCATGTTCCATCCTCACAAACTTAATGTTCTTAATCCTTTCTTTCCTCTTTCGCTTAACTTTATCTTCTTTTCAATTTGTCTTTTGGTTTTTTTTTTTTGTTTCTTTACCTTTTCTTGTTGTTTTCTTCTTTTTTAAATGCTTCTAGGCTTCTATGTTCCTCGCTGCACTGAGGAGGGCTACTACAAACCAACCCAGTGTCATGGCAGCACCGGCCAGTGTTGGTGTGTGGACAAATATGGCAACGAGATTGCTGGATCCAGAAAACAGGGCAACCCTAACTGCGGTAAAAGCATTACTACTAAACTATGTATTACATTAACATATGCACACTATTAATCTTTCTGAATTGAATTGGTGGTCTTCCTGACCAAATCTCTGTTTATTTTTGTGTTGATGATCAAATTCAGGTGGAAACATAAGATCGGTCTTTCCTTCTCCTTTTGGACTATTATTAAACTAATTTGAACTATATTAATGTTTAGATACCAATATGTCTCAAAATTGATCAAAAATCAACTAAATTTTTTCTGCAATAATCCCAAATTTCCAGGAGAATGTTCTTTGTTACATAAGAAGCATCATCTCTGTATTTTTCTCTTTATTAAGAATCAACACAAATTTTCACTTTATCTAAACATGTAATTAAGCCAAAGCTGAATAATTTTATGATGCAATTCTCAGTTCTAATATCTAAAATAAGAAAGTCTGAAAAAATGAAACTCTTCTAATTTTGTTTTGTTCAATTTTAGCACCAAAACTGTCACAACCGAACAGGAAGTGAAGGCATTTACTTTAATTTGTGCTGGGTGCCCACACCTAACACAAACCTGACTGGATCTCTGCAAGTGTACAGATTGGAAAATTGGAGTGGACAATTTGGCACAAGCAGCTGTTCCATTTGAAATGTCGCTCTGATGTAGGCAGGTGTTGCTGGTATCTCCTGGTAATGGACTTGGGATGTATGAAGTTTCATAAAGAAGCAGGCTGCTGGTATTAAAAATGTAATATTCCTCTTTATAAGTTAAGGTTTAAGTTGACTAAGTTTGCAGAGTGTGTACAGATGGAAAACAAAAAAAATAATCTTGCAGGAACTTTTCACCTAAGCAAGCTCATGTAGAAAAGATGTTGTTTTGTTTCGTTCTGTTGCTGTATGGGAATATTTAGTTCGACCCGGAGGAAAGCAGTTGAATAAGTTTATATTTAAAGAAAGGCAGGTCATGCTACACTTTACATTTTATAGTATAGAGACTAGACTGCGATGTGACTCAAAGTAAAACAATACATAGAAAGCAGCTACTGTAGGTTTGCTTTGCTGCTTTTTTCTGTTAGACTCTCACTCTGTATTTATTTCTCACCTCTATCTAGACATCAGTTATCATATCGGCCATTCCTCTAGAGCCACTCTCACAGTTTCTGCGATGTCCCATTTCATCTACTTCTTATATCTTTTCCCGCTTTCATCTTGCAAGACAAATAGAAATATTTGTCACTCACAGGGGATACAATGTGAAAAAGAAAGTCTTAGAAATGTGATTTAGGAACAGCAACGGAGTCCCACTTTGTGGAGGAGAGTAATGAGACTGAAATATAAATAGAAAAATGTTTTTACATTTTAAAACCACTCTTTGCATGCCAGCAGCTGAGACTCAAAGAAAACAGTTTAAAAAAACAAAACAAAAAAAAAAAACGACATTTTGGCATAAATCAGTTCCAGAGTGATTTTACTGTGTAAAAAGAAAACAAAAAAGACTGAATAATTAGCAAGCAAAAATTCAGGCAGACATAGCGATTACCAATCAAACGGTGGACTCAGAAGCACAGATTACAGCTCAGTCGAATCCCAGCCTAGTCTAAGCCAGTAATTGCAGCTTCCAATATTGATAAGGTGTTTATCCAGTCACAGATGCATACATAGACAAAAACAGACAACACAACTCCTTTTGTCTGTGGTGTAACAAGCTCATCAGACTCAGCCTGAATGGCTTCAGGCTATTGCAGCTTGGAGTTCTCCCATTCCCCCATGCATACAGCAAGTCTCACAGCTCTCCACTCATTTGGCTTAAATACAAGAAATGATGAGGTGGAAATGATGAGAGTGCGGATGTACATCCCAACCTGTGAGGAACTTAATTTTGGATCATCAGTGGGAAATACCATACCGTGCAGAACTACAGGGTCGTCTCTCAGTTAATGTTTTGCTTCTGCCAGACATTTATTGTGCTCTGGATCAGTGGTTCTCAAGGCTTTTTTTTTTTTTTCTTTTTTTTTTTCAAAGATCTACTGCTGTATGTAATAAAATTGTGGAAAAGTAGATTTATTGATATAATTTAATCCAGAAAGTGATGTGTATCAGCGATATATTTCAAGGGTTTGTATTTTGTTAATTTGATTATTAAGTTTACAGCAAATGAAGAGAAAATTCAGTTTCTCAGAAAGTTTTGATATAACCTAGGACAACCTTAAAAGAAAATCAACTTTAAAGGTTTATTTAGTGAGTTCTGTCTCCAAGCAGTGTATGCACAGTACATGAATATAAATAATAAATACTTGAAATATGACACCCTTTATGAAATAATTAAACTTTTAAATATTCTTTAGAAAATCTGGCTAGTCTACAGCTTACCAAGTAGTGGAAAATGAATGAAAAGCCAGTCCAAAGAAAAGCGTTTAAATACATTACGTAACTCTGAGGAACCATTGATCGAGACTATTTTAAAATATTACAAGTCTGATCTTCTTGTAAGCAAAATATAAAGAAATAAAATGTGGCTTACGTTTTGAATCCACCATGTAGTTGTTCTTGACTTGGACTTGTCTTTGATTATTGATAATCTATTCACAGATGAGGACCCAGAGACATCGGGGGACTTTGGTAGCGGCGGTGCTGTCATTCTCCTCGATGACCAGGAGGAGGAGCCATCACACAGTGAACGTAGCAGGCAGAAGAAAAGGCGGGGCCGGATCCACCCCCGGGGAACTATCGAGGATGACGAGGACGAGGATGAGGACAAAGATGATGAAACTGGTTATATCTGGTAGCTCCACTACGTCATTTTACTTTGCCATCAGCTGACCAGAAAACTCTGTTAACTCAGCACAGATCTGAAGCCATTCCAACATCTCCTCCTCCGGCTACCTTGGCAGCGGCCCATCTTTTGACTCTGAACCTGCTCCTGTAATCCCTGCATTTTACCCAATCCTCCTCTTCACTGAACCTCATTCAAACTTTTTATTCCTTAAATTCCACTCATTTCTCAGCTAAATAAAACAGAGTTTTAAACATTTTAAACAAAACTATCAAGATCCTGTTAGAAATTTGCCCATTTCCGTCCACATCCTGGCTTTTACTCCTCCTAAAAAAGCCCTCCAATTTGTAAACCCTTCAAATATAGATACTTTTTATCTTTTGCTCTGTTCCCATCCTCTTTCTCTCCTATTGATGTGAGTATCAGTGTCTCTGGTAAGTCTGTAAGCCCAGGCACATTAGCTGATATATTGGATGTAAATATGTTTCCTGCAGGAAGGCTTGATTGTGGATTCGTTTCCCTGTTGTTTGTTTGCGGCTCATTTTTGTGTTCTGTGTTCCACCGCTGGGCTCCCTCCAGTGTTTCCCGCAAATTGCTGCCACAGTTTAAAGCTCCGAGACGCCCCACCAGTACCAACCTGCTCCACTCCTCTGTTCATTTTTGAAGGATTGTAATTTTTTTTTTTTTTTTTTTTTTTTATGTGTTCGGAGAGCCCAGGAAACAATGAGATTAATGATGTATTGTTGTTGTTGTTGCATGTTTCTCATCTTGTACCTGTAAAAGAGAGATTTACCTGGCCAGGTCCAGCTCTATGCATCTCAAACTGAAAGTGATGCCTATTTTGGCTGCTACAATATGTTGCTGTTGCTATGTTGATGCTGTCTAGTGTCCTTTCAGTTCTTCTCCCAATCTCAGGAGGTAGGAAATTGTATTGCAAGAGAGATAGTGGGCCTGGAGTGCAAATCTGTATGCCTCGGCCTACTCGTATTTTGCTAAGTGGTCCGTAGGTCTGCTGAGGCCTTTCGACTGTGCATGGACACCGGATGAGGTAGCTGCTCCTGAGCTGGGAGGACATATGACATCCAGCGGAGACAAGAGCCTGCTCTGCCTCCCAACATTGGATATGTTCAGTGAATTGAAATCAACTGCGTAAACTTTTATTTATTTTAAAATTTAAGTAAAGTGACACCTTGAGTGTCTTTTGAACCTTACGTGTCAATGTTCACTTGTCTCTTTTTTTCCCCAACATGTTGGCTTAGATGCTACATCCAAAGTCATAAGAAAATTGTGAATTAAAAACACGTCTCTCGGCTCACATTAAAACCACAAAAACATTCACACAAATTCCTCTTTCTTGTCCCTTTTCCTTTTTCTATTGCCTGGATTTCAGTGCAGTTGAACAATCAAAGCCCTCTATCAGCTCTGACCTTTTCTAGCCTTGAGAAAGCAGCATCCCCTTTTAGAGCCAGAGATAAATGGTAGCGAAATAAAACACTCTTATCACGCGCCTCTTTGTGAGAGGAGGATGACAAAGTCGGCAGCGACTAAAAAGAACATGGAGGCTTAATGAGTGTTTTTGTAATGTCGTTGGCTAATGGGACAGCTGACCTCGCTGCACTGAAACAGCCATGCTCAGCACTTTGAAAAAACATCATACCCACAATCAGAGGCTAAAAGGACAACTGAATCTTTTGGCTGGGAAAGGCTGAGTCAGCAGTCCTCCGCAGACACTGCCAGACTGAATCAGTAATTTGCTTCACATAGTTGATGCATAAATGGTGCGTCAACTGAGTGACCTTACCTATTCTGCTTGTGGCTCCAGACTTCGTGAATATAGCCGTCTGTTTTTCAGCTTGGTAGAACTTTCCAATTAAGATTGTCGTCAACTGTTTGGCTGGAACTCCTTATATCCTTGAAGGAAATAGTGAAACTAACCATGTGATGAAAAAGTAAAAAAAAAAAAAAAAAGATTAAAATGTATAATTTTTGAGATTCTGGGAGGAAGCGAAGAACAACACTGCAGCCACTGGGAAATCTCAGAGTCCACACAAGTAGATCCAGATTTAAAGTCAGGCTTTTTCCCAAATACTGATACTTTTGCTGCTGAGGCTGCAGAAAAATTCAGACCTTATAGCTTTCAACTAATTACATAAAAAACTCACTTTAAACATTTCTTTAGACATTTGCCATTTTTATATTGGTAATGTGCCAATTTATTTGTTTTTCACCAACACTTATCAGACTTTTCATAGAACATATTTTTTGCAATCCATGCACATAGAAATACATAGGTTGCTTTTTTTATTGGGTATAGATCCTGCAAGGGGTGTCACAAAAGTCACACACTTTGGGTTGAGAATTTGATTCAGTAGGGACTTTCTTGCTCTTAAATATCCACAGGCATAAACCTGGCTGCACAAAGGTTTATTCTATTAGATCATGAGCTAACAGTTTGTCCATACTGAAAACTACTAAACACAGTCACTTACTTTAGTAAATGGTTGCATCACGTCCAAAATCAATAAACAGATGGTAAACAATTGCAAGAACAGAAATGGAGATTAGTGTCTCGAGCTGTATTCATATTTTCCAGTGCTACAGCTATATTTTTTGGTTAGTTTCTCAAATTATGAAAAAATGCAGCTATCTTTGTTTCTGTTTGTGTAAATTTACTGTTGACCTAAGTTGCAATGTCCTCAAGTCAGCACTTGAGGACATTTCCTTAGCAGCAAACACTTGCTAAGGAGTTTGCCCCTCTCCTTCCTAATCTAGACAAGCATTTTATTCTTCTTTCATTTAAAAGTAGATTTATGTCCAGACATTTTTTTTGACCCCTCCAGTGGGTCTTTTGTGGGCTCTAGTGTCCCTTATATGAAAGTAGACTAACAGGAGGGGGGAGAAGACATGCGGCAAATATCGTTGGGTCCAGGAGTTGTAACCTTCGACAGCCTCATCGAGAACTCAAGGCCTCCAAACATGGGTCGCGCTATCCCCTACGCCACCACGGTACGCCTATGTCCAGACATTTTTAACATACAATTTTATTTTAATTAAAAACCCTGGAGCTGCTGGAATCTACATTCTGAAGTCATATTGCTGCTTTGAGTTACAATTCTAACAGCAAGAAGAAATTTGATGACAACTCCTATAATCACCTTCTTTGATTATTTGGTATCCAATTTTTTTCAGCAACACATCTGTTGCAGTGTTCATATTCTTCCTGTTCACACACACACTTCCTGTTCACACACTCACATTCATTCTCACTCTCTTATTACAGTTTCTATTTTCTCTTCCTGCTCTCCTCACTTTCCTGGAGTGAGTTCCATCTTCATCACAGTAAGGGGAATATGTGGTTATGTTTTATCCTCAGGGTGCTTCGTTGCTCTGTTTCATTTCTCTATTAGCTCCTTCGTTATTGTCCACACATGGCCCACTTGCTGGGTGGATCCTCCAAACAATCCCAAAACCTATGGAGACGGGGGATACTTTGACAGTGTTGTTAGTTTTAATGGGAGTTGGTCTTCTTCTGTTATTGTTATTAAGTAGATTTGCACTTTAAGGAGGTCAACGCCTAGAATTCTTTTTCTTTTTTTTTAAACATTTCCACTTAATCATGATGGGCTTGTAGCTCAGTTATAGCCCAGTTATAATTACGTCTGTCTGATATTCAAATATTTGTAACATTTAAAAAATCCAAACAAGGTTGTCAGGCATTCAGTTGAAGTCTAAAAAAGGATATCAGTCTCCTTCAGCCACGACAAACAAAACCAACGATTGTGAAGTCTTTAGTTTGAATATGAGCTCATATGATAACTTTGTTGGCAATATGTCCCTTGAAGAGAAAGAAGTCGAGACATAAGGTTTCAGTCAGGTTGTTTCATGAACATCAGCACTTACATATGAGAGGAAAGCTATAAACTCCTTTAATTCTCACAAAGGTCATCTCCAACCTACAACCATCATTTTCTTGTTCATAGCTGTTTGGTTATTGTACATGAAACGCAACAAGTCATTCAGAAATTTACAAGAAGATATAACACACATCCATGGTTTCTATGGCTTTAAGGGGTTAATCAACGAGCTTTTACATTCTCCTTAAAGCTCTCAGAGAACACAGCAACAAACACACTGACAGATTTTCTATATGAAAAAGCAAAAGTTTGCCTAAAAAAAATCTATTTTTTTCTTCTCTTGATTACCATTAGATAAATTCCATAATGTAATAGTAATCACATTAAGACCTCTAAAACATTCCTTACGTCTGAGAGCAGTCGTCTAAATGGTACAGATGTTGGTCTGCTCAAAACTTCTCTCAAGACCAGTGCATGAACTGAGGGGTATTCTCTGACTCGCAACCTTTTGCTCTTTCCCTTGAAGTGGCACCAGATTTGTCTAATTATCCCGTGAGAGAAAGTGTTTTGAATAGATAATACTGTTTTAGTAGCTAAGGAGAAGTCCACTCTTTTCAGTTTAATGAATCTCATCCAATGTTGTCCTACATTTGGGTCCTTTGGGACGCCGTCTTTTATTGTTTCACCTAAATGAGCATCTACATCTTTATTGGACATATTTCATTTATAATATAATTTTTTTTATGTTATGCAGAACACATTATTGTGTGTACAATAACAGTTCAGTATGTTTCAAACTTTTAGATCTTTTAAGAAAACTTTACGTAGACAAAAACGTGTGAAAGTTATGGCACATTTAAGATCACATAACCTAAAAAAATATATAAAATATGTTTGGGTTTTTTTGAGTAACAAACCTGACCTGAGTAAAACCCAAAAGAAGCTGTGACTCTTCCGCTCAGGGCGATGCTTTGCATTTCCACCATGCAGCCTTGTCAAGTTCCCAGATTGCCACTTCTCAAGTGAAATGTCCAAGTGGCTCACTTGTCGGGGTTCAAAGCGCTGCTCATTTTTTCCTTGGTAGTTTTCATTCTAGCCGTGCGATCAGCGACTGATTTAGACCTGCGACCTCAGGGGAACACAATTAACTATCCGGCAGGATAAAAATCCAGCAGTTCTCTGGAGCCCAAGGATCAGATTTATGGGTTGGTGCTTTAAAGCCTGCCTATGTAATTGGCAGAGACATTGTAATAAGTAGGGATCATCTCTACCTAATCTGTCACAGCCCAACACTTCCTGTCAGTCTCTCTCTGTGTTTCATGCTTGGCTGCCACTGAACCAGCCAGCCTGTGAAGCATCTGAGCAGATCAAGACCTCCTTGTGCCTGCAAGCATAGGGTCCATAAAAATCCAAGAAAAAGTAATCAAATTTGCAAATTACACTAGTTTGACAAAGCAAACTTGGGTGCAATAGTATGCTGATAAATAACTAATGATAAATTAAAATTAAATCAGCTGAACTTGGAGTAGCTGAGGTTTCAGATTTTTTCCCCCCTATTTCCTGTTCTTGTTGTTGCTGAAGTACATTTTAAAATTAACACCTTATCCTCCTGGGCTTGTAAAGCTGATACTAATGTGAAAAACAAATCCATAATTTTTCACACAGCACAGACATTAAGACAGCAGGACACCACTGCCCTCTAGTGGCATGCTTTCACTTCTAAGCCCCATCAAAGCGTTCATTATTTAACCTGAATGCCAAAGAAATAAATGAAGCTAAACTTTGCCTTTCATATACAAAGCTTTTTGTATGAATATGCTTCAGTAAAACATGCATTGCATTGACCCATATGCTTTAACTCCAGGATTACCTTAATCACTAACATCATTTCCTTTTGGAAATATCAATTTGCAGCTGCATACAAAAATGGGTAAAAATAACACCTCAAAACATACAAAAGCCTCCCAGTGAAATTGGCAGAGACTTTGTGAAGTCCATGCTTTTGTAGGGAATTCCTCTTTGTTTTGAGTCGCGTAAAAACACAAAAAGCTTTGGAATACGGTTCTTGATATAAACCACTGGATGTAATGTGTACAGGATGCGTCTCACTTCTCGGTTTCTTGTAAATGAACAGCAGGGAGAGCATTTTTTCCTCTGGCTGCATTGCGATGTATTTAAAAGCTCGGATCCACTTGCCGTCTCCTCTCACCAGCGGTTACTCTGAACTGCAACATCCAGATCCAAGATGCGTGGAAGTCTACCACTCGCGCCACCTTCCAGGTAGCCGGGCTTCAGTGGTTGTGCATCCGACAGACTCGTTTTGCTCTTATTCAGTTCTGGAAGAGGAAACAAAACTTTCTCAGAAATGAACCAAAGAGAAGCATCTGTTAACTGACAGCTCCAGCAGTTCCCTACCTGAGATAGCTAATATCATCTTGCGTCTGGCTCCAAAAGTGGAGATCCCTATTTCTTTCAGGTCCTCATCAGACAGAGTGAGAAATGTCTGGTAGTCAATCTGTGTGAATAACAGAAGCTTTGATCATGATGCTTATTGAAAATTCATATGGTTTAGGCCAGAGGTCAATAATGAGGGTGCGCATCTATGTCACTCTCTGCACTACCTCTCAACCAGCGAGCTGTGATGAAAGTGCTAACGAGCTCAGTGTGAGATGCGATTCTCGTTGTAACTCTCTGCATGTGCCTTACCTCCTGTTGTTCAAACAGGTCAATGTATTTGATTAGCCCAAGTTCGCTAAGCAGCTCAGATAAGTCATCTGTCACAAGGGGGGAAGGGCTTCGCTGGATGCAGGTTGACTCCCTCCTCGCAGAGTACGCATCTTCGAAGAAACATCCGCCAACAGAGTTTTCGTCTGGATGTCAAAAGTGGAGTTTAAGAGCCAGCAAAATTTGCCAGACTTCAAAAGCAGGTGTAACTTACATGACTTGTCATTTCTGCTTCTGTTCAGTGAGGATGAAAACACAGAAAAGGAAGGGAAGCCAGGTGGAGGTGTGGAGGGGGAGGACGGAGACGATGAGGAGGGGGAAGACGAGGAGACAATCTGAGATGTGGATCCGCGTCTGTCCCTCCAGTTCTCAGAGTCGCTACCAAGACACATTTTTCCCTTCTGAGTAGCCCAAGACTATGAAAAGAAATATTGACATTAATGGGACATGCCTCCTGTTTCTGAATGATGAGCTGAATGATGAGCTAAACTATCATGACTAGTGTACGTACAACATTTGGTGATATTTTTATGACATAGGCCTGTATAGTTTTTGCCACATTTTGCCAGTATTAAGATATGGATTTGCCATGTATTAGTCTTACTCTACAACCTGTGGTGGACGAATTATTAAACAGCCTTACAGATCTTATAGAAGTTTTATGATATGGGCTTATGGGGACTTAGTTGATAAGGTCTAAAATTAAGATCCAGTGATGACCAGCATTACCCCAAATATAAGCATTAGCCAGTACATCTTTTTGATGATATATTTGCATTCATTTAAAATTAGCTTCTATGTCTTTTTGCACCTGCTGCTGATTGGTGTTGGCACTCAGGTAAGGTTTGTAGCTGCGTCGGCTGATGCTACGGAGATCCTTGATAGCTTCAGCTGGCATAGACTTGGAAAATCCGAGCCCACTCCAGGTGTCTGTGGGTGTCCGAACCTCTGTGACTACCGGTTTCCTCTGCATGGCTGTTAATCCAACACAACACAAAATGCAGGAGGGAAAATTAAGATCACTAAGTCAAAGACAAAACAAAGCAGATCTATGCTAATTTACTGCTTGTCTCTGGATGTAGCTTATCACAGGATGAATTTTAAGATATCGCAATGTTAAGAGGAGAATTGAATGCAACATTTGCAGAAAACTGTGGTCCTGTAGAGAAATAGTACTAATTAATATTATAAATATAAATATCTACTATAAAAAAATTAATTCTTTTCAAAATTACCTAAATTCAGCCCAGTTAGTTTTCACCAAAATTGCCTGTGACAAACAATGGGTTTCCTCAACATTTGAGTCTGGTTCAGAAATTGCATCATCACTTCACACAAAGTGAAAGATGAACATGATTATAACTGTTGGAACAGTATTTGTATGTGCACACGCATATCAGTGTGACTAAATGCCCCATTCATACACCAGCATGGATGTTCCTAATGACTGTGAGGCAGATGGCCCATTCAAACTGCTAATTCATATTCCTATAAAACAACACAGAGGGAATTGGTACCAATTGGCTGCAGAACGAGCCTGGATCTCTCATTCGGCATGACGGATGAGGCAATGTATCTCCTTACTGGTAAATATGATTGTGTATATGCAAGCATGATTGGGTCCATGTGTGTGGTGTCTGTGTTGTGTGTCCAGCTCATGGGAATTAAATGGGAGTGAAACTACTTCTCTATTATAACTTTGGCACTGTGCAGCCTATAAACAAATCCTCTGTATCAGTTGTCCTGGCAGTAAGCAATTCTGAAATGAGCTTCCTCTATGAAATCACTCCCTCTATTTAAAATATCAGTATGTTACTTCCATTATGTTCTCAGATGAACTAATACTGTTTTTTTTTTTTTTTTGCCTAATTCAAAACAATCCTCAGAACCACATTTGTACATCAAACCACATAAAATGAGTTTATATTATAAGACATGTCACAAAATTCACATATTTAGCCATTAAATATATTTTGTTGTGTACTTGTAGTCTCAGGAGTGCAGACAAGAGTAATTCAGTGCTACCCATCATTAGAACCTCTTCAAAGTGCCTGATTAAATTTGATTTTTCTTGGAGTTGTACCCACATTAGATGAAAAAGCCCTCTTGCATGAAGCACTTCAAGGATGAGTGCTTCAGCAACTAGCCAGTAGGGCCTACCAAAACAAACTTCTTGAAAGATTTTAATCTGATTGAGAGGCTAATTCTGTCTTTGGAAACGACAGACAGCGTGTGGTGAGCTACAAATAACACTAAAATAAAAAAATTAAAAAAAATTATTTTAGACACAAATTTATTGTGTGTTGTGTTGACATCATGTCTTAGCCACTGTTTTGATAGCAGTAGCATGGTATCTTCTGCGTATGCTAGTACTGTGTGCTAGCTTTTAGCTCATGGAGGACAAAACACTTGATGTTTTGAATATTATTAACACATAAACAGTTTGCCATTGTTTTTGGTATTTTTGTCTTGGGAAGG
Organism: Gambusia affinis; assembly: GCF_019740435.1. Lineage (NCBI taxonomy): Eukaryota > Metazoa > Chordata > Actinopteri > Cyprinodontiformes > Poeciliidae > Gambusia > Gambusia affinis. The sequence goes on along the minus strand of NC_057876.1, from coordinate 13,903,312 downwards.
TACATGATCCAAATACATTTATGACTTTCTTTGAGCTAGCGTTAGCTTACTCATCTGTGTCGAGGCCTTGTTTACAAGATGTGTTCATTCATAATGTGTGGCACCATTTTCTGGTTCAAATATATAAGGTTGGATGGACAAGTCTTCTGCTGTTACCTTTTAATTGTAACTCTTCTATCAAACTACAAAATATCCTGCGCTAATTGTGCTCATCGCTAATATGAGCTGCTTATAAATTTCCAAATAATTTTGCCTTATTTTAAAATCTCGAAAACTCTTTTCCACAGAAATCCCCCTCTCACCTGTGCAATAATATGTCGCCTGCACAATCTTTTTAACTGAACGGCAAATACTAAAACTGTCTAGCTGCAAAAATATTTCTGAGAAATTAAAGCAAAAATAGTTTGAAAGCACTAACCTCTTGTTGCCATCAGTTTCTTCTTCTCATAGTCATAATCCTACAAAGCACAAACGGCAAATAAAAAAGGTAAATAATCCATGAAATTGATTTTTCCTCTTCGCTTGCTGAGGATAGACAGCAGGAACCTAATTTGCTGGAGAAATAAGCACTGGCATGAAACTTCCTGCTGCTGTGGCGGTACACTTGTTAACTTACTGCACTATAACATTTGAGAGAGATGACAAACAGGAGGGGAAGGAAACAAACACAAAAATCAATTCTCAAATCAAATTCCAAGCTGATCAAGAATGTGAAAACCAACAAACGGCATAGCAGTGTGGCTGAGATGTTCCTGCTTTTTTCAGTTTATTTCATCAACGTCTGTAGGCATAAAAAGTCTCTTCTCTTTCATCTTCTGTGCCACAGGGCTAAGGGAGATTTGATTGTTGGTCCACAGAGTGTTACTCATAAGTTGTTGATGTTGAAAAAAGGCTGCAGTTTCTGCTTTTTCTCACCCCGACCTTAGATGAGTCAGCGTGAACATTTTGAGCCCGAGGAGCATCTCTCCTCAGGATGTTCCTTCGCTCACTCCACCCTCGCTCTGTCTCTGCGTTCACCAACCTGACACGTTCAGGACACACACACACACACATGCACAGACACGAGTGAAAATTCACGGAACATCTGATGGTTGATAATTTGTGTGTATTGCACAGGCATTCATACTGCTTTGTCAAAAAGTTCAAGTGCTATGGAACCTGAAAGCATCTGATTGACCAACACAAAGTTGTGAAGTGGAAGGAAGATGATACAAGGTTGTTCGTTAATTTGCAAAGAAAATTTTCAGAAGTATTGGGCTGTTTTTTTTTTTTCAACCTTCACTATGGAATCCCTAAATGAAATCTAGTGAAGCCAAAGTAGATGGCCTTCACAGATCATCTAGATGAATGTCAAGGGTCAAGGTTCAGCTATAAAGTAAACCTCTCCCACCTGTACTGTTCGGTATTTTCCTCCCTCTACCATCCAAAACATTCAACTCCCCCCTGTACTAAAGAAAAGCAGACCTAATATATGTGTGCCTATGTTAATCATGCTGCACTCGGTAAAATATAACCTTTCAGTGATGAATCATCGTCCATCTGGAAACAACATCTTGATTTTCACAAGGTTGACCAGATGATCTATAATTTATTACTTGTTTAATACTAATTAGAGTTCCACTTTTTAAATCTTGGTTATGAAAACACTGAGGATAAATGAAACAGATGCTGGTGTACTACTGCTGAGGGCTCACCTGTATGTCAGCGCCTGCCCTGTGGAATGCCGTCTGCCCTGGCTGTGTATTTTGCTGATTTCTGGACCTTGGAGACTCCCCCTCCTACCAGTCAGACCCACCCTGCTGATATTGTTGTTTCCTGCTTTCCACACCTCAGATGATGACATCCTCACAACCTCAGTGCTCTCCTCCTCAGATTGGTCAGACTGATTCTCACTTTCAAGGATCTATAGGAAAGGTTAAGAATACATTTTGTATTCTGTAGAGATCTTTCGGTCGATTTTCAACCTTGAAGCCTTTTTAACACAACAGTGACTCACCTTTTCCAGTTGCCAACTGTCTGTTCCCTTCAGTCCTGTCCTTCCCTCGTCTGTTGGAGAAGTGAGGCCTGGTGGAGCTGACAGGTGGGATTTAGTTCCAGTCAGCACCTCTGTGGTTTGAACAGGTGCAGAGCCTAATCAGGAAGGTGAGAAACATGCATATTGCATTATTTCAGTGTGGCCAAGCTGTGCCACTGCACAAAGAATTCCTTAGTGAGGGATTTCTGTTCTAGATGGACATGTTTGCAGGTGCAAAACTTCAATTAACTCAGCCTCAGACTTCCTGGGATGGGATTCATTCAGTCATTAGCTAACGCTTAGTTATGGTTATTAATCCACAATAGTCATATTGGAGTATCTTTTTATGCATTCGTATATTTCAACTTTTTTCATCCAAGTTTTGGAAACCATGGTTCATGATAACACAGCCATGTCATTCACATTTTCACTGGTTGTCTCAGTTCTTTATTAAATCTGTATCATATTTTAATGTTGTTATATTTTGTTTCTATCAAATAAGTTAGCTCTGCAGACCTATTTGATTGAACAGTGGTGGTTTTTGCATGAATTATGACCTGGCTAAGCCAGATTGTATCTTCCCACTAACTCACCTACAGCCAGAAACACCAAATGACCAAAATGCAGTCAAAATCTCTTAGAAATTGTAAAACTGCCCTATAAATTAGAGCTAATCTGAAGCTCCAATTTCAATTTTGGATTCAGTATGAGTCACCACAGCAGCTCACCGCTGTGGTGAACTGCAATATTTTCTTCCACTGCATTTTACAAGGCAATAGTAAAATGGAATGCAAATAAGCAATAAGAAACTTCTTCAAGGCATCACTTTTTTTTTCTTTTTTTTTCCTGTTTTGTGCCTGTAAGTAACCCACTGGTTTCTGAAGTTATAATAATTTACGGTTGAAGCTAAGTTTAGATGGATGGACATCCACTCATATCCACATTATCATACCCTGTTCAGAGAGAGCAAGCTGCTGCAGCAACATGTCGAGCCAGTAGTTTGCCAGTCTGCCACCAGGTGACATGAGGTCAGGGTTCACTGTAGTTATCTTCGCAGTCTCAGAGGAATCGAGTCCCAGGAGCAGACGCCGGGCTTCATAAATGCAGGAGATGTTCCTTTCCAGACCCTTCACCACCACTGACTGATAAATATACATCAACACAGATTTTTCCCTCATCAGTATTCTGCCCGCTGCAGCAGATGGATCTAATGTGGTGAATTAATTTACACCTGAATTTAAACAGATGGGATTTTACAAAAAAAAAGAAAGAAAGAAATTTCAAATAAATATCTTTTTGTCAAACAGCCCTTATGAAATGAGCACAATAAACAGTCTTGTCCTAGACCGAATTAAGATTTAAACAGATGGAGCTGAGAGCCAACGAAAAAACTGAATTAGGCTATTTCATTTTATTATTTTTAATGGTGTCTCATGGAAAATAGCGCATATTCATTTGGATGACACAGACCTTGCTTGTCTGTTTCGCTTTGGGCTTGATGCTAATGAAGACTCCGAGGTTTTGCATCATCTGAGCCAGTTTGGAAGGGCCTCCCTCCCCGTCTTCCCGAATGTCAAACATCAAACACACTGGTAGGCAATCCTAGATGTGTCCGCATGTATTTCACAATAAATAGAAAAAGCAAAACACAAAAAACATCTGTGACTTTTCTGGTGGCAGAATCGGAAGCAACGTGCGACTGAAACAACAAAAGGCATGTGTACCATGAGCTGTTGACGAGCGAGACACACTCCGTCAGGGCTGCCCTGAATGAGCAATGAAGGGGGACTCTGAGGGGCACTAAGGTCTGGCAGGATGATCTGGGTCTGGGTCTTGTGCATAACACTTAGAAAGTTTGCACCATTTTCTCCCAGCAGGAAGAGATGCTGCTGAGCAGTGACATCCAGCTGGCTGCTCACGATCGCCCCTGAGGCCTCTGACCCAAGCAGGAGCTCCATCATGATGCACGTCGCCTTCTGTCAGGCGACAATATATATACACCAAAATTATAACATGGACAGACACAAGATTCGTCAAATATTTGAGCGGTCTTGGTGAAAGTAACCTTGACAGCAGCTGCGTTGCCTTGCAGTCCCCAAACTGTGCAGGAGCTTCCATAAAAGGCTGTCTGGGCTTGAGGCAGTGGCAGCACAGCCCTGAAACCCACACTGACCCCCAAAGTCTGCGCCACCTGTTGGATGAGTGGGGAGCCTGCATCTGGCAGAGCCTGGGGTGCCAGGCTGACTGGCAGGTCAAAGGTCAGAGAGAGAGGCTGAAGGTCCTACAGTGTGATGAAGTCAAAGGAAAAATTGAGTGTAAACCCAAGACAGACTGCAGTGAAAGGTTGGCATTTGGACAAATAGGCAGAATTATTTGTTCTTGTCATCCCATTGATTGTAGTATTGATCCACGCATCTGACAGCAGGAAAGAAGTGAGTGCTGAGATAAAGTCCCAGCTCAGATTGACTACTCACTCTTATCCTCCTCCTGGCTTCTTCCACCCCTTCTATGGGGCCAGCAATAGAAACCTGGAAAAAATAAGGCCGACAGCCAAAACTGAATTTATTTCTAGTTACCTTTAAAGCTGCGGTATTTAGCTATATTATAAAAACATGTTTTTTACATATATGTTAAGACTATCACTATGTCGTGACAGTGTAACATAAGACTGACAATCGGTGAAAAAAATCAAGCTTCTCTGCCTTTTTTCTGTTTTTCTTCTGTCATCTGTAGTAATACAAGCTCAGTCAGAAACTACCAATCAGAGCCAGGAGGAGGGTCTTAGCACTGTCAATAAATCAGTAAAAGTATCTGTTCTGATGAGCCTTTTGTCAGATTAAAAGTACCTTTAGAAAATTTCAACTCTTAAGCAACATGCTTTTCATTAAGCCTGCTTTTTTGTATTAAAAAAGTTAATTAATTAATAATATATATAAAATAATAGAGTAATATTAAACATGTTAAGCATAAAAACAACACAACTAAAATATGGAAAGGTTTGAAAGCATCAGTCCGTGGGTACTTAATCTGTATAATGTGTGTAGTGAGTTGCCTGAAATAAATGAACTTTCCATTTATATTCCAACTTATTGAACAGGACAATAGATGCTGTCTTTCAACCTGATTGCTCTTCTCTCCTGCAGCGTTGTGACGATTGGAGTCGGGGAAGTGGATGTGGCAGCATGTGACTTCCATCACCTTCTTTATGTTCCCACCTCCTTTTCCAATGACATGGGAGTGCTCTGTGAAAGCCACGTCCATCTTCAGAGTCACCTTGTTCACCTGTTATTCACACAATCCAGGGACTACATACTCACTTTGAAGCAGAAAGATAGAAAATTTCACTTTTGAAACAAAGAAACTTTAATGCATTTGCCATCACTCCCGCATAACATTACGATCACCAATAATTTAAGTAAATATCACTGATTATCTCTTTCTTGTGACACCTGTTAGAGTGGGACATATTAAGCATCAAACGAATAAAACCATTTGGTCGATCCAACAGAGAACCTGCTGTAGCTAAAATTACTGAAGAAGTTAATGGTCCTTCTGATTGAAAGGTGTCAAAATACACACTGCACCACAGTTTATTGCAGACGGAGCTGCATGGCTGCAGACCAGTCAGGGAGGCTGTGCTGTGATCCCAAAATTATCAAATGAGCAATAAAAATAAATCAAGGGGCAATGAAGCAAGCCTGCCAAGTCTAATAAATCAAATTTTCTTTTACATCTCATGGATGACTGGGTGCATGTACCTCTTTTACCTGGGAAACATGTGGTACCAAGAGGGGAATATGGGAACAATTCACTCTGATGCTTTGGGTATTGAAAACCTGGGGCACTCTATCCAGGCAGATTTTATTTCGATACGTACCATTTACCTAAATGTGGGGCATATTAGTGCTTTAATAAATGTTGGTATGTAATTATGTTGAATCAATCTGATATACAGTACAGACCAAAAGTTTGGACACACCTTCTAATTGAATCCAATTAGAGTCTGTACTTTTGGTCTTTACTGTATTTCACCATTAATCACCACAGCACGCCTTCAACAGTTAGTTAAGTCTATCCTCTGAAGAGTGATGGCTGTCTGTTTTGCTGCAAAACAGCACTTTAAGGCAAGTGGTCATAATGTTGTGCCTCATCTCTGCATTGTTGACAGCTGTTACCTTGGTTTCCAGCACTTCTAGTATCTTCCTTTTGGCTGCCATAACGTCGGTTCTCTTCCCTTCCACCTTCACGTGAGGGTCTAGTTGGAAATCACAAACTGTTCTCACACATTTGCATGTAATGCAGTAAAATAGTGCAACGGTGATTAGAGTGGAGGAGTAAAGAGCATGACAGGAAAAAGAAATCTCTTGTTTGAATAGAGCATAAAGACTTTGGCACCTTTCTTTGACTTGGCTCCAATCTTTAGTTTGGATGGCCATTTCACCTGAGTGCTAGTTTCTCTCATTACCTGTGAGAGATTACACGAGAAGCAAAGCAGACACTCATTGTATGCGTAATGAGGGAGCACACCTACACACAGTCACGCAGACAGAAGATTGCTCCATTCCGAGAACACAAAGGCACATTTGCATTTGAAAGGGTGCAATTATCGCCTCTATTAAAAAAATATAAAGCGTAGATGCAGAGTTTGGGGCAAATATTGAAACTAGATATTTTCAGTGATCTGTGAGATGGTGAGTGTTTTTATCGGCTTAGTAATAAAAGAGCTTTCAAAGAAGATTGACTCACTCGCTCGAAAAACTTTTCTCCTGTCTCTCCTCCTTGTTCTGGAGCTGAAAAGACACGGATAACATTTTTAGTTTATAGGATTTCTTTAAGAAATACTTTTCAAAATTGAGGGAATAATAAATCTCTCAATTTATTATTGAGTGAATGAAATGAAACATAAAAGGAAAAAATGTTTTGCTTCTTCATGATAGTGTATTTTGCCTCCAGACTTTGAGTTGCTGTGACTCAGTGGGAAGAGTACTTATCCTGGAATTGGAAACTTGGGGGTTCTATTCCAGCTTCTTCCCCGCTGCATGTTGATGTGCCCTGGGGCAAAGCACTCCCAGATGCCTGCTGATCAGGGTATGAGTTTTTTGTGTTGTTTGTGCTGAGCTCTAACTACCATTTTTCATACCTCTGGCAGTTTTTGTTACTGCTCTCTAGAAATATAAAAATTTTGGAGTGGCTAAGCCAGAGTTCTGGCTTGAGTCTGTGGATGAGTGATGATTAGGGTGATTGTAAGGAGGCCTTCTAACCTCAAATAATTAAAGCTCATCAAATATAAACCATTCCAATACCAGTTGACATTTGCAAAAAAGCTTGTCAGAGATTATAAGAGTTGGAGTGATATGTCAACGGCTTTGTTTTTTGAGAAGGATTTAAATTTGATGACTTTTTCATATGTTTTCAGTCAGAAAGACAAACCTAACAAGACAGCATGCAGATGAGTGTTGTAAATACTTGTTAAATTGATTTCTTTCAATAATTCAGAGCAGAGCATATCTTGAGATTTTTTTTTTGCTTTAAAGTCTTTCACCTTTTTTTATTCTACCACCCTCTTTCTTCCACTTAACTTTCCAGTAATGAACTTGGATTCCAGCTAATTTTTGTAGCTTTCTCTCATTGTGCAGGGTGTTTAGACCTGTCTGTTAAACATAAGTCAAGTAAGCAGCATGTCCAGTGATATATCATAGCATGGTTTTAACATTTCTGTATTTTTTTTTTTTCCATTGGCCTTACTGTTTTTTTGAGGAACTGATTTGGGGGTTTTGTGTACCTGTAAACCATTCAAATTGACAATTTAAACATACACATATTACTCTGCCTGCAATAAAGTTACATTATATGAGTTCCAAAATTGAGTTAATGAAAACACTTAAAATTTAAACTGCAGTTTCTTCTTAAACTGAGCAAAGTGAGGACATAACACTGCAAACTAGTTTATGAGAAGGTGAATTGGTTGCCATGTTTTGTTGTTCTGTTCACAGGGGAACTTTTTAGAACATAACACGTGTACAAAGTCAACATTGTTGAAACTTTGCCAAGCAAGTGGAACAAGAGGTTGCTGGAAATATATCCAAGTTTAAAAGGCCATCGCTCCTTGGTGACATTTACAGGATTCAAGGGGAGCTTTAGAAACACTCCCCCTCCCTCGCCTTGTCATCGCTATGGGTTACACAGGCCAGAGCTGAGGAATGGGAAGAGAACAGAGTGAGGTGGAGAGAGAAAGTTGCACATCAGGAAGACAACTACAAATCAGGCTTTAGACAGCAAATCACATTAGTGGCATGTCCTGATGTAAACACCCCCCAGTTTTAGAAAGCAAAAAATGACTGTGGCAAGAAGACACTATAATTCAAGGTGAATTGCAATGTGACAGAAAAGCATGAGAAACATCCCTTATAGCCTGGCCAGTGCTCAAACAGACACACACCATCCAAGCTGCAAACACGTTACAAACAAGCTACAGTTATTGGAGTCGAATTGTTTTAAGAGCCTCACCATCATGAGCAAACATAATCTCTGGCTGCTGTGAGCAAGTCAAAGAGTTTCCACAATGACATGAGGGAGGCATTTGTCAGAAAGCTGCCAAGAGGCGATAACTAACAGGAGCAGTTGCCTCCACTTCCCAGGCAGAAAGGATAAAAAGTGAAAAGGGGCTTCTGAATTCATAAGCCAACGCAGGTCATAAATCACAAAGCTACAGCAACTGGAGTTTAATGCATGGCAGCTACTGATGGCAACAACAAGCAGCTGGAGGCGGCGACGCTGGTTCAGGTAGATAACAAGTGCTGATGCAGAGGAGGACTGCGATAGGCATCAAAAGGAACAATCTGTTGCTTCTAAGGCAGAACATGAAGATGTAAAGATTATGAGAGAACCAAGAAAGCTATCTCACTCACCATACAGCATGGTTTCAAGCTTCTTCCTGTCAATCCTGAACCTCTCCTCCACCCACTCTGGATCCAAGCTTTGCCTTTTTGCATCCTCTCCAGTCAAGCTTTGTACTTCTTTCTCCTCTTCCTCATCCTCCTTTTGCTCTCTGGGGTCAATCTCTGCTGTTGAGTCCAGTTCTGAACTAGTTTCCAGTTTGGGCTGCTGAGGCCCTGTGATGTCCAAAGGAACAGGGGAGCTTTTCTCCATGATGTTGGTGGCAGTCGTAGCAGGACTTAGCCCTTGTCAGTGTTTGTGCATGTGTGTGACCAAGGAGACAGCCCAAGTGAGAGAAAAAGGGGGGCAGAGGCCAGAATCAGCCCTCCTCCCACTGTCTTTTCTTTGACCACCCGCCTCCTTTCCCTAAATTTGGTAGGAAGATTGAAGTCTTCCTCACCCCTTTCAGCCTGTTTAAGACATTGAATAATTTGTTGCCATAGCTTTAACTGCAAAGATGCTTTAAATAACTTACTTCAATTACTTGAGCAACATCTTTTCTGAAATCTAGAGTCATTCAGTTCTTGCTAAATCCAAAGTAGCCCAAAGTTCACTCCTACAGAGGATCTGAATGTATACTGACGTGCTAGCTCACAGAGCCAATCACACACATAATGAAAATCATCTTCACAGCAGTACACACAGCTAGCAAAACATTCATCCAGCTAACCACTGGCCCTCTGCTGTTGTCTGCATCCCTCCCCTTCTTAATAGAAAACTGGATATGTCAGAAATCTGAGTGAAGAGAAGCAAAGAGGTGTACTGTACAAGGAACCCGGAATTTCACCTACACAACACAAAGTAAACTTTAAAGTTATATAAAGGGGTAATCTGGGTTTATTGATCATGTTACAATAAACAGCACATAATTGCAAAGGGATGTGATGAAGTTCTCAAAATAAGCCTCATACAACCAAGATAAAATGCAATGCAACAAAACTTTGGGAAAATGTCAAGATTTAAAAGTAGATTTTCTCAGATGCTCTCTCCATCAAATCTGAATCCACTGGAAGAATTTTGAAAAGGTCAGTGAAAATTTTCAGATATACCACACCAGTAGAGACACTACCCAGAATATGTGTGACATTATTGTTGCTGCAAATGGTTAAAACTGCATGGTTGTAGTGAGACGGAATTTAGTTTTGTAGTGTGCTTGTAACTGTGAAATTATTCTGCAAGAAGTCAGGAGGGAATACAAGGGACATTTGCATTTTCACCTGGAGCACCTTTCAAATATGTCAGAGAAAAAGTTGTGGCTCTCTACTATACTTTGTCAAGTTGCTTCTTTGATGAAAACAGTAGAGGAGTTCAAAGTTAGGACTGTGCTGATGAACTGGGAATGCATAAGAGCAAAAC